>NC_090371.1:135036986-135690111 GCF_036365525.1 Heterodontus francisci | reverse complement strand
AAATTGCAAATTTCCATTGTTTCTTTAGTTCTTTCTTTTGTTTTTAAGAACACTCACAATAGGCGACACAATGTAGGAAAAATGTCTAACTTACTGTTTTTGAAGAGAACAACATATTCTTCTTCTTCTTTGGCCTCCTTGTCTCCAGAGACAATGGGTAAGTGCCTGGAGGTGGTCAGTGGTTTGTGAAGCAGCGCCTGGAGTGGCAGTAAAGGCCAATTCTCGAGTGACAGACTCTTCCACAGGTGCTGCAGATAAAATTGGTTGTCGGGGCTGTTACACAGTTGGCTCTCCCCTTGCGCTTCTGTCTTTTTTCCTGCCAACTGCTAAGTCTCTTCGACTCGCAACACTTTAGCCCCGCCTTTATGGTTGCCCGCCAGCTCTGACGATCACTGGCAACTGACTCCCATGACTTGTGATCAATGTCACAGGACGTCATGTCGCGCTTGCAGACGTCTTTAAAGCGGAGACATGGACGGCCAGTGGGTCTGATACCAGTGACGAGCTCGCTGTACAATGTGTCCTTGAGGATCCTGCTATCTTCCATGCGGTTCACATGGCCAAGCCATCTCAAGCGCCGCTGGCTCAGTAGGGTGTATATGCTGGGGATGTTGGCCGCCTCGAGGACTACTGTGTTGGAGATACGGTCCTGCCACCTGATGCCAAGGATCCTCCGGAGGCAGCGAAGACGGAATTAATTGAGAAGTCGCTCTTGGCTGACATACGTTGTCCAGACCTCGCTGCTGTAGAGCAAGGTACTGAGGATGCAGGCTTGATACACTCGGACTTTTGTGTTTCGTGTCAGTGCGCCATTTTCCCACACTCTCTTGGCCAGTCTGCACATAGCAGTGGAAGCCTTTCCCATGCGCTTGTTGATTTCTGCATCAAGAGACAGGTTACTGGTGATAGTTGAGCCTAGGTAGGTGAACTCTTGAACCACTTCCAGAGCGTGGTTGCCGATATTGATGGATGGAGCATTTCTGACGTCCTGTCCCATGATGTTCCTTTTCTTGAGGCTGATGGTTAGGCCAAATTCGTTGCAGGCAGCCGCAATCCTGTCGATGAGTCTCTGCAGACACTCTTCAGTGTGAGATGTTAATGCAGCATCGTCACAAAGAGGAGTTCCCTGATGAGGACTTTCCGTACTTTGGTCTCCGCTCTGAGACGGGCAAGGTTGAACAACCTGCCACCTGATCTTGTGTGGAGGAAAATTCCTTCTTCTGAAGAACAACATATGCCAACTTGTTAATGAATTGATTGGGATAGGCTGCGGGTAGATGGTGTTTGCTTTTAATTAGAAAAGAGCAATAAAGTTAATTGGCTCAGACCCAGATGATATATAGTTAGCTTCCTCATCAAATACCACCAAGTGGTAATCTCATGTTTTTGTGCTTATTGATTTGAAAGCTAGTGCCCGTTCATCAAACTGATTATTTGTGTCAATAACATGGTTTATCATGTGTGCTTCATGAGCTGCATTAAACTCTGGGGTGGATTTTGACTTTGTGTGATAGTGTAAAACAGGTAATTGAGAGTCAGCAGGCTGTTTTACATCTCTCCTGATTTTTATTTCCACAATAATCCTTGAAAGATTATGCTTGTATAATGCATAAAATGTCTGTGCTGTGCCTTTACTGAGTTTGCTCTTTCTCTTCCTGAGTAATGCTTCACCTCAAATTCTGTAAGTAAAAAAAAAATCAAAGGGACTTGTTTGATTCAGTTGATCAAAAAAAAGAACTTCAGTTTACAGCATACATAGAAGTTATTGGCTTATTATGTGTCTGTGCTTGCTCTTTGCGGCAGTAATCCAAAACTAATTCCATTTCCACTGGCTTGTTTTCTCTCTATGTTTTTAGCCTCAAATATTTATTCACTCCTTCCTTAAAAAAAGCAATGGTCTCTGCCTTCACTATTCCTTCTGGTAAAGCATTCAATAACTCTCCAATAAGAAATTTCTGCTAACCCCTCTCCTGAATCTGTTAGTGGCAATTTTAAATTGATGACCCCTCACCATTGCGCCTCAACCTGAGAAGACATTCTTTCGCTAATCACCTGATCAAAACTATTCATAATTTTAAAAACTCCTATTGAATCTGCTATTAGCCCTATCGGCTACAGTAGAATTAGTATCAGTGCCTCATTACCATGGATTCTCAGCCCTGATGAATCAACAATATATGCTCTTAATGACTTTAATATTCTTTCTATAATGGAACAACAAATGCTGTGCATAGTAATCTACACGTGGCCTAATCGTTGCCTTGTACAAATTCATCATCACTTCTCTGCTCTTCTACTCCATACCCCTGTTTATAAAATTCAAAATAGTATCAACCTTTATAATGGCTTTATCTACATGCCGATCTCTCTGCACGAAAGCCACACTGTGCCTCAGGGTAGACGCGCTCGGCCAGCTTCTGGAGCCTGTTCAGAGCGACTCGAGCAAAGACTTTCCCCACTATGCTGAGCAGGGAGATTCCACGGTAGTTGTTGCAGTCACCGCGGTCACCTTTGTTTTTATAGAGGGTGATGATGTTGGCATCGCGCATGTCCTGGGGTACTGCTCCCTCGTCCCAGCACAGGCATAGCAGTTCATGTAGTGCTGAGAGTATAGCAGGCTTGGCACTCTTGATTATTTCAGGGGTAATGCTGTCCTTCCCAGGGGAGAAACAGGAGAAATGCCGTGAACAGCAGATGCCCCTCTACATTGCTACAGGAGAAATGCCGTGAACAGCAGATGCCCCTCTACATTGCTTTCATTGATCTCACCAAAGCCTTTGACCTCGTCAGCAGACGTGGTCTCTTCAGACTACTAGAAAAGATCGGATGTCCACCAAAGCTACTAAGTATCATCACCTCATTCCATGACAATATGAAAGGCACAATTCAACATGGTGGCTCCTCATCAGAGCCCTTTCCTATCCTGAGTGGTGTGAAACAGGGCTGTGTTCTCGCACCCACACTTTTTGGGATTTTCTTCTCCCTGCTGCTTTCACATGCGTTCAAATCCTCTGAAGAAGGAATTTTCCTCCACACAAGATCAGGGGGCAGGTTGTTCAACCTTGCCCGTCTAAGAGCGAAGTCCAAAGTACGGAAAGTCCTCATCAGAGAACTCCTCTTTGCTGACGATGCTGCTTTAACATCTCACACTGAAGAATGCCTGCAGAGTCTCATCGACAGGTTTGCGTCTGCCTGCAATGAATTTGGCCTAACCATCAGCCTCAAGAAAACGAACATCATGGGGCAGGATGTCAGAAATGCTCCATCCATCAATATTGGCGACCACGCTCTGGAAGTGGTTCAAGAGTTCACCTACCTAGGCTCAACTATCACCAGTAACCTGTCTCTAGATGCAGAAATCAACAAGCGCATGGGTAAGGCTTCCACTGCTATGTTCAGACTGGCCAAGAGAGTGTGGGAAAATGGCGCACTGACACGGAACACAAAAGTCCGAGTGTATCAGGCCTGTGTCCTCAGTACCTTGCTCTACGGCAGCGAGGCCTGGACAACGTATGCCAGCCAAGAGCGACGTCTCAATTCATTCCATCTTCGCTGCCTTCGGAGAATACTTGGCATCAGGTGGCAGGACTATATCTCCAACACAGAAGTCCTTGAAGCGGCCAACATCCCCAGCTTATACACCCTACTGAGTCAGCGGCGCTTGAGATGGCTTGGCCATGTGAGCCGCATGGAAGATGGCAGGATCCCCAAAGACACATTGTACAGCGAGCTCGCCACTGGTATCAGACCCACCGGCCGTCCATGTCTCCGTTATAAAGACGTCTGCAAACGCGACATGAAATCGTGTGACATTGATCACAAGTCGTGGGAGTCAGTTGCCAGCATTCGCCAGAGCTGGCGGGCAGCCATAAAGACAGGGCTAAATTGTGGCGAGTCGAAGAGACTTAGTAGTTGGCAGGAAAAAAGACAGAGGCGCAAGGGGAGAGCCAACTGTGCAACAGCCCCAACAAACAAATTTCTCTGCAGCACCTGTGGAAGAGCCTGTCACTCCAGAATTGGCCTTTATAGCCACTCCAGGCGCTGCTTCACAAACCACTGACCACCTCCAGGCGCGTATCCATTGTCTCTCGAGATAAGGAGGCCCAAAAGAAAAAAGATCTACATGCACTTGCATTTTCAAGGAATTATGTATTTGCACCTCTAGGTTTCTCTATTCATCCAGAATCTTCAGCATCTTTGTATCGAGGTTATTCTCCCATTTTTTGTTTTCCCTCCCAAGTCCATTACCTCAAGCTTCTCCAAATCAAATTGCGCCTGCTAATCTGGAAGTACCGAGTCACACAATCAAAATGTAAACGTCTTCAAAAAATATGAATGGTGATTTACGGCAATAATATTACAGTTCTGGTCACCACATTACAGAAAGGAAATAATTGCTCTGAAGCGAGCACAGAGGAGATTTACAAGAATGTTGACAGGGCTTGAAAGTGGCAGCTATGAGGAAAGATTGGATAGGCTACGGTTGTTTTCCTTAGAACAGGAGGCTGAGGGGGTGACTTAATTGAAGTATACAAAATTATGAGGGGCCTAGATAGACAGGAAGAACCTGTTTCCCCTAATGGAGAGGTCAATTATCAGGGGACACAGATTAAGGTGATTGGTAGAAGGATTAGAGAGGACATGAGGAAAAACCTTTTCACCCAGAGGGTGGTGGGTGTCTGGAATTCACTGCCAGGAATGATGGTGGAAGCAGAAACCCTCAACTCATTTAAAAGGTACCTGGACATGCACTTGAAGTGCTGTAACCTGCAAGGCTACGGACCAGGTGCTGGAAGGTGGGATTAGATTGGGCGGCTGATTTTTTTGGCTGGCACAGACATGATGGGCTGAATGGCCTCCTTCTGTGCCGTAATTTTTGTGTGGTTCTATGGAACAGAGCAGTGATCTGTTAATGGCTGGCACGGACACGATGGGCTGTAAATGTACTTGTAATGTACACCTATGTACAACAGATACATAAAATATATATGTTGTTACGACCGAGGTGGGAGGAGTGCCACTGTTAATTCAGTCCCACTTTTCCACAGGTCACAATATATATTTTAAATTTTCCCATTTACCGAAACAGTCAATCAGATACTCTATTTTTCCCCAGAATAAAGCACACCAACCAGGTTTCTTTAATAAACAACAAAATTATCCATTCACTATAAACCAAGTCTTAACCAATAATGAAGTAAAACATATGCACAAAGGGAAATATTAAAGCCCCTTATTTTATCCTAGCAACTACACACACACACTCATATACACAACCGATTCAAAGAAATAGAAGGAATAAAAAATAACTTAGACTGATGAGAAAATATGGAAGACCTTTGTTTTGGTGAGGTGTACCAAAGCCGAATAGGTGGCTGCCACTAGGAATCTTCCTAGAATAGTTCTTTCCAGGCAATGTTGATGGTCCGTTTCAGTAGGCGTTCAAACAGATTCAGCACAGAAGGCTTCACGTAGGTCTTACATCAGGTGTGCAGCAACAAAGTTTTTAATTCTCATACATTCAATGCAAAATTCTTCAAATACAGGAGGCAACAGTACAACTTGATGCAGAGTTGGCTGGATCTTTTGTTCTCCTAGCAACTCAATAATCAAACTCCAACTGCTTATTTTTAGCCAAATCAGCTGGCTTTTTTTTTTAAACAGTTCAAAATGAAACAAAAACCTTTCCAGAGGAAGTCCTATGACAGCCATAAATCCTGACTTGTCAATAAGCAAGTAGCTCTTCAGGTCAAAACACAACCCCCTGCTGTGTTTACTTGAAATCAGATGCTTTCCAGTAAGATTTGTTTACTGATCCACATTCTGTTGACCTTCCTTTTAAGAAAAACACCCAAAGTTTAACTTCTTCAAGATTGCAGCATCCAATAAATCCTTTTCAATTTTCAAAATACAGATTCTCAAGTTTTAATAAAAAATGGAAACCCTCGTAACAATGTGAATGGGTTCTCAAAAAAGGAAATTTTTTAATAATTGCTTTTACCCCCTACTATTCTATTAATTTATGTCATATTGAATGCTTTAACAGTCCTCCTTGCTGTTGTCAAACCCCTACCTTCATCTTGCAAATTTGATATCATGCTCCCTATGCCCAAGTCCAAATTATATATTGTTATGACCGAGGCTGGAGTAATGCACTGTCAATTCAGTCCCAATATTCCACAGGTCACAGCATATTATTAAAGTATTCCCACCTACTGGAAATGAGCCAAATTAAACACTTTAGTAAACCCCAAAATAAAACAGACCAAACCAGGTATCTTTAGACAACAATAAATTAAATGTTTATTAATAAACTAAATCTTAAATATCATTGAAATAATTTTATGTCTAAAGACCTTATAACTTCTTATTTATTCAAACTTCCCCATTCACACACGTACATTCAAAAAGCAACAGTTAACCGGTTTTAAAAATAGTGTTTTAAAAAATTAGCTGTTTCTTAAGAATAAATAAATAACTGTGTTGTAAGCCTTTGTGAGTTACGTTCTTGGTTGATGAGGTGTCCAGATTAGAACAATCCGATGTCACTCAAAGTGTGCATGCGAATTTGATGAACAGTCATTACTTAATCGGCATTCAAAGCACTTCAGCTGCAGCAGGCGTCACACAGTTCTTTCAACACAGAGTATAATGACAGTTCAATACTTGGATTTTAAAATTGGTAATCTTTCAGTCAAAGCTTTATTCCGGCCATACAAATGCTCTCTTCAAAGGGTTTTTTTTCTCCTTAGGCAATTAATACAGCCTGTAGCTCATTGTAGAATTTCTGCTGAGAGAATTCTCTTCCTTCAAGGCAAGCATGCTTCGCCGGTCTCCCAGTTCAAACCGGTTAAAGTCATAGAGAATCACAGAGTTATACAGCACAGAAACAGGCCCTTTGGCCCATCGTGCCTGTGCTGGTCATCAAGTACCTAACTATTCTAATCCCATTTTCCAGAACTTGACCCATAGCCTTTTATGCTACGGCATTTCAAGTGCTCATCTAAGTACCTCTTAAATGTTGGGAGGGTTCCTGCCTCTACCACCTCTTCAGGTAGTGTGTTGCAGATTCCAACCACCCTCTGGTGAAAATATTTTTCCTCAAATCCCCTCTAAACATCCTGCCCTTTACATTAAATCTATGCCCCCTGGTTATTGACCCCTCCGCTAAAGGAAAAAGTTTCTTCCTATCTAACCTATTAATGCCCCTCATAATTTTGTATACCTCAATCAGGTCCCCCAACAACCTTCTCTGCTCTAAGGAAAACAACCCTAGCCTTTTCAGTCTCTCTTCATAGCTGAAATACTCCAGCCCAGGCAACATTAGGGCGGCACAGTGGCGCAGTGGTTAGCACTGCAGCCTCACAGCTCCAGGGACCCGGGTTCAATTCTGGGTACTGCCTGTGTGGAGTTTGCAAGTTCTCCCTGTGTCTGCGTGGGTTTCCTCCGGGTGCTCCGGTTTCCTCCCACATGCCAAAGACTTGCAGGTTGATAGGTAAATTGGCCATTAATAATTGCCCCTAGTATAGGTAGGTGGTAGGGAAATATAGGGACAGGTGGGGATGTGGTAGGAATATGGAATTAGTGTAGGATTAGTATAAATGGGTGGTTGATGGTCGGCACAGACTCGGTGGGCCGAAGGGCCTGTTTCAGTGCTGTATCTCTAAACTAAACTAAACATCCTGGTGAATCTCCTCTGCACCCTCTCCAGTGTAATCACATCCTTCCTATAGTGTGGTGCCCAGAACTGTAGACAGTTCTCCAGCTGTGGCCTAACTAGTGTTTTATACAGCTCCATCATAACCTCCCTGCTCATATATTCTGTGCCTCGGCTAATAAAGGCAAGTATCCCATATGCCTTCCTAACCACCTTATCTACCTGTGCTGCTGCCTTCAGTGATCTACAGACAAATACACCCAAGGTTCTGTGACCCTCTGTACTTCCTCGGGTCCTACCATCCATTGTATATTCCCTTGCCAAATTATTTCTCCCAAAATGCATCACCTCACACTTCTCAGGATTAAATTCCATTAGCCACTGCTCTGCCCATTTTAGCAGCCCATCTATATCGTCCTGTAATACAAGGCTTTCCTCCTCACTATTTACAACACCACCAATGTTCAAGTCATCTGCGAACTTACTGATCATACCTCCGATATTCACGTCAAAATCATTAATATACACTAAAAACAGCAAGGGTCCCAGCACCGATCCCTGCGGTCCACCACTGGTCACAGGCTTCCAATCGCAAAAACAACCCTCGAGCATCACCCTCTGCCTCCTGCAAGTAAACCAATTTTGGATCCAATTTGCCAAATTGCCCTGGATCCCATAGGCTCTTACCTTCTTAACCAATCTCCCATTTAGGATCTTATCAAAAGCCTTACTGAAGTCTATGTAGACTACATCAACTGCTTTACGCTCACCTACACATCTAGTCACCGTCTCAAAAAATTCAATCAAGTTAGTTAGACACGATCTCCCCCTGACAAAGCCATGCTGACTATCCCTGATTAATCCCTGCCTCTCCAAGTGAACTTAATCCTGTCCCTCTGAATTTTTTCCAATCGTTTCCCTACCACTGATGTTAGACTCACCGGCCTGTAATTACCTGGTTTATCCCTGCTACCCTTCTTGAATAATGGTACCACATTCGCTGTTCTCCAATCCTCTGGTAGCTCTCCTGTGGCCAGACAGGATTTGAAAATTTGTGTCAGAGCCCCTGTTATCTCCTCCCTTGCCTCACATGACAGCATGGGATACATCTCATCTGGGCCTGGGGATTTATCCACTTTTAAGCCCGCTAAAACCACTAATACCTCCTCCCTTTCAATGCTAATTTGTTCAAGTATATCACAATCCCCCTACATTCTACTCCTACATCGTCCTTTTCCATAGTGAACACTGATGAAAAGTAATCAGTTAAAACCTCACCTATGTCCTCAGGCTCCACACAAAGATTGCCACTTTGGTCCCTAATGAGCCCTACTCTTTCCCTGGTTATCCTTTTGCTCTTAATATACTTATAAACGGCCTTGGATTTTCCTTTATCTTGCTTGCCAATGTTTTTTCATGTCTCCTCTTCGCTCTCCTAATTACTTTTTTGATACACTTTCTATACTCCTCTAGTGCTACTGCTGTTTTCAGCGTTCTGAATCTGCCATAAGCCTCCTTTTTTTTCCCTTATCTAATCCTCCATATCCCTTGACATCCAGGGTTCCCTAGACTTGTTGGTCCTACCCTTCACCTTAACGGGAACATGTTGGCTCTGAACTCTCACTATTTCCTCTTTGAACGACACCCACTGGTCTGCTGTAGACTTTCCTACAAGTAGCTGCTCCCAGTCTACTTTGGCCAGATCCTGTTTTATCATATTGAAATCGGCCCTTCCCCAATTCAGTATCTTTATTTCCGGTCCATCTTTGCCCTTTTCCATCACTACCTTAAATCTTACAGAGTTATGGTCACTATGCCCAAAATGCTCTCCCACTGACACTTCTATCACTTGTTCGGCTTCATTCCCTAGGATTAGGTCCAGTACTGCCTCTTCTCTTGCATTTTTAAGAATTCTGCCCCCTTTAAGCCTTTTGCACTAAGACTATCCCAGTTGATATTGGGGAAGTTGAAATCCCCTACTATTATTACCCTATTATTTTTACACCTCTCTGAGATTTGCCTACATATCTGTTCCTCTATCTCTTCCTATTTCGAGACCTGTAGTGCACTCCCAGCCAAGTGATTGTCCCCTTTTTGTTTTTAAGTTCTACCCATATGGCCTCATTTGAGGAACCTTCTAAGATATCATGCTTCCTTACTGCAGTATTTGACTCCTTGACCAACAGTGCAATGCCACCTCCTCTTTTACCCCAACCCCTGTCACGCCTGAAGATTCTATACCCTGGAATATTGAGCTGCCAGTCCTGCCCCTCCCTCAACCATGTCTCTGTGATAGCAATAATATCATAATCCCATGTGTTAATCAATGCCCTCAATTCATCTGCCTTACTAATAAGACTCCTTGCGTTAAAATAGATGCAATCCAGCCTTGCATTTTTCACTTGTGCCTCAACAGGTCTATATTTGCTCTGCTTTCCAGAGTGACTCAGTTTCTCTTCGATATTTGACTGTGCATCACCCCTACTGTACTTTCACTCTGTATCCCATCCCCCTGCCAAATAAGTTTAACCCCCCCCCCCCCACCAACAGCACTAGCAAACCTCCCAGCAAGGATGTTGGCCCCATTCCAGTTCAGGTGCAACCCATCCAACTTGTACAGGGTTCACCTTCACCAGAACAGACCCAGTGATCCAGGAAACTAAAGCCCTCCCTCCTGCACCATCTCTTCACCACACAGTCATCTGCTCTAACCTCCTATTCCTATACTCACTAACACGTGACACTGGGAGTAATCTAGAGATTACAACCTTTGAGGTCCTGCTTTTTAATCTTCTACCTAGCTCCCTAAATTCTTGTTGCAGGACCTCATCCCTCTTTCTACCTATGTCGTTGGTACCAATGTGTACCACGGCCTCTGACTGCTCACCCTCCCCCTTCAGAATGTCCTGCAGCTGCTCCGTGACATCCTTGACCCGAGCACCAGGGAGGCAACATACCATCCTGGTGTCACGTTTGCGGCCACAGAAACGCCTATCCGTACCCCTTGCGATAGAATCCCCTATCACTATAGCTCTCCCACTTCTTTTCCTCTGTCCTGTGCAGCTGAGCCACACATGGTGCCACAGACTTGGCACGCTGCATTCCCCTGAGAAGCTATCTCCCCGAACAGCATCCAAAGTGGAAAATCTGTTAGAGAGGGAGATGGACCCAGGGGACTCCTGCACTACCTGCCGAGTTCTTCTACTCTGCCTGGCGGTCACCCATTCCCTTCCTGCCTGAGCAGTCTTTACCTGTGGTGTGACCACCTCCCTGTACGTGCTATCCACGATGATCTCAGCCTCGCAGATGTTCCGCAGTGTCTCCAACCGCCGCTCCAGATCCGAAACGTGGAATTTGTGTAGCTGCAGCTGGAGACACTTCCTACACACGTGTTCTCCCTAGACACTGGAAGTGTCCCTGACTTCACACATTGCACAGGAGGAGCACTCCACGTTGCCAAGCTGTCATACCATGACTTACTCCTAATTTATCCCCTTAAATTACCCAAAAATTAGATCATTTACACGAGAGACCTTGATTCCCTAAAACAAAGCTACCTACTAGATTAAAAAAAACTGTAGATCTTTCCCTTTACTTTTAGTTACTTCCCACACCCTCTTGGCCAGTCTGGACATAGCAGTGGAAGCCTTTCCCATGAGCTTGTTGATTTCTGCATTGAGAGACAGGTGATAGTTGAGCCTAGGCAGGTGAACTCTTGAACCACTTCCAGAGTGTGGTCACCGATCTTGATGGATGGAGCATTTCTGACGTCCTGTCCCATGATGTTCCTTTTCTTGAGGCTGATGGTTAGGCCAAATTCGTTGCAGACAGCCGCATTCCTGTGGCTGAGTCTCTGCAGACAGTCTTCAGTGTGGGATGTTAATGCAGCATCATCAGAAAAGAGGAGTTCCCTGGTGAGGACTTTCCGTACTTTGGACTTCGCTCTTAGACGGGCAAGGTTGAACAACCTGCCACCTGATCTTGTGTGGAGGAAAATTCCTTCTTCTGAAGACTTGAACGCATGTGAGAGCAGCAGGGAGAAGAAGATCCGAAACAGTTAGGTGCAAGAACACAGCCCTGTTTCACGCCACTCAGGATAGGAAAGGGGTCTGATGAGGCGCCGCTATGTTGAATTGTGCCTTTCATATTGTCATGGAATGAGGTGATGATACTTAGTAGCTTTGGTGGACATCCGATCTTTGCTGGTAGTCTGAAGAGACCATGTCTGCTGACGAGGTCAAAGGCTTTGGTGAGATCAATGAAAGCAACGTAGAGGGGCCTCTGTTGTTCTCGGCATTTCTCCTGTAGCTGGCAAAGGGAGAACAGCATGTCAATGGTGGATCTCTCTGCTCGAAAGCCACACTGTGCCTCAAGGTAGACACGCTCGGCCAGCTTCTGGAGCCTGTTTAGAGCAATTCGAGCGAAGACGTTCTCCACTATACTGAGCAAGGAGATTCCACGGTAGTTGTTGCAGTCACCGAGGTCACCCTTGTTCTTATAGAGGGTGATGATATTGGCATCACGCATGTCCTGTGGTACCGCTCCCTCATCCCAGCACAGGCAAAGCAGTTCGTAGAGTGCTGAAAGTATAGCAGGCTTGGCACTCTTGATTATTTCAGGGGTAATGCCATCCTTCCCAAGGGCTTTTCCACTGGCAAGAGAATCAATGGCATCATTGAGTTCCAATTTTGTTGGCTGTTCGTCCAGCTCATTCATGACAGGCAGAGACTGGGCTGCATTGCTCAGTGACAACATTTTCCCTGAAGTACAGTTCTAGGTAGTGCTCCACCTAGCGGTCCATTTGCTTGTGTTGGTCAGTGATTGTGTCCCCTGATTTAGACTTGAGGGGGGGCGATCTTCCTGAAGGTTGGCCCAAAATCTCTCTTAATACCATCATACATTCCTCTAATGTTTCCGGTGTCGGAGGCCAGCTGAATACGACTGCATAGGTGTTGCCAGTAGTCATTTGCACAGCGCCTGGCTGTTCTTTGTGCAGTGCTTCTGGCTGCTTTAAGTTTTTTTTTTATTTCCAAAATATACTTTATTCATAAAAATCTGTAAAAATTACATTGCCAAACAGTTTCCAAACAGCACCAAAAAATACAAACATTGCAAGGGAGATCAGTTTCCTTCAATACTGTCATGAGTTTCTTCCCAACCCTTCCGTTTCACAATTGTCATGTCAATTACAGTTTTACATTTACAGCAATTGAGAATAATAACGATACAGTTCGAGGGGTTTCCCATGGATCCAGCCCCTCAGTCCAGCTTGGTGTGGGAACCTTACACTGTGGTCTTTCCCCATTGAGCCTTTGCTGCGGCTGCCCCAAGCTTTAGTGCGTCCCTCAGCACGTAGTCCTGGACCTTGGAATGTGCCAGTCTGCAACATTCGGTGGTGGACAACTCTTTGCGCTGGAAGACCAGCAAGTTTCGGGCAGACCAAAGGGCGTCTTTCACCGAATTGATAGTCCTCCAGCAGCAGTTGATGTTTGTCTCGGTGTGCGTCCCTGGGAACAGCCCGTAGAGCACAGACTCCTGTGTTACAGAGCTGCTTGGGATGAACCTTGACAAAAACCACTGCATCTCTTTCCACACCTGCTTTGCAAAGGCACATTCCAGGAGGAGGTGGGCGACCGTCTCTTCCCCACCACAGCCAACGCGGGGGCACTGTGCGGAGGGGGCGAGACTTCGGGTGTGCATGAAGGATCTGACGGGGAGGGCCCTTCTCACCACCAGCCAAGCTACGTCTTGGTGCTTGTTTGAAAGTTCTGGTGATGATGCATTCCGCCAAATGACTTTGACGGTCTGCTCGGGGAACCATCCGACAGGATCCACCGTTTCCTTTTCCCGTAGGGCCTTGAGGACATTCCGTGCAGACCACTGCCTGATGGACCGGTGGTCAAAGGTGTTTTCCCGCAGAAACTGCTCCACGAAGGATAGGTGGTACGGCACGTCCCAACTGCATGGAGCGTTCCGCGGCAATGTGACCAGGCCCATCCTTCGCAACACCGGGGACAGATAGAACCTCAGCACGTAGTGACACTTGGAGTTTGCGTACTGGGGATCTACACACAGCTTGATGCAGCCGCACACGAAGGTGGTCATCAGGATGAGGGCCACGTTGGGTACATTTTTCCCGCCCTTGTCCAGAGATTTGAACATCGTGTCCCTCCGGACCCGGTCCATTTTAGATCCCCAGACGAAGCGGAAAATGGCTCGGGTGACTGCCACGGCGCAGGAGTGGGGTATGGGCCAGACCTGCGCCACGTAGAGCAACAACGTGAGCGCCTCGCACCTGATGACCAGGTTCTTACCCACAATGGAGAGAGATCGCTGCCCCCACATGCCCAACTTTTGTCGTACCTTGGCTACTCGCTCCTCCCATGTTTTGGTGCACGCCCCGGCCCTTCCGAACCATAATCCCAGCACCTTCAGGTAATCTGACCTGACGGTGAAGGGGACAAAGGATCGGTCAGCCCAGTTGCCAAAGAACATGGCCTCGCTCTTGCCGTGGTTAACTTTGGCTCCCGAGGCCAGTTCGAACTGGTCGCAGATGCTCATCAGTCTGCGCACGGACAGCGGATCCGAGCAGAAAACGGCGACGTCATCCATGTACAGGGAGGTTTTGACCTGAGTGCCTCCGCTGTCTGGGATTGTCACCCCTCTTATGCTCGCATCCTTCCTAATAGACTCAGCAAAGGGTTCAATACAGCAAACAAACAAGACCGGGGACAGAGGACAGCCCTGTCTGACTCCAGATTTGATCGGGAAACTTTCCGATTCCCACCCGTTGATTGAGACTGCGCTACTGATGTTTGTGTAGAGCAGTTGGATCCAATTGCAGATTCCCTCCCCAAACCCCATTTTGGAAAGCACGTCCATCATGTAGGTGTGCGATATCCTGTCAAAAGCCTTCTCCTGGTCCAGGCTGATGAGGCAGGTGTCCACCCTCCTGTCCCGTACGTAGGCGATCGTATCCCTGAGTAGCGCGAGACTATCAGAGATCTTCCTGCCGGGTACAGTACAGGTCTGATCGGGGTGAATCACCAACTCCAGAGCAGACTTGACTCGACTGGCTATGACTTTGGACAGAATCTTGTAATCAACATTAAGCAGTGAGATGGGCCGCCAATTTCTGATTTCTGCCCTCTCCCCCTTCTGCTTGTAAATGAGGGTGATGATGCCTTTTCTCATGGATTCTGACATGCTGCCGGCCAGGAGCATACTCTCGTATACTTCCAGCAGGTCCGGGCCGACCCAGTCCCACAGGGCCGAGTACAACTCGACCGGTAAGCCGTCGCTCCCGGGAGTTTTACTCGTCTCGAAAGACTCGACGGCCTTTGTCAGCTCGTCCAGAGTTAGCGGCTTGTCCAGTCCCTCCCTCCTGCTGTCATCTAAGACCTCTGTGATAGATGACAGGAAGGACTGGGAGGCTCTGCTGTCTGTGGGCTTCGCGTCATACAGCCCAGCATAAAAAAGTGCTTCAGATGTTTACTCGCTGGGGGCTTTCTTGTAGTTCAACAGTGCAATGCGCTTCGCAGCTATGACAGGTTCCAGCTCTTCAAAGTGAGATTGAAACCAATCTGCGTTCTGCTTCACACGTTTGCCATAGGTGGTCATTGCTGAGTCATAGATGATTATCCCTTTCATTTCCAAATGCTCACTAATTTGATCTCAAATTATGGATTTTAAGAGTGATGTTAGACTACCTGTCCATTCTCACAAAAACAGAAAATGCAGATGTCACTTGGCAGGTTGTGCATCATCTATGGACAAAACAAGCAAATTAACATTTTGAATGCAAATTAACTTGCCTTTACACTCCAAATGGTGCCTGACCTGCTGAACATTTCCAACATTTTCTGTTTTTACATTCACCAGGACAGACAAAGCTTTTGCTTGATCTCTACTAACACTCAATGAAAATATGAATGCCAGAGAAGTACAGAATCAGCTTGGGCATGATGCTCTCTCCAGTTAAACAGCCTGGTGATAGTCTCTGTCAAGACTCACACATTAATGCTGCCCATTTCAGTGTGTCCTATGGGAATCAATGACTTCATAAAATGGAGGGGAGGAGGGAATATCAATGGGGAAGAAAACAAAAGACTCTTACTTTCTCTATGTTTTGACTATTTCAGTCTTTTTATAAAAGGATAGAAATTACTGTTGATGATGCTGTTGTATGAATGTTAAATGGATTCTCCTCTGTTTTAACCAGACTTTAAACTGTTTAAAATAAAGAAAAACAAATGAGCAATTCTGTTCAAACAGTGGAGAGAAATTTGATATGGACATGTTATGATTTTTTAACAATATCACCAACAGTATTTTACCTTGTAGTTTTGTTTAAGCAGTGAGTCACCAAGGAGAGTGAACTTGTAACAGTTGTGAAACCCAGCAGTATGATGAAACTGAATTAACAGACAGTAGACAATGAATCATCTCTCATTATGACTGCATCTCACTAATAATTCAGCTCTCTAGGGGACAGCTTTAGTAACACCAAAAGTCCACACCCCCGATGATCTAATCAGCATTCACTGTTTCAAAGAACAGATTGAAAATCATTAATCAAAATTATTTACGAGCATTTGATTTTTCGATGAATAGCTCTGTCATCCCCACCTCCCAGCTCCATACTTCTCACTCTTTTCCTCAAGGCACTGACTGATGCTGGATTAAACATTTATAGCTACCGGGCAGATTCTGGTACCTCAATCAAGCATCCACCTTCATGTGTGAGTTCAGAGATTGCGTGTTGGCAAGCTATTCAGTTTTGAAGGTGCACCTCAAAGCCAAATCCAATCCTGTCCTTCCCTTTTGTAATTTAAGGGACTCACAAGGCCAAACATTCCTGGTCTCGCAAGTATCAGAAAACTGGGTGGTTTAGAACTCACCTAATTTTCCTTCATTTACTTAAATAAAAGGAAAATCAGACAGGTTCATTTAAAGGCATGTGCTCTGACCTATCGATTTTCTGAGATTCGCCATGCCCAATTCATCCAGGGCATCCGGGCATAGACACAGGAAAATATTCCATTTACCAATAGTCTGGTCACACTATCCCTGACTTTAAAATCACTGCACCAGATAATCTCAAGAAAAACACATAGATTTTCTTGTTGCTACCTGGATTATGATTTTAGCTGTTTCTATCTTTAAAATGTTATTGTTTCTATTTCAATTTTCCATTCTATTTCTGCTTTATGCCTTTCATATTTCCTCTCCCTTTACTCCTTCTTGTGAACACAGACCCTCATATTTTTGATTTTTTTCATCTCCCTTACATTTTGCTCAGAACACTGGTTCTCTAGTGTACAGTATCAGAGATTCTCCAGTATTTTGTTTTACACAGTGCCACCCAGTGGCACCTTTAATACTATGATGGTACTTGTCAATATTATTCAAGATGCACAGGACTAAACCACTACATTGACAAAAAGATCACTTCTGCCGTGTGATATAAATACTACAGATTACATGGTGAACCTTCCATTTCTAGAATATTCTTGCCAAATGTCTCTCCTTCTCTCCTGAAGGCATTGGCCTAGATTTCTCAGTCATGACCCCTACTGATATTTCAGCAGATTTGGCTAGGTGGGGTTGTATAATTGCTTGGTGCCTCCCTCTGCACCCCAACCAATTCCTGCTGCTTGTCAGTGGAGCACAATTCTATTACAAATGAATTCAAATCCTGGTGATGCATCCTTCAACATATTTATTGAAATTTGCCATATTTAATTAAATGAAACATTGGGGGGAATTTTATGCTCTCCCCATGGTGGGTTTGAAAGCGGAGAGAGCATATAATCGGGCAGGATGGTGGTAACCATGCCACCTTCCCGCGTCGCTTTTTACAGATGTCGAGACCCACAATTGCCTGGATAAAATCCCTGCAGTTGACTCTGTTTTTCTCTCCACAGATGCTGCCTGACCTGCTGAGTATTTCCAGCACTTTCCGTTTTTATTTCAGATTTCCAGCATCTGCATTATTTTGCTTTCATTGGCAGATTTGAATACTGGATATGAGAGAGACCTATTAGGCCCTGGTTTCAGTGTTCTCATGATGCTGATGAGAGACCCTAAAAATGTTTTCTCAGATCTTGGTCTCATACAGGTCAGAGGAGGAAACAGAATTTATTTTTTTAAATGTCAGTTTTTTTCAGCAGTTCAGCAACTGTCTGCGAGGGCTGCTGCAACAAAACTCCACCCACCAGTCTGGCAAACTTTCTCTTAGATGGCTGGGTGCCAACCTCCAAATGCGAATGTCTCCGAGACTGGAAGGTCATGAGGTCAGGGTTACATCAGCCTAGGGGGTAGAATTTCACCCCTCACCCTCCCCATCCCCAAAGATGTGGCCAATTCAAAAGTGGGCGCAATCTCCTGCCGATTGAATCTTTACTGAATTACAGTTCCATAGGCACTCATCACGCTCCAATATCTTACCCAAGTGGTGATCCTTCATGTTGGAGTTTTGGCAGTGATTGCTTGCAGGTTGCTCAGCTGGAGAGAATATCACATCCCCGTTTAATTTTAACACATGCGCACTTCCAGCAGGAGTCTCTGAATGTAACAGTGACCAGGAATTCCCCTGTGGGACCTGCCTAGCCTGAGTGGCTCAGCTATTGACTAAATAAACTCATTTGAGTTACTGAGAGATAGAGAACAGTTAACCACCGTATTATGCATGCAATGAGGACATCTTGGCCCAGAATTTGTGGTTGTAATGACGGCGAGCGCCATCATTACTGTATAAAACTGACAGCAACCTCTGACATGCGAAAATCCTGAAGTTGCTGTCAGTGATATCCTGCTGTTCCACAGCATGTGCATTGCAGCGTTCGGAAATGGATTCAATACAGAACCAGTGATTTGCACAGACTTCAACTTTCTGCACATTATTCTCGCTGTAAAAAGACCTTGAAAATTTTAAGCCTTGTAACTGAGTTTTTAATGGCGCAGTAAGTCATAATTATTGCTAAGCAAACTCACTGGTCCTGAAAAACTAATTTTACAAATGTGTAATGTCATTCCCTCAGAATATTATAAAATTCCAAGATTTCTAAAATAAAATTTATATTTTGTTTTTAAAGTTTACTTACATTTCAGCTTCTATTTTAATCCCATGTGTATATCCCAATCTTTATTCTACTTTCTGTCAAATGATTAAAAAGTGAATTATAATCTATGCTTTTTACCTGCTGATTTACTAAGAGAATTCTTCAATTGGATTGGCTGATTAGTCTGCCTGATGACTTCACTATTGCTGGACATCACAGATCCCCTATAGCTGGGGCCAGATTCAAAGTCAAGTTGGAATCGAGGAAATTGAAGCTCTAAAGCATGCCATATCAGTGTGTGCAGCTTTTCTTGAAGTCAGCAGCAAGCACCATTCCTTTGCTACTGACCACAAAATCTGGGCGCTTATAAACACGTATGGAATATAAATTAACATTACATGGTGGATTGACTGAACAGATAATGACTGATAATTCTTCATCATGTATTATGATTGAATCATATGCTAAGAGTGCCCTAATAGGCAAGTATTTTGAAAATAATTAGATATAATATTTAAATATGCAACTGCGTGCACAGAACCACTGGGTTGGAGCTATTTGGGAGCTGCATGCGTCTGTAGTGAAGCAAGATGAAGAGCACTGCTCCTAGTACACAGGGCGGGATTTTATGCTGGCGACAGGGGTCTTGACGCCTGGAAAAAGCGACACCAAGAACCGCCGAAGGCCCATTTAATTGCCTAATTGGCACTAGATTCGGTGGGCCTTCCACAGAAGAAGCAGGGACCCCGGCGACAGAAGTCCCACCCTCGGAGAACTGCCAGCTAATCAGAGGCCGGCAGCTCTTTCACTGAGCAGAGCCACTGATCCCACCTGCTACCCAAGGTCCATGAGCATCGTGGGACCCAGGCCACATGTAGGTCAGGGCGGGAGGGCTTGTAGGGGGGATTGTTAGAAAGGGCAGGGGGGTGGCTCTCAGCAGGCCCCCCCTTCCCAATGCTGGGTCTGCGTTCAGGCACTGTGCCTTTTAACAAGGAGACCCCCCTCCAACCTTTGGAGATGGGAAGCAGCCCGCACGGTTTTTCATGCTGTGTTTTCTGTCCAGCAACAGGGTCATCCACCGCATGGCTAATTGTGGCGGTGGCAGGATTAGGTCCTTAATTGGGCATTAATTGTCCAGTTAAGGGCCTTAATTGGTGGCAGGACAAGAAGGATGCTCATAAGCCTTCCCCTCACTGGACTTTACTTTGGCAGAGGCGGGAAGCTGGTGGGGTCTCCCTGCATAAAATTTCCCCCATAGTGTGAGATGTGTTGGTAACACGAAGGTTAAGGGGTGTAATTTTAGCACCAGTTGCTCTTTAAAGGCTCCTGAGACCCTTAAATGGACAATATCTCCAAATATCTAAACTGGCAGAAGAAAAGATAAGAGGATGACAATACAATTTCAAGATGCTGCTTCAGGAGATACTGTACAGAAGTCTTTTTGGAGTGGAGGAACATCCTTCAGTCAGGAGTACTGCCAATGCAGTTTGGACGGTTGTGCAGAAAGAGTCAATGTTGTCTAATCTGTTCATCAAATCAGGATACAGATGAGAAAGACATGCTGATTCAGGAAGGTTGTCACAGTAAATAATGCTCACATTCTTTTCTCATTTTATAATGTTGGCTGACAAAGGCATTTTCATAGCACTACACTGTAAGTTTGGTGAAGTATCACAGAGAGAGGATACACAGCTGTCAATAACTATTCACTTACTTTCCAACTGCACAGACACACCTAACCTTTACCAGGATACTCAGTTTGCCCTGTGGCTCACTAAATATGGCAAGCTGCAAGCCCAAGGTATGTAGCTCACACAAGGTAAAATGCATGTCATATGTTCATACACACACACACACACACACACACACACACACACACACACACACACACACACACACACACACACACACACACACACACACACACACACACACACACACACACAGAGTTGCTTGCCCACTTGTATGAAATGCAATGCATTTCTTATTCCAACTTGTGTTCCTTGTCTATTTTCTATGGCTGTACATAATGGGCAACAGTGCATGTGGACAGAAGGGGGGGTCACCTAATCTGAAACACTTTACTCCTCACAAGGACAGGAGACTGGGTCTAGAGGTAACAGAAGGAATGGAGAAGATTCCCACACTTATGGCTGGCATCATCCTTTGCTTTTCATTCTTCATCTTCCTCATTCAGTTCCTCACAATGGTATACAATGCAGCCTAACACATGGTAATATCTGACTATTTAAGTTCTGTTTCATGAGCTGGTTTACTGTCAGCATTCTGAAATATGTTCTTCTGTGCTTTGGGTGCCAAGAGAAGGTAACAACTTAATGTCAAGCCTCAACTGAGCCGTCACAATACCCTGCAAAACTCACTTTTACATTGGCAAACACTAGCACAGATATACTAACTGTGAGGCCAGTTGGTTTTGTTACAGGCAGGAACATTTGACAAAGACCAGAACATGGGTGAGTAGACAGTATAGTTTATGGGTGTCTATGGAAATGTCCACAACCCGCATCCATGCACTGGTGCATCACAGCTAACTGAGCTGCAGTCTATCATGGAAAGTATGGTCATTGCAGAATCCTCTACAAAAGAGCCTCCCTTTGTCAAAGGTACTATGTTCAGCCATAATTTTCTAATGAAAACTATGGCTTCTCCCTAAGTCTAATCTACAGCAGTCTGTCTTCTCTGCACACAATAAGCCGGAGAACCAGATGATACAGAATTACATTAAAGAGTTATTGTTAACAAATGCGTGATACTCCTGCGATCAGTAGCATTTTTTAATAGAAAGGACAGTGCTTCCAAAGACCCAATACCACCCAGAAACCGAGAACTCACAAGTTGCTGTTTAAACTCCACTTGCAGCTAAATGTATAGATCCAAAGTACCTCCCTTCAGTTAGAGGATTCCTGAGTCTCCAGATTCTTGTGGACCTAGATCAGAGCAGTAGAGTGCTACAGGAAGGAAAAAGGTAAATGGGGCACGGGGAATGATGCAGACAACACAAAGCTGGGTGGGAGTGTGAGCTGTGAGGAGGATGCAGAGAAGCACCAGTGTGATTTGGACAGGTTGAGTGAGTGGGCAAATACATGGCAGATGCAGTATAACGTGGATAAATGTGAGGTTAATCACTTTGGTGGCAAAAACAGAAAGGCAGATTATCTGAACGGCGATAGATTGGGAAAGGGGGAGATGCAGCAAGACCTGGGTGTCCTTGTGCACCAGTCGCTGAAAGTAAGCATGCAGGTGCAGCAGGCACTTCAGAAGGCAAATGATATGTTGGCCTTCATAGCGAGAGGATTCGAGTACAGGAGCAAGGATGTCTTGCTGCAATTATACAAGGCCTTGGTGAGACCACATCTGGAGTATTGTGTGCAGTTGTGGTCTCCTTATCTGAGGAAGGATGTTCTTGCTATGGAAGGAATGCAGCGAAGGTTCACCAGACTGATTCCTGGGATGGCAGGACTGACGTATGAAGAGAGATTGGGTTAATTAGGCTTGTATTCACTAGAGTTTAGAAGAATGAGAGAGGATCTCATAGAAACCTACAAAATTCCAACAGGATTGGACAGACTAGATGCAGGAAGGATGTTCCCGATGGCAGGGGAGTTCAGGACCAGGGGTCACAATCTAAGGATAAGGGGTAAGCCATTTAGGACTGAGATGAGGAGGGATTTCTTCACTCAGAGAGTGGTGAATCTGTGGAATTCTCTACCACAGAAAGCAGTCGAGGCCAAATCATTAAATATATTCAAGAAAGAGTTAGATATAGCTCTTAGGGCTAAAGGGATCAAGGGATATGGGCAGAAAGCGGGAACAGTGTACTGAGTTTGGATGATCAGCCATGGTCATATTGAATGGCGGTGCAGGCTCGAAGGGCCGAATGGCTTACTCCTGCTCCTATTTTTCTATGTTTCTATATTGTGTGCTTCTCAGTGCCACTTTACCCAAGAATAGTGCTTTACCCCAAAGAGAAAAGCTGCAAGTTTTCCGAGGCCATTCTTGTGCCCCTCCTATTGGCTGCAGAAGCACCATTCACAGAAATTTAGGGAAGTGGTCATCTCCCCATTTGCTTACCCTGGAATGATGCATGGTAATGGGAAGACATAATGAAAGAGAAACTAAATTAATTTATATTTAAAAATCAACAGATCAAAGTAATTTTGAACTTGCAATACATGATGCTACTTCAGGATCTGTTTTGAATCTTCTTCTGTTGTCATACCTTTAATCATCTCAAACTCAACAAATTGAGACTGCCTCCAATTTTATGCCCAATCTATCAAAGAAACCTCTGGGTAATGTAATATTGTTTATTTTTCAACCTTAGATATTGAAGTGTAATGTATATTGTTAAACATAGAAACATAGAAAATAGGAGCAGGAGTAGGCCATTTGGCCCTTCGAGCCTGCTCCGCCATTCATCATGATCATGGCTGATCATCAAACTCAGTAACCTGTTCCCGTTTTCGCCTCATACCCTTTGATCCCTTTAAACCCAAGAGCTGTATCTAACTCCTTCTTGAAAACATACAATGTTTTGGCCTCCACTGCTTTCTGTGGTAGCGAATTCCACAGGCTCACCACTCTCTGGGTGAATAAATTTCTCCTCATCTCAGTCCTGAAAGGTTTACCCCGTATCCTTAGACTATGACCCCTTGTTCTGGACTCCCCCACCATCGGGAACATCCTTCCTGCATCTACCCTGTCAAGTCCTGTTAGAATTTTATAGGTTTCTATGAGATCCCCCTTCACTCTTCTGAACTCCAGCGAATATAATCCTAACCGACTCAATCTCTCCTCATACGTCAGTCCCACCATCCCAGGAATCAGTCCGGTAAACCTTCACTGCACTCCCTCGATAGCAAGAACATCCTTCCTCAGATAAGGAGACTAAAACGGCACACAATATTACAGGTGTGGCCTCACCAAGGCCCTGTATAATTGCAGCAAGACATCCCTGCTCCTGTACTCGAATCCTCTCGCTATGAAGGCCAACATACCTTTTTACCGCCTGTTGCACCTGCATGCTTACCTTCAGCGACTGGTGTACGAGAACACCCAGGACTCGCTGCATATTCCCCTCTTTCAGTTTATAGCTGTTCAGATAATAATCTGCCTTCCTGTTTTTACTACCAACGTGGATAACCACACATTTATCCACATTATACTGCATCTGCCATGCATTAGCCCACTCACTCAACTGGTCCAAATCACCCTGAAGCCTCTCTGCATCCTCCTCACAACTCACCCTCCCACCCAGTTTTGTGTCATCTGCAAATTTGCAGATATTACATTTAGTTTCCTCATCTAAATCATTAATGTATATTGTGAATAGCTGGGGTCATAGCACCGATCCCTGGGGTACCCCACTGGTCACTGCCTGCCATTCGGAAAAAGACCCATTTATCCCTACTCTTTGTTTCCTGTCTGCCAACCAATTTTCTATCCATCGCAATACACAACCCTCAATCCCATGCGCTTTAATTTTACATGCTAATCTCTTATGTGGGACTTTGTCGAAAGCCTTCTGAAAGTCCAAATAAACCGCATTCACTGGCTCCCCCTCATCAACTCTACGAGTTACATCCTCGAAGAATTCTAGTAGATTTGTCAAGCATGATTTCCCTTTCGTAAATCCATGCTGACTCTGCCCGATTCTACCACTATTCTCCAAGTGCTCTGCTGTAAATCTTTGAGAATGAACTCTGGAATTTTCCCCACTACTAACGTCTGACTGACTGGTCTATGATTCCCTGCTTTCTCTCTACCTCCCTTTTTAAATATTGGAGTTACATTAGCTACCCTCCAATCTGTAGGAACTGTTCCAGAGTCTATAGAATCTTGGAAGACCACCAATGCATCCAATGCCGAGGCGGCACAGTGGCGCAGTGGTTAGCACCGCAGCCTCACAGCTCCAGCGACCCGGGTTCAATTCCGGGTACTGCCTGTGTGGAGTTTGCAAGTTCTCCCTGTGTCTGCGTGGGTTTTCTCCGGGTGCTCCGGTTTCCTCCCACAAGCCAAAAGACTTGCAGGTTGGTAGGTAAATTGGCCATTATAAATTTCCCCTAGTATAGGTAGGTGGTAGGGAAATATAGGGACAGGTGGGGATGTGGTAGGAATATGGGATTAGTGTAGAATTAGTATAAGTGGGTGGTTGATGGTCGGCACAGACTCGGTGGGCCGAAGGGCCTGTTTCAGTGCTGTATCTCTAAACTAAACTAAAACTAAACTATTTCTACGGCCACTTCCTTAAGCACTCTGGGATACATACCATCAGGCCCTGGGGATTTATTGGCCTTCAATCCTATCAATTTCCCCAACACCATTTCTCTACTAATACTGATTTCCTTCAGTTCCTCTCTCTCACTAAGCCCATGGTTCCCCAACATTTCTGGTATGATATTTGTGTCCTCCTTTATGAAGACAGAACCAAAGTATGCATTTAGTTGGTCAGTCATTTCTTTATTCCCTTTAATAAATTCCCTTGTTTCTGACTGTAAGAGACCTACATTTGTCTTCACCAATCTTTTTCTCTTCACATACCTATAGAAACCTTTACAGTCAGTTTTTATGTTCCCCGCAAGCTTACTCTCGTACTCTATTTTCCCCTTCTTAATCAATCCCTTGGTCCTCCTTTGCTGAATTCTAAACTGCTCCCAATCCTCAGGTCTTGTTTTTCCTGGCAAATTTATATGCCTCTTCCTTGGATCTTTTGCTATCTCTAATTTAGCCATGGTTTGACGACCTTTCCCGTTTTACTTTTGCGCCAGGCAGGGATAAACAATTGTTGCAGTTCATCCATGCGCTCTTTAAATGTTTGCCATTGCCTATCCACCATCATCCCTTTAAGTAACGTTTCCCAATCCGTCATGGCCAACTCACACCTCATACCTTTGTAGTTTCCTTTACTAAGATTCAGGACCCTTGTCTCAGAATCAACTACGTCACTCTCCATCTTGATGAAGAATTCTATCATATTATGGTCGTTCGTCCCCAAGGGGTCTTGCACAACTAGATTGTCAATTATTCCTCCCTCATTACACAATACCCAGTCTAGGATGGCCTGTTCTCTAGTTGGTTCCTCAACGTATTGGTCCAGAAAACCATCCCTTATACACTCCAAGATTTCCTCCTCTACTGTATTGTGACTAATTTGATTTGCCCAATCTATATGCAGATTAAAGACACCCATAATTACAGATGTTCCTTTATCGCATGCATCTCTAATTTCCTGTTTAATGCCATTCCCAACATCACCATTACAGTTTGGGGCTCTATATACAACCCCCACTAACGTTTTTTGCCCTTTAGTGTTTCTCAGCTCTACCCATACGGATTCCACAGCTTCAGAGCTAATATCCTTCCTCACTATTGCGTTAATTTCCTCTTTAACCAGCAATGCAACTCCACCGCCTTTTGATTTTTGTCTGTCCTTCCTAAATACTGAATATCCTTGGATGTTCATTTCCCATCCCTGGTCACCTTGCAGCCATGTCTCTGTAATCCCGACTATATCATACCCGTTTACATCTATTTGCGTGATTAATTCATCCACATTATTGCGAATACTCCACGCATCAAGGCTTGTCTTTTTAACATTACTTGTCCCCTTCCCACTATTTTTCACTGTGGCCCTGTTTGATTCTGGCCCTTGTTTTCTCTGGCTATCACTTTTCTTATTCTCTTTACTGTCATTTGTTCTTGTCTTTGATCCCCCCCTCCTCTGACACCTTGCAAAGGTTCCCATCTCCCTGCCATTTTAGTTTAAACCCTCCCCAATCACTCTCGCAACCAAACAACCAAATAATCTCCTGAAAAATCATATTCCAGTAATGTTATCAATAATTTATTCATCAGGCAAGGGAAAGATACATGAAGCAGTATGGCTGCCAAAGTAGTAATTAAACATATATTAGTTCTTCATGCAAGCTAATTGGAAGCAAAATTCTGCAGAGTTGGTTTAAAATGGATGCTTGCAGTTTTCAACTTGGCAATGCCTACATTTTCTAATAAGCTGCCTAGCTCTGCAGAGCTGGATTAAATCCATCAAACCTGAAAGCACAATACTGTAGTCAGCAGAAATGTGCCTGTGATGCCATCCATGATCTGATGCAACAAATGTTTCACATGCATTCCTTGGATAAGACAATCAATTTCATTGAGACAAGTACTAAAGTTGTGGCAAAATTACATAGGACTGCAGTTGTCCTCATTCCTGCCATTAAGGCTAAAGTGATTCAACTCCCCCCTTCACCCCTGACACCATCAAATTTGGAACCAAAATCAAACAATTAAAATAGCTATAAGCTCACAAAAATAAAAGCTTGATTCAATGTGAAGTGCCTGGTCAAACTTCAGCATTGTAAAAGAAATCAAAACAAAATTTGAACCTCAGTGTCTGGGATGGCCTGTTCTCTGAAAGTGCTGTCTTTTGCATGAGACAATAAACCGAGGCCCTGTCTACCCTCTCAGGTGGAAGTAAAAGATCCCTGGTGTCCTGGCCAATATTTATCCTTCAATCAACATCACAAAAGCAGATCATCTGATCATTATTACATTGCTGTTTGTGGGAGCTTGCTGTGCACAAATTGGCTGTTGTTTTTCCTGCATTACAACAGTGACTACACCTCAAAAAGTATTTCATTGACTGCAAAGTGCTTTGGAACTTCCAGTAGTTGTGAAAGGTGCTACATAAATGGGTGGCACAGTGACGCAGTGGTTAGCACTGCAGCCTCACAGCTCCAGCGACCCGGGTTCAGTTCTGGGTACTGCCTGTGCGGAGTTTGCAAGTTCTCCCTGTGTCTGCGTGGGTTTCCGCCGGGTGCTCCGGTTTCCTCCCACAGCCAAAGACTTGCAGGTTGATAGGTAAATTGGCCATTGTAAATTGTCCCTAGTGTAGGTAGGTGGTAGGATGTGGTAGAGAATATAGGGTTAATGTAGGATTAGTATAAATGGGTGGTTGTCGGTTGGCACAGACTCGGTGGGCCGAAGGGCCTGTTTCAGTGCTGTATCTCTCTAAAAAAAATAAATGCAAGTTTTTTTTCATCATAAAGTTAGAGGTAGGGCAATTAATAAATGGAAATCTGGAATTCTCGCCCTCAAATGGCTGTGGATGCTGAGTCAATTGATATTTAAGACTAAGATCAATAATATTTTTTAGGAAGAATATCAAGGAATAGGAATCAAAGTGCAATAAATGGCAGAACAAGCTCAAGAGTCTGAATGGCCTACTGTTGTCCCTAAGTTGCAATTCATTTGGAGGGAAGTTCTAAATAAAAGTCCTGAACTTAAACACATTTATTTAAATAGAACCTTTTTGTATTGTTGCATGTATAATAGGTTACGATTGAAATTAGTTTAATCTTTTCTTAAATTGTATATACTTCTTAGCTATTGCTCTAAAAGCCACACTCTAAATGGGTGGACCGTTAAGGTAAAGAATTGTTCCCCCATCTTTCATATACAGATTTGTTTATTTATGTAGGTATAGCATATTCAGACTCAACAGGAGCAATGCCTTGCAAAATCTTTTATTCCAAAAACAACACTTTTCAGGATCCAAACTTTAACTAGCTCTATTATAGGTTTTCCTGCATGTAGATATTTGCAAGAGTACAATATCTTGCAAATATAAAATACTGAATCTTCTTTGGCCTCCTCACCTCAAGAGACAATGGGTAAGCGCCTGGAGGTGGTCAGTGGTGTGTGGAGCAGCGCCTGGAGTGACTATAAAGGCCAATTCTAGAGTGACTGGCTCTTCCACAGGTGCTGCAGAAAAATTTGATTGTCGGGGCTGTTACACAGTTGGCTCTCCCCTTGCGCCTCTGTCTTTTTTCCTGCCAACTGCTAAGTCTCTTCGACTCGCCACACTTTAGCCCCGCCTTTATGGCTGCCCACCAGCTCTGGCGAACGCTGGCAACTGACCCCCACGACTTGTGATCAATGTCACAGGACTTCATGTCGCGTTTGCAGACATCTTTAAAGCGGAGACATGGACGGCCGATGGGTCTGATACCAGTGGCGAGCTCGCTGTACAATGTGTCTTTGGGGATCCTGCCATCTTCCATGCGGCTCACATGGCCAAGCCATCTCAAGCACCGCTGACTCAGTAGTGTGTATAAGCTGGGGATGTTGGCCGCCTCGAGGACTTCTGTGTTGGAGATACGGTCCTGCCACCTGATGCCAAGTATTCTCCGGAGGCAGTGAAGATGAAATGAATTGAGACGTCGCTCTTGGCTGACATACGTTGTCCAGGCCTCGCTGCCATAGAGCAAGGTACTGAGGACACAGGCTTGATACACTCGGACTTTTGTGTTCCGTGTCAGTGCGCCATTTTCCCACACTCTCTTGGCCAGTCTGGACATCGCAGTGGAAGCCTTTCCCATGCGCTTGTTGATTTCTGCATCTAGAGACAAGTTACTGGTGATAGTTGAGCCTAGGTAGGTGAACTCTTGAACCACTTCCAGAGCGTGGTCGCCAATATTGATGGATGGAGCATTTCTGACGTCCTGCCCCATGATGTTCGTTTTCTTGAGGCTGATGGTTAGGCCAAATTCATTGCAGGCAGCCGCAAACCTGTCGATGAGATTCCGCAGGCACTCTTCAGTGTGAGATGTTAAAGCAGCATCGTCAGCAAAGCGGAGTTCCCTGATGAGGACTTTCCGTACTTTGGACTTCGCTCTTAGACGGGCAAGGTTGAACAACCTGCCCCCTGATCTTGTGTGGAGGAAAATTCCTTCTTCAGAAGACTTGAACGCATGTGAAAGCAGCAGGGAGAAGAAAATCCCAAAAGTGTGGGTGCGAGAACACAGCCCTGTTTCACGCCACTCAGGATAGGAAAGGGGTCTGATGAGGAGCCACCATGTTGAATTGTGCCTTTCATATTGTCATGGAATGAGGTGATGATACTTAGTAGCTTTGGTGGACATCCAATCTTTTCTAGTAGTCTGAAGAGACCATGTCTGCTGATGAGGTCAAAGGCTTTGGTGAGATCAATGAAAGCAATGTAGAGGGGCATCTGTTGTTCGCGGCATTTCTCCTGTATCTGACGAAGGGAGAACAGCATGTCAACGGTCAATCTCTCTGCACGAAAGCCACACTGTGCCTCAGGGTAGACGCGCTCGGCCAGCTTCTGGAGCCTGTTTAGAGCGACTCGAGCTAAGACTTTCCCCACTATGCTGAGCAGGGAGATTCCACGGTAGTTGTTGCAGTCACCGCGGTCACCTTTGTTTTTATAGCGGGTGATGATATTGGCATCACGCATGTCCTGAGGTACTGCTCCCTCGTCCCAGCACAGGCATAGCAGTTCATGTAGTGCTGAGAGTATAGCAGGCTTGGCACTCTTGATTATTTCAGGGGTAATGCTGTCCTTCCCAGGGGCTTTTCCACTGGCTAGAGAATCAATGGCATCACTGAGTTCCGATTTGGTAGACTGTATGTCCAGCTCATCCATGACTGGTAGAGGCTGGGCTGCATTGAGGGCAGTCTCAGTGACAACATTCTCCCTGGAGTAAAGTTCTAGGTAGTGCTCAACCCAGCGGTCCATTTGTTTGCGTTGGTCAGTGATTATGTCCCCTGATTTAGATTTGAGGAGGGCGATCTTCTTGATGGTTGGCCCAGGAGCTCTCTTAATGCCATCATACATTCCTCTGATGTTTCCGGTGTCTGAGGCCAGCTGAATATGACTGCATAGGTGTTGCCAGTAGTCATTTGCGCAGCGCCTGGCTATTCTTTGTGCAGTGCTTCTGACTGCTTTAAGTGCTACGGAAGTTAACTCGCTGGGGGCTTTCTTGTAGTTCAACAGTGCAATGCGCTTAGCAGCTATGACAGGTTCCAGCTCTTCATTATGAGATTGAAACCAGTCTGCATTTCTCTTCGCACTTTTGCCGTAGGTGGTCAAAGCTGACTCATAGATGGCATCTCTGATGTGGGCCCACTTGGTCTCAGCATCCCCTGTGGGAGTGTTTTGAAGGGCTGTTACAAGTGAATTTAGAAATTTTTGTAACAGCTGTGGATGAGAAATTCTGCTCTTGTTGATGCGCGGGTGGCCCTTCTGCTTGGAATGATGCAACTTCTTTGGTCTGAGTCTAACCTTGCTGCCCACCAGGGAGTGGTCGGTGTCGCAGTCCGCACTGTGGAAGCTGCGTGTGATTTGAACACTGTTTAAGGAGGCTCGTCTTGTGACGATGAGGTCTAGCTGGTGCCAACGACGCGATCTTGGGTGCCTCCATGAAACCTGGTGACAGGGTTTAGTGTGAAAGAACGAGTTGGTGATGCAGAGGTTATGATAGGTACACAACTCAAGCAGTCTCTGCCCGTTCTCATTCATCCAAACTTTAACTAGCTCTATTATCGGTTTTCCTGCATGTAGATATTTGCAAGAGTACAATATCTTGCAAATATAAAATACTGAATACTACACAGTTAAGTGTAGAATATCTCTCTCAACACAGCACACGTCAGGAGAAAGTAGAGAATGTTGAACTTATTTTCATTTAACTACAGTGCAGAAGTGTTAACCAAAGCTCACAGGGTTAACAGTAATGCTTGGATATTATCTTACTCATTTTTGGTAAGAGCTGTTCAGAGATATACAAAATAATTGATTGAACTGAAATAGTGCTGAGTCACTGCATCACACAGCCATTTTGTAACATGCTATGAATGCTATGGTCTCTAATGCTTTCCTAGGATAATGAATGAACATATACAAGATTTTCATTCTTACATACATCAATTATACAGTACTGTAATTAAGTGTCTTTCATTATTATGTTTGTAACTATAAACATGATTTCTAACATTGTCCATATTAAGAATTTAAACATTTTTCAAACCAAAAATATATACCTGCCAATAACTGAAAGGCAATATAAGAAAAAATTATGAACCCAAGAGGTCAAAAGGAATATTTTGATACAACTGCCACAGCTTTATTTATATTCTTTTATGCATGGGAACAGTAAAACAAAAAGGAAAAAGAAGATTTCTTCTTAGTTTCCATTCAAAATGACTAATTTTTTTCAAATTTAAGTAAGTGTTTTCATAGGAACAAAGTTCAGGAAAAATCTTCCTTACAGAGACCAAAATATAAAACGTTAGTTACCTAAAATTCAAAATAAATAAAATCACATTGTTCATAATTTAAAAAAACGAGGATAAATTAGTGCAGCATCTTATAACAGCGAAAAGAAAAAAATGTTTCACAAATATTTTTAGACATAATAATAGTGGGTTAAATGCATCAAAACAGAGAAAAATGATGAGCAGTGTTTCAAGTTTTAAAAAATTATGCTGACAGACATGGAAATTTTAAGCTCCTGCCTACTTGTAGAGCTGCATGCTGAATTATGATGCTGCCAGACCAATCTATTAAAATTATGTTAAACCTATATTTATCATAAAACTGCAGGAGTGAGGTCTATAGATAGATACCAAATATGGAATTCAAGAGAATAAAAGTGACATATAGAATAGTTAACACTTTTTTTTTTAAATTGCACTACACCATATTTTTGAATGCTGTCCTGGACTGTAACTTTCACTGATCTTACCCTTAAATTTGGATGAACAGATGGACTAAGAACTGGCAAACGGTAGTTGAGAAATGTAGAAAACAAATGTGCAGGTGCACAATGTACAATGAAACAGGTTTAAAGATTTGGATATAATTTTTAATCTTCCATTGAAATAGTTTAAGTAATCCGAGATCACCGTTGACTAGAGAAATCAAATTCTGAGATTCATCAAATTATCAAAGCTCAGGTGAGACTGGAGGTCATACAAAATGTGTTTTTTTTGCAAATAAGATGGAATAGACTCCTGACAATAGTTAATTAGCGGTATGTCAATTAAGGCTTTTTAAAAATAGTTGGAAAGGATATACTCTATCAAGGACTGGAGCCAGAGTGTTCGTTCTACCTAGGAAATGTCACATGAGTTAGACTGATACTTTAAAGTTCTGCTTGATTTCCTTGAGGTAGAAAAATTCTAAATTTTCTCTTCATGAATCATTAACCAGTGGCTGAAGGGTGTGGATGGCTGGAGGGTGTAGATGGCTCTACAAACTGTAGATAGTTCATTGGATAGAATTGACGCCATGAGCTTCACCTGTGTCAATGCACAGAATACTTTTCCTATCATATGCATTTTTATGTGTTTTGTATTAACAAATCAGAATATGTTGTTCTATATTTATGCCTGGATTCAATTTCAGGAGTCTTCCTGTGAAACTGACCAACTTAAAAACAATAGGTTTGGTGGATCATACAGTGCTGATACTTCAACACTTCATCTTAAATTGCATGCTAATATTTACAAGTTGTCTTAGGTTCCAAAGTTCAAATTAAACTGGGCACAAATGTTTGAGTGAAACACAGACAGAAATTAATTTAGGCCCATTTCTTCCTGGTATGCAATTCTAAATGTATATTCTTATTCAATTCCATTATACAGATACCCTGGTCAAATCCCTATTTTAATTGAATTACCTATTTTCACTGTGGTTTTTATGTTGGAACATGGATATTATAGGCATTGATTTACCTTTTATAACCAATGCAGATTCCTTTAATTTAGACCCCCAAAGCTGCCTGAACATGAAGACTAGCTCTAAAGTATATTTCATGCAGATAGAAACTTGAAAGCAACATATTGTAATCCCCTCCAGAGCCGCCTTCTTTTTACCAATAATATTGTCACATGGATACATGCATATATGATATAGCAATATTCACGTGGGCATAAAAATGCCAACATACATTTATATAGCACCTTTACTGTAATAAAACGTTCCATGGTGCTTCATAGGAGCATTATAAAATAAAGTATGACACTGAGCCACAAAAGAAGGTATTAGTTCTGCTGGCCAAAAGATTTGTCAAAGAGGTAGGTTTTAAGGAGTGTTTTAAAAGGAGGAAAGCAAAGTAGAGAGGTGGAGAGGTGTAGGAAGGGTATTACAGAGCTTGGAGCTTAGGCAACTGAAGGTGCAGCCACCAATGGTGTGGCGATTAAAATCAGGGATGCACAAGAGTGCAGATATCTTGGAGGGTTGTGGGGCTGGATGAGATTAGAGAGAGGGAAGGCGAGGCCATGGAGGGATTTGAAAACAAGGATGAGAATTTTAAAGTCAAGATAAAAATCTCACAGACAGTTGGAGCAAAACATGGCAATATCACAGATGGTCATTACTTCATCCTGTCATTTAGGTCTAAATGAGCCAATGGCCTCTATGCATCATTTCCATCATCTTCCTCTATGGATCCAGTAGCATTCACATGGAATGGGTAACCAGGGCATGGAAAATTGGGCAGTAATCGATTATGATGGATCCTTTTAGGCAACCCTAATGTGCTCTGGCACAAAATGTGCAAAACACTGGGCTTGAAAACCTATGACTGTAAGTGCCAGGATGTGCCTGCCCATGTCTACTGGCACTGACCATGCCAAATTTAGTGGAGTCAGGGAGCATCTACCATTTTTAATTACCTGGTTGGGTACTGTACCACTAGGGATACATGCTGAGCACCTACTAGCTCAAGGAGGCTGCAAAATATGGTGCAGTGTGCCTACTCTGGAGGGCATGGGGGAGGGGGTGTGAAACATGTCAAGCCACCCCTCAGAAAGATGCCCAAAATACTTCACAGACCCCCTTTAATAAGAGGGGTCAAAATACTTAAATTTGTTACATCTTTGAGGGTTCAGGTTAATGATCTAGGCCTGAACGACCCGGTTGTGCCCTACATCTGCCAAATGGCAGGCCAGTACACATGGCCTCACTTGGCATGCTGAACTGCCCCTCTTCCACCAGGCCTGGTCTGAGGAAACTCCTGACTTGGATCAAAACCCTTGATTTCCTACGTAACAGTATCACCATATGGACTGCAGTTGTTCAAAAAGAAGGCCCTCTCACTAAGGGCAGCAAGGGATGGGTAATAAATAATGGCCTTAACAACAACTCCCAAATTCCAAGAATGCTTCTTTTTAAACTGAGAGTCCCATGGCCCTGTCAAGACTCCTCCAGTGAAACACAAGAACTGTAGGGGAAGTCCAGACTTACACTGGAGTGTTCTAACAGGACTGGAGTGTTCTAATGGGACTGCAGATTTTTGACTTCTCTGTATTGTATTGCCAGGGCACACTCCACAATGGCTAGTGTTCCCAGATTGGTTTGCTTTACTTTTGAAATTGAATCCAGAATATATATATTATAGAAAATATTGTGGTTTTCTTCTATCAGAACATATAGGCATGCAACAAAAAGAAAATTTGTACTACACATTGATAAAGATGACTGAGCCAAAAGGTATTGAAATATATTTTAGAGTAAACACATGTGATTTCCACAGAATGGGATCACACTGTATGCTCTGTTTGCCAATCCGCAGTGGTGAAAGGAAGCATCCTATGCATTGTACCTCTTAAAGGGATAATGATTTTTTTGACATTTTTGTTCAGATATTCAGTATCATTTTAGTGCTGTTTTTGTTCTAAAGGAAATAAAATTTGTATTTTTTTCAAATTTGTTTTAGAATTGGTTTAGATAAGTCCAGTATGGAATGTTTATATTAAGAACAAATAGTTGAGCGTCTACAAAAACACCAAAAAGCTGAACCAACAGAGAGTACATAAGGGTAATCACCATGCACCAAAATTGACTGCCTGCACCTATCATTATGGTACTATCCATATCTGCAATCCCTGGCAGATCTATCTGGCAATAACTGCCTCAACAGTCACCAAGTCAGAAGGAAGCCAGTTGGAGAGTTGTGTCATTAGAATCTTTGAGATGGCAGTGGCAGTAAAAGAAAGACTTGCATTTATATAGAGCCTTACACAATCTCAGGATATCCCAGAGCATTTCACAGCCAATAATGTACTTTTGAAGTGTAGTCACTGTGGTAATGTGGGAAATGCAACAGCCAATTTGTGCTTCCACAAACAGGAATGTAATAATGACCAGATAATCTGTTTTTAATGTTGATTGAGGGATAAATATTAGCCAGAACACCAGGGATAACTCCCATGCTCTTCTTTGAAATAGAGCAGTGGGAACTTTTACATCTACCTGAGAGGGCAGACGGGGCTTCTGTTTAACTTCTGATCTGAAAGATGGCACCTCCAACAGTGCAGCAGTTCTTCAGTACTACACTGGAGTGTCAGCCTTGATTTTTGTGCTCAAGTCCTGGAGTGGGACTTGAACCCACAACCTTGTGACTCAGAGGCAAGAGTGCCATTAATGAACCACAACTGACAGTGGCAGTCAATATTCCAAGCTCCCTTCTAGGCTAGCAAAGAAATCATATTCAGTATTCATCAATGTGCTCTCTACATTCATGTCAAACAAGTGACTAATCCATCGGTCAGCATGACCTGCACTTGCACCTCCTTTTCCATGGATAGTAACACCAGCACAACATAGCTACCCAATTTCGCAGCACTGCTGCATTTCCCAAAATAGACATGACATCAATGGCAGCCATGTGGCCATCTAGCCAGTAGGTTCCTGCTCCTCCTCCTCCTGTAACCATCACTGTGCATGGTGACTTATCTGATGCTATGTCCTCAAGCTCACTAACTATATTCTGCAGTTCGTGTGTAGCTCTTATGGTGCTTGAAAACATTAGGGAGAGAGATGTAGGATGCAGTGAAGTGTTATTTTGTTTTGAGCTGCAGGCGGGCTGCTCTTCTAACCCTACAATGACAGAAACGGAACAAATGTTGGAATTCTAGCTCCAAGACATATGCTGAAACGGCTTGCATTACAAGATACTGTGTTTGCATGATTGTGTGTATGCCTGTGCAGGAGTAAATGAGAATGTGATAAGACATAAAAGCTGGATCTAACTAATTCTGAGCTTGAGAGAGGCCAGCAGCTTTATCTTCCTCTACTCCCTTAATGCTCTTATACGTAAGGATATGCAAGTGGCTTCCTCCAGGATGGTCAAGAGCTGGTCATTTCTGAGTCCTCTTGCAGTTGTGATCTTTGAGAAAAGGCAGCATTAATTTGATCTGATGAAAGCTAGAACTTATCTGGCTCCCATTATATTGCAGAGCCTTCGACTATTCAGAAAATATTTAGAGAATATTACAAAGTTTTGTAACATAATGAAAGTAAAAAGATAAAATGATTTAAATTCAAAGGCACAAGGGGAATCTTTGACATCATACTCAAGAGTTCAACTGTTGTTCTGAACATATTTGCCAACAATAACAGCAGTAACTGCACTCCTTCTTCTTTGGCCTCCTTATCTCGAAAGACATAGAGCAAGGTACTGAGGACGCAGGCTTGATACACTCGGACTTTTGTGTTCTGTGTTAGTGCGCCATTTTCCCACACTCTCTTGGCCAGTCTGGACATAGCAGTGGAAGCCTTTCCCATGCGCTTGTTGATTTCTGCATCTAGAGACAAGTTACTGGTGATAGTTGAGCCTAGGTAGGTGAACTCTTGAACCACTTCCAGAGCGTGGTCGCCAATATTGATGGATGGAGCATTTCTGACATCCTGCCCCATGATGTTTGTTTTCTTGAGGCAGATGGTTAGGCCAAATTCATTGCAGGCAGCCGCAAACCTGTCGATGAGACTCTGCAGGCACTCTTCAGTGTGAGATGTTAAAGCAGTATCGTTAGCAAAGAGGAGTTCCCTGATGAGGACTTTCCATACTTTGGACTTCGCTCTTAGACAGGCAAGATTGAACAACCTGCCCCCTGATCTTGTGTGGTGGAAAATTCCTTCTTCAGAAGACTTGAACGCATGTGAAAGCAGCAGGGAGAAGAAAATCCCAAAAAGTGTGGGTGCGAGAACACAGCCCTGTTTCACGCCACTCAGGATAGGAAAGGGGTCTGATGAGGAGCCACCATGTTGAATTGTGCCTTTCATATTGTCATGGAATGAGGTAATGATACTTAGTAGCTTTGGTGGACATCCAATCTTTTCTAGTAGTCTGAAGAGACCACGTCTGCTGACGAGGTCAAAGGCTTTGGTGAGATCAATGAAAGCAATGTAAAGGGGCATCTGTTGTTCGCGGCATTTCTCCTGTATCTGACGAAGGGAGAACAGCATGTCAACGGTTGATCTCTGCACGAAAGCCACACTGTGCCTCAGGGTAGACGCGCTCGAGATCTTTGACATCATACTCAAGACTTCAACTGTTGTTCTGAACATATTTGCCAACAATAACAGCAGTAACTGCACTCCACATAAAAGTAATTCACTTGAAGGGCTTAGAGATATTTTGTTAATTTGAAACTATGCTATATAAGGTGCTGTCTGGAGGAAAGATGAGAGAACTGTAGTTCTTTTAACTAGAAAAGAGGTTAAAAGGAGATCTCATAGAGGTGTTCAAAATTATGAAAGGTTTTGATCAGGTAAATAGGAAAAACTATTTCCATTGATCAATGAGTTGGTAACAAGAGATGTAAATTTAAGATAATCATCAAAAGAATAGAGAGAGAGGTTAGGATAATTTTAATAGAAACAAAAGATTGCTTGGACATGAAATGCCCTATCAGAAATAACAGTTGATGCAGAACCCATAATAGCTTTTGAAAGGGAAATAGATAAATATTTTAAAAAGGAAAGTTTAAAAGGGTATAGAGCAAAGGACATGTTAATGGAACTAAGTGGATAACTCTTTCAGAGTGCCTGCACAGGCATGATGGTATCCCACTATTAATTTATAAACATAAGTATTCTTAAAAATCTAGTTATCTCTATTTGGAAATTTACAGGAGGTGCAAATGCCACCAAGAATAGAATTTACAGCACAGAAGACCATTCAGACCATCATCCTTATGCCATGTTAGCTTTTCAACTGAAGCTATCTACTTTAATTTCATTTCACTGCACCTGCCCCATATCCTTTTATATACCTCTTTGGCAAATTACATCTAATTCCCTTTTAAGTAATGTTACATTTCTATTTCAGTAGCCACTTACAATAAAGTATTCAATGTTCTAATAATCCCTTCTAGAAAGGAAGGAACACTTTCCTTCTTTCGTCTAGTGGTAACCCTGAGTATTCTTTTCCTGGAATCTCCAACAATTTTTCTCAATTGTTAAAACTAACCGTTTTCTTTTCTGATTCCATAGTTTTAAATGTCTGTTATCTCATGTGCCAGGGATGGAGGATTTTAGTTATAAGGTTAGGTTGGAACAGCTGGGTTTGTTCTCCTTAGAACAAAGGAGATTGAAGGGAGATTTAATAGAGGTGTACAAGATTATGACAGGCTTAGATAAGTTAGATAAGGAAATACTGTTTCCATTAACAAATGATACAAGGACCAGGGGACACACATTGAAAGTTTTGGGCAAACGATGCAGGGGGAATATGAGGAAGCACTTTTTTACGCAGTGGGTGGTAATGACCTGGAACTCGCTGCCCACAAGGGTGTTGGAAGCAGAGACGATTAATGACTTCAAGAGGAAGCTGGATGGCCACCTGAGAGAAATAGACTTGCAGGGGTACGGGGATCAAGCCGTGGAGTGAGACTGACTGCATAGCTCTGTGGAGAGCCGGAATGGACTCGATGGGCCCAATGGCCTTCTTCTGTGCCACATGTGACTCTATCTTAACGTGTTTAACATATTGGAGTAAGTACGATGTATGTTGTGATGCCTACTACAATAACACACCTGAATATTTTAATGCACGCAAGGGATCAAAATATACAAATTCCTAGCCATGCATATAAAAATATTTTAAGATTAATTTATTAGAATTGACCTTATGCTAGCTGTGATAAAAATCTATTCCATTTACATAAGTGGAGACCGATTAACATCAAGATTGATGATAAATTTTGTTAGTCCTTCTGATGTCATTCATACATTAGAAACATTAACTATTGGAGTAAATTTAACCAAGAGGAACTATTTATCTCAAGGCCAGTATTTAATTTATTCTACCATTCTAATTACATTTTAATGAAAGATGTCTGAAAATCTGGCACTGATGATCCCACATCATCCAAAAAGGATAAAATTAATGAAAATAGTATGGATGATAAATGCCACTTTTACCAACTGTGCACATACTTTGTCCTTCTGAATACTAAATATCACTCATAATTGTTAATTGTAATGTGTATATGCTCATTGTTTGATACTTTGTTGAAAGTAAATTTTCGATTGTCTGACATTGAGCAATTTACTTTTGTAACATGTTGATATAATGTTTACATAATCGAATATCCTGTCAGAGATACACATCCTTGCTAATTATAATTTTCTTATGAGTTATAGAAGTATGGTGATCTCATCTAAATGTAATACTTTGAAGTCTGATCATTTTCAGGAGATTTTTTTTGTCATGAGTATATGTTTTTATTAATACAACTGAACTGTGATCTGTGGATCAAATTCTGCTCTCTCACAAGTTAAAGCAATGGCAGTGTGAAGTCAAGGTCTGTTTTTTTTTCAAATAATATTCAGGTTAGGAAATGCCAATTTTGGTTGCAGTAATTAAAACAAATTATAGTATTTCAAAAATAAAAATTTGGTGAGTAGAAGTACTTAATGCTGAACATCAAAATGATCAGATTCTTTCATGAAAACAGCAGCTTTAAGATTAATTTTAGGTACAGTTTTACAGTTGCCTGTAATAATTGAAAATGTACATGGAAATGGATTTATATTTTACAGCAAAACCTTCAAGTCCCTGCATATTTAAATCTGCACTACCCCATAAATACTCATTAAACAAAAATCTCATCAAAATAATGAATTCCTGAAGAAAGGAATGGCACATGAACTTGGTTTAGTTGCAAAGATATATATTTATGGATCAGCTGCATATGTGTCTTGAATATAAAATATCCACTATAGAAGGACTCGTAACAGGCAGTAAATGTGTAACATGGGGTCAAAGTTTCCTCTGTGTATATGTGCATTTTTGATGTAGTTATATAAAATATGATATCATGCTATGCTCACACATACAAATCATAACCATAAAGTAGCATCTAATTTCATTTAACCATTTTGCTTATCTGCATTGATGATGTAGCAAGGTCATTAAATGACACAAAATGTGGTTGGGTGATGGCTTTTGTACTTGCATATGGCTAGTTTTAATGTTATTAGCTGTGGATAAATTCCCTCAGTTACTGGAATAGATGTATTTTATTTACTTCGAAAAGGGCCATCCCAAATGCATTGTGAATCTAGGGCAATGGAGTGGCAACTGAGCTAAAATAAAAATAAATCTAAATTCTGAATGTATAATTTAACTTGTAGGGTCATGTAGCCTTTTTACTGCAGATGATATTAAACAGGGGTTATTAAATCACAAAAGAAGCATTTTCGCACTTGACTGCTCTTTTTTAACAAGACAACGAATCCCATATATTTCACAAATCACTTCGTTATCAGTCAGAAACTATGCATTGCGCAATCTCATTATAACAACATCTGAATTAGAGAGGGCCAGAAAAGGTCATTACACCTTTCTCTGGGAAACCTATACCTAATTGACCAAGACATTTAAATCAAGTTACTTCCCTATTTTTGAAGCCTGTTCAAGTGGTTTGCTGGTGGTTTCGAGATGGATCTGGAGACTTGGACTATGCGAATGATACTGTCATCTTACCCAGCCTTTAACATGAAGAAAGGGTTTAACTGAAATCCTTCCTCATTGGTTCACATGAACCCGAGTTAACCGACCGATGGAGTGGGTGCAGGTGTTTTGGTGATGATTTGATGAGAGTTGAGTTTGTTTCCCCCCCCCATTTCGCAGTGGTGTCACTCCTGGGTGGGTATTAAAGCCCCGCCTATTGCCAGACTCTCCATTTTTGTGCGCATATATCGACACAACGAGTAGCTGAAGACAGGCTTTCTGCGCACACTACAGGGGTCTAAAACACAGCAGCAATGGAATGGAAAGCAATGGAAATCAACCCTGAGGTAAAATCTTTCTTTGGTCGTGTTGGAAGCGGTGTTTTTGATCTTGGCGTGTTTTAATCACCTTGTATCTATTTTTGTTTCAGATGCTGAATAAAGTAAGTGTGCAACGCAGATTTACCCAGCTCCTTTTATCAGCAAATATTTCTTCGGATGGCTCTGATTTAAGTTAAGCTGAACAACCGTACATATATCGAGCTCTATTTAATCTCCCAAAGACTAAGGGTGTGGCCATACGGCAGCCCTCTAGAATTATTGATGCGTCAGTAAGGGCTATATTGGATTTTAAGAAAAATGTTAATCGGTGTATAAGCAATGTAGGTTAATTCAGTGGTTCAATAAATCTTTTTACCTTCTGCATTAGTGTTTGTCCCGTCTGGGCGTGGCATCGAGCTGGAAATTCGTGGATGTTTTGGGTTTAGAAAATGAATCTCTCTCCATGGTGCCGAAGCCAGTGTGTGCTTTAATGTTGCTGTTTCCCCTAAGTCAACAGGTAGGGCGCTATCCATTTAATGGGGAAAGCTCCATCTAAAGTCTTGGGTGCGCTCAGACCTGGTACTGTATGGCTAATTATTGAGCTTGTTAATATTGAATACTAACTCATTGTATCTCCACTCTATTGTCTTTTACTTTAAATGTGTAAATGTTCAAATGTGCTGAATCATGCAATGATTGATATCTTTATTTAAAAACTGGGCTTCCTAGATAATGCAGCCAGCTGCTGTATTGCAGTAACACATGAGCCAGCAAAACTAACTGCTCAGCAGTTGCTCACTTGTTTTCACTTTATCTCTTTTTTTATTCAGTCCCAAACTGAATAATTAGTGAAGTGTCCTTTTTTTAAGTGGAAGCTATAGTCAGTGGGCTATATAGTGGTCCGATGGATGACTTTCTTCAGGTAATTTAATGGACAGTGGTGCTATTTTCATCCTCTTGCTGTAATGGAAGTGATGAAACTTCTGGAATGGCATTAAAATCACTTATCTGAAATGGAATTGGAGATTGCTGAGCAGTAATGTATCCTGAAAGCAATAATGACACTACCATCTTAGTAACTGCATGCTGATTTGTGTATCTCACTTAAGAGGCAGCAAGGGCTTTGTCTTGGTTAGGCCTTTCATTCTTTGGATTGCCAAGTGAATTATGCCTACATCAAACTGGGATTCTGGATGAGTCTTCATACTGAACTTGAAGCAATTTTTACTACTTTTGATTTTCCATATTGGTAAACATTAAATTTCAGCAAAGCTGAATCTCCTGAGTAACAAGCAAACTTTGTTCTATGTCTATAAGTAATTATTGATTTATTCCTGTCACCTTGGTATTGTGGCAATCTTTATTTTTGAAATGGGGGAAGGGTTTAAAAACTCTTCTCAGAATACAGATCTGAGATCTGGGGAAGGGTGTTGCCAGTGATGAAGCTGTGCCTATGACATAAATTGGTACCTTGAGGTGTGGGATGATATCGGTTGAAGGATGGACAGTAATTTAATCACTCTGATCCATGGTTTGTGTGTAGTATTTCTCTTTAGCTAGAAGGTTTGAAGCCTTTAAGTTTTTTTAAAAATTGAAATTCAAACATTCCATTGTAATGCTATGTCTCACTGCCAAGTAAAAATGGAGAAATGACCTGATCAAACCTTGACCTGACTGGAAGGTGGCTTAAAATCTTTGAACATGAACCATCTTCCCTTCCATTCTTAAAATTTTAAGTTTTATAATATAAAGGTACTAATTTGGAATGCCTCCCTTGAGTCGCAAGGCACATAAGTAGTTAATGAGGGTTGTAAATCTCCATGCTGTTTGAGATCCCTAGAAGTCTCTTTAGAGCAGGACTTGCAAATGGGAATCAAATTCTTTTTAAAAAGACTCCTGCATTTTTTTTTTTACAACTGATTCAGTAGACATAAAGATTGTTGATCATTGTAATAGTCATAATGCTGCCTGATATCCTGGATCCTTTGATTCTTGACTGTTCTTGCCTTGAGTGAATGAGCTTGCTACCTGCCATCACAGACTAATTCATATGTAAACTACAGTTTAATTATGGATTCAGTAGAGCCTTCTGAATTGAACTGGATCAGTTTCTATATCCAACATCTCTTGTAGATCTACATCTACAACTGCATTTTCTGGGGCTTTTTTTTCTCCAAGTGTCAAGAATTTGAATTTCTTTCCAAACATCCTAAGATTTTTATCGTTGGAAATTGGATGACCTTGGGGTGGGTAGGTTAATTCATGCAGAAAAAAGAGTGGCAGTTGGGTGGGAGTTAGTAGCTGTGTTAGGGTGAAATCAGTCCTGGTCAGTTATAAATGAATCAAGATAACTAATTGGCAGCACACTTTATACACTGCCAGATTTTCTTTTCCATCGAATGGGATGCCAGTTCACTAAATTTCTATTGGAAATTCAGATCATAAAATTCCTTTATTTAATGGGATTACTGGAATAGTAAATGGATGAGGATTACAGTTGGTATCCTGTAACTAAATAGCATATTACTGGGCTTCTAGCCAACTTTAATGTAAGGCTAGATTGTTCAAGCAAACAAACATAAGCATTTCTTGTGATAAATTGAGCAGTGCCATCTTTAATCTTGGCAGCTGCCTGAACATCAGACACTGACCTTCCAGTTGAAGGTCCTACATTTGCACATAGGCAAGTACTGTGCCACCTAGTGGTTGCATTGTCAGCAAATGCAGCCACTTGATGCCATTCCTCCACCTTCGCAATAACCCTGCACATTCTTCTTTTTCTGATAATGCTAATTCCCTTTTTTGAATGCCTCAATTGAACCTGCCTCAGTGCATCCAGACCCTAACCACTTGCTGCATGAAGGCTTTTTCCTCATGTCACTGTTGCCAATTGTTAAATTTGTGCCTTCATTCTTTATCCTTTTCATGAAAGATTCATTTTTTTTCTTATCTACTCTGGTGGGACCCCTCATGATAGATGTACTCAATCAAATCTGTAAGAAAAACAGTCCAATCTGTCTTCAACTGAAGTTCCTCATTCCCTGGAACCATTCTTGAATCTCTTCTGCACGCCAATGCCTTCACAGCTTTTTTTTAGGTCTAGTTCTGGGCACGAAACTTTAATACTGCAGCTGAGGCCAACCTATTCTTGTACAAGTTCAGTGTAACTTCTTTGCTCTTGTGCTGTCTGTCCCTATTAATAAAGCCCAGGATACTGTATGCTTTATCAACCACTCAACCTGTCCTGCTACCTGCAATGATTTTATGCACATATACACCCAGGTCCCTCTGTTCCTGCACCCCCTTTAGAATTGCACCTCTTATTTTGTATTATCCCCTCCTTCCTACCAAAAATGAATGTTGTATTTCTCCACATTGAACTTCATCTACCATTTGTGTTAGTTCTAAACTATCCTCCATAAGGCAGCACTGCAGCCTCAGCTCCAGGGACCTGGGTTTGATTCTGGGTACTGCCTGTGCAGAGTTTGCAAGTTCTCCGTGACTGGGTTTTCTCCAGGTGCACTGGTTTCCTCCCTCGGCCAGAGACTTGCAGGTGATGGGTAAATTGGCCATTGTAAATTGCCCCTAGTGTAGGTAGGTGGTAGGGAATATGGGATTACTGTAGGGTTTGTATAAATGGGTGGTTGTTGGTTGGCAGACTCAGTGGGCTGAAGGGCCTGTTTCAGTGCTGTATCTGTAAATAAATAATTAACACTTGTTCTAATTTCATATTGGCAAGGTCATTAATATATCAGGAAGAGCAAGGTCCCAACAGTGACCCCTGGAGAACTCCACTACAAATCTTCCTCCAGCCTGAAACATTAACTGCTGTTTCCTGTCACACAGCCGATTTCATATCTAGTTGCTACTGCCCTTCATTCCATGAGCTATAATTTTGCTCGTCTATTGTGCAGCACTGTATCAAATGCCTTTTTGGAAGTCTGTATACACTTCAACCCTCTTGTTGCCTCTTCAAAAAAAACTGTAGCCAGTTAAACATGATTTTCCTTAACAAATCCATGTTTGCTTTTGTTAACCTGCATTTGTTAATGTGATTTTGGGACCAAAACAAATTACTCTTTCTAGAATTTTCCCCACAACTGAAGTTAAACTGACTTGTAGTTGCTGGGCTTATCTTCACACCCTTTTTTTTTAACAAGTGTGTAACATTTGCAGTCCTCTGGCACCACCCCAAGTCTAAAAGACTGGAAAATTATGGCCTGTGCTTCCAATTTCCACATTCTTCCCTTGTAGCCTTGGAGGCATCTCATCTGGCCCAGGGTGTTTTATCAACTTTAAGTATAGACAGCCTATCTCCTCTCTCCAATTTTAAATCCTAGTGTATTAATTACCTCCCATTCACTGGCCTGAGTAGCATTTTTTTTCTTGGTAAAGACTGATGTAAAGTAGTGACTTGTACCTCAGCTGCTAGGAAGATGCTTCCATTTTTAACTTTTTTTTTGAGGGTTTTGTCAAAAGACTGGAAATACCTCGAGATGCTGTACTTAAGTCACAAAGGATACTAGGGATTTTTTTTTTTTAAACAAACACTTACTGGAAGTCACTAAATATCAGGTACCTTGCTGAATATTAGAATTGTTTACAGAGAAGTGACATGTCTAGATTTGATAGTTTCCCTTTTGGATGTTCCATTGATCTGTAAGCCTGATGAGGCAACCCGCTCATCCTGTTCCACCTGAGAAACAAATCTGAACTGTAGAAAATGATGCAGAAGCCTCTTGGGAGCAATGCTGCAATACTTTTTCTTAGTATCTCCTGAACAAACTTCTTAAACAATCCCAGTGACCACTGCATTGTATGGGTACACCCATCTGTGTACCTGATCATCAAACCAAAGATCCATATGAAACAATTCACATTTTTTCAAGAGTTAACAAGTATTTGACTTTTTTGTTTCTGTAAAGTTGAACTCTGCAGAGAAAGCTTTTTCCTTTAAGCAGCATGTTGGTTATTTAACAGGGAATATATACTTTCCTATTTCAACTTCCATTAAGCTTTGCATCTTGAGTTTTATAATTTAAGAAACCTGGTTAACAGATTTTTATTCTAAAAAGTAAAGTATACAATTGGCCAGTGACCCATAAAGTGGAATTGGAGAAGGACTGTTCACTCCCATTCTCTCATAAAACTGCTGTTGTGCATGCATGCCCCTTCCCCAAAACCCTTGGCCCTGTTTCCTGCCGCTAATGTCTTTACCTAGTCTCCTCTTGCTCTAATATAAATAAAAGCAAAATACTGCGGATGCTGGAAATCTGAAACAAAAACAAGAAATGCTGGATTCACTCAGCAGGTCTGGCAGCATCTGTGGAAAGAGAAGCTCTACTTGGTGTCCTTCCCCAGTAGTCTCCAACATTTGACCTTCAGTACAACCAAAACTAAAATTTTCATGGCCTGTAGTCCACATCCATGCAGACAAACTTGACTTGGGTTCCAAACTAGTGGATCTTCTGTACTACATTTTTAGCTTGACTGAACTTGTGGCATACAATGACTTCTCCAACTGCACACAGAAATGGGCTTCTCTTTGCTTGTTCCTGCATTGTCAAAAGCCAACCAAGTTGCTTGCAGTTACTCAAGTGAAATGGTTCAGACACTATTGTGACTGTGGTATGAAGTGCTTTTCTGTAGAAATGAAACTGATTTTAGTGTCGGTTACTTGAGAAATATCTTGGTTGAGCTTCAGCTTCAACACATACAGAAAAGAACTGAACTTTTAAATTGCTTATTCTGAAATTTAAACTCGCTAGGCATTTTTTTTTGGCATTAACCAACTTGTTAAACTCAATGGCCATTCTATTTTGTAAACTGCTTCAATACTGAAGTGTTGTGTAGCTTCTGACTGAGTAGAGAAGCATAATGGAAACCTTGCGTTGTGTCCTAAATCTGTGTTCACAAGCAGTGTGTGTTTGCACTAGTGCAAAACTTCAATCAAAACCAGTTGAATGAAACAATTAGTTTCTCTAGGACAGCCATTCCTGCAGTCTGACTATTCGAGCACTTTTTTTTTTGTTTTCCCAAGTGGCAGCTAGTTTATTAAACATCCAATCTAGTTTGATATGTAGGAGTTCTGTCTTTGTACAAGACTAATCCCAAACTATAGAAATGATTGATTAATGCTGGCTGAAAATGAATATTAAAATTAGCCAAGATAAACCTGTGAAAGGGCTGCTGTTGTCCTTTGATTAGGAGTGAGATGGATCTGTAGTTGCCACTGCAGTTCAACATTGATTACACTCTTTTATAAATCACCAATCTCTAGTTTTTCCCTCCACTAATTAACCAATTGTGTCTAGACTTTAAATCCACATCCAAGTATTGTCCCTGTTTGGACCAGTTTTGTCTCATTGTTTGCTAGCTTATGTTTAGCATGTTTCTTATTGAAGTACAGCTGAGTAATCTTTGCATTCTAGTCTGTTTGGCTCTCAACATTATACACTTGCTGCAACAGGCAAAATTTGGAATTTGCATTGTTGTATTGTAGCATACTCACTGTTGCTCAGGGAGTCAACTTGTGTAGTTATAAGGATATTGGATGGTGTACATATCTCCATATCCACTGTGGGACTTGGGATGGCATCTTCAGATTGTATAGTTAAAGCTATTCCACGCCTAGTGCTTTTCCTTGCTCTCTGCAGGTAGCTGTTCCCTGCAAAGTTGTATTTCAAGTATCGATTTAAAGATGAGTGAAGGAATACCAGATTTCCAATTAGTTGTAGTTTTTTTTTTTGACAGCACAAACCATGTCCTGTCTGTTGGACAAGCATTACTCATTCAAATGGCAAGCTTTTTAAAATTCGGTCTTCAGCCTTTTTCTACAAGACCTCCTGCTTGTAGATACTGATCAAGATATTTGATTTTGGTATCTCTTGTACATTTTGTTTCCCTGTGCCTTTTTAAGATTTTGGCTCAATTTTTTTTGTAATCCCTGACAAATGGGCATTTAAGAGTAGCAAGCTAGGTATTGTAATCACTTAAATGGGCAAGTGGTTCCTGTCCAGTTTTCAACTGGATGAAGCTGTACAGCAATACACCTGTAAATTTCTGTAATTAAAAATGCAAGTGTCTTAAATGGGATATGTATACCATTGAACCTGTTGAATGCTTTTCCTCTCAGGCCATTAATGTAGACTAATTGACAGATAAGTGCTTAATTCTGTCTTCTAAATGTAACATAATACAAAATGCTTTTCCACTCCAACACCTGCTTTCTTCCCCCCCCCCCCCCCCCCCCTCCCCCAAGCATGAATCCCACAGAGAACGTCAAAAGTCGGAACTGAGTGCAAAGGATATTGACCCTCGAATCTACTTCTTGAGGCAGACTATTTCAAATTCCTGTGGAACTGTTGGGCTTATTAACACTGTTGCCAACAATCAAGATAAACTTGACTTTGGTAAGCACATTGGGTAAAATGTTGCTTAGTGGCTTTGGTTATGCAGCAATTTATTTCTAGCTCTTAGAGCACCTTCTGTGTGGGGGTCAAGTGGAAAGTGGCTCTGTAGCCAAAAAAGCCAGTTTTTCTAAAATTCTCAGACATCTTAACTTGAGCTAGGTAACTGTCAGTGTATTCAGTGTGAGACTGATTACATCTCAAATGATGCTGTGGTGAGATTTTAATGGGACATATTAAGTGGATGTCATAAACTGAGGAGTTAATTTAATTTGATAGTGCTACAGCCAATTTGACTCCAATTTGAAAGTTTACATTTTTTGGATTGGATAACTGTTAATCTTGCCCTATATCTTGCAGTGGAAGGCTCTGTTTTGAAGAAGTTTCTGAATGAAACTATAGATATCTCTGCAGAGGAAAGAGCCAAGCAATTGGAACAAAATGAGGTGGGAAGAAACTAATACTTCAGATTAGTTCTCAATGTCCAGTTAACATTTGCAAATTCTCAATTTTACTCACTTGCTTAAAATATTTCTCTACAGGAGATTCGTGCAGCACATGATGCCACTGCAGAGGAGGGAGAGTGTCGGGTAAGGGACATATGAACATGTGGTTAATGGATTACCCAAGTACTGAAATTGTACCTCTGACCTGTGCAAAACTATTTTTGTGCTTGCTTAATCATGTTTACTACCTTAACATAATCAGCCTAACTTCTATTTTGATTGCAATTTGCTTAAGTCAAACTCTCGCTGTCTGTCTATTCTATTTATAAATACTTTTGTCACTTTAACTTTTAACCACATATAAAACATTGTGGAGAAATGGTGTACTCTGTTGCAGTTCTATTAATGTACAAGAGGTCTCTTGTACTTCATACCTGTATTAATTACTCTATGCTAGAATTTTAACAGATTACTTTTTTGCATCTGTGTAGCCTATTGAACTATCCTAAATCATTACTTCATTATAAAATGTCCAGTTTTAACTAAACTGTTTTTACTATTGCATAGTATTGTAGGCAGACTTTATTTTAAAAAAAAATTAATTTACCTTTAACATCATCCAGGATGTGCCAAGGTGCTTCAAGAGCACTATACCAAAAAGTTTCATATTGGGGCAGATGGCCAAAACTTGATCTAAGAGGGAGGTGGGTTCTGAGGGAATTCCACAGCTTCTGGCCTTGGCAGCTAAATCGATGACCACAATGGTGAAAAGCAAGAAGCCAGAATTAGTGCAGGTATCTCTCTCTCCCTGAAGGAAATTAAAGATTGGGAGGGGTGAGGCCATGAAGGATTTGAAAATGGATGAGAATTTAAAAACCAGGCTTTATTCAATTGGAAGCCAATGTGCATGGGGTGATGGGCAAACAACTCTATTTGGATACAGGCACAAGAATTTTGGATGACTCCGTTTAGGAGGTGGGAGTTCAACATGCCATAGTACTTCACAATCTATGAATTTAAATGTGTAGTCATTATTTGTAGGCAAACAGCAATGCAATGCATGACCAGTGAATTGGTTTGTGGTTGAAGGATAAATCAGTTTTGAACACCTGTTCTGATAAATGGAGATGGACCTCCTATTTAACTGAAGTAATGCCTTGGTTTCACAGCCCCTCTGACAAGGCAGTTCTCCATTTCTTGAAGTGATAGCAATGTACTAAAAGTCTCTGCTTTGTGTACTAAAACCATTCTGCTTGTTCTGACCTGTTGGACTGCTTTCCTGGTCTTCATTCTTATTACTTTGTGCATTTGTAACCAAGCAGGATCATTTCTTTAATGAAAAATCATACTTCATGATTCCAGTAAGAACAGCATACACTATACTAACTTTGCCTTTGATCTCTATTCCATGCATACCATTAAAATTACAGTATCAAAGATAAATTGCCATTAGAACCAGCAAGATGCACTTTGTCCTCCATCTCTATCTGTTCCCTTGCATTGCTTTCAAGTTTTTCCCATAATTTTATTACCATAAACAAGTAATCTAACATTTCTGACTTTCCATATTCAACTTTTTATAATCTAAGGTCCACTTACCAAGTATCCATACTTGGCAGAAAGCCATTGTAACTTGTCTGCAGATCAACACATGCAAGTACTCCAAATTGCAAACCCTCATTCCCATGCAAATGAATATTGAGGTATCAAATCTGCCCATTCAAGTTCTTGCATGAGGGTGTGATGGGCTTCAAGTAAACTTCATGCAGCCATACATTCATTGAAAAGTCCTAATAGAAATCCAATCCTGTATCTGTCTTCAGAAGGTTTGGGTCTAAAACATTGATTCCCTGGCCACCAATTTATCTAACTTGATATACTTAAAGATAGAAGTTGAAGTTGCCATGAATCAGTCAACCTTAAATTGACCAAATTTGAAGTGAACAGCTGCCTGTTTTCAAAGACCATGTTCAACAGTAGTAATTTTTGAACTTCATGTAGCTCCAGTTTCTTCCTGCTCCCTTGTGCACAGTACTGTTTATCTGGCACTAGTTGACTGAAGTCCAGGTTATTGGTTAAGCCCTGCTCCTGAGCTTGAGCTCACCTTTTTTTTGATTGTGGGAGCTTGTGAGCAAATTGGCTATTGCATTTTCTATACCAACAGTAGCTGTAGTGCTTTGGGGCATCTTGTCATTTTAAAGGCATTATATAAATGCAGGTCTGTCTGAGGTCCTGTCTGCTTCAGTGCATGGATTTCAATGGCACTACATTAAACACAATTTAATTGGTCACTCATTTTTACTACTGGTGGGATCTGGCTTTGGCCTCCTTGTCTAAAGACATGGTTAAGTGCCTGGAGGTGATCAGTGGTTTGTGAAGCAGCACCTGGAGTGGCTATAAAGGACAATTCTAGAGTGACTCTCTTCCACAGGTGCTGCAGATAAAATTGGTTGTCAGGGCTGTTACAGTTGGCTCTTGCACTTTTTTTTTCCTGCCAACAGCTAAGTCTCTTTGACATGCCACACTTTAGTCCCACATTTTTATGGCTGTCTGCCAGCTCAGTTGATCATTGGCAACTGACTCTCATGACTTGTGGTCAATGTCACAGGACTTCATGTTGCATTTGCAGACATCTTTAAAGCTGAGACATGGATGGCTGGTGGGTCTGATAAGTGAGCTCGCTGTACAATGTGTCCTTGGGGATCCTGCCATCTTCCATGCAGCCCACAGCCAAGCCATCTATATGTACAAACAATATCTCTCCCAAGTGCACTTGAGTAATTGGTTAAGCCTTTGGATGTCCTGTAGATGACATGGTGCTATATTGGGGGGGATGGGGAGAAACTCTCTGCTTTAAACTACACAACCTACCTGCTGGCTGATTTAGCTTTCTGGGGAAAGCCTAGCCTCACAACTACATAAGCTCAAATTTTAGTTGCTGGATGAGATAATTTTAACTACATTGGTTGAAGTGAACTTGTGATCTCTAGAAAGCAATTTTCTATCTCAAAATGGAAGTAACTCCCAATGTTTCTACATCTGATTTTATAGGTGCAAGGAGATGGTACAAACTTCCATTTTATCACCTTTGTTGGTGTAGATGGGCACCTCTATGAACTAGGTAATACAACTTTGACTGCAAGATTTGACATTTTGAGACTACTTCATTATGACTGGCACTTTGCAAAGTTGCAACAAATGCATTTTTGTCATTAGATGTACTTTATTTCTAGCAAGATGGGCTTGAGTCCCTGTAAGTTGTGCACAAGGTCCTTCAGAAGCACTCATTTCATGCACGAATTGATGTTTGGCTATGAAACTGTTCAGTTTTTTTACTATAGTAAATGTAACTGTCAGTTAGAATTTACATCATACTATGGGGGAGTGAGTTGAGTTAAGTTTGCAATAGTTTTTTTGTGAACTTTTCCTCCTGGTGTAGCAAATTAAACTTCTAAATTTTCAAATGCAAGATAACAGGTAGTGCTGAACATAATGGAGAGCCTATATGTATCTTTCCTATTTTTGTACAGAACATAAATTCTATTCAGTCATTAGTTCAAATCATGTTTTAGGCTGCTTGGCATACTTTCTGTAGCTGAGCAGCAGAGTGCATCTTTCAGCCTATGTATCTTGCACAAAGATACATTTTAATACCTAGAGATTTTCTTTTTTTTAAAGATGGAAGAATGCCATTCCCTATTGACCAAGGAGAAACATCAAATGATGGACTATTACAGGTTTGGTTTCAAGCATTTAATTCACCTAACTGCATGTTCTTAACTAAAACATTTAATTCACAGTATAATGACCAATTCACCTGTATTGAGGGATGTAAGTTAGATTAAATCCTTTAAGGAGTTATGATGTTGCTTCCACTTGAATATGGACTAATGTCAAATCTTTACATAAGTAGGTACTTTTTGGGAGGAATTTTTTAATGCAACTAATAAAGGGTTAAAGGATCTGTTATTGACTGCATTTTTAGCACACAAGTTAGCAGATTGTATATCATTTACAGGAATCGGCAAAGATATGCAGACAGTTCATGGAACGTGATCAAGGAGAAGTTCGCTTCACTGCTGTGGCCCTCTGCAAAGCTGCTTGAATGTGGCAAAAACCAAATGCCAAGTGCACACAGTACTACAGCTTTAATGTGCTGTTGAATGCTTTGCTTAGTTACTTTTTTTCTGTATCAGGGCACTTGAGCACTGTCTTTGCACTTGCTGTATGGATGTTAACAAATGGCATTTCTGCACTAAACTTGTGACATCTTGTGATGGATAATAGACCAGTATTTGCTCTAGAATTAAAAATTACTATCTAAATTTGTTTCAGAAGTGTCCATCTTGTGTTAATAACTGACCAGATCACAAATCTTAAGCATTATACTTTTTTGCTTAGAGCATTTGAGGCTGGCTGCAGGGATTTGTAGAATCTACACTCTACCTACATCTTTACAGCTGTCCCTGTAGCATGTTGGCTGTAATCTGAAATAAAAGTACTGGTGAAGCAATGCTCATTTGATAATGAATGAACAATAGTAACTTATTTGCTCACAAGTATGTTCTTTTTGCACAAGCACCTGTATTAGTAGAATGAAGATTTTTCTAAAATGGACCAGAAATGAAGTGCATCCCTACTTGTGGTGAATGATCCAGTACTGGCTTCACAAAATATACTGTCTGACTTAGTCTTTTTGGCAGTTTCTTTCTAAGTGAGAAATCATTAAACTGATAGTGTAGAAGGAGGCTCTATCCTGGCTCTTTCAAAGAGTGGCTCACATTATCTGACTAAGGAATTACCTATTCTCTTTTGCAAAGTTATATACTTTTTAAGGGCATTTAGGTATTCCTGATAATAAACTTACTGTGCAAAAGGGAAAAAAAATCATCTAGTTTGTTTTTACTTTTGTCTAAAACCTTTTATGATTAAGTCTGCTCCCAAACAAAAACAAACCCAGCTTCTCCAATCTGTAGATGCAACTGAAATCTTTCTAGTCAATCACTGGACCCTTCTAATGTGTTTGATTATAATAAGCCAGCTGGGCTAGAACCAAATATTTAAGGTTTTTTGATTTTTCTGGATACACATACTTTTTTCAGCCTTATCCTGCTCTCTTCCTACATAACCCCCTTTTTAAAAAAAAAAGTTAAAATAGTAACTTGTAGCACCTCTATCTATTTCACTGTCAGCTTGGTCTTGCTGGGATTTTATAAAATATAAACATCTCTTAACCTGCTTGTGTATCACCAACAAATTTTGAAGAGTGGGTGTGCAATTGCATGTAAATCCCCTTTCAACCAAATTTGTTTGGTTTAAAAGATTTGTAAATGAGTAGAGAATTCAAGCTGAGCGATACTGATGATCATTAGACTTTGTGGCACATTGCACACTGATCTACAGAGCCACTTGCACAGGGTGACCCCCAAATCTCATTGGTCGCAACTCATCCTGTAGCAGGGCACATATATCAGTGACAGCCTTCCTGGAGAGGTGTAGTCTTTATTGACAATGCTGCTCAGACATTTGGAGGTAGCTGTTTTGAGTCTAGTACACACTCTCTGCTACAGGTGGGCACTTCTTGGTATTACTGGCTGCAGTCCCTCTCTTTGTAGAGCTTCATGGGCAGGCACAGATACTTCCTGCTCTCCCTCTGTTGGAGGTGCAGCATCATGCCCCAGGGATGCAAAAGGACAGAATATTTGAGACCCTTGCTAGGTGATCAGTGGGCCTCCAGAGTGCTGTCGATGGAGAGACGACCTTGCTTTGGCAACTGAGCTTTTACATACGAAAAATATTCAAGGACTCTGCTTCCATTGCCTTTTGAGGTAGAGAATTCCAAAGACTCACGACCCTCTGAGAGCAAAAATTTTTCCTCATCTCGGTCTTAAATGGGTGACCCCTTATTTTTAAACAGTGACCCCTAGTTCTAGATTCTTCCACAAGGGGAAACATCCTTTCCATATCCACCCTGTCAAGACCCCTCAGGATCTTATGTTTCAATCAAGTTGCCTCTTACTCTTCTAAACTCCAGCAGATATAAGCCTAGCCTGTCCAACCTTTCCTCATAAGACAGCCTGCCCATTCCAGCTATTAGTCTAGTAAACCTTCTCTGAACTGCTAATAAGGAGACCAATACTGTACACAGTACTCCAGATGTGGTCTCACCAATGTCTTGGATAACTGAAGCATAACCTCCCTACTTTCGTATTCAATTTCCCTTGCAATAAATTATAACATTCTATTAGGTTTCCTAATTACTTACTGAACCTGCATACTAACCTTTTGTGATTTTATGCACTAGGACACCCAGATCCCCCTGCATCTCAGAGCTCTGCAATCTCACCATTTAGATAGTATGCTTCTTTGTTATTCTTACTGCCAAAATAGACAATTTCACATTTTCCCACATTACACTTCATTTGCCAGATCTTTGCCCACTCACTTAACCTATTGTTATGACTAAGGTGGCAGGAGTGCACTATTCAATCCCACTTCTCCACAGGTCACAATATATATTCAAATTTTCCCATTTACTGAACCAGTCAATCATATTTTCTATTTTCCCCAGAATAAATCAAACCAACCAGGTTTCTTTAATAAACAACAACATTATCTGTTTATTATAAACCAAGTCTTAATCAATAATAAAGTTAAACATACAAATTGAAATATTAAAGCCTCTTATTTATCCCAGCCTTCACACTCACACTCATACATACACAAGCGGTTAACCAGGAAACAATAAGAGATTTTTGTTTACAGCTGTTATAAAGAAATAGAAGGAATTAAAAAAACACTTCTGAAAAGGTATAGAAAGATGTCCTTTGTGTGGGTTAGGCATCCCAAATGTGAATAAGCGGCTGTCACTAGGATCTCTTCAAAACAGTTCCTTCCAGGCGATGTTGAGGATCAGTTTGGGTAGGCTTTCCAACAGACACAGCTACAGAAGGCTCCAAATTAGGTTATATAGCAGGAAGCAGCAACAAGGTTTTAGTTCACACACATTCGATGCAAGGTTTCTTCAAATGTGCAGGGATTCTTCAAATACAGGAGGTAATAGGAATCTGAAACACTGGAGATACAGGATTGGTTTTCAAGAGAGAGATGAGCAGGGTCTTCTGTTTCAGGCCAAACACCAACTGCCTTTTTTTAACAGTTCAAATTGAAACTGAAAACATTCCAGAAGTCAAGTCTCATGATGTTGATAAATCTTGGCCTGTCACTCCTTTGCAAGCATCTCTCCAAGTCAAAACCAACCCCTGCTGGGTTTTTATTTGAAAATAGGTGCCTTCCAGTAAACTAAAACAGTTTTTCCAAGTGTTCCTTCCCCGTATCACTATAGACCAGCACATCAGCAAGGTAAACTTTACAGTTAGGAATACTGGCTACCACTGGGTTCACTAATCTTTGAGAGGTTTTTGGGGCACCCACTAACCTGTATGGTATCATTTGGCACTGGAAAATAAACCATCCAGTGTGACAAAAACTGATTCCTCTTTAACTCGGGGTGTTAATGTAACTTTCCAGTTTCCCTTTAACAAATCTATTTTTGTAAGAAACATGGCACTGCCCACTCTGTCAATACAGTCTTCCAAGCTAGGGATTGGGTAGGAGCTTGCCTTTGTTACTGCATAAACATTTCTGTAGGCTATGCAAAGTCCAGTTGAACAGTTGGATTTAGGCACTAATACCACTGGGGAACTCCAGCTGCTTTGACTGGGTTCAATAAGGTGGTTTTCCAGCATGTATTGGATTTCTGCTTTTACCTGGGCCTGTTTCTCTGGACTTAAGTGGTAAGGATGCTGTTTTATAGGAACGGATTCTCCTACATCCACATCATGTGTGGCTAAGGTTGTACATCATGGCTTATCCCTACAGATTCTTTTAAATGCTGTGAGTAGCCTTGTTAGATCTTCTCATTGTTCTGCATATAAATATGAAAGCATGGTGTCCAATCTCCCTAGCAATTCAGTATTAGCTAACTGGATCGTAGGGGGTTCAATTTGACAATTGTCCAAGCCTCCTTTTGCCTCATCCTCACTATCCCTTTCATTCTTCACTGTCCCTACTACCTGTAAGTTTGCGGACGACACAAAGGTTGGTGGAGTTGCGGATAATGATGAGGATTGTCAGAGGATACAGCAGGATATAGATCGGTTGGAGACGTGGGCGGAGAAAGGGCAGATGGAGTTTAATCCGGACAAATGTGAGGTAATGCATTTTGGAAGGTCTAATGCAGGTGGGAGGTATACAATAAATGGCAGAACCCTTAGGAGTATTGACAGGCAGAGAGATCTGGGCGTACAGGTCCACAGGTCACTGAAAGTAGAAGGTAGTCAAGAAGGCATACAGCATGCTTGCCTTCATCGGTCGGGGCATAGAGTATAAAAATTGGCAAGTCATGTTGCAGCTGTACAGAACCTTAGTTAGGCCACACTTAGAATATTGCGTGCAATTCTGGTCGCCACACTACCAGAAGGACGTGGAGGCTTTGGAGAGGGTACAGAGCAGGTTTACCAGGATGTTGCCTGGTCTGGAGGACATTAGCTATGAGGAGAGGTTGGAAAAACTCGGATTGTTTTCACTGGAACGATGGAGGTGGAGGGGCGACATGATAGAGATTTACAAAGTTATGAGCGGCATGGACAGAGTGGATAGTCAGAAGCTTTTTCCCAGGGTGGAAGATTCAGTTACTAGGGGACATAGGTTTAAGGTGAGAGGGGCAAAGTTTAGAGGGGATGTGCGAGGCAAGTTTTTTTACACAGAGGGTGGTGAGTGCCTGGAACTTGCTGCCAGGGGAGGTGGTGGAAGCAGATACGATAGCGACGTTTAAGAGACATCTTGACAAATATATGAATAGGAAGGGAATAGAGGGATATGGGCCCCAGAGGTGCAGAAGGTGTTAGTTTAGGCAGGCATCAAGATCGGTGCAGGCTTGGAGGGCCGAATGGCCTGTTCCTGTGCTGTACTGTTATTTGTTCTTTGAAATCTTGCTCTTTTTTTTGATTGGGAATAACTTGACTTCCCACTTCTTATTTCTCTCATTTGTCTGTGGGTCAATCTCAGATGCTAGCACCCAAATTTCTGTTATGACCTGGTGAGGAAGGTGTCTAGAGGTCCCTCTCAGCCTTCACCTTGTCTTACCGTATCAGGTTTTATTTTAATCACACTGTGTTTTTAGCTCCCCCTTGGTGAATTCTTGTTCATCGCTTTCCAATTATAAGCAAAGAAACCAGCACAAACAGGTTTTTCTCAGGTTTAAAGAAGAAAAATTGATATTTCTTGAACTTGAACTTAAACTCTAATTTGATAGACGCCTGCGGGAACACGATGCTCCCACGCTAGCATGTATACACGATACACACATGCAAATAGAGACAGAAAAGAGCAGAAGAAAAATAAAGTGGAAAAGTCTGAGGCAATATCTGAAGGGTTATTGTTATGGTTCTTTGAGCTCATTGTAGAGTCCTTGATTTTAGGTAGTTCTTGCTTTTCGTTGGGGTCCAATATTCTTCTTAAACCTTGTTTGCTGTAGGAGACTTTTCTCTCTTGGGGTTCACGTGTCTTCAGTGGCTTCAGAGGCTTGTGAGAAAGAGATGGGAACAGACAGGAGTGATCTTCTCAGTCCAGGAGCCAACAGACACACTGAGTTCAAACTTCTTGTACAATTCAGAAAAACCCAGGTTGCCAAGCAGGTTAATCATGTGACTAACTGGTCTGACCACATCTTGGATTGTATCACCTTAGCAGTCTGTAGAATGCTCCACAATACCTGGTGATCAAGGTCCATTGTGGGTTGAATATGTCAAGGAGTGGCTGCTTTGTCCTTCCGACCAGCATCTGTTAATATGCAAATGTCTTTTCCAACCAAGGCTGATCTGTTTAATAAGCCCTTTCTTCATTCTAGTAACAGTTTAAAATCAATGTTCATGACAAAATTAATGTGCCTCATTCTTGGCAGGTGGGGGCCTAGCATGGTATACACAATAAGGATAAATTCCTGAAACCTTTTCTTATAACTGTTCTGTCTCTTTAACTTCACTTGGTTTTTCAGTGCCTATGGGAAATGTTACTACTTTTGCTCTGCGCAAATCATTCCACAGGAGTAGGTCAACTCTTGTCTCCTGGCAAACGATGGACAACCCCTACAGTTACCATTCCAGACATTAGGTCACACTCTAGGTGCACCCAATACAAAAGTATGGGTATATACTCCCTGCCTATACCACTTACTAAAACTTTAGCATTCAGCGTACTTGTTGGTGGAAATGTTATGCCTTTCCCCAGGAAAAGAGTTTGTGTGGCTCCTGTATCCCTAAGTATAACTATAGGTTTACCTGCCTCACTTGAGGGATGAGGGGTTACTTTTCCTTTATACAAGAATTCCTTATAACTCTCAGGTATCTTATTCACAACCCCTGCTCTCACATTGGTTTTTGTATCTGGCTTTACAGCCACCGTCAAAGCCTGATCTGCTGTTCTCTTGGTCAGGGCCACTTTCTTTGCATTGGCTTTGTGTACCCCAACATGTCCCATTGGTTTATCCCGCAACTTCCAGCATTCTGCATGAAGATGTCCTGCCTTGTGACAATGATAACACTTAGGCTTGCGGACCTCACTTCCACCCTCGGCATCTTCATTTCTGGCCTGAGGAGGGGGTCCTAGGGTGTTTCCAGCTGTCCCTTCTTGTCCCCAGCTACTAAACTTACTTTTACTCTCCCACCTTCTAGCCTTTTCGGGTTTGTGGGGGTGTCGGACAAAGGGATTGGGCTTATACACAAACTCATAATTGTCAGCGATTTCCGCTGCTTGTCTGGCCTTCGAAACCTTCTGGAGGGAGTGAATTCTTAAATTCACAGAATCACAGAAATGTTACAGTGCAGAAGGTGTCCATTTGGCCCATCATGTCCACACTGGCTCTCCGAAGGAGCAATTCACTCAGTTGCATTCCCCTGCCTTCTCCCCGTAACCCTGCACATTCTTCCTTTTCATATATCAGTCTAATTCCCTTTTGAATGCTTCAATTGAACCTGTCTCCACCACACTGTCAGGCAGTGCCTTCCAGACCTCAACCACTCTGCGTGAAAATGTTTATCCTCATGTCACTTTTGCTTCTCTTACCAAGTACTTTAAATCTGTGCCCTCTCGTTCTCGATCCTTTCATGAGTGGGAACAGTTTCTCTCTATCTACTCTGTCCAGACCCCTCATGATTTTGAATACCTCTATCAAATCACCTCTCAGCCTTCTCTTCTCCAAGGAAAATAGTCCTAACTTCTCCAGTCTATCTTCATAACTGAAATTCCTCATCCCTGAAACCATTCTCGTGAATCATTTCTGCACTCTCTCCAATGCCCTCACATTTTTCCTAAAGTGCAGTACCCAGAACTGGATGCAGTACTCCAGCTGAGGCCGAACTAGTGTCTTATATAAGTTCAACATAACTTCCTTGCTCTTGTACTCTATGCCCCCATTAATAAAGCCTAGGATACTGTATGCTTTATTAACTCAACCTGTCCTGCTACCTTCACTGACTTATGCACATATACACCCAGGTCCCTCTGCTCCTGCACCCCCTTTAGAATTGTACCCTTTATTTTATATTGTCTCTCCATGTTCTTTCTATCAAAATGAATCACTTCACTTTTCTCTGCATTGAACTTCATCTGTCACCTGTCTGTCCATTCCACCAACTTGTCTATGTCCTTTTGGGTTTCTGCAATATCCTCCTCACAGTTCGCAATGCTTCCAAGTTTTGTATCATTCACGAACTTTAAAATTGTGCCCTGTACACCAAGGTCTAGGTCATTAATATATATCAGGAAAAGCAAGGGTCCCAACACTGACCCCTGGGGAACTCCACTACAAACCTTCCTCCAGCCTGAAAAACATCCATTAACCACTATTCTTTGTTTCCTGTCATTCAGCCAATTTTGTTTCAATGTTGCTACTGTCCCTTTTATTCTATGAGCTATAAGTTTGTTCATAAGTCTGTTGTGTGGCACTGTATCAAATGCCTTTTGAAGGTCCATTGTCACCACATCAACAGCAGTGCCCTCATCAGCCCTCTCTGTTACCTCCTCAAAAATCTCCAGCAAGTTAGTTAAACATGATTTTCCCTTAAGAAATCCATGCTGGTTTTCCTTAATTAACCCACATTTGTCCATGTGACTATTCATTTTGTCACTAATTATATTTTCCTAGAAGTTTCCCCTCCACCGAAGTTAAACTGACTGGCCTGTATTGCTGAGCTTATTTTTGCGTCCTTTTTTGAATAAGGGTGTAATGTTTACAATTCTCCACTCCTCCTGCACCATCCCTGAGTCTAAGGAAGACTGAAACATTAAGGCCAGTGCCTCTGCCATTTCTACCCTCACTTCCCTCAGTATCCCTGGATGCATCCCCTCCAGTCCTGGTGCCTTATCCGCTTTAAGTACAGACAGCTTATCTAATACGACCTCTTTATCAAATTTAAACCCTTCTCATGTCTGAATTACCTCCTCTATTATTGTCCTCTGTTTTGAGTCCATTTGCATCTTTTATAGTACTCTCTTCTGACTGCCACCTTACTCACAAAGTACTGGAGCTATGCATTTTTCTGGGTCTCTTTTGCCCCTCTGATCACCCTTTTGACATATTTCTGCATATTTTTATATACATTGCAATGAACCATTCCTTTTTCTCCCTGTAAGATTTGTTTGCTCAAAATTATTATATGAAATGTACTGTCAGAGAATGTGTTTAAAATAGAAGTAGCAGGAGGAGTAGGAACGTTATATTTAATAAATCTAGAGATTTTAAACTATGATATTACAGAACTACCAGACAGCATCAGTCTTTCACAATCCCATTCTGTATTGACTAGCAGGCAGAGAAGGGTGTGTGAATAGCAATATGTTTTAGGATTTGTAGTTCCTAAAGTTCAGAAATTCCCAATCTTTTTTGCTGAGAATTGCTTTGGAGATTGATGGGTTATTCATGCCCCGCCACCTTTTCTAAGAAACAGTATTTTGTAGTCCCCAAGGAGATGGTGGACTTCAAGCAACAGGGGAAAAATTGAACGAAGTTCAAAATGTTCACTCTGCCTTCAGTCATGTGGAAATCATGAGCCTCAAATAGCCAACTGCTTCAAGGATCTTTACTTCCATGCAATATACAAGAGATGCCATAGAAATTTCTTGATGCCACCTCACATAGCGAGAGGAGGTGTATTATTGAATTTTTGAATCCCTGACAATTATAGATGTGGTTATTAGACCAATAAAAGCTGCTTGTGATGATTTGCTGTCGGACCAGAAGCAATTCTGATAAAGCTAATGTTCACTTCTTGAAAACAATGGGAATTCAAACATCCCACACTGGTGCTGAGGTCACCCTATAATGCACTTCCTCTAGCTATGTGAGGCTGCATCGGCAGTGGCAATCTTGGCCAGCTCGTCTTCCTAGCACCCCTTGATTATTTGACAGGTCACCCAATTTGGGAACCTCTGTTGTAGTTGAATACATCCACTACTGTGAAAAGTTGCATCACTCACAACGGTATGACCCTGTATTAGGCCTTAGGATATTCGTGCGAGAATACTTAAGATTTTCATCGGAAATTTCTTTCCACTATTTTAGCAGAGATGTTACTATGTTTAATATGAAAGGGGCAATAGTTCTGTTAAAATAGCAGAGAGAGTTCCGATAAAATATTAACTATTTTTGCACTTGCATCCAATAGTATGATTTTGTGGCTTGTTTTTTTCCCGTGAGCTTGATTCTTAGAGTCATAGAGTCATACAGCACAGAAACAGGCCCTTCGGCCCACTGTGTCCGTGCCGGCCATCAAGCACCTAACGATTCTAATCCCTTTTCCTCGCACTTGGCCCGTAGCCTTGTATGCTATGGCATTTCAAGTGCTCATCTAAATACTTCTTAAATGTTGTGAGGCTTCCTGCCTCTACCACCTCTTCAGGCACTACCTACTCATTTCTAGTGGTCCATAAGTCTGTTTATATATATTTGTATATTCTATGTAATCCTGTGTGTGTAATATGTAAAAACCATTGAAGTCTGGTCATAGTGAGTCTAAAACTTCTATGGACCACTTTGTCCTAACATCAGTCCATGAGCAGCACCTGTTTTCCCCATCCCCCACCTCTCAGGTGAGTGAAGTAAACAGACCCTGGACAGTGATGTGACTTTGCTGCTTCGCATCCAGTTCCAATGCAAACTTTAAAACTCCTCCAACTGGAGTTGAGACCAGCAATGGCAATGTGGGTGCTATAGCCCGTCTCCATCAGCGTCTGTTAGATTTTAAACCCCCACCCCGGGGGCTCGAGACTCACCTGGCTGCATTCACTTTTGTTAATTTAGAGCTAGACCATGGCCCCAGAGTTCATTCAAGGCCCTGAACTTAATTTAAAAGTAAAATACTGCAGATGATGGAAATCAGAAATAAAAACTGAAAAAGCTGGAAATATTCAACAAGTCTGGCAGTATCTGTTGATAGGGAAACAGAGTTAACATTTCAGGTCTGTGACCTTTAATCTGATCCCAGAATTTAGTACGAAATGAGGCATGGCCAAATGGAATCTGAGGACTGAAATTTGGCCCAATCAATAAATTTATCAATGATTCTGCTATGAGATCTATTAATATATCTATTCTTGGAAGCCACAATAAGGTTTGGAATTGCAGCGGCTCCGCGATGTGCGCCCCTGTGTGCGGGCTGCCACGTTTTTCGCCCGCTGCCTATTTCAGTGGAGGGCTTTTAAAATGCAGTCCTCTATCTCTCTGTTCCATGTGTATCAGCAACAAAATAACAGCTTGCACATGATGAAATGGCCCGGAAAGCTTGAGAGGTAGAGCTTTGGACGCTGAGCAGAAATAAGGGAAAATGCAGGAGAGATAGCCAAAAGCATACTCAATGAAATAGATTTTGAGAAGACTTTTGAAAATTGGAAGAAAGTTAGCCAGGTAGATGTTTAGAGATAAAGTGTGAAAGTATAGGCCCATAAAGGACAATCCAGAGTAAGAATAATTAACTGGGGTGAAAGCCAACTTCAAAGGGTTAAGAACGGAGCTGGGGCGAATAGATTGGAGTCAAAGTTTGGCAGGAAAAATGGTAGCTGAACAATGGGCTACCTTTAAAGAAGAGATAGTTCGGGCCCAGTCAAGGTAAGTTCCCTCAAGGGGAAAGGTAGGGTAAACAAGTCCAGAGTTCCCTGGATGATAAAAGAGGTAGAGATTAAGATAAAGAAGAAAAAGTGTGCTTATGACAGATGCCTGATAGAAAATACTATTGAGAACCAGGCTGAATATAGAAGGTCCAGAGGGGAAGTGAAAAAGCAAATAAGAGAAGCAAAGAGAGAGCATGAAAAGAGACTGGCAACTAACATTAGAGGGGATCTCAAAGTTTTCTATAGACATATAAATAGTAAAAGGGTGGTAAAAGGAGGAGTGGGGCCGATTAGGCACCATAAAGGGGATTTACGCATGGAGGCAGAGGGCATAGCTGAGATACTAAATGAATACTTTGCATCTGTCTTTACCAAGGAAAAAGATGCAATCCAGGAAATGGTGAAAGAGGAGGTAATTCAGACACTAGAAGGGTTTAAAATTGGTAAGGAGGATGTATTAGATAGGCTGTCAGTACTTAAAGTGGATAAAGCACCAGGACTGGATGAGATGCATCCAAGGATACTGAAGGAAGTGAGAGTGGAAATCGGGGAGGCACTGGCCATAATTTTTCATTCTTCCTTATACTCGTGGGTGGTGCCAGAGGACTGGAGAATTGAAAACATTGCACCCTTGTTCAAAAAAAGGTGTAAAGATTAGCCCAGCAACTACAGATCAGTCAGTTTAACTTTGGTGGTGGGGAAACTTCTAGAAAGAATAATTTGGGCAAAATTAATAGTCACATGGACAAATGTGGGTTAATTAAAGAAAGCCAGCATGGATTTCTTAAGGGAAAATCATGTTTGACTAACTTGCTGGAGTATTTTCAGAAGGTAACAGAGATGTTTGATGAGGGCAATGTAGTTGATGTGGTGTACATTGACTTCCAAAAGGCATTTGATACAATACCAAACAGCAAACCTATGAGCAAAGTTATAGCTCATGAAATAAAAGGGACGGTAGCAACATGAATATGGAATTGGCTGAGTGACAGGAAACAAAGAGTAGTGGTTAATGGATGTTTTTCAGGCTGGGGGAAGGTTATAGTGGAGTTCTCCAGGGATCAGTGTTGGGACCCTTGCTTTTCCTGATATATATTAATGACCTAGACCTTGGTGTACAGGGCACAATTTCAAAGTTTGCAGATGATACAAAACTTGGAAGCATTGTGAACTGTGAGGAGGATGGTGCAGAACTCCAAAAGGACATAGACAAGTTGGTGGAATGGGCAGACAGGTGGCAGATGAAGTTCAATGCAGAGAAATGTGGAGTGATTCATTTTGATAGGAAGAACATGGAGAGACAATATAAAATAAAGGGTACAATTCTAAAGGGGGTGCAGGAGCCAAGGGACCTGGGTGTATATGTGCATAAGTCATTGAAGGTGGCAGGACAGGTTGAGAGTGGGGTTAGTAAAGCATATAGTATTCTGGGCTTTATTAATAGGGGCATAGAGTGCAAGAGCAAGGAAATTATGTTGAACTTATATAAGACACTAGTTCGGCCTCAGCTGGAGTATGATTTTTATTTATTTATTTAGAGATACAGCATTGAAACAGGCCCTTCGGCCCACCGAGTCTGTGCCGACCATCAACCACCCATTTATACTAATCCTACATTAATCCCATTACCCTCTCACATCCCCACCTTCCCTCAATTTCCCTACCACCTGCCTATACTAGGGGCAATTTATAATGGCCAATTTACCTATCAACCTGCAAGTCTTTGGCTGTGGGAGGAAACCGGAGCACCCGGCAAAAACCCACGCGGTCACAGGGAGAACTTACAAACTCCACACAAGTAGTTCCCAGAATCGAACCCAGGTCGCTGGAGCTGTGAGGCTGCGGTGCTAACCACTGCGCCACTGTGCGTCCAGCTTTGGGCGCTGCACTTCAAGAAAGATGTGAGGGCATTGGAGAGAGTGCAGAAAAGATTGACAAGAATGGTTTCAGGGATGAGGAACTTCAGTTATGAGGATAGATTGGAGAAATTGGGACTGTTTTCCTTGTAGAAGAGAAGGCTGAGAGATGATTTGATAGAGGTATTCAAAATCACGAGGGATCGGGATAGAGTAGATAGGGAGAAACTGTTCCCAGTCATGAAAGGATCAAGAGCGAGAGGGCATAGCTTTAAAGTAATGGATAAGAGAAGCAAAAATGACATGAGAAAAACATTTTTTTCATGCAACGAGTTGTTAAGGTCTGGAAAGCACTGCCTGAGAGTGTGGTGGAGATGGGTTCAATTGAATCATTCAAAAGGGAATTAGACAGTTATCTGAAAAGGAAGAATGTGCAGAATTACAGGGAGAAGGCAGGAGAATGGCACTAAGTGAATTGCTCTTTCGGAGAGCCAGGACGATGACATGATGGGCCAAATGGCCTCCTTCTGTGCTGTAACATTTCTGTGATTCTGATTCTGTGATTCTGTGAATGTCTGAAAGTTCTGTCACTGCTAGCAGAATGAAAGGAGACAGGATAAATAGTAGATTTGAAACAGAAGAGCAATGGGTATGTGCTGGGAAGTTGGGCTGGAGAAGATAGAAAAGAAAAATGCAATGAGACAATAGAATGATTTAAAAACAAAAACAAAAATTTGGAAATCAATGTGATGGGGAATAAGGAGCAGTAAAAGTCATGAGGACCAAGTGTTAAGTTGCAAATGTCAGCGCAAAGTAAGATATGGGCACCAGAGTTCTGGATGAGGTAGAGTATGTGTAGAGTATACCTGGGTGGCCAGTAAGGATAGAATTGGAGAAGATGAGCCTTTAGATGCCCAAAAGATTGCATAAGGGTTTAAGCAATGTTGGCGGTAAGATAAAGGCAGTCTTGGCAATCGACTGGACGTGAGTTTGTATTTCAGCTCGAATACTGAGGATTTATATCTGCAGGTTCATTCTGAACGAGCAGGGGATGAAATCAATGCTGATGTACCACATTTCTAGTGGGAGAATTGACTTCAAGTTCTTATCCTAATTTTCAGCCACTAATCTTTGATAGTAGATAAAGAAGCCACTAATCTTTGATAGTAGATAAAGATGTATAGCTTAATGTAGCAATGCACAAGAAAGAGAACCTTGAAGACATTTAAAAGTTCGAGGTATTGAAGAAGTCTCCTCTGTTGACAAAATCAACATTTCCATGGGGTAGTGTCCTTGAAGAGGACACTTAAATCTCCTTGGGGGTACATGACAGGATCAGACAAAGCATAAAGTTAAAAATCTCAATACTCTGATTGATGACTGTAGCCCACAGGTGTCCAATTCCTACACAATATCTTTGCTATTGTACTAAGACAGCACCGTATGCCAGGAAGATTTTGTCAGTATGCGGGTTGAACGAAGGTTTGCTGCCATTGTATAAAGCCTTGGTGAGACCGCACCTGGAGTATAGTGTACAATTTTGGTCTCCTTATCTAAGGAAGGATATGCTTGCCATAGAGGGAGTGCAAGGGAGGTTCACCAGACTAATCCCTGGGATGGCAAGATTGTCTTATGAGAAGAGATTGCAGAAATTGGGCCTGTATTCTCTAGAGTTTCGAAGAATGAGAGGTGATCTCATTGAAACTTACAAAATCCTTACAGGGTCTGACAGGGTAGATGTAGATAGGATGTTTCCTCTGGCTGGTGAATCTAGAACCAGGTGACACAGCCTCAGGCTAAGGGGCAGGTCATTTAAGACTAAGATGAGGAGGAATTTCTTTACTCAGACGTTGGTGAATCTGTGAAATTCTCTACCTCACAGGGCTGTGGAAGCTCAGTCATTGAGCATGCTCAAGACAGAAATCAATGGATTTCTGGATACATATGACATCAAGGGATATGGGGATAGTGGGAAAAAATGGTGTAGAGGTAGATGATCAGCCATGATCTGTTTGAATGGTAAAGCAGGCTCGATGGGCCAAATGGCTGACTCCTGCTTCAGGGCAAAGTTGTAAAATGGATGGATCTAGAGAAAAAGGAGATGGGATAGAAAGTTGGGATAGTTACTTATTCGGAAACTAAGCTAGAATAGAAGTGAAAGTTTTTATATCTTCTGACAACCTGTGACTGCAGAATTAATTTATTGGGTTGGGCCTCAGAGTGCAAAGTAAATGTTTCATCATCTACTTGAAGACATAGATACATAGGAATGGTGAGTCTTCACACAAAGGACAGTTGAAATCATAAAGTTGTGAAGGCCACGTCAATTGGAAATTTTAAAACTGCACTTGATAGATTTTTGTTAGACAAGGATATTAAGGGTTACGGAACAAAGGTGGGTAGATGAAGTTAAGATACAGATCAGCCATAATCTAATTGAATGGCAGAATAGGCTTGAGGGGCTGAATGGTCTACTCTTGTTCCAATGTTCCTACTTGAAGACTTCTATTAAAGTTGGTGATACTAATAATTTTCTCTGGTCCTCTGAAGATTTCTTTTCAAATGAATACTTTTGAGGTTGAAATTGTGTTGCACAATATTAGTAACAAATACATTAATATGCTTTTTTCTGTTTTAACAAAGTTATTAATCCAGTCATTTATGTCACAGTGTGACCTCACCCCATTTATGAGACATCATAACAAAAATAAGTTTGCAAGTTAAATATGTGACTCAGGGGTTGCAGACATTAAGTATAAATAATTTGAGTTAACGGATTGATGCTTTTGGCTGTGTCGATACCCCACCTCTAGAACAATTCTTTGTAATTCCTTATGTGATCTTAAGTGCACCATTCACCAGTCAAAAGGGGTTGGGTGTTCTCCCAGTATCTTGTCCAAATTAGATTAACTGATCTCTTCAAGAATATTAAGTCTGACAGAGAACATGATTTTTTGCATCTGTCTTCACTGTAGAGGAGACAAATAATATTCCAGAAATAATTGTGAATCAAGAGTTGAAAGGGAGGGAGGAATTTAAAACAATTACCATCACCAGGGAAAGGGTACTGAGAAAATTATTAGTACTAACAGCTGACAAGTCCCCAGATCCTAATGGACTTCATCCTAGGGTCTTAAAAGAAGTGGCTGCTGAGATAATGGATGCATTGGTTTTTATTTTCCAAAATTCCCTAGATTCTGGAAAGGTCCCATCAGATTGGAAAGGAGGAAACTACAGGCCAGTTAGCTTAACAGCTGTCATAGGGAACATGCTGAAATCTATTGTTAAGGAGGTTATAGCAGGTCATTTAGAAAGTCTCAATGCAATCAGGCAGAGTCAACATGGTTTTGTGAAAGGGCTCTCGTGTTTAACTAATTTATTGGAGTTCTTTGAGGAAGTAACAAGCAACATGGATAAAGGGAAACCTATGGATGTGGTGTACTTGGATTTCCTGAAGGCATTTGACAAGGTGCCACATCAAAGGTTACTAAACAAAACTAACATATTAGCAGGTATAGAGGATTGTTTAGCTAACAAAAACAGAGAGTAGGCATAAATGGATCATTTTCAGGTTGGCAAGCTGTAACTAGTGCTGTTCCACAGGGATCAGTGCTGGCACCTCAACTATATCAATGAATTGGTTGAAGGGACCGAATGTATGGTTGTTAAATTTGTTGATGACACAAAGATAGATAGGAGAGTAAAATGTGAAGAGGACATAAGGAGTCTGCAAAGGGATAAGTGAGTGGGAAAAGATTTGGCTGATGGACTATAATGTGGGAAAATGTGAACTTGTCCACTTTGTTCGGAAGAATAGAAAAGCAATATATTATTTAAATGGTGAGAGATTGCAGAACTCTGAGATGCAGAGGGATCTGGGTGCCCTGGTACACGAAACACAAAAAGTTAGTATGCAGGTACAGCAAGTGATTAAGAAGGCAAATGCAATGTTGTCGTTTATTGCAAGCGGAATGGAATATAAAAGTAGAGATGTTTTGCTACAGTTGTACAGGGCATTGGTGAGACTACATCTACAGTATTGTGTGCAGTTTTGGTCTCCCTACTTAAGAAAGAATATAATTGCACGGAAGCAGTTCAGAGAAGGTTAACTCAACTGATTCCTGGGATGAGAGGGTTATCTTATGAAGAAAGGTTGGACAGGCTGGGTCTGTATTTGTTGGAATTTAGAAGGATGAGAGGTGAGCTTATTGAAACATATAAGATCCTGAGGAGACTTAACAGGGTGGATGTGGAAAGGATGTTTCCCCTTGTGGGAGAGACTACAACTAGGGGCACAGTTTATAAATAAGGGGTCTCCCATTTAAGACAGAAATGAGGAGAAATCTTTTCTCTCAGAGGGTTGTGAGTCTGTGGAACTCTCTTACCTGGAGAGCGGTGGAGGCAAGGTCATTGAATGTTTTTAAGGCAGATGTAGATAGATTCTTGACAAACAAGGGAGTTAAAGGGTATCGGAGATAGGCAGGAAAGTGGAGTTGCATCCACAAACAGATCAGCCATGATCTTATAGAATGGCAGAGCAGACTCAAGGGACTGAATAGCCTACTAGCCTATTCTTGCTCCTAGTACTTATGTTCATATGCATGTTCGTATTGTTCCTATTAAAAAAAATCATTAAATGTTAATTAACTCGTTGGAATAAATACTGAATCATTAATTGCTTATGAAAGAGATTGTAGGTTGCAGACAAGTTTGACTATAAATGATCAATTAGTTAGGGATTAATTAGTGCACTGCATGGGCACGCTGTCCTTTCATGTTTGGGACCTTCATTGGAATTCAGCCGAGACTTTTGGAATACACCTTCTCCATACTATCTGTAAGTGAATTACATGAAATCAATTTGGGCAGTGTCAACTCAGTCCTTACTGAACAAAGTTTCATTTCTTCTCAGTTCTGGGCTGGCTGCCATACACTATTATATATAGATATTTGAGGACCACTAGTGCAGTGCACTCTTCTAGTCCCCAGATTCCAATTTGTTTTGCTCTTGTTCCACCCGTAGCCCAACTATTTGATGTTGTTGCCAACCCCCAGCATGTGGCTAGCAATGCTGTTAGTTGCCCAATCATCATACTGCCAGCTGCTGTCCTTTACCATTTGCCACAGTAACATTGCAAAACAATGTTGTATGCTATCAACAATTGAGCAACAGTTTTTGACACTGCTTAAACAATAGTAAGGTCTATTAAAAGCTGGAATTTTAACAGTGGTCCTGTGCAAGTGGAAGTCACATTACTTAATATTGGAACTGCAATGTCCCCAAAATTAGAACCACTTGAAAGGTCTGGAACTGTCTGTTGCAATAGTTTCCGCCTGTGTCATGTTGCACTGATAATACACTAAACAGCTGCTATGTAAAAGCATGTTGTAACTTGTGTTTTTGCTCCAAAGATGAATAAAACTTTTCCTTGGGAGGTCAAACAGCAATCAGACTTTCATGACTTTTGAAGTAAAATCCTGAATTTCCTGGTGAACAAAACAATGGCTTAGGATATTAAATTCAATTAATTAATAAAAATCTGGAATTGAAAGCTAGACTCAGTAATGGTGCCATGAAACTAGCATCGATTGTCGTAAAAACCCACCTGGTTCACTAATGTCCTTTAGGGATGGAAATCTGCCGTCCTTACCTGGTCTGGCCTACATGTGACTCCAGATCCACAGCAATGTGGTTGACTCTTAAATGTCCTTTTAAATGGCCTAGCAAGCCACTCAGTTCAAGGACAATTCGGTATGGGCAACGAATGCTGGTCTTGCCCACATCCCATGAAAGAATAAAAAAAATTAGTCAAGAATTATTCTAAAATGCACCTGTGTGATCCTTGGTGCAAAATGATGAAATTGGAGGTAAGGGTGGTCAATTCTAAGTGGATTTTGTGGTTTATACATCATTTACAACTCTTTCAATAATAAGGCTGCCCAGGACAACATCCAGCAGGACTTAATCAATATTCAGGTTTGGGTTGACAAGTGTGCCACTAATTGCCACATTATAACAATCTCCAATGAGAGAAAGCCCAGTCATATCTCCCTGAGCTGCAGTGGCACCACTATCACTGAGTTCCCCATCACTGTGGCTACAAGAGCATGGCAGAAGCTGAGTACTCTGCCATGAGTGGGTCACCTCCGTACCTCTCAAAGCCTTTCCATCATCTGCAAGGTTCAAGACAGAAGTGTGATTCACCTTGGTGGGTGCAGCCACAACAACACTCAAGAACTCAGTTTCAGCCAGGACAAAACAGTCTGCTTGATCGGTGAACCTGTCACTAGACTCAATATTTACCCCATCCACCGCTATTTCACTGTGGCTGCAGTATTTTGCATTTGCTGTTTGGTTCTAAATTATGTGCTGCAGCACTCACTAAGCTTACTGAAACAACAATAAAAACAAGAAATGCTGGAAATATTCAGCAGGTCTGACAGCATCTGTGGAGAGAAAAGCAGAGTTAATGCTTCAGGTCAGTGACCCTTCATCAGAACTGGCAGAGACTAGAAATGTAATAGGTTTTAAGCAAATATAGCGGGGGTGGGGTAAGAGATAACCAAAGAGAAGGTGTTGATAGGATAAGGTTACAGAGAATAACTGACCAGAAGGCCATGGAGCAAAGGCAAATGGTATGTTAATGGTGTGCTAAAAGACAAAGCATAGTGCAGAGAGGGTGTTAATTGACAGAAAAATAGAACAGCCTGACCCAAAGCACAAACATGACAAAAAAAAAGTGGGTAGGCACATGGTAAAAAATGAATGATGTAGCATCTGCACTATTTTGCTTTTATTTTACTGAAATAACACCTCCCTCCTCCGCAACCTCTACTATCAAAATGGACAAGAGCAGTAATGCCATGGGAACACCATCACCTCCAAGTCACATAACATTCTAACTTGGACGTATATCGCTGTTCCTTCCTTGTCTCTGGGTCAAAATCATGGTATTCCCTACCTAACAGCATTTTGGGAGCTCCATCACCACAGGACTGCATCGGTTCAAGGAGAAAACCACTACCCACCTGTCCTGGCCCTGTCAGAATTGATGACATCAAAATCTGTAATATTGCTGAACACTTGCTAGTGCATGAAAAGAGTCAAGTGCTTGTCATATGGAGCATAATCTTCATTTGTATATGGAAAACTTCAAGGAAGAATGCTTAATCAATACAGCACTGATCACACCAGAGAATTTCCTGTATCAAAGATAAAATACAGAAGTGTAATTTCTGAGACTAATCAATAAACTCCACTAATGGAAAGAGTTTGAAAGCAGAACAGGAGATCTTTCTGCAATCATAGAAGGAGCCATGATACACATAATTGTTTGGTAACTTTCCATCTGAATTAATTTGATTTGTTTGTTCCATATTCCTCGAAGCAGTTTCTAGCCTCAAACTGGTATGTGTAGTATAAATGTGCCTTTTAATTGAATAAGCCCGGAAGAACATGTTAGGAAACTACATCTATTACATGTGTATCCATATATTGTTTATTATGTTTGGTATTGGGGATGCATTTCATTGAAACTCATATCTGTTACTCCCAGAGATAGTGCTGTGATCAAGGTTGCCAACTTTAATTGAATGTATTCCTGGACATTTCATCATGTGACCTCTCACCCTGTCCAGTCAAATCACCTTTTCTCAAACACCAATATTTTTGAATCTATAGTAATAAAAAAAGTGTGTAAAGAAAATGAAGATAAAACACACAATTCTTTTAATGCCTGTTATGGACAGGTGGGAAGTGGTGTGGTTAACTTCCAATTTTCACCTCTCAACTGACTGCAGATGGTATTTAAAAAATAGTGTTTTAGTCCCTGAGTGTTTTAAGGGTCAACTAAATATATAAGCAACAGATTTTCTCATAGGTTAAAAAAAATATATAAATATTTATTTTTTACAGAATAACTGAAAAATTTTCATGATTTCATCCACTCACACACATACACAAACACACAAGAAAAGATAGGGTAGAGGGTAGCATGCAATTGGAGTCCAATTGTTGGAAAAGAGTTGGTTGTTTTAAAAACCTTTAGAAGCTTTTCAGGAGAAAATCTTTCAGTGGTGCATGCCAGAATGTTCATTGTCTTGAAAAGGGTGAAGATGCCTTATGATTAAGCCTCAGTTCGAGGTCAGAGGTGGAAATCCTGGTTCACTTTCGCAGATTGTTAGTTCCAAAGTCACCTTGCAATTTCTCTGTTGCAGTAGTTAAAAGATGTTATCAGCAGGGCTCCTGCTTAGCTGTTCGGGCTGGAAAAGGCTTTCTCTTGCTGTTCTCTCTCTCTCTTTCTCTCCGGGGAGATACCTTTTAAGGTAGAAACTTGTCAGGTTTGGGTGTCGGTCAGGCGACTAAGGGCTGTCTCCCCTCAGGTGATTCATACAATGTTCCAGGATATGGGAACCGTTGTTACATGATGGTATCTGCGAAAGTAATGTTATTTCACACCTATTATTTTAGTCTTGCTTGCAGAGTCAGTCTGTCTGTCAAAGTCTTTGTTAGCTCCATTCCTGCAAAGAGAAGTGGTTAGCATGGAATGAGCTGTTTTCCATTTCAATGTGTTTTCCCCAAAAGTAATTCAGACATGGATAATGGGTTTCATCTTCAACAGACAAGCATGTTTTTGGACAGTACAGGAGTGGTCATCTAACCTCTATTCCCCCTTGCCTGCAGCACAAATGAGTCAATTTTTTTGTAGTTCAGTTCAACAATTGACTTTTCTTTCATAATTCATCCAGTTCATTCCATATTTCATCACTGTTCCCTCCGTGAGTGTGACAATACCCCATGACTTTTTAATGACTTGCTAATATGGAATGCTCCCAGTAGTGTCCAGATTTATCTTTAATTGCTGGAGACTCTGGTACAATCCTGGCTGATTGAGAACGCTAGCTGTGATAGGTATTTTCATGTTAAAGGTGTTACATGTTACATTGTGAAACACACATAGTTGCTGCTTTATGGTGGGAACATATTACCTTGAGATTGCATAAATACTCAAAATGCTGTTGGATTTTTTTAAACAATTTTTCTCAGTATCTGAAATTTCTAATATCCTAAACAGGGGTTGAAACAAAATTTAAAATAATTTTCATAGTAATATGATTACATTTATCCATTGAATAGACTTTTTTCACCTTTTTGATGTCCTCATTACAGTTTTTACTTGTAGGTCTCGGCCTCTCCCAAATATCTAAGCTTAGACTTTATGGGGGAGAAATTTGTTTGTCTAAGTGCTGCGCAGGCTTATGTCGATTTCCCCAGGGGTAAACAGCGCTGTGGGCTGCTCCCTGTGCGACCCATATGACATTCTTCATTGATATAATTGAAGAATGTCATGTGGGTTGCACAGTTGGCAGTCCATGGCACTGCCTACCCCAGGGAATCAACTTAACTTTGCATACTGCCACTGCAAATGAATTTCTCCCCTTATATTTTTGCCCAGGGCAGTGACTGAGCCGAATTTACATTGTGCAGTGTGAGTTTGTGGAGTGTACCTAATTTCCTAAGTTGCATTAGTACTGTTCAGGCAGTTGTGTGAATAGATTCTTTTTCTTTTCCTCAATGCACTTTATGCTCAATAGTTTTTCTTCGAATAACATTGTAGAGGAGGAGAATGAATATACCCTTTTTAAAAAATAGACGCAGGCATTTATGTGAATGTGTGTGAGATAATGAGAAAAAATCATTGTTGTCATTATATATGTGGTATTGTTTTGTATTTCTGAGGGAGACATAGCAGGTAAGACAGAGAGAGAGAGACTGAAGCTAAGGAAAGAAAATTAGGTAAAAAAAACTCTTCATTTCAAGCTACTTCAATTTTCAATCAAAAAAATGCCAGTGGTATCGAGAAGCCAACTAATTATCTCCTCCTGATGGTTAGAAAAGCTCAATGCTAATTGTTACACCAGTGAGAGAGAAATTATAATTCATAACACCCATGAAAAAAAGGCAGAGACAAAGAGTGATAGAGTCCCAAATAGAGAGAAAGACAGAGGTGATTTCCCCCTCATTCTTATTTGATTTCTTTTTACAACAAAACTTTGAGGGAACAGATAAGGAGGGAGGAAGGACTGGGGAGCAGGGAAAGTAGTTGAATGTTGGGGGTGGGGGTGGTGGCCATGGTTTCCTGGCATCCACCCTTGGGGAGGAAGTGAGAGTGGAGAAATTAGATGCGACACTAAGACTGAAGTGAGTAACAGTAACTCCCTTCCTAACAGCACTGTGGGTATACCTACCCCAAATGGACTGCAGCAGTTCAAGAAGGCAGCTCACCACCACCTTCTCAAGGGCAATTAGGGATGGGCAATAAATGCTGACCTGGCCAGCGACGCCCACATCCCATGAATGAATAAAAAAAAAGTAGTGTAAGGGGATGAGGAGAATACAGGGTTGAGCGGGTAATTTGAATAGGTGGAATTTGGGTTAGCAGTGAGAGTGAGAAGGGAATAAGAGGTATGGGCAGTGGGATGGTGAAGGGGTAGAAATGGAAGGTGAAGGGATTGGAAATACAATGGGACAAGGTGGTTGTTGGGAAGCATATAAGATTGAGGAAGGGGATGAGAACAGAGAAGTTGAGAGCTTCATTTTCCCCACAATCTCCACCCCAAATGTAACTTTTGCACCTCAATTGTAGCCAGCAGTCCTTGATGCCTTTTCCCCCCACCATATAAAATCATTTACTACCTCCCACCTGAAAGGTAAAGAGGTGAAGAAAGAAATAAAAGTGTCAACTAGTGAAAAGCAGTAAAAAGAGAGATAGAAGCAGAAGAGGGGAGACAGAAAACCACCTACACAAAGGGATCAGAGACAGGAAAGAAAGTTACAATATTTTCAGATTTATTGCATGCAGTACTTCCAGAGATTTTTTAAATTCTTTCACGGGATGTGGGCGTCACTGGCTAGGTCAGCATTTATTGCCCATCCCTAATTGCCCTTGAGAAGGTGGTGAGCCGCCTTCTTGAACCGCTGCAGTCCATTTGGGGTAGGTACACCCACAGTGCTGTTAGGAAGGAAGTTCCAGGATTTTGACCCAGCAACAGTGAAGAAACGGCGATATAGTTCCAAGTAAGGATGGTGTGTGGCTTGGAGGGGAACATGCAGGTGGTGGTGTTCCCATGCATCTGCTGCCCTTGTCCTTCTAGGTGGTAGAGGTCTCAGTTTTGGAAGGTGCTGTTGAAGGACCCTTGGTGAGTAGCGGCAGTACATCTTGTAGATGGTACATACTGCTGCCACTGTGCATTGGTAGTGGAGGGAGTGAATGTTTAAGGTGGTGGATGGGGTACCAATCAGGTGGGCTACTTTGTCCTGGATGATGTCGAGCTTCTTGAGTGTTGTTGGAGCTGCATCCATCCAGGCAAGTGGGGAGTAATCCATCACACTCCTGACTTGTGCCTTATAGATGGTGGACAGGCTTTGGGAAGTCAGGAGGTGGATTAATCATTGCAGAATTCCCAGCCTCTGACCTGCTCTTGTAGCCACAGTATTTATGTGGCTACTCCAGTTCAGTTTCTGGTCAATGGTAACCCCCAGGATGTTGACAGTGGGGGATTCAGCGATAGTAATGCCATTGAATGACAAGGGGAGATGGTTGTATTCTCTCTTGTTTGAGGTGGTCATTGCCTGGCACTTGTGTGGCACGAAAGTAACTTGCCACTTAGCCTAAGCCTGGATGTTGTCCAGGTCTTGCTGCATATGGACACGGACAGCTTCAGTATCTGAGGAGTCGCAAACAGTGCTGAACATTGTGCAATCATCAGAGAACCTCCTCACTTCTGACCTTATGATGGAGAGAAGGTCATTGATGAAGCAGCTGAAGATGGTTAGGCCTAGGACACTACCCTGAGGAACTCCTGCAGTGACATCCTGGAGCTGAGATGATTGACCTCCAACAACCACAGCCATCTTCCTTTGTGCTATATATGACTCCAACCAGTGGAGAATTTTCCCTCTGATTCCCATTGACTCCAGTTTTTCGGGTTCCTGATGCCAAGGTCAAATGCTGCCTTGATGTCAAGGGCAGTCACTGTCACCTCTTGAGTCCAGCTCTTTAGTCCATGTTTGGACCAAGGCTGTAATGAGGTCAGGAGCTGAGTGGCCATGGTGGAACCCAAACTGAACTCAGTGAGCAGGTTATTGCTGTGCAAGTGCTGCTTGATAGCACTGTCAATGACACTTTCCATCACTTTGCTGATGACGGAGAGTAGACTGATGGGGCAGTAATTAGCCGGGTTGGATTTGTCCTACTTTTTGTGTAGAGGACACACGTGGGCAATTTTCCCCATTGCCGTATAGATCCGGTATTTGTGCAAACATTTTTGCAGAGATTTTCTAAAATCAGATTTTCCCCTTTTGTTTTCATCATTTTCAACGTTTTCCCCATGATTCTTATGGAGAAATTTACCCAAAATTAAAAGCCAACCGGCTGGAAACAAAGATCCTTAAAGACGTAGTATCTGTTCCTAGTTCACAAGCAGGGGGCAATCTTCACTCAGATACTGAACAGGTCTGTTGCCATGGCGAGAGGGAAGCGCAGACAGTCACAGGGTAAGTCGATCACTCTTCTGCCTGAAAGAACAGCAAAACAATGGACATCATGAGTGGCAACAACATTAACATTAAGCGGATTGGCATTATTTGTACATCCTACACATTTGTGACGATTATAAGAATTATCGATTCTTTTTAATAAAAAACATAACGATTACAAATGCCGATATCTGAAATAAGATCTACCACTTTCTGAACAAATACGCTAACCTTTCGGCTGTAAACCCCTTTTCTGACCAAGGCTTTATAGCGGAAACTTTAACCTACTTTTTAATATTTGTGAAAGAATGAGCATTTCTTTTGGTTTGCAGGTGTTGCTTTTATAACATGTACCATCAATTGATATTCGTGTAGCCCTGCATGTTTGGGAGCTTGTAAATTTGTTAACGAAGTAACCTCTAAAATATCAATATTTGGTATGGATCTACAGCAGAGACAGGAGACCCGGTGAAAAAACAAGGCGCATTAAGATATTCTGTGTATCTGTAAAACTCGTTTTATTTAATACGCAAAATCGCCGAATGATGCTGCAAGGTGTTTTTTTCTTGACGATTTCAATAATGCACCTCCGCAAATAACGGGTTAGATGATGAATATAATGTAATTTCTATCAATGCTGGAGACAAACTGAGCAGCAGAACGGTTTGGCCTTTGATTTCAGGGATCCAGTTTGTCTTCAGAAATGAACACGATGGGGAGGTAGATTATCAGGAAGGATGGCGCCGCTACTACTGGTAACACGTGTGTGAAAGATCAAATGAGCTTCACTCCGACGTAAAAAAGTTGACATTTCTGATGAAGCAAACCAAAGGCCCACATAAGTTAACTTATAACTGATAGAAATCAAAGTTTCACTTAGTTAATACCAGCGCATGTAATTCATTTCTGGTGTGTTGCTTTTCCCAGCAGCTTTGCTGGCCCCTCACCTCTCTCCCCTGTCACACACAGGCAAAAACAATGAAAATAAACAGCAGCATTGGACAGCCCAAGGCAAGCAGTCCTCTTTTCAATCTCATTGAATGTCCTTCTCAACTGGTTCCATGACATCTACTACATTAAATTAATAGATTATTGGTACATCCAGCTAATGTGCCTGACTGTATGCACTAAAGTCCCGGAAACATCCCTCTAGGTGTCGGAGGTGGTGGTGGCCCTGGATTTGTATTGGATAAAACGCGCTGGATTTGCCATGTTTATTTTTAGCAGTGGTGCACTGTACGGCGCCGAGCGGCCAGTCTCTTCAGATCTGATCAGCACAGCACAAGCCAAGGGGGGGGAGTCACACAAGAATCGCGGCTATTCACCCTCCCCCCTTAAAAAAAAACCTCAGTCTGAAACAGAGAGTTGAGAGCAGCGTGTTACTAGGATCTGTCTAATTCTAATTCAGTCGGAGTGCTTGAGAACTGCAGGGTTGGAAATGGCCAGTCCCAGCGCCAAAGCTCTGGAATGGGGAGAGAATCAGCAGCAAGACTCCGGTCCAGGACCAGCTTTCACCGAAGCTCAACACTGGATAGAAGTAAGTTGATGGGTCTGCATTTTAAGTGGAGGTTGACAGGCGATTTGAAGATCACGATCTGTTTTTAAAAGCGTATTCCTGCTCGACGTGCCCGAAATAAAATGTGTTACCAGGACAGCTGCAGAAATAGAAACTGAAAGGCATCGAGTAAAAGCCGCTGGTGTCACTGGTTCTGTGGCAAGTTTAATAGAAGCTACGGTTTCAAATGTACTTTAAAACAAAACTGCTGGTAACCTTGAGTAAGGAGAACACTTGCTGTTATGGAACTCTTTACTAATGTTACCCTGTTAAGAGATCTCACTGACTGACCATCCGATCAGTGACAGTAAGAGGAAGTTTGAGAGAGTGGGGAGCTCGGATGCATGCGGCATTTAGCTGATATTTTGCGTATTCTGCTTCGAGCACCGCCAGGAGCTGACAAATAACCTTAGACAGAGACAGACACTTGCAATGTAATTTTCAGTGCAGTAGCAAACCTAGTGGTAGTGTTTACAATCAATGAGCCAATTTTACATTCAGTGCATTATATCTTCCACGAAGCGAAAAGATTATCACCCGTGATATAATGATGCTGAACCACTTTGTAAGATGATGCCGTTGGGAGGTGAGGACTGCATACATTATTGGTGATAGCACGGAGTGTGTAATACCTGAGGCTCAGAGCCAAGTATATGGTGGATTTGCCGCAGACTGAGGCGGTGGAAAGCAGCTGCAGAATCTGAGGGTGTCGGTGCATTTTAGTGATCACTGATCGCTTGTGCAATTGAGGGGAAAGAGCGACGGGGAGGAGGAGATCGGCAGGCGGGTTGCTTTCCCTCGGGCTGGTGACTGACTGGCGAGCGAAATGATCCATAGAGCCTGTTGTTGAGTTTGCCATTGAAAAGCCTGGAGAACTTTCCATGACACGCCCACTCTAATGTGTTGGACCTCCCTTCGAAACAACTACAGGGCAGGCCAGCAGGCAGGTTTTAGTGAGGCGAGTCAAAGGAAGGTAATGTACTATCTTGATGTGTCATTTCAAAAATAAACACGTTCCGCACCCCCCCCCCCCCCCGTCTCTCCATATGTATATTTATTTACAAATAAACGATACAATTTAACACGTTACTTAAAGGTGCATTGATGTCAAGCAAGGAACCTTGCAATTAACAGCTTTACACAGTTCTGTAATTGGTGTCGGGGTCATATCTGCCAGTGGACGTGAAAGCGTCATTGAAATTTGTGCTCCAGCAGCATTTGTTAAAAGGTGCCACCTCAGTGAACTGGTTTATGGTAATCTTTTCCATTTGTTTAAAAGCTCGCAGAGTAAGTCATAATGAAAAGCAACATTGGGCTATTGTAATAAAAAATATATGCATGGCTGTTTTCAAGTGTAAGACACTCACCTCTGAGCCAGAAGATTGAGGGTTCGAGCCCAATTCTAGAGATGTGCGTACAACATCAAGGTTGGCAGTTTAATCTAGTACTGAGGGAATGCAGAACTATTAGATATGCTGTCTTTTGAATGAGATATTAAAATGAGGTCCTGGCTGTCCTTTCAGATGACATTATTTGAAACAAAGCAGGGGCGCTCTCACAATATCCTGGCAGTGGGGGGGGGGGGGGGGGGGGGCTCAAAGAATTTTTTGAGAAGTCTGAACTGCCTGATATTCCTCCAAAAACCCTCCTCTTCTTCCAAACATGTCAATGGAAACTACAATGGCAAACTCAGCTCTGTCGACCCTGCGAAATCCTCCTTGTGGGGGCTTGTGCCAAAGTTGGGAGAGCTGTCCCACAGACTAGTCAAGCAACAGCTTCACATGGTCATACTCACAGAATCATAACTTACTGACAATGTCCCAGACACCAACATCACCATCCCCGGGTATGTCCTGTCCCACTGGCAGGACAGACCCAGCAGAGGGGGCAGCACAGTGGTATACAGTCAGGAGAGAGTTGTCCTGGGAGTCCTCAACATTGACTCCAGACCCCATGAAGTCTCATGGCATCAGGTCAAATATGGGCAATGAAACTTCCTGCTGATTACTACCTACCGCACCCCCCCCCCCCTCCTCCCCCAACTCAGCTGATGAATCAGTGCTTCTCCATGTTGAACACCACTTGGAGGAAGCACTGACGGTGACAAGGGCACAGAATATACTCTGGGTGGGGGACTTCAATGTCCATCGCCAAGAGCAGCTCAGTAGCCCCATTACTGACCGAGCTGGCCGAGTCCTAAAGGACATAGCTGCTAGACTGGGTCTGCGGCAGGTGGTGAGGGAACCAACAAGAGGGAAAAACATATTTGACATCGTCCTCACCAATCTACCTGTTGCAGATGCATCTGTCCATGACAGTATTGGTAGGAGTGACCACCGCACAGTCCTTGTGGAGACGAAATCCCGTCTTCACATTGAGGATACCATCCATCATATTGTGTGGCACTACTACCGTGCTAAATGGGATAGACTTTGAACAGATCTAGCAACTCAAAACTGGGCATCCAGGAGGTGCTGTGGGTCATCAACAGCAGCAGAATTGTACTCAACCACAAATCTGTAACCGCATATCCTCCACTCTACCCTTACCATCAAGCCGGGAGATCAACCCTAGTTCAATAAAGAGTGCAGGAGAGCATGCCAGGAGCAGCACCAGGCATACCTCAAAATGAGGTGTCAACCTTGTGAAGCTACAACCCAGGACTACTTGCATGCCAAACAGCACAACAGCATGTGATAGACAGAGCTAAGTGATGCCACAACCTATGGATGAGATCTAAGCTCTGCAGTCCTGCCACATCCAGTCTTGAATGGTGGTAGACAATTAAACAACTAACAGGAGGAGGTGGCACCATAAATATCCCCATCCTCAAATGATGGGGGAGCCCAGCACATCAGTGCAAAAGTTAAGGCTGTAGCATTTGCAACAATCTTTGGCCAGAAGTGCCAAGTTGATGATCCATCTCGGCCTCCTCCTGAAGTTCCCAGCATCACAGATGCCAGTCTTCAGCCAATTCGATTCACTCCATGTGATATCAAGAAATGGCTGAAGGCATTGGGTACTGCAAAATCTATGGGCCCTGACAACATTCCGACGATAGTACTGAAGACCTGTGCTCCAGAACTTGCTGCGCCTCTAGCCAAGCTGTTCCAGTACAGTTACAACACTGGCATCTACCCGGCAATGTGGAAAATTGCCCAGGTATGTCCTGTACACAAAAAGCAGGACAAATCTAACCCAGCTAATACCACCCCATCAGTCTACTCTCGCTCATCAGTAAAGTGATGGAAAGTGTCGTCGACAGTGCTATCAAGCGGTACTTGCTAAGCAATAACCTGCTCAGTGACACTCAGTTTGGGTTCTGCCAGGGCCACTCAGCTCCTGACCTCATTACAGCCTTGGTTCAAACATGGACAAAAGAGCTGATCTCAAGAGGTGAGGTGTGAGTGAATGCCCTTGACATCAAGGCAGCACTTGACCGAGTATGGCATCAAGGAGCCCTAGCAAAACTGGAGTCAATGGGAATCGGGGGAAAACCCTCCACTGGTTGGAGTCATACGTAGCACAAAGGAAGATGGTTGTGGTTGTTGGAGGTCTATCTTTTCAGCTCCAGGATATCACTGCAGGAGTTCCTCAGGGTAGTGTCCTAGGCCCAACCATCTTCAGCTGCTTCATCAACGACCTTCCTTCAATCATAAGGTCAGAAGTGGGGATGTTCTCTGATGATTGCACCATGTTCAGCACTATTTGCAACTCCTCAAATACTGAAGCAGTCCATGTAGAAAGCAGTAAGACCTGGACAATATCCAAGCTTGGGCAGATAAGTGGCAAGTAACTGCAGAAACGAACCAAGGCTCCTTAGACTGCACCTTCCGAACCCACGACCTCTGCCACATAGAAGGACAAGGGCAGCAGTTGCATGGGAACACAATCACCTGCCAGTTCCCCTCCAAGTCACACATCATCCTGACTTGGTACTATATCGCTGTTCCTTCACTGTTGCTGGGTCAAAATCCTGGAACTTCCTTCCTAACAGCACTGTGGGTGTACCTACCCCAAATGGACTGCAGCGGTTCAAGGAGGCAGCTCACCACCACTTTCTCAAGGGCAATTAGGGATGGGCAATAAATGCTAGCATAGCCAGTGATGCCCACATCCTAAGAATGAATTTAAAAAAGTGTCAACAGCTTGAGTTTATATAGTTAGTTTATATGGTTCAATTCAACTTGGAGAATTCCCATCAGGAGATCCATTTGTATTAATAATGGTGCTGGGATAAAAAATAATTAACGTAGAATAACTGGCATAAAGTTTCATGAGAATCTAGATTCATTAAGAAAAAAAATTACAAAAACTGCCAAGAAATAGTCCAGCGTTACGTATCTTTGTATTCTGTGCCATTTAAATGAACTGTTCCTAGCAATCCAGGACACCTGAGGGTTGGGCTGGGGTGGGTTGGTGAGTTTCAAAGATGGTGTAACAGTTTTCAGAACCATGGTCATTTTTGTAATGCCCACAGCAGCAAGAAAATAATATAATGGCAGTCTTTAAGCTCAGCACACATAAGAGACTGCAGAAAACACTTCAGCCTTATCTCTTGCACTCATGCTGGATTCCATTATGGTTGATAATGGGACTTTTCATGGCATTCACAATACCTCATGGATGCCCAGTTTTGGGCTGTTGGATTTGCCCTTAGTCTCTCCCACTTGGCACAGTGACAGCAGAATGGAGGATGCTCTCACAGTGGAAATATTATATGCAGTCTAAGTGTCTTGCTTTTTGTGGGGAAAGGCTTATATGATAGTGCAACTGAGTGTAATGCCTCTTGTGTCCTAAATTGGATATTCATGCCTTTCATATGTGCCTTTCAATCTCTCTGAAGAGGGACCTCAGAATCATTTTGAAGCAAGTGTTAATATGAATTGTTAAGCTGCTTTATTTCACAATGAGTGAATGTACAGAACAACAGTTATGATCAGATTCACTTAGTTCAATCAGTATACTTTATTCTCACCTGCTGATGCAAAATAAAGAACACACCATGCTTCTCTACATCAATGGATCATCTTGCTTAAATGATAGGGCCCAAATTTAACATTGCTGAGCCTGTTTTTAGGATCTAAACTGGACAGAGGCCTGTGACTGATCTGCATTGGTATTCTGGCCAGTGCAAAGTTACTCGTGGTCAAGCTTCGACTAGTATTTCTAGGTCATGCGTCCCCTAACCAATGTACCTTAAAGGGACTGCTGGAGGCCATTAAAAAAGGCCCCAAATTTTAAAGGAGTATTATTTCTTGTGGAGTTGGAAGAAACAGGAGTACTCCCTTAAACAACTGTGAGATGCTGCCAACCCTGCCTTGCTGCCCCAACCTAATTGCCTCATTTCCCCTGGGACATATCTGTGGACCTTAGCATGGAGCAAAATTGATCAGGCCCTGACAGATTTGCTGCATCAGGCGAGCGGATTGGTGCCCACATCTCAGCTGAATTATTATTACAAGGCATAAGGACAAATTTAAGAAGGTCTTTAGGCCTCTGCTTTCCTGCACCCCACCAGAATTGTGCTCGTTTCAGACGCTAATAAATTTAGGGGCCGATGTCTTGTAACTATCCTCCAACATTTTTAGCTTCTTTACCTCAGTAACGGCACTCACAGCCTTCCCTTTGACTCAACCTGACTGCCTTACCACCTTTGCTATTCTTTTTCCTGCCCCCCACAGGAACCTGGGACTTAGTTCCTGACATCCCCCCTTCCTCTTCTGTCTTAACCTGCCATTGTGTCCCCTCCCTTTGAAAATAATTTAATGAAAGAGTCAATAGAAAGCGACATCCCAGGCAGGTAGTGCAGGAATCCCCTGAGTGCATCTTGCTGTTCAACTGACTGGTGAGAGTGATGGTTCCTCTGGGGAATGCAGCCAGAGGCAGAACAGCTGGCTGAGCTGTATAAGGGGCAGGAGATTCGGAAAGCAATACTGATAGGGGATTCTATAATTAGGGGAACAGACAGGTGTTACTGTGGCTCTAGACCGGAATCCAGGATGGTATGTTGCCTCCTTCGTGCCAGGGTCAAGGATGTCATTGAGCAGCGACAGAGCACTCTGAGAGGGGAGGATGAACAGCCGGCAGTTGTAGTCCGTTTTGGTACCAACGACATAGGTAGAAAGAGGGTCGAGGTCCTGCAGGCTGATTTTAGGGAGCAAGACCTCAGAGGATTACTCCCAGTGTCATGTGCTGGTGAGCATAGAAATAGGGGGATAGAACAGATGAATGCATGGCTGAAAAGATGGTGCAGAAGGGAGGGCTTTAGATTCCTGGGACATTGAGACCAGTTCTGGGGGAGATGGGACCTCTCCAGGCCGGATGGGTTGCATCTGAACAGAACTGGGACCAATGTCTTTGTGGGGCAGTTTGCTAGCACTATTGAGGAGGGTTGGCAAGGGAATGAGAACCAGAAAGTAACATTAGAGAGGAATAAAAAAGGGGCACAAGGCATTGGGAGAGCGCTAGAGTATGAAATAATAAGGTATTAAGTGGGGTGAGAATAAGGCGGAATGCAATAAGGACTAAATTAGGTTTACAGTGCATGTATGTGTCCTAAAGGGACCAAGGACAGAATCTGTTTGGTTAGAGTTAAGAAACAGTAATGGTACCATTAGACGACTGGATGTACTCTATAGGCCACCAACAAGTGGGAAAGCTATAGAGGAACAAATTTGCAAGGAAGTTACAGAGAGGTGCAAATACTATAGAGTAGTTATAATAGGGGACTTTAATTATCCTAATATAGACTGGGATAGTAATAATGTAATTGGGTAGAGAGGGGGAAGAATTTCTAAAGTGTATTCAGGAGAATTTTCAACATCAATATGTTTCCAGTTCAATGAGAAAGGATCTGGTTCTGGGGAATAAGGTGGGTCAAGTAGATCAAATGTCAGTAAGGGAACATTTAGGGACAGTGATCATAGTATCATAAGGTTTAGGTTAGCTATGGAAAAGGACAAGGAGCAATCCAGAGTAAAAATAATTAATTGCAGGGGTGGAGGGTGAGAGAGAATTTCAATAGGATGAAAACAGATCTGGCCCAGGTGAAGTGGAATCAAAGATTGGCAGGCAAAATTGAATATTGGGCTGTCTTTAAAGAGGAAATAGTTTAGGTATAATCGAGGTACATCCCCACAAGGGGGAAAGGTAGGACAAACAAAATCAGAGCTCCCTGAATTATGAAAGAGATGGAGAGTAAGATGACGCAGAAAAAGGGTGCATATGACAGATGTCAGGTTGATAATACAAAGGAGAACCAGGCTGAATATAGAAAGTTCAGAGGGGAAGTGAAAAAAGGAAAAAGCGCAGCAAAGAGAGAGTGTGAGAAGAGACTGGCAGCCAACATAAAAGGGAATCCAAAAGACTTCTTAGGCATATAAATAGTAAAATGGTTGTAAAAGGAAAAGGTTGCCGATTAGGGACAAAAAAAGGGATTTACCCATGGAGACATGGGGCATGGCTGAGGAACTAAATGACTACATTGCATCTGTCTTTACCAAGGAAGAAGATGCTACTAAAGTTGTAGTGAAAGAGGAGCTAGTTGAGACACTGGATGGACTCAAAATTGAAAAAGAGGAGGTATTTGAGAGGCTGGCTGTACTTAAAGATGATAAATCATTAGGACCAGATGAATGCATCATAGAAACATAGAAAACAGGAGCAGGAGTAGGCCATTCTACCCTTCGAGCTTGCTCCACCATTCATTATGATCATGGCTGATCATCCAACTCAGTAACCTGTTCACATTTTGGCCCATACCCTTTGAGCCCTTTAGACTCAAGAGCTATATCTAACTCCTTCTTGAAAACATACAATGTTTTGGCCTCAACTGCTTTCTGTGTTAGCGAATTCCACTGGCTTACCCCTCTCTGGGTGAAGAAATTTCTCCTCATCTCAGTCCTGAAAGGTTTACCCAGTAACCTTAGACTATGATCCCTGGTTCTGGACTCCCCCACCATCGGGATCATCCTTCCTGCATCTACCCTGTCAAGTCCTGTTAGAATTTTATAGGTTTCTATGAGATTCCCCCCTCACTCTTCTGAACTCCAGTGAATATAATCCTATACGACTCAATCTCTCCTCATACATCAGTCCCGCCACCCCAGGTATCAGTCTGATAAACCTTCGCTGCACTCCATCTGTAGCAAGAACATCATTCCTCAGATAAGGAGACCAAAACTGCACACAATATTCCAGGTGTGGCCTCACTGAGGCCCTGTATAATTGCAGCAAGACATCCCTGCTCCTGTACTCGAATGCTCTCGCTATGAAGGCCAACATACCTGTGTCGGAGGACACTGAGGGAAATAAGGGTGGAAATTGCGAAGGCACTGGCCATAATCTAACAATCCTACTTAGATACAAGGGTGCTGTCAGAGGACTGGAGATTTGCAAATGTCACAACCTTATTCAAAAGAGGATGTAAGGATAAACCCAGCAACTACAAGCCAGTCAGTTTAACCTCAGTGGTGGAAAAGCTTTTAGAAATGATAATTCGGGACAAAATTAACAGTCACTTGGACAAATGTGGATTAATTAAGGAAAGCCAGCACAGATTTTCTAAAGGTAAATCATGTTTACCTAACTTGTTTGAGTTTTTTGATGAGGTAACGGAAAGGGTTAATGAGCGTAATGCGGTTGATGTGGTGCACATGGACTTCCAAAAGGCATTTGATAAAGTGCCATGTAATAGGCTTGTCAGCAAAGTTGAAGTCCATGCAATAAAAGGATAGTGGCTGCACAGATGCAAAGTTGGCTGAGTGACAGGAAACAGTAGTGGGGTTTCCCAGGGGTTGGTATTAGGACCGCTGCTCTTCTCGATCTATATTAATGATCTAGAATTGGGTGAGCAGGGCAAAATTTCAAAATTTACAGATGACACAAAACTTAGAATTATTGTGATCTGTGAGGAGGATAGTGCGACTTCAAGAGGACATAGACAGGCTGGTGGAATGGGTGGACACGTGGCAGATGAAATTTAATGCAGAGAGGTGTGAAGTGATACATTTTGCTAGGAAGAACGAGGAAAAGCAACATAAAATAAAGGATACAATTCTAAAGGGGTTGCAGGAACAGAGGGACCTGGGGTATTTGTGCACAAATTGTTGAGAAAGCAGTTAACAAGGCATATGGGATCCTAGGCTTTATAAAGAAAGGCTTAGAGTGCAAAAGCAAAGAAGTTACGGGGAACCTTTATAAGACACTGTTTCAGCCAGCCTCAACTGGAGTATTCTGGACACTGACTTTAGGAAGGATGTAGAGACATTGGAGAGGATGCAGAAAAGATTTGTGAGAATGGTACGGGGGATGAGAGACTTCAGTTATGTGGATAGATTGGCAAAGCTGCGGCTGTTCTTAGAGAAGAGATGGTTGAGAGGAAATTTAATTGAGGGTTCGAATTCATCAGGGCTCTGGACAGAGTAGATAGGGAGAAACTGTTCCCCCCATTTGAGGGAAGTTTTGAAATCAGAGGACACCGATTGCAGATGATTGGCAAAAGAACCAGACTGCCTGAGTGTGTGATCGAGGCAGATTCAATTGTGGCTTTCAAAAAGGAATTGGATAATTATCTTAAGAGAAAAAAATTGCAGGGTTACGTGAAAAAGGTGGGGGAGTGGGACTAGCCAAGTTGCTTTTACAGAGTGCTGTCACAGACATGACGGGCTGAATGGCTTCCTTCTGTGCTGTAATCTTTCTATGATTGTATCCCCCTATGTTGTCAATGCTTGTCAGGAGCCCCTGCAATGTGGTAACAACTCCCACATTGTTCTTGATTGTCCTGAGTAAAAGTATACTTTAATTCTCCAAATGCTCGTCGCCTTCCTTGTTAACCTGTGCAAATGCACTATTTTTACACATCACACTTAAAAGTAGATGTTTTCTCTAAATAATTTCTGTGGAAAAAATGATCAAACCATTTAAAAACATGACCAATGCATTTTTATATATACAACTCCTTTATCTGCTATCATAATGGAGGTAAAAACAAGAAATGCTGGAAATACTCAGCAGGTCTGGCAGTATCTGTGTAGAGAGAAGCAGAGTTAACGTTTCAGGTCAGTGACCCTGCATCAGAACTGTCAAATATTAGAAATGTAAAAGGTTTTATGCAAGTAAAGCAGGGGTGGGGCAAGAGATAACCAAAGAGAAGGTGTTGATAGGACAATGTCACAGAGAACACCAGAGAATTGTAATGGAGGTATTGGCTGGAGCTAAACTCTAGAGCTTACCATGCCACACTTGACTTTGGGGTGATTGATCCTGACACTGAATTGGGAAATTATTGCATGCTTAAGTGCTAACATCCCTCACAAGATTTATCAAACAATTAAAAAAAGTTACCAAATTATTTGGAAACATGAGCGTTTCTATTAATCACAAGTGAATGAGCAGATAAGTGACACCTGAAAAAATGTGCCAATACGAATAATTTAGACAGGATTACAGTTGGTATCAGTACTGACTGTATAATAATACCCATTTGGTTCTAATAATGGAAGCAAAATAAACAGTTAATCTATCAATTTACAAGTGGTTAATATTTTGTTGGCTAGTTTCATATTGCTAAAAAAATTGACAACAAAACTCAGAAATATTTACTAATTCGGGAATATCCTGACTCTGGTACATGTAAGAAGCCAAAAGTTTGAAGTGCCCGAAGTCTGCTGCAAACAAAATCTCATACGGACATACGAATATACGATTTAGGAGCAGAAGTAGGCCATTCGGCCCCTTGGGCCTGCTCTGCCATTCAATAAGATCATGGTCGATCTGTTTGTGTCTCAGATTCCACACTCCCATCTACCCCTGAAAACGATCATATGAATTAGGAGCAGAAGTAGGCCATAACTAAAACAAAGATTTGTTAAACTATGGAATGTTTATATGTGTTCGATTTATTTACAATTAGCTTTCAATGTTCTGTTTTTCATACCAAATCAATTCTTGGCATGCTAAGATGACAGCTCATTGGCAACTATCCATGGGATTCACTTATTGTCTAAAAGGCCATACACTGACTCTGGAGATCTAATGTGCTGTTCCTGGACTGTTCTCCCTCCATGCTTTACATTTCTCACTGCTTTACACTTAATGCAGTAAATGTTCAACTGCTGAAAGCATAACAATTGGGCCAGATTTTGTTCCCAGCCCGGCACGGGTTTCACGGCAGTGGGAGGGTTGCCAGAGAATCGGAGCGGCAGTGGCCGCCACGGAACCCGACGTCGGGATTGCCGGGCCTTCTCTTCCCGGCGGTGGGGAAGTTCCTTGGCGGCCCCTCCGCCACTCTGCGATGGGACCCTGATTTGAATATTTAAAATACCTATCTGCATACATTACCATGTCATCCGCTGAGATCTTTCCATCCGTTCTCGATCTTCAGCATGAAGTGTGGCACTCACGCACCATTGCTTTCCTGTCCAGGCGAAGCTGGCGCCACCGAGGAGGTGAAGGGGTCACTGCTGCATTCTAAGTATAGACGGTGGGGTGTGGGGTGGGGGGCTGGTAGGGGCCAACTCTGCATTGTGTGTAAGGATAACGGGGGGAAGGGGTCAACTATGCACTATTTTGTAGATATGGGGGGGAAGCGGCCAACTGTGCATGATTATAAACTGTTTGCAGGGCTGCCAGCCTTTTAAAAATGGCATCGCTAATGCCTCCCCTGTCACTTGATTGGGGGTGGGGCCACGGGAGCGGCTGCCGTCAATATGTTAAGTGGCCGTTAGCACGGCTCCTATGCAGGGCGGCTGCCATTTTCTGTGCTGGGACAACAAAATCCAGCCCTTTATGTCAGATGAGGGTCCAGATGTAATGACTTACTGACACATACATTGCTGCATGCTGCTCACAGCATGGCAATCCTGGTGAGGATTTGGATCTCTGCTGCTGGTAATTTGCCAAACATGAGGAAAAAGGAAAGAAATTGTAATAAGGGAACATTATAGATTATTTTGACCATTTTCCTGTATTAGATCTTATTGGCCTAATATGCAAAGATTCTTTACAAAGAAAGCAATAAACTCTCTTAGATTGTTCAGGCAGTGAACTTAACTGAGGGATATGGACCATAAAGGGAGACAAGATCAGTCCTGGCCTGTGCTGAGGTAACTAATCTCAGGGTGGTGCAGTATGGGACAGTGAGAGTAACACCTCCCACTATGATGATGTAAGAGATCACATGAGAGAGAGAGACTCCAAGGAGAAGAAGCAGCATGGTATCAGAGGAGTTACACATACTTAAGTGAAATTGTATATAGCTCATTAATATGTTATAAACTAGTTATTGTTAAAACTTACCGAAGACTCAGTAATCATTCCTAGCTAGACTACCCAAACATACATCATGGTGAACAGCGGTGGTTCTTGCCATACAGCGCCCAGAAAACTTTGAAAAAAGATTGGAAAATCGGGCCTGAAAAAAGTGGCTCCAAAACTGCAGAACTCAAGAAGAGGCTGCGAGGAGCTCCAGAGCTGCTCCGTGGAGGCATTGAAAGTTGGGGAGTCGGCTTGCGTTCAGGCTGCAGCACAGAGGCGTGGTGGTCTGTGAGAAAAAATCCTGGACCAGCAATCGCCGGCTTCGAGTTGGAAACCAAGCAACTGTTGGGGATCTGGTGAGCAACCCTTAAAAAAGAGTAAAAAATTATTTTTAACAGCGCACTAGGCAGGCAGCACCGGGAAAACTAAATCCCTAGCAAGGGTGGCTTCGAGGTCGGCGCCATTATGCGTGGTGACCGCGAGGTAGCAAAGAAAAAAAAACAGCTGCTGCAAATACTCAATAATGCAGGGGAAGGGAGTGAAGAGATTACTGAAACAATGCTGCAAATCTGCGTTCAAGAAATAAATACCTAGTCTCGCAGAGCGATTTCCCAGGGAAAGACAGTAACCGCAGCGGGAGTCAGTGTGAGGCTCAGCAGTGTGGGAAAACTTCCAATACTGGAAGACAAATTTAAAACCAGAAAATAAACTATATAGAAAGTTTAGAAAAGCCATGGATCTTAACTTTATGCTACCAGAGAGGGTTGGACATATGGCAGGACCAAAATCAAACTCAAAACTGGTCACTTTGGAAAACAAGAGTTCAGAGGTACAGAATTGCTTCAAAATTAGACAGTAAATCTGTCAATACATTACTTTATTCCATAAGAGCAATAACAGATGATATTATTGCAAGGCATTAATGAGACATCAGATAAATTTGAAGAAGTCTTAAAAGACTTTGATAATTATTTCAACCTGAGGAGCAACAAGATTCTAGCAAGGGCCAAATTCAACAGAAGTGTCCAGAAACCAGGTGAACTGGTAGATGCTTTTATTAATGACCATTACAGGCTAGTTGAAGGATACAAATATGGCGACCTAAAATCAGAATTAATATGAGACCACATTGTAGTAAGTATTACTGATGAATCCCAATCAGATTTATTGCAGTCTAAGGAAGACCTCAGCCTAGAAAAAATAATACAGCTGGTGAGACAAGCAGAGGCCCGTACGCAGAACACAGCAACCCTGAGAGGTGAAGAAAAACCTTGGGTCAGGAAATGTCCAATGACCATGCAGTCCCTTAAGCACAGGACTGTAAAAGAAGCACCAGAAAAGAAAGTACACTTCAGAGGGAAAGTGCAAGATGCCATGAAACCCTGACAGCGCTGTGGCATCAAACAGACCCATACACACACAAATGGTGTCCTGCAAACAAAGCAGAACGCTTTCACTGCAAGAAACGTGGCCATTTTGGGAAGATGTGCCAAAGTCAAACCTCTACTTTCACAGGTTCTAAAGGAAAAGTCTTCACACACAGAGCTATTAATGAAGTTGAACAATCTCCATCAGAAGAGAAATCAGAAAACTTCCTTGGTGAGATCAATGACCCTGATCATACATTCTGTACTGCAGATATATATGTCAATGGACACATCACCAACTTTAAGCTAGACACTGGAGCAAGTGTAACAGTTTTATCAGACAATGAACCATGGTTATCAATGCATTGCCTGCAACCAACAGAAACTCAATTCCACGGTCTGGGAGGGATTGAACTGAAAGTCAAGGGAAAGCTACTGGCAACAATCCAGTATAAGGGAAAGCAGATAGCAGAAACATTGTATGATCTGCAGAATCAAGAATTTTGTCTTTTAAGTAGAAGAGCTTGTATAGACCTTAATCTAATCAGGAAAGTGGAAGAAGATGCATTGTCCACAGTTACTGTTGACCATCCTATACAACAGGATGTAAACTTCATTCATGAGATCGAGTCATATTCTCAGTTCACTGCATCACAATGGCAGGCAAGCTCAAGAAAGCCCCAAGAAATTCGTCATGCTCAGATGCAAGATGAGGAATGCATCTGTATCTGCCAATAATGCACATAAGGTTGGCCACAGGAGCATTTCACTGGTACGATGATGAAAATCTTCTTTGAATACAGAAAGTACTTTACTGCTGTAGATGATTTGCTGATATATGATGAGAGACTGGTGATTCTGGTCTCACTCTGGGCAGACATCTTGGAGAAAATACACCACGGCCACATGGGTATCACAAAACGCAGAGCACGGCTCAATAGACCATGTGGCGGCCAGGAATATCGATTTGTGATGATTTCTGATTGCCAGGTATGCACAGACCAGAGGGAACCCCTTATCTCAACCCAATTTCCAGCCAGACTGTGGGAACATCTGGGGATGGATCTATTCATGTTTGATGGAAAATCCTACCTGATTGTCATTGATTATTTTTCGAGGTGCATCGAAGTCAAACTTTTGCACACAACAACTACTGAGACAGTCATTCAAGCTTTAATGGAGATCTTTGCAACACATGGTATACCTGACCAGATTGTTTCAGATAATGGTCCACAATTTGCAAACGACCACTTCACACACTTTGTGGAAAACTGTGGATTTGTAAATCTTACAAGTTCCTCGAAATATCCTCAATCAAATGGTGAAGCTGAAAGAGGAGTCAGAACTATCAAAGCACTGTTAAAGAAGATGAAGATTTTCAAACAGCACTCCTAAACTACAATTCTATTCCATTGCTGTATGGATTGGCACCATCAGAACTGTTGATGGGAAGGAAGCTTTGAACACAACTTCCCATCCTACCCAAAAAATTATTTCCGGGGCTAAAAGTCTAGGATTATCACGGAGCTCAAGACAGAGAAAAGTCTTCTCAAAAATAGCAAGCTTATACCTATAACAGGTGATATTGTACCAAGAACCTACCCAAGTTGATGGAAGGAGAAAAGGTATGGGTACGAGACCAAGGCAGAGAAGGTGTAATCGTCCAGAGAGATGAGAATCAACAGAGATCTTATTTAGTACATACTTCAGAAGAAGAAACAGGAGAAATATTATCCCCATTCATCAAAGATGTCAATCAGTCATACATGAACCAGATGTTGAACCTGAAATTCAGAAAGCACAGGATTCTACAAACCTCAATGAAGGCCATCCAAGAGTTCAGAGAAACACTACTGATCTTCCAAGTCTGACAACAACTCAATCAGGGAGAGTTGTGAAGCCTTCTGACAGATTGAACCTGTGACGTCAGAGACTTGAGGGGAGATAGGGTGGTATGTAAAAGTAAAAATGAATGTATATAAAAAAAAATAGACTAAGACTTGGGGGGAGATGTAGTATAAGGGTTTGAAAGGGTTAATGTGTGGGACAGTGTGGGTAACACCTCCACTATGATGATGTAAGAGATCACATGAGAGTCTTGAAGGAGAAGAAGCAGCATGGCATTAGAGGAGTTAGATATACTTAAGTGAAATTGTGTACAGTTCTTTAATATGTAATAAACTAGTTATTGTTGGAACTTACCAAAGACTCAGTAATCTCTCCTAGCTAGACTAACCAAACATACAACAGGTGGAAGCAAAGGGAGTAATATTGACATGTGTTCCTGAGCTAGCATATGGACTTCTGCAACCTATTGAATAACCCCTGCTGGAAGTGCATACATGCGCGACTGTCATTTGAGGACAAAAATTAGGCTTGGCTGAGATAGTAAAATAGTATGCTGGCAGTCACTGTTTGGGCTCACAACTGGAGTATGGTTCTTTGGATAAGTTACCTGAGAGTGAACAACACCTCTGGAACTGTATGCCAGCAAGGAAACAACATCTTCATAGGAGGAGGAGGGGAGAAGATGAGTGAAAAAAACAAAACTGAGTATGTATGGGTATATATTCGGGGCAACATTCCAATTATGTGTTGTTGTAAGGAAACCTTACCCACTGTCACACTATTGGAAAATCATGGGTGTGATGCGTGCGATTTTCTTATACTGTTGCAAGCCTGCAAGTGAGTGAGATTCCTCTCTGTCAAGATACACTCAGAGAATTACCCGTATTCTTTAAAAATACAGTTGGGGAAATGAATTTCCAAATGTGGCCAGCAGTTTCATAATGATACCATCGTGGAAATGGATCATTCATGGGAGTAACTGTTTCATGGAAATGAATCCTTCATAATAGTGACATCTTCATGAAAATTAATGCTATCCTTCATAAATTCAGCTTTGGCTCAAGGTAGCACTCTTATCTCTGTGTTAGAAAGTTGTGGGATCAAGCCACACTCCAGTGACTTGTGTGTATAATCTAGGCTGACACTGTTGCAATAGGGAGGGAGTACAGCACTGTCAGAGGTGCTGTCTTTCAAGTGGAATTTTAAACCAGACCCTGTCTACCCTCACAAGTGGCTGTAAAAGATTCCATGTATTATTTTGAAAAGGGGCAAGAGGACGTATGCTGGTCAACATTTGTTCCTCAACCAACATTACAAGAGCATTTATCTCATTGTGTTTGGTGTGACCTTGTTGTAAATTGGCTGCAAAATTTCCCTACATTACAACTTTGATTACACTTCAATGACTATGAAGCACTTTGAGACGTGCTGACAGCATGAAAGGTGTTATATAATTTCAAGTCCTTATTTCGTTTGTACAAATGAATTATTCATGAGGATGAATCCTTCAGGGCTTGAATGTTTTATTGTGGGTAATAAGACTCAGAATTTTATCCATTGGTGAAGTGAATGGAACTTGTTCAAAGTACGAATTGAAGACAGTTAAAGCTGTAATAACACAAGATCATTACTGATTTGCATTGTGTTACAGGTTAGTCTTTTACCAGAATTGCACTTTTTTGTGAGAACTTGAAAAGGAAAGTTTTCATGGCTGGAGGAAAGGGCAGGGGTGTGAGATTAACTCTGACTCTGTGACTAATTGGATAGCTCTACCAAAGAACAGGCACAGGGACAGTGGCCAAATGGTCTTCTTCTGTGCTGGACGTATCTATGAATTTCCTGGGTGTCACATAGTGCTGGTCCCTACTGAGGAAAGTAACTCTTACAAAGTTTTCCTGTCAGAGCAAGGTCTAATATTTGCCACAGCGCCTCCTTCACTTTTTATGATAGCATGTACTGCTGGGAATGCCACCTTCCGAAAAGAAAGTCTTGCATTTATATAGTACCTTTCACAACCACCAAATGTCCCAAAGCATTTTACAGCCAATTAAGTACTTTTGAAGTGTCGTCACTGTTGTAATGTAGGAAATACAACAACCAGTTTGTGCACAGCAAGCTCCCACAAACAACAGTTTAATAATGACCTGATAATCTGCTTTTGTGATGTTGATTAAGAAATAAATATTGACAAGGCACCAGGGATAACGCCACTGCTCTTCTTCAAAATTATGCCTTGAGATCTTTTAAATCCACCTGAGAGGGCAGACTGGGCCTCAGTTTAATATCTCATCCAATAGAGAGGACATCTGGCAATGCAGCATTCCCTCAGTACTATACTGGAGTGTGAATCTGAATTGTTGCACTCAAGTCCTAGGGTAGGACTCAAACCCACAACTTTCGGGGCAGAGCTAAGAGTGCTACTAACTGAGCCATGGCTGACACACTCTTATGTTTGTTATTAATATGCTAGTTAGTAAAAAAATGACCACTGGTGACTGAAAGGAATTTCTTTTACTGTGCACTAACATGGATGGCAATAATGGCCGAGGCAGACAACCAAACATTTTATTCCAAACATTTGCTGTGTCCACTTTTGTTTTCTTGCCTGTTTTTTATTTCTCCTTGCACAGCTGTTGGAACTGCTTAACTGAATAGTGTGGGGCCCACTGGATAAATGACTTGGGACATGGTTTACTGAACAATAACTGCACCAAGACATCTGGACTACATAATGTATTTATACTATGGGAGCAATGGCAGCATTTTCTTTGCACTAAAATAAAAACTTCTCAAATTAGCAATGTTTTGATTTATTCAGGGACAACTATAAATGAAGAATACTTACATTTCTGTAATTTGTAACATGCAGTGATGGAAATTTACAGGAAGTTTGTTTTTGCCAACATAATGTGAAAAGAACATGTGTATTATTTAAAGATACATATGTCGTTTAGTACTGGAGCGATTCATTTAATTTCTCTTGCCAATTCCAATAAATTAGTTTCAAATGAATTCTTACAATAGTGGAGCTGCTGCTGTATTTCTATAAACAAGTCTACAGTTTTTATAGAGCCAGTGAGAGGTTCAGAGTGGCTCTCATAATATGGATAGGTTTACAACTTTTGCAACTGGACAAGTTATAAAACCAGCTAAAGGCAGCTTGTCAGTGATGGCATGATGTGTTAAAGGAGGAAGAAAATGTTTGGCAAAGCGTTTGGGTAAGGAGGAATGCCATATGTATTTTTTTCATTATGAGATGGTGGACAAGTGAAGCATTTCTGCACAATTTATGTTGTATGGTTGGACAAATAAATAAAGGCTTGGAAAACGTTTTCCTTTATAAAAGTGGTGCTTTAACCAGAGCTTTGTAAATGATCTTTTTATTTGAATGATGTTCAAATTTGAAACTCACACAGCGTTACATAGAATATACAGCCATTTGTCCCAAACAGTCCATTACCAGTGCTAATACTGCAATCAAGCCTTTCTCTTCTTTCCTCAACTAGCTCTTGTCAGCATTACAGAATGTTCACTTCTCCCTCATATGCTTGTCTAGCCTCCCCTTAAATGTATCTATACTATTTGTCAAAACCACTCCATGTAATCGCAAGTTCCACATTCTCATAGCTCTCTGGGTAAAGAAGTTTCTTCTGAATTCCCTTTTTGATTGCTTGGTGATTATCTTATATTGATGGCGTGTGGTTTATCTATTCCCTACAAATGGAACCACTCTATCTGCTCTATCAAATTCTTTCACAATTTTAAAGACCTCTATTAGGTCATCCCTCAGTCTTCTGTTTTCAAGAGAAAAGAGACTTGATAGGTATAACCTTGCATTTCTGATATCATCCTTATAAATATTTTTGCACCACCTCTAATGCCTCTATATCATTTTTATAATATGGCGACCAGAACTGCACATGCAGTACTCTAGGTCCAACCAAGGTTCGATACAAGTTTAACGTAACTTCTTTAATTTTCATTTCTATCCTTCTAGAAATAAACCCCAGTGCTTGGTTTACATTTTTTTTAAAGGCCTGCATTGCTACTTTTAGTGATTTGTGTATTGGTACTCCCAGATCCCTTTGTTCCTCTACCCCAATTAGATTTTTATTTTCTAAATAATATACAACCTCCTTATTTTTCTTACCAAATGTAAAACCTCACACTTGGCTGTGTTGAAACTAATTTGCCAATTATATGCCCAATCTGCCAATTTATTAACGTCTTCTTGTAATTTGTTGCATACTCCTCAGTAGTGACTATTGTGATTAACCCGCCATCACTAACCCCTGCCAAATTTGGTGTCATCCACAAATTGAGAAATTGTGTTTTTTGATTCCAAAGTCTAAACATTAATATAAATTGTGAACAACACTGATTCCAGCACTGATCCTTATAGGCCCTGACTTTACACCCTCTGTCACTTTGAATAGCTACCCTTTACCCCTGTTTTGCACCCAGCTAGCTATCTATTCTGCTACTTGTCCCGACTCCGCATGCTCTGACATTATTCATTAGGGTATTGTGTGGCACCTTATTGAAGGCCTTTTGGAAATTTAGACAAATAACATCTATTTCAGTACCCTTGTCTACTCTCTCTGTTACCTCTTCAAAGAATTCAATGAGATTGGTCAAGCAAACCTTCCTCTTTTGAAATACATGCTGACTATCTATTATTATATTTTTGGTTTCTAGATATTTTTCTATTTTCTCTTTTAGTAAGGATTCCATTAGATCTTCTACCACTACTGATACACTGACTGGGGGTCTATAGGTCCCCGGACATGTTCTATCACCCTTCCTGGAGGTGCGTTGATACAACAATCATGGACTAACTCTGAAGAGTTATGAAAAAACGGACTTTGTCTTTAAAAAGTGAACCTTTATTTTAAAAAATGAACAATGGTTCAAAAGGGCCACCGAAGAATTGTGTATTCAAACTCTGCCAAAGACAAAGAACAAATCTTCAAAGCTAAGAGTTGTCAATTGAACCCATCCTACACCTGTCATAAAACATTTTTCGTCTGAAACAAAGGAGGTGTGAAGTAGCCACGTCCTGGCCATAATGCATTCACCATGGGGAGAAACCAGAGCATCTCCTAACAGGAGGTGAGAGATAACAGCTTTACCCTTAAAAAAAGACAACCAAAGAGAGAGAAAGAGAGAGAGAGGGTGAAGCAACATCCTAACAGCTTGTGTTTTGGCCAAGCCAGAAAAATCACATGCCCTGCTGCAGAATCTGACATCTACCTTGTATAGCATTGGGACCTAGAAGTATTCCACCGTCTTCAATTGAACCTTCAATCAAGAGAGAAATCTACACTCATCTCAGGCCTGCATCCACAGAGAACTTGATTTCCAAGAAAATTTAACGGGTTTATCATAATCTTCCCCCTCCCACTAAAAGCCCCCTTCCTTTTTCCCTTCTCTATGTGTCTCTTCTTGTATGGATGTGTGTGAGTGCGTGTGCGAGCGAATGCGTGAGTAGACGCGGTTGTGACAATTGCGGAATAAGGCATATTGATCAATAAACAATTGACTTTCTGTTTTTAAAACCTACAAGAAAACCTGTCACTGTCTGTTTATCTGAAAAATAAAACACCGAGGGGTTAAACTCTAATACAAATACACTTGCTGCGGTCAGGTGGGGAGTTGAACAGTGGGAACCACCATGTCACAGCACGTGGTCGTAACAATAGGTATAATTTTAGCCATCTGCCAGACCGCTGGCACTACACCTTTTACTAACATATTATTAAATATTAAATGTATGTAAGTGTATTAAATATATGTAATAGTGACTTGCAACCACAGGAAGTAGTTGAGGTGAATAGCATAGGTGCATTTGAGGGGAAGCTAGCTAAATACATGAGGGAACATAGGAAGATAGGAACAGGAGTGGGCCATTCAGCCCCTTGAGCCTGTCCCGCCATTCAATGAGATCATGGCTGATCCGTGGCCTAACTCCATATACCTGCCTTTGGCCCATATCCCTCAATATCTTTGCTTAACAAAAATCTATCTCAGATTTAAAATTAACAACCATTCTAGCTTCAACTGCTGTTTGTGGGAGAGAGTTCCAAACCTCTACCACCCTTTGCGTGAAGAAGTGCTTCCTAACATCTCTCCTGAACGGTTTGGCCCTAATTTTTAGACCATGCCCCCTAGTTTTAGAATCCCCAAGTCTCTTTGGACATCCACTGTACTTAACCTCTTCCCATTTAGAAAGTACCCTGCTCTATCCTTTTTTGGTCCAAAATGGATAATCTCACACTTGCCCACATTGAAATGCATCTGCCACAGTTTTGCCCATTTACCTAGTCTGTCAATATCTCCTTGCAATTTTAGGCTATCATCTAGACTGTCTACAATGCCGCCTAACTTTGTATCATCTGCAAATTTGGATATATGACTTACTATGCTATCATGCAAGTCGTTAATGAATAATGTGAATAATTGAGGCCCCAACACAGATCCCTGCGGGACACCACTAGTCACATCCTGCCAATCGGAGTACTTACCCATTATCCCCACTCTTTGTTTCCTACCACTCAAACAACTTCCTAAGCATGTCAATAATTTGCCTTCAACTCTATGGGCTTCTACCTTAGTTAAGTCTCTTATGTGGGACTTTATCAAATGCCTTCTGGAAGTCCATATAAATAACATCCATAGACATTCCCCTGCCCACTACCTTAGTCAACTCTTCAAAGAAAAATCAATGAGATTTGTCAGGCATGACCTTCCCGTCATGAATCCATGCTGGCTGTCCCTGATTAACTAAAATTTTTCTAGGTGTTCAGTCATCCTATCCCTTTATGTAACTATAAAATTTCTTCTTCTTGATTTTGATGTCCCTTGCAAGTTTCCTTTCATAATCCCTTTTAGTAGCTCTTATAAGCTGCTTTGTGACCCTTTGCTGGTCTTTGTATCGATCCCATTCGGCCGGATCTGAGCTGCACTTTGCATTTTTGTAAGCCCTTTCTTTTAGTTTTATGCTGTCCCTAATCTCTTTAGTTGTCCATGGCTGTTTTTTCTGTGACATGGAGCTTTTTCCACTCAGGGATATATACTCGCTCTGTATTTTGTTAAATGTTTCTTTAAATATTCTCCACTCTTCTTCAGTCGTTTGACCCATTAACAGATCTTCCCAGTTTACCGTGGACAGTCTCTGTCTCATCCCGTTAAAGTCAGCCTTACCCAAGTCTAAAATTCTAGGAGCTGACACGTGCTTTTCATTTTCAAACGCTATTTGATCATGACCGAGAAATGGGAGAAAGGAATAGAAGGTTGTGCAGATTGGGTTAGATGATGTGAAGTGGGAGAAGGCACAAATGGAGCATAAGCCAGCTGGGTGGAATGGCCTGTTTCTGTGTTGCAGTTTCTAAGTAATTGCAAGGAATTTAGCCACACTGTTTCAAGTAAAATAAAAGTCTCTTTCTCAAAATTTTTTTATTCTTTCATGGGATGTGAACATCGCTAGTAAGGCCAGCACTAGTCACCCATGCCTAATTGCCATTGAGAAGGTGGTAGTGAGTTGCTTTCTTGAACCACTGCAGTCCATCTGGTATAGGTACACCCACAGTGCTGTTACAAAGAGTGTTCCAGGTTTTTGACCCAGCAACAGTGAAGGAACAGCGATATAGTTCCAAGTCATAACTGTGTGTGGCTTGGAGGGGAACTTGGAGGTGGTGGTGTTCCTATGTGTCTGCTGCCCTTGTCCTTCTGGGTGGTAAAGTTTGAGGGTTTGGAAGGTGCTGTATAAACAGTCTAATTTTGATTTTCATTGGGTGGAGGGGGAGGAACAGTGTGCACGGGTCAACTTGGCTTCTCATTGGGGAGACATAATACCCATGGGCCACGTTCAATGTTTCACAATGTGATCATAAAAGGATACCCTGATACTGCTGGCACACGATCTGCAACCATGTGGGTTGGATTTTATTCCGGCAACCGGGCTTCTGATGGTGGGCCGAGGAGAACCCATCTTGGCCTTCCATCGGACCCCCATTCGCCATCGGGGACGCTGTCCCTTTAGGTTACGAGCTCCCGCCTCCAGAGCTTCCACCCATTTGGAGGACTGGCAGCTCTACAGTACTGGGAGCACTACCAGGAGCAGTGGCCACTACAGGTAGTGCAGGAGGCCTTGCATTACTGTAGAAGGAGGAGACCCCGGACAGGTAAGTGGAGTCGGGCTGGCACCAGTGACTGGGTGGGGCTGGGGGGCGTTGGTGAGGGTGTGGGGCGTCTTCCTTGGGGGGGCGGCCATCGCCATCATGAGGGTCCTCCAGGGATATGGATTGCTCCCAAGGAAGGGATTCCCCCTGATACTGCTAGCGGGCCACCAAGTCTCACCAGGCAGTGTCTCCACGTGGCGCCGGGCCCCTCCACCTTCAATTTTTAAAATTATTATTGGCTGTCCCTCGCAGGCGAGGATGATTGTTTTCTGTGAGTCCGAAGATGGCTGATGAGGCCGATTCAGGATCTACAGACTTTATGACTTGTTGTCATGTGGGATATCTGATCGTTATTATTAGTTCGGGTCATAGCTTGTTCTTTCCACTGCTCTCGCTTTTCCTCTTCATTTTGTCGTCGTTGGGTCTCAAAATGCTGGGATCCTTCCCACAGACTCTGCCGCTATCTGGTTCAGTCCAGGGCGATGGCCTCCCAGGAGTTGATGTCAATGTTGCATTTCTTCATGTCGGCTTTCAGCACATCCTTGAAGTGCGTCTTCTGTCCTCCTCTGGTGCTTCAGCCCTGACTGAGCTGGGAGAAGAAGACTTGCTTTGGGAGCCTAGGATCTGACATTCAAACAATATGACCAACCCAATGAAGCTGATGGCGGATGATCAGAGCCTCGATGCTTGTGGTGCCTGTTTGTGGGAGGACACTGATGTTCGTGTGCCTGTCCTCCCAGCTGATATGTAGGATCTTCCACATAGAGTCATAGAGTCATGCAGCACAGAAGCGGGCCCTTAGGCCCATCGTGTCTGTGCCGGCCATCAAGCACCTACCTATTCTAATCCCATTTTCCAGCACTTGGCCCATAGCCTTGTATGCTATGGCATTTCAAGTGCTCATCTAATATAATTCTTAAATGTTGTGATGGTTCCTGCCTCTACCACCTCTTCAGGCAGTGCTTTCCAGATTCCAATCACCCTCTGGGTGAAAAAGTTTTTCCTCAAATCCCCTCTAACTCTCCTGCCCCTTACCTTAAATCTATGCCCCCGGTTATTGACCCCTCCGCTAAGAGAAAAAGTTTCTTCCTATCTAATCTATCAATGCCCCTCATAATTTTGTATACCTCAATCATGTCCCCCCTCAGCCTTCTCTGCTCCGAGGAAAACAACCCTAGCCTTTTCAATCTCTCTTCATAGCTGAAACGCTCCAGCCCAGGCAACATCCTGGTGAATCTCCTCTGCACCCTCTCCAGTGCAATCACATCTTTCCTATAGTGCGGCACCCAGATAAACTTTGGATAATTTATGTTAAATCTAATTTATGAACTTCATTTATGCACAAAATGAGTAATGCTTATCCATGAGTTGGCTGAACCGACCAAAGATAATTTAAATAATTTTGCTCTGAAGATAACAAAACACTTCAAAGTATTTTGCACCTATTGCTTAAAACACATCTTGCAGTTTCTACTCCCACTGATATTTAAGGTGAAGGAGGAAAGAAACTCTTCTCATCATTTAATTCAGACAATGTTATTAGCCCAATTACTATTGATGGATCAGTTTCATGATTATTCAGAAAGATGAGCCCTGGGAACTTGTACAATCAGTAATACAGGGAATAGCTCATGCAGCATTGGTGAAATGACTGCAGTGCTTTGAGGTGCCTCCTGTACGTTGTCCGTGTTTCAGCCCCGCACTGTAAGGTAGGAATCACGACTGCATGGTAGACCATGAGCTTGGTTTCAGTTTTGATGTTGTGACCTTCAAACACTTGCTTCCTCAGGTGGCCGAAGGCTGCACCAGCAGATTTCAGGTGATGCTGGATTTTTTCGTCAATGTCAGCCTTTTGTGAAAGATAACTTCCAAGGTACTGGAAGTGTTCCACATTTTCACCACTCATCATGAATCCTAATCAATGGGGCTAGGGCATGTGCATTTGGATCTTGCTGATGGAGGACTTTGGTCTTCTGAATGTTCAGTGTAAGTCCCATCTTCTCATATGCCTCAGTAAATATGCCGATGATTCTCTGAAGATCCGTTTCTGACACAGCACTTACTGCAGTGTCATCAGCGTATTGGAGCTCAATGACTGAAGTCGGGTGGTCTTAATTTTTGATTGGAGTCATCTGAGATTGAATAATTTACCGTCCATTCGATAAATAAGCTGCAGTCCAGCACAGAGCTTGTCTCTAGTCAGATGGAGCATCATTGCTGGGAAGATTGAGAAAAGAGTTGGGGCAAGGATACAACCTTGTTTAACTCCTGTCTTAACCTCAAAGGGGTCTGTAATGGATCCATTGCTAAGGATCACCGCTCGCATATCATCATGAAGCAGGCGAAGAATGGTGACAAATTTTGGAGGACCTCACGATTTACAAGTTGAAGGCCTTTGTCAAGGCAAAAAGTGTTATGCAAAGAGGTTGATGGTGAGCTGTGGAAGTCATGTCAGTAGTGCCTCTTGATGGCCTAAACCCACATTGAGATCCAGGGAGTAACTCATCAGCAAGTGTAATGAGTCGGTTCAGAAGGGTTCTTGTAATGATCTTTCCTGCAATGGAGAGCAGGGAGATGCCTCTGTAATTTCCCCTTTCTTGAAGATTGTCATAAAGCATCCTTGAGATCATTCGGGACTTTCTCTTCATTCCACATCTGTTGGATGAGCGCCTGGAGCTATAATAAAATTGAAGTAGAGGCGGAAAGAGGTCCTTAAGTAAGGGCCTCAATTAGCCTGGGGCAGGAAGCCATCCTCAGTCTTCGCCGCCCGGACAAAATGGCGGGTGGCCCAGGCAATGTCGGGAATGGCGGCCCTTGCCATTTTGTTTGCACTCCCCCCCCCGCCCCCCGTGTCTATGCCCGTCTCCAAGGGCAGAATGAAATCCTGCTCTGTATCTTTCTATGTCTGGCTACAGAAATGTTCAATAATTGTTGTACATCTTGCTTAAGGGATATGAATGTCAGCCACACAGGCCCTGTTATTTATGGGGAGGTGGGGAGGGAGTGGGAGGGCTCAGAGAGATCCGGGGTCGGGGGCGTACCAATGCGGGGCCCAGAGAGCAGGGGGGTCAGGGACACATTAATGGGGTGGCCCAGAGAGATTGGAGTTGGGCACACATTGATGGGAGGACCCAAAGAGATTGGGGGAGGAGGGGAGAAGATTACATGGAGGCCATGGAGGAGATTGCAGGGGAATAGGGGAGGAGATTGTGGGGGGGCCAGGGAAGAATTTGCAGGCAGTGTATGGAGGAGACTGCTGGGGGCCGGGGAGGCGATCATGGGGATGGCCATGGAGAAGATAGTAGAGGGGGCCACAGAGGACATAGGGTGATCTAAGTGGAGTTTGCAGGGTGGGGAGGACATCAGGAGGGCATCATATTGCAGGGGTGGGTGGTGGCTGTTTGATAGCTGAGGATTTTAACAAGGTAGCTTAGTGGTCTGGGAAAAAGAACTCCTGATCCTCCTGGCCCACAGGCAGTGCTGGAAATGCACGTACCTCTTCCATCTAGCAGTGCACGCCTCCCTTTGGCTGCTGGGAAACCTAGCCAGCCAATACGAAAGCTGAGACAGAGAAAAAATCTTAGGCATGTAGCCTCAATGAAATATTTGAATGAAGAAATGTTAAAACTGGAATTGGGTGAGTTTGTGGCGAGGTGGATTAGGATTTGAAATTTGAAAAATTTAACTTGCCACCTGGGTCAAACGCATCTGTTTTGGGGGGGTTAATATTATCCCCACAGTTTTCAAGTCATTTCAGAAGACCTTGAACCAAGACAAAAACAATGAACTTTCAAGTTGGCCATTGCAGAAATGCAGAAGTTCAGGGTCAGTGCAGTGGGGCTGTCATGTTGGTTGAGCCCCACTGTGTTTAATAGGTCACATAAGGTGATCCCCACCATACCACATAAAGGCAAAATAGTGAAGCATCCCCTTCTTTGTTCAAACTGTGAAGGTGCAATTTCTGTCTTTACCAATTTGATTGAGAGGTCATTGTGAGTACAACAATTTTGTGCTTAAAATTCACAGAGACAGTGATTTTGGACCCAATGTATTTAAATCCTCAACTTCAGCAGGGAACCAACTCAGCATTTTTGTTGCCCACCCTGCTCAAATCTTCCCCTAGACCTCCAGATGTGAAATTGACCACATAGTATTGCTTTGTCTTTTGTGTCCCTGCACTTTCTTTTCTTTTGGGCCTCCTTATCTCGAGAGACAATGGATACGCGCCTGGAGGTGGTCAGTGGTTTGTGAAGCAGCGCCTGACTTATATCTGTCTTATCTTGCGTAGTGTAAAATGGCTGTGACTTTAGTTGGAGCTGGTCTTTCACATGTTTTTAAATGAAAGATAGGAGACTCTCTGCATGCACTAGGCAAGGCTGTTAGTCAGGAAATTAATTTTATTGCTTTAGGTTTGAACTGAACTGTATGCTTCAGCGTTGGTAGATGATTGAAACCCGGATGATATTTGTTTAACTTCTCATTAGCACTTCATGTAATCATTGTCACAGTATTGTGCTTTTATTTATGAATAATTGATGCTCTGTATTCCAAAGGTTTGAGCTGTGTAACATTAGAATTTTTAAGTCACTCGTAGTTTTGGCAAAGATGCACGCTAGGCTCTGTGAGTCTGAAATCCCAAGTATTCTATATGTAATTTCTTATCCTGAAAGATTGTGGACAGCTTCCTAAGAAAAGAGGATCTTCTGCTGATTCATCTCAGGGAACTGTTATATTCCAAGAGACTGTAAACAGAAATGTATATTGAATGTTAGTGTGGATTGTTTGCAGTTCTCTCATTATGTATTGTGCTATTTGGAATCCTGCTGATATATTTATGTTTCTATGTATCACTTTACTTGTAAATGAATCCAGAGCAGCAGTTTAGTATAACATGGCCATACGGTCCAGTATTTTCTGTCATTTGATATTATAGAAGGTGTAATAGACATTCTACATATTCTCCAGTATGTAACTCACTGTGATCAGGATTAACTGTTAGATTTGGGCTAAAATAATTAAAGAAAATAAATTTGCAGGTTTGGTTCATAAAAAGCTTAATCTGTTTATGGGAAGTGCTTATCAAGCTACTTATGCAAGAAAAAGGTTTTGGGTAAAAGCCCAAACAGCAAGAAGAATGTTTTACAATATTTGAGATCTTTTATCCTGTTGTGAAATAAATCCTTTTATTCCTGATTTTACAGTCAACCATGAAAGTACTGCTTTTGCATGTGTTGCATCACTAATGGGGAATTACAATCTAGAAATGAGTTTCTGTAAGATTATTAGACTTAACTCCATCCTCTACTGCACCGCAGATAAATATATTTAGATTTGGGTGCTTCACAGTCTCCTAACTGTTATGTACTGGTTGACTTTTTTAATTTTTAGAGGGCAATTGTTATTTTGGTTAAATAATGTGTGTATCATTTTATTTAAAGTGCAGGATGGTTATTGTAGTGTAGTCACTGCAGTGTCATCACATCACATCACTTCACCAACACACACCATCCTGACTTGGAACTATATCGCCGTTCCTTCACTGTCACTGGGTCAAAATCCTGGAACTCCCTTCCTAACAGCATTGTGGGTGTCCCTACCCCACATGGACTACAGCTGTTCAAGAAGGCAGCTTACCATCACCTTCTCAAGGGCAATTAGGGATGGGCAATAAATGCTGGCCTAGCCAGTGACACCCACATCCCATGAATGAATAAAAAAAGTCATTAAACATTTACGAAAAGGTCCCATGAGTAAACATTATCAAAGTAGCTCAGAACTGCAGCAGAAAATGGTGTCACTGCAGCAGATACTGCAAGTGCAGCATGAGCTATTTTGGTCACCAGCACAGTGTCTCTGAAACCTTTTGGAGCAGGCTGTCCCACAGGTGAGAATGGCCAAAATCACGACAATGATCTTTAGGAAAAAGATAGAGCAAAATACCCAAGTTATGGTTTAAGGCTGTGCATTCAAGCATAACGTAAATGTAGCACATTACTTGAAGGAAATTTTAAAAAGCATGTGACACTGGCACCAAATTTCTCTTTTAATGAAAACAGGTAAATTAATGTCTTTCTTTGCAATTAATAACACGCTAATGAAAATTTGGGCCATGCAGCTTTAGAATATGAAATTTTCTACAAATTGAGTTTTGTTAGTGTGGCATTAGCTATAAATTGTTACACTTTAAGAGAAATTTCAGCCGCAATGCAATCCTCATGTTTGCATCAACAGCAATAACAACTTTTATTTTGCAGCACCTTTAATGTAGTAAAACGTTCAAAGGCACATTAGGAGCCACAAAAGGTCAACACCACATGTAATGAACAACTTTTATTGTATGCTTTATTGCCGCATTGTAGGCAGCGATTTGTTCAACTTGGTGCAGTAAACAATATTCATGTTTGAAGAAGCCTGACAGTTGACTGCTTTATGGTCAGCTTTTTAAAAACGAAAAAAGAGCATAAATTTACAATTGGAAATTAATCATTGAAAGAATTAACCTATCAGTTTGTTCATATCATAGTAATATGTCTTTCCAAAGCATTTTGCAGGCTGTTTGGCCCAGATTTTGCTTTAATACTGACAGAGAGGCTAACAACACTTACAGTTATAATGGGGTAAATATGGCAGCAGTTCAATGCAGATATCCAGAAGTTTCTGTCAGAGATACCCTGCTCCTCCACAGGTGTGCTCTAATAGTCCTCGCCGATAGACTTGGCACTGAAATCACTAATGGTGTGAATTTGGGGTATTTGCTCACTAGTTTACTGTTGAAGATGCCAGAAAAAATTAGGACTGGTGCAGTGAGGAGTAACTGAATTTGTAATAGTGTTGTTACGACCAGGTGAGAAAGGAGTCAAGGGGGCCCCCCTTCACCTTGTCGTACTGTAACAGGGTTTAATTTTTAAACACACTGTGTTTTTAGCTCCCCCTTGGTGAATCCTCATTGACCGCTTTTTAATTCTTAGGCAAACACACACAGGCTTTCTTCGGTTTAAAGAAAAAAGTTGAAATTTATTAAACTTAAACTCTAGTTCGGTCGACGCCTATGGATACAAGACGCGCCCACGCTGGCATGCATACGTGATACACACATGCAAATAGAGACAGAAAAGAGCAGAAGAAAAATAAAGTGGAAAAGTTTGAGGCAATATCTGAAGAGTTTTTGTTACGGATCTTCGAGCTCACTGTAGAGACCTCGATTGTAGGTAGATCTGCTTTTCGTTGGGGCCCAGTATTCTTCTTAAACCTTGTCCATTGTAGGAAACTTTTCTCTCTTGGGGTTCATGTGTCTTCAGTGGATTCAGAGGCTTGTGAGAAAGAGATGGGAGCAGGCAGACAGGAGCAAGATCTTCTCAGTCCAGGAGCAAATAGACTTTCTGCCCAAACTGTTTGTAAAAATTCAAAAAACTCAGGTTGCCAAACAGGTTAGTCATGTGACTAGCTGGTTTGACCTTGTCCGTTGTGTATTCGGTCTTCTTTGCAGTCAACCTGGAATGCGAGATCCCCCACCTTCAAGGACTGGTGATCAAAAGTCCATTGTGGGTTGAATGTGTAGGGAATGGCTGCTTTGTCCTTCCAAACACTGTCTGTTAATATGCAAATATCTTTTCCAGCCACTGCTGATCTGGTTAATAAGTCCTTTCTTCACTCCAGTAACAGTTTAAAATCTATGTTCATGACAAAATTAATGTGCCTCATTCTTGGCAGGTGAGGGCCTAGCATGACAGTGTGGTAAGTGATAATTACTGTTGAACAACTCCTCTGGCCCTGGAAGTTTAATTTTACAAGTTTGTAGTCTCATTCCTTCAGAAGTTAGTGTTGGTGATTTAATTTTTTTTACTTTTTCTGTCTTTCACTTTTATTTCTCTATCTTAATCCCATCTGTCTTTCCCATTTCTTATTACACTTTCTGTACATGATTGAAATCTAACTTATACTTCTTTATTTAGAATGTGCATATCTCAGTGAGGATTCTTCAGTCTAATTGATTGAAGAGCCTTACTGTTTCTTTACCTGTTCATAGATGCCACAAATGTCCTGTAGAGGGCACTGCACTAGATCAGACACTGATTTGGGGCAAATCTCTGCTGTGAAGCCTGAGAAAATCTTGTGGACAGTTGTCAGTGAGGTGAGAGATGAGCATCATTTCTTTGCAACTGACAGCAAAATCCAGGCCTTTGTCTTTATGCTTTTCAATTCCATTTGCCTGAACCAAGGAGAACATTCATACAATTTACAAACATCCACAAGGAATGAAATACTTTTTCCTCAGCACTGAAATATCACCATTGGGTCATTTGTTTCTCCCCCTCCCCCAATCCATACTTTCTTGGTTGAGCAGCTGTGTCAGTATGCGATTCATCGATTCATCCTCCTTGCCGCTAGATGTCCAAAGGTCAGAGAATGGGCTGAATTTAATTTTGTGATGCCGACCCTGCATCAGGGCCGGAACTGGGCACGAGGCACATCGGGGGCAGGAGTGGCTGGCCGCACATGATTCAGTGGCGGCCAGCCAATTAAGCCTAATGCGCCGTGACACCCAACCAATTGCGTGGGATGTGTCGCGTCTGGAAGCGAGGAGTACAGCATCAGGTGACGCCTCAGCAGGTGCTGGCACCATTTTTAAAGGGCTTCTAACCATGCATTGAACTATGTATTGTGAGGGCCTGGGAGAGGAGGAGCTGATTGCAAAAACTGAAGAGATGGCTGAGAGGAGACCCCAGGCGGTCCATGTTTCCCTGATGCCTTCTTCCAGTAGCTTTTGCAGGCTGCCAGGGAGAGGAGGGGCATATTTTTTCTGAGAGACAAGAGGAGGAGATCTGGGAACCAAACCAAGCAGCGCCGGCTCCAGATCACAGAGGGGGTCAGTAGCTGTGGGGGTCATGCTGTCCACATGGATTTAGTGTTGCAAGTGGCTCAATGATCTCATCCGGGCTACGAAAATGAGTATTTTATAATACCTTCAACCTCTTGGGCCTGGCATCTGGTACTGCAGGACAGTGCATTGGGAGGAGAGGGATCAACCCCCCCAGACGTGGGCAAAGGGTCAGGAAATGCAAGATGACTGACAGTGGCATGGTGAGGTGGCACTGAAAGGAGGTCCCCTGTCATAGTGCAATGTCACGAGGTCCCTGGAAGGGGGCCACATGCAGTCTGTGTTCTCTGGTCAGTGGCAGTTGGACTGCCACCAGCCTGTGTCTTGGGATTGTTCTCACTGGGGGACCAAAAGCTTCCTTCCCTCTGTCTGCAGGGGAAGATAGCTCACAATCAGCGAGAGCGGGCCAAGTCTGGTGGTGGGCTGCCCATTCTGCATGGCTTAACCCTGATAGAGGAGGACTTCAGGATGGCCCGAGTGTCGCAGACAGAGAGGCAGGGGCAACTTCCCAAGACAGTGAGTAAAGTCACCATGGGGCACAAGACTGCATCTGCAGTGATAGAGTCATGCTGCTCATCAGGTAGTCGGAGCCCACAGGGGTCTGCAACATGAGGGTGTGGTAAAATAAAAGCAAAATACTGCGGATGCTGGAAATCTGAAATAAAAACAAGAAATGCTGGAACCACTCAGCAGGTCTGGCAGCATCTGTGGAAAGAGAAACAGAGTTAACGTTTCGGGTCAGTGACCCTTCTTCGGAACGGAGAAGAAGCGTCACTGACCTGAAACGTTAACTCTGCTTCTCTTTCCACAGATGCTGCCAGACCTGCTGAGTGGTTCCAGCATTTCTTGTTTTCATTTTATATTATATATTATGTGAGGGTGTGGTGCTATGGTGGGAGCAGAGGCCCTTGACCCTTACCTGTCTCTGTTCTCTCATGCAGGTCAAGCGGTGCCAAATCAGACAGCCTCTGAGGGGGAGGAAGGAGCCTCAGAGGGTCCATTGGCACCTCATGCTCCTGCACCGTCCATCAGGGCAGATACGCGCACATCGATGGGTTTGGGCTTGAGTTTAGATCTGGGCGCACAACCTGGTGAGCACATCACACACACGCCCGGGCAGCTGCCGGAGGGCGTGACAGCCCAGGCCTCTAACAGTTAGAGGACCATGAAGGCCAGGCCCAGGCTGAGCCCCAGGCACATGATGTTCCTCTGATGTCGGCAGCATCATAGGAAATGCTGCAGCTGCAGCTGCAGCGAGAGGTCTGGTGACATCTGGCAGAGATGCCACAGGCAACGTGTGTCCAGGCATGGACAATGGAGGAATCTATCCAGCCCTTGAGCTCTACATTGTTTCTGACTGGTGCATAAGTGGAGAACCACATCCAGTAGAGCAGTCAGTGTCTGCAGGACATTCATGCAGACCTACATGCCCTCATCTTGACCATGGGCGCAAGGCAGCAGTGGCAAGGCGAGAGGAGGACAGTGGACATAGTCACCACCAGGTCCTCTTCACTCTCAGGTCAGCAGGGAGGCAGAAGTCTGCCTTGCTGGGGAGGAGGAGTGGCTGTCCCCACAGCTGGGGGCTCCTCTCAGGGTGCCTTCCGCTCTGCCAGTGTTGCCAGGTGCTCCTTCATCCCTGCCAAAAGAGGGTGGCACTGCTTCTGTGCAGGTGGCCCTCAGCATGCCAAGGCCCTCCAGGCCTAAGGCATCTAGATGGTGACCACCAAGGTTATCCCGAGCCAAGGGGCAAGGTCAGCAGCCTGCCTCCACCTCAGCTGACAGCGCAGGGGGGTGCACCTCGCAGGAGTTCATGTAAGAGAATGAAGAAGTGCACATAGAATCGCGGGATTCTCATGGGTGAGTCTGTCTTTCACATGCAAAGGACAGGATCTATTGTGAATGTAAATAACTCGTTTCTGTTAAGCATAGACTCCCTCCCTTTCTCTTCTATCAGGCCTTTGGGCCTTCGCCACAACCTAGCCTCTGTGAAGAAGCTGGAGGTGATCGAACATGGTGCGAGGGGTCAGCCCTGGAGCCTCACCAGATCTGCTCTGTGCAAATGCTCAATAAGCCACTGCATCCTTTAGAAAGGAAGGCAACAACATGGTGGCATAAAGATATTCTACAACTAGCAGTAAGGATCAAAGGAAACGCGAATGTATAAGGGAATCGCGAGCCTCCCTTGCGTGTCTCTCATGACCACTGTCCTGTTGCCCCTCAGGTCCTTCATCTGGCTTGGCTTGCCCATCTTCCCCCTCCACATCCTCATTGTCTGAGGTGGGTGGTAGTCTGCTCCTCATTTTCCTCGTTGCTCATTGGCTCCCCCCCCACCCCCCATGGGGCCAGGTTGTGCCAGGTTCTGCAGTGCACAGAAAACTACGACGATACGTGAAACCTTCGCTTGGGCATACTGCAGGGCTCCACCAGACCAATCTAGGCACCTAAATTTCATCTTGAGCAAACCAATGGCCTGCTCAATGGTAGCTCGCGTTGTCCCTTGGCAGTAGTTGTACCTCTCCTCTGCATCTGTGTGTGGGGTCCTCACAGGTGTCAGTAGCCATGTCCTCAGTGAGTAGCCCTTGTCTTCAAGGATCCATCCCTGAAGAAGGAAGGGAGGCCGGAAAAGTTCTGGCACCTGGGACTGCCTCAAAATGTAGGCATTGTGGCAACTACTTGGGAAGCGTGCACAGACCTGCAGGATCTGTTTACGGTGGTCACAGACAAGTTGTACATTCAGGGGGTGGAATCCCTTCCTGTTGATGAAGGTGACTGGCTGGTGTTCAGGAGCCTTGATGGTCACATCAGAGACCTTCAGGTCCACTGGTAGTGGATTCCCACCAGGTCCCCTGGGGCACAGCTCATCCTGCATCACAGCAGGCAGTTGAGCTTCAACCTATAGACCCTCTCTGGAGGGTACCTCCTTCTGTGTGGGGCGGCTCTCTCTCTCCTCTGTGCCCTTCTCCAACAGCTGGAGGCTGCTGCTGATCTTTCTGTGGCCTCACAGGTCATTGTGGTACTGCTGCAGGTGCCTGGCCCTCCCTCCCGCTCTGCTGCACCTCCTCTTCAATGGGGTCCCCGAAGACTGGATGAATGAGGCCCATGATAGGTGGCCAGCGCCAGAGCCTTGCCCCCCCATTGCCCCTACTTGTGAGTCTTGCCTAGGTGTTAATTGCCCATTGCCCCTCTTTGCAATTGCTCCCCTGGAGCTCAAACAACAATCCCCTCACTCCTCACCCGCACGGTCCTCCCTTCGTTACCCTGCCAGACCCTCAATGCTTGCCCTCCCGATGGCCTCCCCTAGCAGACAGCCATGTTCTCCCACCTCCATGTTGCCTCCTTGAAGGAGGCAAGCCTCTGAAGCCCCATGAATCCATGATCCATTTGAAAAATCCAATCTGGACCATAAAATCACCTTTGATTGGCCTCGAAAGTATTTCAATTACCTGCCTGCTGTGTCGCCTTCAGACTTCCACACTCTATGTTTGCCATCAAGGTCAAAATTGGGATGGGACATCACAACATCGTACTTGCTATCTGACAAGTCCCATCCCGATTTTATGTCCGCCCATGCCTCTGTTCCGGTCCACTTCATTCCCTTAAAATTCAGCCCCATGTATCACCTATTAGTGAGTGCCACCCCTTGCCACTGACTGCCAGTAATGAGATGGATAGGTTACTAAGAGAGGACATTCCACTCCCTGTAGACTGGTAATGATCAGATGGATGTGTCAGCAGACCCCCTCCCTTCCCCTTAGACTACTTAAAATCAGAGGCACATGTGTCATTAAGGACCTCAAATTGTGCTGCTAGTGCACCTGCTGGAGCAATGGGCACTTTACGCCGTGCTGTTTGGCCCTCTAGTTCACTGAAGGGACCTCTCCAGAGTTTGCGCAGCCTACCGTGTTCACCCCCACCTGCTGCACTACTGGACTGTACCTCACCACACTCCTGGCTTTTCATCTGTACTGGGTCTTGGACAGAAATCCACTTTCTCTTGGGCTGCAGTCTATTTCTCTGCTGACTTCTGGGCTTAATGGTGACCTTCACTTTCACTGCTGCTTTCTACAAAGATTGTATTCTCTGTTGGACTGGCTCTATTCTTGTATCTAGTCTGCTCCTGCATCGTCAATTTTCTGCTCCCCTGGGAATCTTTTTACTAGATGCCTGATCTGTTTCAGTGGGTTCCCATCCTGCTCTGGATTCTACTCCATTGCTGCCGATATACCTTTGCGTTGATGCTTTCCACTTGGTTCCCAAGGCTGCTGACTTCACATAACCTTCAAAGCTTTTCCGTCATCCTTTGCAGGCGAGGGTTGTACTGGCTGCTCAAGTTGCTATACTGATGCTTCAGATTTTGTGTGCTCCTCACTTCCCTACAGCAGCTCTTCAGACCAGCTTCTTCATCTGTACTGATCCTGTGGATTTACCAGTCACTGTCTCTTGGCTCCTTGGGCTTTACTGCTCTCAGTTCTTGGATTTCACTCTCACTGCTCCTCTGTTGGTGTGCTGGATCCACAGGTGTATATCACTAACAACGAGGTCATTACTCACCTCCACAGGCGCTCCTGCTGCTGGATCAAGCTCTGGGGGTTGACATTCCATTTTTCCTTGGCTGTCTATTTTCCATTGGACAACTTCATGTGGATCTGAGCCCATTTCCTTTTTTTTTTAGTTCCTGATTCCTTTTGGGCCCTTATCTCCTATCTACTCCCTTTCCTGTCACCCAGTTATGTTGCCTTTCACATATCCCCTGACTGGTACTATGGCCCCCAAACCCAACCCCAAACTCAATCCATCACTGTTGCTCTTCTTTCCTATTTTTCTGCTACTATTCAGGTTTGAATCACCCTGGGATAGCTTCTCTCTATACCTTTCTAGGCATTCTCCGAAAAGCCCATCAAGTCACTCTCTCCTTCTGAACAGATACCTCAACTGCCCCATCCTTCCCTTTCACCAACCTTCCCAAGGCTTTTCCCAATGCAGTCGCTCCACCCATCACTTCCAGCAAATCAACAATCACCACCCACTCTCCACATTTTCCTCCAGAATGTCCAGCCACTCATAAACAAGGCTCTTCCCATCCGTTACTTTATTGTGGATGATTGAATAAACATGTCTTTGACAAAAGCTAGACTCATGGATGGCAACACCTTGCCCCTTACTGAAGCTTCCCTACCAGGCTATACTGTCCACAGTCTCTGGAGTGGGACTTGAAACCCCAACCCTCTGGTGTAGAGGTGAGAGTACTATCACTGAGCCATGGTTGACACTTATGTGTGATAGCATCATAAATATGCTTGTGAAGGATTTCTTTGTTCATGATTTTGAGAGAAATCACAAACATATTCTGACAGAACCCATTAAGAATTTCATTAAAAACAACAAACAGCAGAAATCTTAACAAGCGTGGTGACCAGTAGAAACCTTAACCCAGTGAGTTCATAGGTATATATATTGAATGGGAGACCTTGATATGTTACCATTAAGCTAGATTTGAATGGAAATGAAAGTCAGACGGTTTTTAGAATGGGCTGCTAATCTCCACTGAAATGTTTAGGTGTGGCTGGCCAATTGCAAATCTTCCCTAATGTGTCAAGATAATACATACTTTTTGATGTTCATTGATATGCTAGGACTTGTCTCTACATTTAAATTGTTTTTCGTCAAGTAGTTACAATTTATAACACACGTGAGATTTGAAAACCTCCAAGATTTAATCTTCACCAAAGTAGTTGTTATTTCAAAAAGAAACCTGTGAGGTCTCAAAAGCTTCTAAAGCTGTAAAATACACCATACCACACCTGCTTCCTTTTATTTATTATATAGGAACATACGAGCAGGAGTAGGCAATTCAGCCCATGGAGCCTGCTCCACCATTCAATACGATCATGGCTGATCATCCACTTCAATGCCTTTTCCCCACACTATTCCCATATCCCTTTATGTCCTTGGTATTTAGAAATCTGTCAATCTCTACTTTAAACATAAATAAAAACAAGAAACGCTGGAAATACTCATCAGGTCTGGCAGCATCTGTGGAGAGAGAAGCAGAGTTAACGTTTCTGGTCAGTGACCCTTCTTCAGAACTTCTACTTTAAACATACTCGATGACTGAGCTTCCACAGCCCTCTGGGGTAGAGAATTCCAAAGATTCACAACCCTCTGAGTAAAGAAATTTCTCCTCATCTCTGTCCTAAGTGGCTTTCCCCTTATTTTGAAATTGTGTCCCCTGTTCAAGCTATAATTACACATTCGAGCCAGTCAAGGAATGGCAGCACACCCTGTGGTTGACTGCTGTAATTACAGTGTGACAAATTTACATAGGGAGTTTCTATTGTAAACATGGAAATGTAAATTTATAATGGAAAAATTGACAGGATTAAGATTTTTAATATATTGCTGGCACACCTCTCATGGCATTGCACACATTTAATCAGAGGATTCATTGTTTTATAACAGTGGTGTTTATGCCATGTATGGATAACATCTGGATCACTGACTGAATCAGTCAAATTCCATTTTTATTTAAATGTACCCTGGAAGTTTTACCAGTACTTTGGGGATTGAATTTAATAATTCTGTCCGTTATTTTATGACAACTGTAAATTGGTGGTCATTTGTCTCAAATGCTAATTAGGTTTAAGTTAATTTTATAAATGGCTGTGATTCTGCTGTCTGTATTTGATGATTCAATGGATGATATTTTTCATTTTTCTCTCAGTCCATAATGTTTTCAGAATACCTGATCCTGTGTTTTAATTTTCATATTGCTTGTGGGTAACTATGATGACTTTGAAGACTGAGACTTAGAGGGTTGTGAATCTTTGGAATTCTCAACTACAGAGGGCTGTGGATGCTTAGTTGTTGAGTATGTCTAAGGTTGAGCTCAATAAATATTTGGATTCTTAAGAAAATCAAGGAATAAGGGGATAGTGCAGGAAGGTGGAATTGAGATTGAAGATCAACCATAATCAACAATGATGGAGCAGGCTTGAGAGGCTGTATGGCATACTGCTGCTTCTATTTCCTATGGTCTTATGCCACAAAGGCATGCGTCATGGTTGAAGTGAGAAGTCAGCTGCTAGTTGGGTTTATATTGTTGCTAATATAATTGGCATTCAGACAGATATAAATTTAGGAATGCACCAGATGCTAATCATGCAACAGTAACACAGTCAACACATCAAGTCTAGGGTAGTCACAGTTAGTTTAATAGCCTGTTTTATTGTTTTCTAAATCATATTCACACACAAAAAAATCATGTGTTTTCATGTGGAAATCAATCTATATCCTTCAGTGAACACCTTTCTGCCACAACACAAATGCAAATAGATAGTTTCTTGGAGACAATGCAGCCATATTTTATTTAGGTTATTTGTGTTGATGAAATACAAGGAAGTAACCTACTTGACCTCATCCTCAACAATCTACGTGCCCATAATAGCATTAGCTGCAAACATCACCACAATGCCCTGTGAAGACGACATCTTGTCTCCACAGTCCTTCATTGTACAGAGTGACATCACTTCATGCAATGTGTGACAGACTAAGGACAGATCTAGCAGCTCAAAACTCGGCTTCATGAGATGCTGTGGGCCATCAGTAGCAGCTGAATTGTACACCATCACAATTTGTAACCTTCTGACCCTGCATATCACTCACTTCTCGATCATCATCAAGCTGGGAGACCAACTTAGGTTCCACAGGGAATATAAAACAGCATGTCAGAACAGCCACAATCAAATCCTAGAGTGAGTTACTAACCTAGTGATACATAGAGCTATGTGCTAATCACCACAAGCAACAGGCTATAGTTCATGGTGAGTGACCCCACATTCAATGGCTCAAACCTATGTAAGCCTCCTTCTTGAGTTGAGAATGGTAGTGGACAACTGGAGGTGGAGGCACCTCAACCATGTTGCAGTCCAGGATGTGAGCACAAGTGACGATGCTGAAGTGTTTGCAAGTGCCTTTAGACATGAATGCTGACTGGATGATCTTACTCGGCTTCATCACAAGGTCCTCAGCAGCATTGATACCAGTGTCCAACCAATTCAGTTCACTCCATGTGACATTAAGAAGCAGTTGAGTACACTGAACACAGCAAAGGCTATGAACCTAGGTAACATCCTGATTGCAGTGCTGAAGACCAAAACTGGCCACTCTCCTACAGGATTTCATCTATGGATTCATATCCCAAAATTGGCCGGCATCTTCAGTAAAGGAAAGAATATAATTTGCAAAAATGAGACATGTAGGAAAAGAAAGACTTGCATTTATATAATGTTTTTCAGGGCATTCCAAAGTGCTTTGCAGCCAATGAAGTACTTTAGAAGTGTGGTTACTGTTATCATGTAGGAAAGGAAGCAGCCGTTTTGTGCACAGGAGGATCCAACAAACAGCAATGTGATAATAATCAGATATTCTTTTTTTTAGTGATATTGGTTGAGGGATAAATATTGACCAGGCCACCAGGGATATTTCTTCAAAATAGTGCCATGGATCTTTTACATAGACTTGAGATGGCAAACAGGGCTGCAGCTTAACGTCTCATCCAAAAAAATGGAAAAAAGGTCCAAGCTTTTAGAGTTAGAGATAAAGGTACAGAAGAACTGGTAAAATTGCATCAAATACCAGAGTCTCCTCCCTTGTACCATAACTTCTTCTACTATGTACATTGGCTGTTAGTCCTCAATATCCAAAGAAACCAATTTAGAACACTCTTTTTATAGTTGCAGTATTATTCCAAAACCCCTCACCTCTTCAATCTGAGGTAGCTCTCCAGTTGTGTGACATGAACGGGGAGCAGTGCAGAAAATGTGGCATTGAGATATAGAATGAGTCTGTGCTATATAGTACTGTGGAAAGGAGCAATGATGGCCATAAACATAACTGCAGTTAGTCTACTCACTGAAGGTGTTATTAGGCTGTGGATCATTTCACACAGCACTCTACCTGTGTACTCTGAGAGTTATTCTTAAGAAAAGGGGCAGGGGGGTCACAGAACAATACCTTGTCTGATATTAAAAATGTGTTTGAAGTGTTTTTTTTCTGATATTGAGGAGTAACAACCAATGTGCATAACTGCATAGGTTATGGTACACAAGAGAAGTGATCAGGATCAAGACCCTTTCTTATTCCATACCCCTCCTCCCCCACCCTCTCCCCACTCCTAGACCAACATGTCCTCAAAACAGTTTTAGCTTTGTTACTGTCCCATATTCTTTATTTGAGTAATTGTTGACAGTTGTATATGTGAAAGAGTTGGAGAATGGAGAGGGACGTGAAGAAGTGGGTGAGGCTTTAGTCCTTCCACGCAACTCTCAGTGTGAAGCATGCAGCTTTCATAGCTCTGCATCATTCTTTTTGTCTCGTGTATGTTTGTCCAGAGCATCAGGATGGTGGAATGTTCCAATGCTAGCCTCCAACACCACCAAAGCACGCAGAGCATTTCTAAAATGGGAACTAGCAGCTGTCCGCCGGGATTTCTGGCATTTGAAGAGCTGAAGAGATTGGCACATTACAGCTGGACATATCACAGCAGCCACCAGACAGCACAGGATTAAAAATAAAACAGTTGCAGGATCATCTGGCAGCATTATTTTTCTTTATAAAGGTGGAATGATTTGTGTTTGGAAAGCACATTTATGAAAAGCTCTTGCTCCCACTGGGAGAGATAACTCTGCTGCATTGCTGTTCTTCAAAGTGAAATGTTCAGGGTTTTATTAACTCTGGCAAAGAAACCGGCAACAGTTTCACAGTGGGAGAAGTCCAGACAATATTGTACTCTTTCTGCATTTTGCAGCATGGAGACATGGGGGACAATTTTCAACTGGCATATGGGTCAGGCAGTGGCAGGGCCTATCCTCCCCCCAAGTTCAGTTGCCTACAGACCCTGTTTCTAGTGTGATCGGCAGGGGGTGGGGAGGGGGGGGAGGCGGGGATGGAGAAGAGAGAGTAGTTAAAAATCACCCACATGGTTTTTGTCCAAGAAGGCTGTGACACTTTCACAAGCATTTTCAGTTTCACAAGCATTTTTTTTGTGTCATCCATATGTTGTTGCAGTTGATAAGGGAAGAGAGATGAAATACATAAAAGAATACAGTTCAATTACCCTGCTAATGGCGAGCTCCCTTTTTGGGGCAGTCACAGGGCTGCACTTTGCTGCTTATACTGTCATGGTTTGGACTCCTATCCAAAGAAAGAGGTGGCGTGGAGTGGAGTAGCCTTGTTTACATAGAAATGAGAACATTTGGGATACATTTATAAACATGCAAAGCCATAAATGAACAATAAATTAGATGAAAAAAGACATAAAACAGCTGAAACATTTGACATCGTTATGGTGCAATTTTTTTTGACATGAAAATTTTTTTCAAATTTTACATAATGCAACTTCAATTGATGTTTTCAAAAGGATAGGGGCTTTCGAAAGGATTAAATGTCATTAGGATTACCAATTCCCTGAAATATTAGGCACATTATTTTCTTTTTTGACTTGCAAACTGAAATAATCAGGAACTGATTCACTGAAAGATTTTAAATTAAAAACAGCAAAATGTACAGCAAATTGGTTAGCATATGAACAAACTAAGGCAAGTTAACATTTTGAATGGGGAGGCCTTTGTCAGAATTAGATTATTGAAGGCTTTAGTTTCCTCTTTGTAATAGCACTTTTTCAGTTTTTTATCTTGCTGAAAGGGATCCTATACAAAGCAGTGAACCTAATAGAATTTTTATTGAATAAATAACAAAGAATAGATAAAGGAAATGATCTACACATGGAGTGCATGGATTTTCAAAGAAAATGATTTACCACATAGTAGAATTATGGCAAATGTACTAAAATATGGAATTGAAGTAAGTGAATGTGGCCATCATCAGTAGAAATGCAGAAGGAGGGGAAGGACTATCTCAAAGCACTTCTTAGAAAATGAATTATTCTTGACGTGTAGTTACTGTTGTTTTGTGGGCAAATATGGCAGGCAATTTGTGCACAGTAAGGGTTCACAAACAGCAGATTAGATAAATGATCACTAATTTACTTTTGCTGGTGTTGGTTGAGGGAATAACATTGGCCAGAACACCAGCAGAAATCTTCAGCTCCTTTAATACTGCTGTAGGATTTTTATGTCCATAGACATATGGGTCCTTGACTTAATGTCTTATTTGAAAGACAGCGCCTCTGACAGTGTAGTACCTCCTTGTTTTACAATGTAGTCATAGCCTGGACTATGTATTGAAGTCCTGGAGTAGGACTTGAATCCGAAACTGTCTGACTTAAAGCTGAGAATGATAATATGAGCAAAGCTGCAGAAAAGGTGGTATCACAGTGGCCAGCTTGTCTTCTGTGCAGGTGCAATATAATTTTCCACAGAATTTTGGTTCATGAGAAACAGGGGTATGTGGTGCGATGGTGTAAAATGAGTGATATTGAATCAGCAGCCCATTTTGCAACTCTCCCGATTTTCACTTTCATTGAAGTCAATTGAATTGTCTATTGTATTTCAGATTTCAAGCATCTGCAGTATTATGCTTTTGCGTCCGTTGGCCCAGGATTTGTGGTAGGAATAATGGCTATCAGCGCTCACCATTATTAATCAGACAGCAATTTCCAGTATCCACATATGCATAGTTAAACACAGAAACGGGAAGTTTCTGTCTAATTTGCCCTGCTCCTCCACAAGCTTTGCTACATTGGTAACTCGCTGAGAGATTTGGCATTCAGACACATGAATGGCGTGGAGTTGCAGTACCTACCCTCCAGATACCCAATAATCGAGCCAGAAAATTTAGGACTTGTCCATTCAGGTGTGAGTGAATTTTTAATGGCGCAATAAATCTTAATTACCATCAACCAGCCTGTCAAGAATACTTCAATCTGATTGGTTGAAGGGACACATTGTTGCTTGCCCTGTTCAAACAGTCCCAAATCTCCTGTAGATGCTGCCATGCTGTATCAAATGTCCGATGACTGTAAATTGTCGTGCATTAACCCATGGAAAGTCTGTGGGCATCTGTAAATATAATGAACGACAAGTTCCATTTGTTCACTGCTGACTGCAAAATAAGGGCCAATGTATTTAGTATATTGTATTTATATTTATGGTATTCATGTCCAAAAACCTGCAGCACAATTACTGCAGAACACAGTGACATCATAGGTGATTGTAATATTATAAACAACTGCCACTACAAAACATCAGCACTTGGTGAGAGTCACTTGTCAAGGGTTATGTATGCACATGCATTATTGAAATTGAACTGCTTTTAAAATGCAATGACTTTATCCGTTTAAATGCTGTTAAGGCCATTTTCTACCATTAGTCCAGGAGTATTTCTATTAGCTTCACAGATGTAGGACAATGTGACAATGTTAGTTAATTCAGCGTTCTACAATGTCCAGTAATTGTATAATGTAGTTTTACTTAGTGGCTTGTGATTAAAACTAGAGACACTTCTAAAAAAAAAATTAAAAAGTAGAGTTTTCCTCCTGGGAGCACATATTGATATTGTGGGTTTTGGACATGAAGTCTGGTTAAGTGAAGCTCCAGCCTGGAAATATGAATTTGTAAAATTACAATTTGTATTTATTATTCCTGAACTCAATGGAAGGAAAGCTGTGTAGATTGTAGACTTGGAAGATGGTGGTCTTTCCCATGCCAGAACTGTCTCTGTCTACAGATCAGAGAGAAAGATCCAGATTGTCAGTCCAGTACATGATTACAATTGAGCAACACCGGGAATATTGCTCATGTTTAACTCAGACCACCATAACTTATGTCAGAAACACAAGCACTATTATGGCTACACGTCAACATTTTGTATTGAGACAGGAAGTCCACCCTGAAGCTTTACAGACTGCTGTGAAATGGTAGAATCACTGAAACTCTGTTTCTTGTCCTTCATTGGGAATTTAGATGCAGATTGTTTATTGAATTTAGGTCAGTAGAGCATGCATAAGGTTATGACTTGCTTGTTGGTACCTCAGTATAATTCTTCCAAGTCTTTTTGTTCTCTTGGCAAACAACAGGCCAGTTTTGTGGAACGTCGGTCATTGTTCCAGTTGCTTCTGGCTACACCCTATTATGCTACCTAGATGTATATAAAACATTTGTGCCATCCCAAGCCTCTACAACCACTTTGATACAGTCATTTTCAATTTGGAGCATAAATGCTGCTCAGAGTTTCCATCAATGATATGAATCAGAAACTTCCAGCCATGCTGTCTGTGTCTGCTACACTTCATTGGCCGGAATTTTACGTCCCCCCGCAAATGAGCGGGCTGGTGGCATGGGGGGGAGCGTAGAATTGAGTAGGAGGTGGCGGGGGGGGGGGGGGGGGCCATTCCCGACCCCCTCCCGCCCTCACTGCAATTTTATGCAGGGCGGCAGTGGCCAGAAATGGCCTGCCCGCCCCAGGCCAAGCAAGACCCTTCAGTGGCTAATTAACTGGGTATTTTATCCTCGGCGGCCGGATCGCAGAAGCCTCAAAAACCAGGCGGCCTTCTTGCGGACTGGTGGGGGGGCCCTCCTGATCGGACACCCTGTGCCCCACAGAGGGCCGCCCCCCCCCTCCTCCCCGCGAAGCCCTACCCGCCCCCAATGCACAATACTCCCCACCCGCCTCTCTAACCGCCTTCCCCCTTGCCTCACCGGGGTCCAACCGATTGTCCCTGGCAAGGCCCTAAATATTACCTGTCTTCCAGGGCTGTCCTTCACCTTGCTTGCAATGGCTGTGTGTAGTCCCAGCAGTTGCCACTGCTGCCAGTGGCACTGCTGGGAGTAAGAGCTGCCGGCCCACTGATAGGCCGGCAGCTCCATTAGGCGGGACCCTGCCTCAAGAAGGTGGAAGTTCCGCCCAAGACCAATTAAAGGCCTGGGGAGTGAAAAATTCTGGTCTGGCTCCCCAGGCCCGGCAGAGGCGGGCTCACTACCGACTTTTCAGCCGGTGGACAGGGCCTCCCGGCCAACGAAAAATTCTGGCCATTTGTCCTAGATCTACAGAGATTGTTGGGGTCCTTAAGGTGAAGGTCTGTTCATTGATTAGAGTACTTTGATTATATGATGAGGAAAAACAACTCTATAAAGTAGTTTGTTCAGAGCAACTGAAAATTCACTACACTGCAGATTTCTTTGATTTTGTGCTGCATGTTTTTCCTTCTTGGATTGATGCCATGCAACTGCCTGTTCTGTAATTTACCAGTATATTGAAACAAGTGTGCTGCCATGCGTTTTTCTTAACTGCTGGGTAGACAAAAACGACACATTCCCTGCATTCTAGTAACACATTGCTCTCATGCACTGTTTATTCTGACATGTTATACAGATCTCAGTTTCAGAGGTATACATGACTCAAAAGGCTTGTACTGATTTTTTGATGAGGCCCATAACTCTCTGTGGAAGTTACTTCACATTCTTTGTTGATTGATATGGCAATTACTCGGTTTAACAAAACCAACATGACGATTAGTAGCATAATTGGAGTTGGTCTTGTATTACCCCAGTGAAAGTACAACAGAAAACTGTATTGTATGAATTCTGCCAGTTGGCACCTTCAGAACAAGGGCTGTTTTGCCCAGATCAAAACTGTACTTTGGGGAAGATTAGAGTCCCCTCCTCTGTTCCACAAGCAGAATTTAGGCATGGAAATCATTGGGCCTTGTTGGATTTCTCATCTCCTAAAATTAATGGCTGAAAAATTATGTGGAGTTTGCGAACCTCCGAACCCCAAGTCACAATAAGTACTCTTTTCATGGGAAGCTCTGTTCCAGGGCTGCACATTTGTAAATTTACTTCTTAAATATATTCACAGTGTTGACTATCAGCAGACCACATGTGGAGATTAGCACAAAAATCATGGAGTTATTTTAGGAAATATCATCGTTTTAAATTAAAAACAAATAAAATGCAATAGATTTTTGCATTTACTGCCCCAATGACAGAGCAGTAACATGGCTGCCACCTCAAATTATTAACGTGAGTTTCTTTGTGGAATGGTAAAATATATTCTATAATTGGAAAATCCAGATCAGAGATCTGTAAAGTTGTAAAACTTTCATTCAAAATCCAGAGGGGAGCATAGGCTGAACTTTTCTGAGTGAAATGAGTTTTCATAGACTCATGCTAGTTGTCAGTGAAAAGAACTACAGTGCCAAATGATTACCGAAATGTTAACTCAGCATATACCCTCCAAGGCTGCAAGAAATAGAAGAAAGAAAGACCTGCATTTATATAGCACCTTTTACAACCTCAAGACCTTCCAAAGCACTTTACAGCCAATTAAGCACTTTTGAAGTAGTAAGCTGTTGTAATGTAGCAAACACAGCATTCAAATTGTACACAGCAAGCTCCCACATACAGAAATGTAATAAATAACGAGATTATCTATTTTTTATTGCTGTCGTTTCAAGGATAAATATTGGCTACGTCATCAGGGATAACAGGGGTTGGGGTTGCTGGGACCAGTCAGGCAGGTCCTGGCGACGGGATGAGGTGGAGGCCCTCTGGGGGCCAGGGATTGATCTCAAGGAGGGATGCCCCCCCCCCCCCCCCACCCCAGGCTGCTAGGAGGCTGCCAGGTCTGATCTGGCACCGTCTCCACCCAGCGGCAGGCTCCTTGGTCCTCCCCAAAATTGGAGTGGAGGTGGGAAGAGGCCACTTAAGGGTCTCAATGGGTTTGGGGAGGGAAAGCTGTCCCCGGAAAAAAGATAGGGGGTCAGGACAACCTCAGGAACGGCACCCCTTGCCATTTTCTTTGCCCCCCCCGCCTCCGTACCCGTCTCCAAGGGCAGCATAAAATGCTGCCCACTATCTCTGCAGCCACTTCTTTTAAGACCTTAACATGAAGGCCATCAGGTCCAGGGGACTTGTCAGTCTTTAGTCCCATTAGTTTTCCGAGTACTTTTTCTCCAGTGATAGTGATTATTTTAAGTTCCTCCCTTACTTTTACCCCTTGATTTTTTACTATCCTTTGGATATTTTTTGTGTCTTCTTCTTTTGTGTCTTAAGAAGAGGCAATGATGTAGTTGTAATGTCACTGGACTAGTAATCCAGAGCCCAGGCTAATGTTCTGGGGACATGGGTTTGAATCCCACCACAGCAGATGGTGAAACTTGAATTCAATTAATAAACTCTGGAATTAAAAAACTAGTCTAATGGTGAACATGAAGCCATTGTTCATTGTTGTAAAAACACATCTGGTTCATTAATGCCCTTTAGGGAAGTAAATCTGCCATCCTTACCTGGTCAGGCCTACATGTGACTCCAGATCCACATCAATGTGGTTGACCCTTAACTGCCCTCTGAAATGGCCTAGCAAGCCACTCAGTTAAAAGGCAATTAGGGTTAGGCAACAAATGTTGACCTACCAGTAGCACCCACGTGCCACAAACAAATAAAAAAAATACTTGCCATTTCCCATGATTAATTCCCCAGTCTCATCTTCTAAGGTACCAACATTTATTTTAGCTACTCTCTTCCTTTTTATATACTTGCAGAAACTTTTACTGTCTCTTTTTATATTTCTTTCTAGTTTACTCTCATATTCTAATTTGACCCTCTCTTTTAAAGTCATTTTTTGCTGGTTTCTAAAATTTTCCCAATCTTCTGGCCTACCACTAATCTTCTCAGCATTGTACGACGTTTCTTTCAACTTGATACCATCCTTAACTTCTTTAGCTAGCCATGATGGTGCATCCTTCTTGTAGAGTCTTTCTTTCTCAGTGGTATATATCTATGTGGAGAGTTATGAAATATCTTCTTAAATGTCTGCCACTGCTTATCTGCTGTGTTACCTTTTAACCTATTTACCCAGTCACTGTAGCCAGCTATGTCTTCATACCCTTGTAATTGCCTTTATTTAAGTTTAAGATACTAGTTTCAGACCCAAGTTTTTCACTGTCGAACTGAATGTGAAATTCTATCATGTTATGGTCACTCTTGCCTATAGCATCCTTTACCATGAGATCATTAACTAATCCTGTCTCATTGCACATTACCAGATCTAAAATAGCCTGTTCCGTGGTTGGTTGCAGAATGTATTATTCAAAAAAATTGTCCCAAATAAAGAATTAGATCAGTACAGTAGTGAAAAATGATATGGGCGCAGAAGATCAAGATGTAGAGTACACTCTATGAACTCATCTTCAAGGTTACCTTTGCCAATTAGATTCATCCAACCAATATGAGGATGAAAATCACCCACAATTATTATGGTACCTTTCTTACAAGCCCCGTTATTTCTTGATTTATACTCTGCCCTACAGTGTAACTACTGTTAGGTGGTTTACAAGCTAATCCCATCCCACCAGTGACTTCTTTCCCTTGCTATTTCTTATCTCCACTGAACTGATTCTGCATCTTGATCTTCCGAGCTAAGATCATTTTTCACTACTGTACTGATCTCATCCTTTATTAACAGAGCTATCCCACCTCCTTTTCCTTTCTTCTTATTCTTCTGAAATGTCAAATATCCTTGAATATTCAGTTCCCAGCCTTGGTCACTCTTCACTATGTTTCTGTAATGGCTATCATATCATACCCATTTATTTCTATTTGTGCCATGAGTTCATCCATCTTATTATGAATGGTGCATGCACTCAGATAAAGAGCCTTTAATTCAGTATTCTTACCATTGTTTTCCTAAACTGGTTCATCTTTGTATGCTTTGGTTATCATTACCCATATCTCTACCCTGCAATATTGCCTTGTCCTTTCTTGTTAATTTTCTAAATCTCCCACAAATGAACCCTCCCCCTCACTATTTAGTTTAAAGCCCTCTCTACAGCCCAGGACACGAGTCCTATATGGTTCAAGTGAAAACTGTCCCAACAGTACAGTTCCCTCTTTCCCCAGTACTGGTACCAGTGCCCCATGAATCAAAACCTATTTCTACCACACCAATCTTTGAGCCACACATTTAACTCTCTGATCTTATTTATCCAATGCCACTTTGCTCATGGCTCAGGTAGTAATCCAGAGATTATTTCCTTTGTGGTTCTGCTTTTAATTTAGTCCCTAGCCGCTCATACTCCCTTAGCAGAACTTACTCCTTAGTCCTACCTACGTTGTTGGTATCTACGTGGACCATGACAACTGAATCCTTCCCTACCACTGCAAGTTCATCTCCAGTCCCAAGGAGATGTCCTTAACCCTGGCACCAGGCAGGCAACACATCCTTCAGGACTCTCGCCCTTGGCTGCAGAGAGCCGTATCTATCACCCTGACTATACTGTCCCCTAATACTACTAGAGTCATAGAGTCATAGTCTCGTACAGCATAGAAACAGGCCCTTCGCCCATCGCGTCCATGTCGACCATAATGCCTATCTATACTAATCCAACCTGCCTGCAATAATTCCATATCCCTCTATGCCTTGCTCATTCAAGTACCTGTCCAGATGCCTCTTAAATGTTGCTACTGTTCCTGCCTCCACCACCTCCTCTGGCAGCTCATTCCAGATACCCACTATTCTTTGTATGAAATATTTACCCCTTTGATCCCCTTTAAACCTCCTCCTTCTCACCTTAAATCTATGCCCTCTAGTTTTAGTCTCCCCAACCATGCGAAACAGACTCTGGCTATCTACCCTATCTATGCCTCTCATAATTTTATATACCTCTATCATGTCCCCTCTCAGCCTCCTTCGCTCCAGGGAAAACAGACCGAGGCTATCCAATCTCTCTTTATAACTCAAGCCCTCCAAACCAGGCAACATCCTTGTGAATCTTTTCTGCACATCTTAATCACATCTTTCCTGTAGTGCGGCGACCAGAACTGCACACAGTACTCCAAATGCGACCTAACCAACGTTATGTACGACTGAAACATGATGTCCCAACTGTTGTACTCAATGCCTCGGCCGATGAAGGCAAGCATGCCATACGCCTTCTTCACCACCCTGTCTACCTGTGTTGCCACTTTCAAGGAACTGTGTACTTGCACCCCAAGGTCTCTCTGCTCAACAACACTCCCCAGGGCCCTGCCATTCACTGTATATGTCCTGCCCTGGTTTAACTTCCCAAAATGCATCACTTCGCACTTGTCTGCTTTAAATTCCATTTGCCAATCCCTTGCCCACTTTCCCAGTTTATCTATATCCTGTTGTAACCTTAGACAACCTTCTTCACTGTCCACTATACCACCAATCTAGGTGTCATCTGCAAACTTACTAATCATGCCCCCTACATTCACATCCAAGTCATTAATATATATGACAAACAACAGAGGGCCCAGCACACCACTGGTCACCGGCCTCCAATCTGAAAAACAACCCTCCACTACCACCCTCTGCCTCCTATCACCAAGCCAATTTTGTATCCAATTGGCTAGCTCACCCTGGATCCCATGTGTTCGAACCTTCTGGACCAGCCTACCATGCAGAACCTTGTCAAAAGCCTTGCTAAAGTCCATGTAGACCACGTCCATCACCCTGCCCTCGTCAATCCTCTTGGTCACCTCCTTGAAAAACTCAATCAAATTCGTGAGACATGATTTCCCACGCACAAAGCCATTTTGACTATCCCTAATCAGACCATGCCTTTCCAAATGCATATAAATCCTATCTCTCAGAATCCCTTCCAATAACTTTCCCACCACTGATGTAAGGCTCACTGGCCTGTAGTTCCCTGGCTTATCCCTGCTGCCCTTCTTAAATAAAAGCACAACATTACCGATCCTCCAGTCTTCCGGTACCTCACCCATGGCTAACGATGATACAAAAATCTCTGCCAGGGCCCCAGCAATCTCCTGCCTTGCTTCTCATAGCATGCTAGGATACACCTGGTCAGGCCCTGGAGATTTATCCACCTTAATGCGCTTCAAAACCTCCAAAACATCCTCCTTTGTAATGTTGATATGTTCCAGGATATCGCTGTTCCCTCCCTTGAACTCACTAGCTTCCATGACCTTCTCCACAGTAAATACAGACGAGAAGTATTCATTTAAGACCGCGCCCATTTCCTGTGGCTCCACACATAGATTACCACACTGATCCTCAAGGGGACCTACTCTCTCCCTTACTACCCTTTTACTCTTAATATACTTATAGAATCTTTTAGGATTCTCCTTTATCTTATCTGCCAGGGAAATCTCATGGCCCCTTTTCGCTCTCCTAATTTCCTTCTTAAGTGTAGTCCTACATCCCCTATATTCCTTGAGAGACTCGCTCAATCCCAGCTGCCTATACCTGACATATGCCTCCTTCTTTGTCCTGACCAGACCCTCAATATCCCTCGTCAGCCAAGGTTCCCTAAACTTGCCAGCCTTGCCCTTCCATCTAACAGGAACATGCCGGCCCCGAACTCTTCCTATCTCGCTTTTAAAAGCCTCCCACTTGCCAGACGTCCCTTTACCTGTAAACAGCCTCTCCCATTCAACTTTCTAGAGTTCTTGTCTGATGCCATCGAAATTAGCCTTCCCTCAATTTAGGACTTCAACCTGAGGACCAGTCCAATCCTTTTCCATAACTATCTTGAAGCTAATAGAGTTATGGTCACTGTTCCCAAAGTACTCGCCCACTGACTCATCAACCACCTGCCCATCTTCATTTCCTAAGAGGAGGTCGAGTGTAGCCCCTTCTCTAGTCGGGCCATCCATATACTGCTTCAGAAAACTATCCTGGACACACTTAACAAATTTTCCCCATCTGATCCCTTAGCACTAAGGCAGTCCCAGTCAATATTAGGGAAGTTAAAATCACCTACTATTACAACCCTATAATTCCTACACCGATCTGTGATTTCCCTACATCTATGCTCCTCCACTTCCCTCTGACTATTGGGGGGGGCTGTAGTAAAATCCCACCAAAGTGATCACCCCTTTCTTATTTCTAAGTTCTACCCATATGGCCTGGCTGGACGTTCCCCACGGGATGTCCTCTCTAGGTACTGCCGTGATGTCCTCCCTAATCAATAGTGCAACTCCCCCTCCTCTCTTACCTCTACCTCTGTCACGCCGGATGCATTGGTACCCCAGAACATTGAGCTGCCAGTCCTGCCCATCCCTCAACCACGTTTCCGTAATAGCTATAATAGCTACTACATTCTTTTTTACTCCCTCCACTTGAATGGCTGTCTGTATCACAGTGCCACGGTCAGTTTGCTCATCCTCTTTGCAGCCCCTGCCCTCATCCGCGCAAGCTGCAAGAACCTTGTACCTATTGGACAAGTGCAAGGGCTGAGGCTGCTTCAGTGCTACCTTCTAGATACCCATACCTGCCTCACTCATAGTCATACCCTCCTGTCCCTGGCCATGGACAAAATCTGAAGTATGTAACCTATGAGGTGTGACTGCCTTTCGAAACAAAGTGTCCAGGTAACTTTCTCCCTCCCTGGTGTATCGCAGTGTTTGAAGCTTGAACTCCAGCTCATCAACTCTGAACCAAAGTTCCTCAAGCTGCAGACACTTACTGAAGATGTGGTTGCAATGGATCACACTGGTGTTCACCAGCTCCCACATGCTACCACAGCCTCAGCACACCACCTGCCCTGGCATCTTTACTGTATTTTGTTTAACTAATTAGGGTTTAAAGTTTAGAAATATCACTCAATGATAATTAATAGTTTAACTGGTAAAGCTATAAATTTCATACAGTACTTATATCTCCCTGGTACTAGTTCGAACTACTGCCCCATTTTAGAGAAAATACAAGAAACCTTAAAATTCACCAACCAATCACCTACCTGCACATATAATTATTGCCTCTGGACTTCAGCTCTCAGGTCTTGCTGTGGCCCGTTCCCTCTCGGACCACTCACTGTGCTAAATTCCCACACTCACCAAATTCTCGACTTAAGCACTCTTTCAAAGCAGGGCTCTGTTGAACTGGAATTCGTGCTACTTACTTTGATCAGCCATATATTATTGCCCATAGATGTAATGCAAATAAGTTAATTTTTATTGCCTCACAAGAGGTTACTGATCCTTGACTTCAAAATTTAAAAAAAAGAAGTAAAGGAATCCAAAGCACTCCTCTGAATTCTGTCTCCAGTTGCAGATCAGATGTGAACATTAACTCCAGCCACCCTGAAGGCGAGCATTAGCAGGGGATCTTGTAGGTGCAGTCCCCAGTCTGGTACTGTGAAACTCACATCAGAAAGGTTTCAATTTTGACCCCTGGTCGATCCTCTGCCAGGATGACTGAGCACATTATTGTTGGCCTTAGTATCCCCGGGCTATGGGGTAAAATAGTGTAGTGGTTATGTAATTGGAATGGTAATCCTGAAGCCTGGATTTATAACATTCCCCTATCTGGAAATAAGAAAAAGGCTGGTATTGGTAAAAGTGACCATGAGGTTGTCAGATTATTGTAGATGTCGATTTGGTTCACTAATGTCCTTCAGTGAAGGAAACCTGCTGTCCTTATCCTGTCTGACCTATACATGACCACATTTCCTCACTCTAAACTGCCCTCTGAATTGGACTAGCAAGCCACTTAGTTTATCAAAAAGGGCATCTGGGGTTGGTCAATAAATGCTTGCCTTTTCAGTGATGCCCACATCCTGAGAATGAATGAAAAGAAAAAAAAATCAGCCAAGGTTAAATGGGGGTGGCACAGCGGCGCAGTGGTTAGCACCGCAGCCTCACAGCTCCAGGGACCCGGGTTTGATTCTGGGTACTGCCTGTGCGGAGTTTGCAAGTTCTCCCTGTGACCACGTGGGTTTTCGCCGGGTGCTCCGGTTTCCTCCCACAGCCAAAGACTTGCAGGTGATAGGTAAATTGGCCATTGTAAATTGCCCCTAGTGTAGGTAGGGAATGTGGGATTACTGTAGGGTTAGTCTAAATGGGTGGTTCTTGGTCGGCACAGACTCGGTGGGCCGAAGGGCCTGTTTCACTGCTGTATCTCTCAATAAATTAAAGGTTCACTCTCCAGATTTCTATCCTATAACCCAGGTTAGAAAATGCATGTTTACGTATGGTAATGGAGTGGGGACAGGATCGGGCCTTTCGGCAATAACCTGTAGACAGTCACGATCTAGATTCAAACAATAAGGGCTGGATTTTGTTCTTCCCCAGGCGTTGGGTTCCATGGTGGGGGGTAAGGGGGGGAAGGGGTGGGTCCTGAAGATGGCTCCAGATGAGGCCCGCCACGGACCTTGTCGCCTTGAGAGTCCGGCCCAATCCTCCCGGCGGTGGCAAGGCTTTGTAGCGGCCCTCCGCCACTGGTTGACGGGACCTCAATTAAAATATTCAAATTAATAAAATGAATACATTTAAATAGACTTACCTGTGATATTGAGGTCCCACCACGATCTTCGACATGGCAGCCAGCACAACTGCCCCTTCCGATCCCTGTCCAGGGAAACATGGCGCCACACTGGTGGGGAGGGGGGAGGAGGTAAGTTTGTCGTTGTGGGAGGTGGGGGGGAACGAGGTCAAATAAACGTAAGGGTGTAGGGGATGGTGGGAAGTGTTGACCTTTAAACTTTGTGCAGTTGGAGAAAATTCTTTTAAAAGGTACCTGGACATGCACCTGAAGTGCTGTAACCGGCAAGGCTATGGACCATGTGCTGGAAGGTAGGATTAGATTGGGCAGCTAGTTTTTTCAGCTGGCATGGACACGATGGGCTGAATGGCCTCCTTCTGTGCCGAAATTTTTCTATGGTGCTATAGTTTTATGGAAAGGTCTGATGTAAAAGGTAAGTGTTTTGGCAGGGGCGGGGCAGGGCAGGGAAAGGGCAAATAGTTACTGTAATTGTTCTTGTGGGGGTGGGAAAGGGGCATTATAAATTTATTTATTCAATTTTTTTGGGGGGGTGGTTACTTCTTTAAAAATTTAAATGTGCTGGCAAGGCTGGCTGCCCTTTAAAAAAGGTGCCAGCACCTGTGCACAGGCAGCTAATGCCATTGCTAGCGATGGACAGCCTGCCGTATCCACTTGGTTGGGGAGGGGGTGGGCTGCCCCACATATTTAAATGAGCCGCCACATGGGAGATTGCAGTGGCTCTTTTGGGCTGCCATTTTTTGAACACACCGCTGAAGTCAGTGGCAGGCTTCTAAAATCAAGCCCTAAGATTGGCTGCTTGATGTCAGTGGAACTGTATTCCTTTGTCATTCATTGATTGGAGGAGAAAGAAGAGGGGATAGGTAAAAAGAAAGGAATAAGTTAGAAAGAAATGATCAATGATGTGTTGTTGCATCACTCAAAATGCATGGCTGACCTGTCTGAAGAAATTAAAAATGAACTTCTGATTCATCTCCCCAGCAGCTCTTTTGCTGTAATCGGCTAGTAATTGTGGTCTTCCTATTCTGAGTCATCTGTCAATGTATCAGTAGAAATTCAAAGCAGTTCAGGACTGTCAGTTCAATGAAAGCCAATAGATGCAGGTAACATTACTCACTGTTGGCTATTGCTGGTTTAAATCACTGACCTGTCTGTTTAAAGTTCTGGGCCAAAGGTGAATTGGATACAATTGCATTAGACAAGTAATGGTAATGGAGTATATAATGATATGAACATTTCCAGACACCTTGCTTCAGTAAGTGACAATATTTCATACCACTTTGTGATAAATGATAAATTCAGCACTCAAGCGTCATTCACTGTGGGTTGGAGAGTCAGTGCTACAGTGATGTAGCCTGATCTGGTTCAAGTGTAGCTTCCTGCTGTGAGTGCTGAATTTTTCCAACAGTCCCTTAGCTGTGCAATCAGAAACTGACTGTTACAATTAGGCATCATTAGCCAGAATTGGACGGGAGTTAATCAGCCTATCTGCAAGATGGAGCTTGTAGCCTAAAAACAACTGATGATTGTTTCTCTATGTAAAATTATTTCAAAGCTCAGTAATCTGCTTGTTCACAATTCAGTCTTAGATTTTAAGAAACCTTAAAACAAATTCAACATAGGGGCTCCAAAATTCCTGGGCTTGGTGGTGCAAAAATTTGAGTGGGCGGGACAGAATTTGGGATGGGATTTGATGGCAGTGGCTCCCTGCCCTTTTCTGCTTGTTATAAATATGTGGGCTGGCATATTATGGTGCCATGAAAATGAGAAAAATATATCATGTGACATATTTCCTGCTATTTGCATCCTAGCAATGCTGGGTGCAAATGAAACTTGTACATTCCTGATGTCCATTGTTGTTAAAAGTCCCGGAGGGAGGGTGAAGGGCTAAATTTTAATAGGCTGGTTCAGAATCAGTTGCTTTTGGGAACCCAATGTACAGAACCTCAGGGACTATACAAAATATTTAAACTTGCTGAGCCAGAATTGTAGATTCTGCAGCAAAATCCCTCCCCGAGCAGAGGGGAGCACCCTACTGGAGCTACATTTATTTTTAAGAATGAGATGCAATTAGTATAGTTATGTTCAAACTAAAATCAGTGTTTTTTATTCCAAGTGAGCAAACTTGTCCAGATGAATTTTCCATTCTTAGTGCGAAAGGTGGGGGGGATTGGTGCTGGCCACTTTGGCCTAAGGTGTCAAAGCAGCATTTCCTGTGGTTGGTCAATTTAATTTCTGCAGGTGCAATCCTGACCCATATTGGTTCCAATGTTATCACCAGCTGAGGGGGGAAATGGCATTGTGGAAAAATTAAAAATGAATGTGACCAGTCAAAGATAAGTAGTTACATAAATAGGAAATATTCTTTGTAAAGGCTCTCTTACTACTCAGACATTGGAAAAAGCTTTATCAAACTATATGGGAAAAGCCAATGGCTGTCAAGGTGTATGTAGAAGCAGTCAGTGCAGGCTCTGGGCAAGTTATGTTGCAGTATAGCACCTGACCCCTTACTTGATCCATAGCGAATAAGCTGCTACACAAGGTGGGTGTGAGGAAGCTTATCTTGTCTTAATGGTCTGTCAGAGCACTCTCAACAACATTTAGCACTGAAGTATGGCTGGCAGGAATTGGTGGCAAGGCTCAATGCTGTGTAAGCTACCTGCCTGACATAAGATGCAGAAATGGCCAAAGTAGGCTTACTCAATGTACCATTTACCATGTACATGGCTTAAGTATGCAAGCCACAAATGGAGCAACCTTTACATAGAATTACACAAAATCTACAACACAGAAACAGGCATTTAGCCCGATTGATATATACTGGTATGTATAACTTCAAACAAGCCTCCTTACACTCTGATTACCTCTTCCCACTCTGCCCTCATATCCCTCTATTCACTTCTCCCTCATGCGTTCAATTTTCTGTGGGCCTGACCTTGCTTTGGGTAATGCAGCAAGGTGGTGATGTTGGGCATCCATGTCCGACTTACAACGTAGATCAATAGCAAAAGAACTCAGAAAGCTGGTTATATTGACTGGTGCATCAGTCACTTGTTCCATATCTCTGTGGGCAGCACACCAACTGATAGTGCAAAGACTGGGAGATGGTGAGGGTAAATAATTTCAGTGGTCTGCTAACCTAGCCTGCCAATGACAGTGCTGTTGTTATGGTGCAGGTTGGCTGCAGGTGTCCTTGCAGTAGATAGAGCAGATTTGTAAGTGGACCAAGATGACCCAGAGTGTACAGTGCCAATTCCCCATGGTCATTGCCAGGTCGCTGTGCCAGGCTCTGCAGATATGGTTGCTGGCAACATATTGATAAAACCAAAGCTTTTCCTGGTGTCTGCTGAAAACCCAACCTCAACCCTTCTATCCTTTCCAATTACTGCCCCATCACTAGCCTCCTTTTCCTCTTCATTGAGCCATTACCACCCAGATCTATTACCATCGCTCCTGAAACTCCCAGTCTGAATTCCTCCAGTCCAGCTTCCAACTGTTTCACAACATCATGAATGGCTCTGCAACTGTGATGGTGATGCATTATCCCTCTTTGTCATCTTTTGACCTCTCCTCATTCTTTGATATAATCAATCACAACATCCTCCCTTTGCCTCACTATTGGCATCAGAGCTTTCAGCTAACTGGGCCCAACTATCTGGAATGAATTCCTCAAACCCTCTGTCTATTCCATCTCACCTTCCTCCAGTATAAAGCTCCTTATAATCCATCTCTTCTATCAAGTATTTGGTCATCCCTCTCAATTTCTGATAACTGATGACTCAGACATGCCTTCTTTCATCTAGTTCCATTTCAAACATGAAATATTGTGATTTGGGTGCTTTCAAGCAACCCCCAGCATTAAGGTAACAGTGACTTGCCAAATGACACTGCAGTTGGTGTTAGATGCTGTGAGCATTCCTCTGGCTGAATGAACTTAATGTTTTTTCTGTTCTGAGGAACCCCTGGAAAGAATTTCTGTGCAGTCTGTGATCTTGGTAACAATGATTCTGTTGCTTCTGTTGTAACATAAACATTCCTCCATGGTCTAACCTCAAAAAGACAGGAAAAATGCACAAAGCTGGAATAAAAAACATTACATGAATAGCTAAACCTGAATTGCAAAAAAAATACTGAACAGGGATGAAAAATGTTTTTTTAATTATACTCTAAATATTAGTTAAACATTAGTTAAAAAATATAAAATATTTAAAAATGCATTACAGTGTTTTTTTCTTTCTGTCCCTTTAAATTGGGACTTTAACACATTTGTTTATAACTGGCAGAAGTGCCATTTGGTGGGTCTTCCAGCATTTCCAAGTGCCCACTCACCTTAATTCCATCTACAGCTCCAATTCCATCATCCACTGGTCGGAAGACTGATCCTGTCAAGTCTCACTTGTTAAGAGAATGCACTGCCTGATAACATGGTTGAGGCAGGTTAAGTTGAAGCATTCAAAAGGGAATTAGACAGTTATATGAAAAGGAAGAATGTGCAGGGTTATGGGGAGAAGAGGGGGAATGGAACTGAGGGAGTTGCTCTTTCAGAGAGCCAGTGCAGACACGATGGGCCGAATGGCCTCCTTCTGCACTGTAACGATTCTGTGATTCTATGAAGAGAGACATTCATTTAACTTAAATGTAACCTACTTGATGCATGTCACTCTTATAGATAAATACAATTCCTTTTGTTTAAATGGACTCATTATGATCATAAATCTCACTCCTAATAATTATTCAAAATTGACAGCCCTGAATGAGTCGGATTTGGTTGGTCTTCAAAATCCCGAAGGTTATTAGAGTCTCCTGTTGAGCAGCCCAGAAGCTATTTAGTGCTTAAGGCAAGTCATGGGATGTACACAGTAGCTTCAATTAATTTCTTCCTTTTCTGTTTTGATCTGCTATGAGCTGAAACTATTCATTGAAAAGGACTCCACATATTTGAAAATTTGAATGGGGAAAAAATGTGTGGTATTTGTTGCAACTTTCCAATGCGTGTAAAACGACGATTATTCTACATGACTATAGTTATGGTCTTAACACCTCGTCCAGCACAGATGCTTAATGTCAGAAATACATATATAATTTCATACATGCCACACTAAATGAGGAAATGTTGCATTACATGTTCAGTACTTTATTTAACATAAAAATATAGAATGAAATGAAAAGGTTGACTTTTGGAAAAACTTGTGTTTACTTCCTCAAAAGCAAAATACTGTGGATGCTGGAAATCTGAAATAAAAACAGAAAATGCTGGAAGCACTCAACAGGTCAGGCAGCATCGTAAAGAGAGAAACAGATTAACGGGCAAGGTTTTAACTAACTCAAAACCCATCCACTTACACAGAGATAAAAATGGGACCAATGTTTCAGGTTCTGATGAAAGATCCTTGACCTGAAACATTAACTCTGTGTCTCTCTTTACAGATGCTGCAGACCTCCAGCATTTTCTGTTTTTATTGTGTTTACTTCCTGTGGCTTCCTCAGAGGAGCAAATGATAACTGGCGTCCATAAGAATAAGAGAGGTGTGATACTGGAAGGAGATAGCGGCAGACAGGGGCCCATAAATGATTTAATTCTTTAAAAAAGCTGTATCAGATATCGATACCATACCCAAAAACGGAATTAAAATGATGTGGAATGTGGTCCAGGTTTCTGGAGGAAATAATGGTCAGCAATGAAGAAACTGATAGTCCCTCATAGTACATAATCTGACAATACAAGAAGAACTGGGGGTAACTGGGGTGGAAATATAGGAATATTTATTAAATATAGAGATAGTAAAAGGCCGGAAAAATAATCAATGTGATTCCATCTTTAAAAAAGGTCACCTATGGTGTGAAAATACTGACATCTATTGTAACATAATTCATGGGCATTTAGCAAGGGTAAAAATAGCTTTGTGTGAACTAGCCTACAACAGTTCCTATTAAGACCATAATAATTAGATATTTGGCAACCAAAAAAAGTCACTACTTCATCTTATGTTGGTTCAATAGGGCTGTGTAGAAATTAAGTGGAGGTGTCATATACTTGAATGGTTTAGATCACGAGAGTGAAGTGAGAGTAGTTAACCCAGTGAATGTGTTATGCCTCGAATCCATTTCTAGCTGGCTGTTGTTTTATGTATGTCATGTGCTTTCTATTGTTTCTAATTTTTGAGTTTTCCCTTTGGAATTTGAATCTGTCATTCATGCTGTGATTGACAGGGCTGTGCATGTTTGACAGGAGCTGTGTTTTTGCTCTTCTTCTTTAGCCTCCTTATCTCGAGAGACAATGGGTAAGCGCCTGGAGGTGGTCAGTGGTGTGTGGAGCAGCGCCTGGAGTGGCTATAAAAGGCCAATTCTAGAGTGACAGGCTCTTCCACAGGTGCTGCAGAAAAATGTGTTTGTTGGGGCTGTTACACAGTTGGCTCTCCCCTTGTGCCTCTGTCTTTTTTCCTGCCAACTGCTAAGTCTCTTCGACTCGCCACACTTTAGCCCTGCCTTTATGGCTGCCTGCCAGCTCTGGCGAATGCTGGCAACTGACTCCCATGACTTGTGATCAATGTCACAGGACTTCATGTCGCGTTTGCAGACGTCTTTAAAGCGGAGACATGGACGGCCGGTGGGTCTGATACCAGTGGCGAGCTCGCTGTACAATCTGTCTTTGGGGATCCTGCCATCTTCCATGCGGCTCACATGGCCAAGCCATCTCAAGCGCCGCTGACTCAGTAGTGTGTATAAGCTGAGGATGTTGGCCGCCTCGAGGACTTCTGTGTTGGAGATACGGTCCTGCCACCTGATGCCAAGTATTCTCCGGAGGCAGCGAAGATGGAATGAATTGTGACGTCGCTCTTGGCTGACATACGTTGTCCAGGCCTCGCTGCCATAGAGCAAGGTACTGAGGACACAGGCTTGATACACTCGGACTTTTGTGTTCTGTGTCAGTGCGCCATTTTCCCACACTCTCTTGGCCAGTCTGGACATAGCAGTGGAAGCCTTTCCCATGAGCTTGTTGATTTCTGCATCTAGAGACAGGTTACTGGTGATAGTTGAGCCTAGGTAGGTGAACTCTTGAACCACTTCCAGAGCATGGTCGCCAATATTGATGGATGGAGCATTTCTGACGTTCTGCCCCATGATGTTCGTTTTCTTGAGGCTGATGGTTAGGCCAAATTCATTGCAGGCAGCCGCAAACCTGTCAATGAGACTCTGCAGACACTCTTCAGTGTGAGATGTTAAAGCAGCATCGTCAGCAAAGAGGAGTTCCCTGATGAGGACTTTCCGTACTTTGGACTTCGCTCTTAGATGGGCAAGGTTGAACAACCTGCCACCTGATCTTGTGTGGAGGAAAATTCCTTCTTCAGAGGACTTGCAACGCATGTGAAAGCTCTTAAAAAAGGATTATGATTATAGTAGAACAGAAGACTTTACCAGAGCATATAGTGGACTGTTTTCCCTCATGGCAAGCAGAGAGTATTTCATTGAATCGGAATAATTTTGCTGTATTTAATATTATACAGTATCAGCAATATTGCTCAATAGCTGGTTGATGAACAATGACAGATTTCCTTTGCTTAAAGATGAGGGAACTCTGGTAAACAATGGTTCTTCTGTGGCAGAGGCCATTGTGTTACAAATGTGAAACTGGCAGGTAAATGTAGGTTTGGCTTAAACCCTGGGAAATGTCACTGACGATTGTCTCTGCCTAAGTCTTCAGGGAAATCGGAGATGACTCATGTTGCAGCATAACACTGTGTATATTTTTTGGAAACTCATTATATAGAGTAGCAATGCTAATAAGGTCTGTTCTCGATGTTAGTAAAAGTCTGCAGTAGTTCAAATTTACTGGGTGAACTGCTCTCTAATATTGAATGATTTACAAAACGTTTAAAATGGAAAGGGCTGTTCATTGGTAAGGAAGTTAAAATTAAATTCTGGACTTCTTGTACATTAAAATTAACATCGAATTGTCCTCTTAGATGAGGCACAGAGGGCGGCACAGTGGCACAGTGGTTAGCACCGCAGCCTCACAGCTCCAGGGACCCGGGTTCGATTCTGGGTACTGCCTGTGTGGAGTTTGCAAGTTCTCCCTGTGTCTGCGTGGGTTTTCTCCGGGTGCTCCGGTTTCCTCCCACAAGCCAAAAGACTTGCAGGTTGATAGGTAAATTGGCCATTATAAATTGTCACTAGTATAGGTAGGTGGTAGGGAAATATAGGGACAGGTGGGGATGTTTGGTAGGAATATGGGATTAGTGTAGGATTAGTATAAATGGGTGGTTGATGTTCGGCGCAGACTCGGTGGGCCGAAGGGCCTGTTTCAGTGCTGTATCTCTAATCCAGTTAAATTTTGGGAAGACCAAGGAAACACACAGCTGTTCCATACATGAATCATATTTAGAATTAATTTTTTTAATTATACAGCATCACATGACGTATGATTGAAGGTTTGTTTCTTCTCTTAAGTCTGCCAGTTTTACCCCCTTGGGTTCTTGGGGCGGAATTTAACTCTGAGCTTCCTCTATTCAAGCCCCGGTTAAAATGGTATTGGGGTAATACTGATGTCATAGGATGCCGGCCATCATTTATTCATCAGGATCCCGCCTGAGGCAGGCAGGCACCACATCCATCACCAAAGGCACTGGCATTAAAATGAGAAACCATCAGGAACTTGGGCCGTTTCATTTCAACTGCTTTGTCACTGCACAACTGGGAATGTTAAAACTACTCTCCTCATTGTGGTACAGTCTGCTGGATGCCCTCATATACCTCACTTAGGTGCCTATTCTTCACATGCCTCTCAACAAGGCTATTTGATTGAGAAGAATATCATAACCCAGCCTGATTATGTTTCATGTAATGGCTGTATCCAACATACTTTCTAGCAGGGGGTCATTAGATAATAGGCCACTCTTCGCTCCTTAACCTAATTATTACTCTGACTGAGACCAGTTAACACAGCACAGGCCAAGAGCTGAACCTGGAATTTTCCTGATCTGTGTAGCTTAAGCTACTTAGTTGGATAAACTTGCTGAGCTATTGGCAGCTTGATTTTTTTTTGCAATGTAGTTCAGACTGATGACTACACAGGACACTCCTGCATTCTGTTCAATGCTATATTCTAGTGTTATAGATCAGTTGTTTTCAAGCATTTCAGTGTGGGGTGATCTTGTAAATATTAATTCACATATAGAGCTCAACATCAGTTGTGGCTCAGTTGGTAGTGCTCTTGTCCTTTATAAGGTTTTGGGTTCAAGTCTCATCTCATGGCTTCAATGCAAAAATCAAGGGTGATGCTTTACTGTGGTATTGAGGGAGCATTTTACTGTCCTTTGGATGAGGTGCTTAAACTGATGCTCCATCTGCTTGCATGGGTGGATGTAAAAGATCCCATGGTGCTTTTTTGAAGAAAAGCAGGGGAGTTATCCCCAGTGTTTTGGCCAATATTTATCCCTCAATCAACAGCGTACAGGCTGTGTTTTTGCCTAAAGAGGAAAAGACCCCTGGAAAGGAACCTTTACATTATTGGAGGTAGCAAATTCCTTTTCACTCCTGTCTCTAAGAAGTCTCTGCCTCAGGAGTGACTTTCTGTTGTCTTTTGTGTTTCTGGAAGTTCTGGAAACTCAGTAAAGTTTCTACTGTTAAACTGCTAATTCAAAATCCAAATAGACCTGTTGTTATACTCCTTGTTGAAAGATCTATGTGACGCTTACTATAGCTGAAGCGCCACGAACGCCTATCCATTACAGACTGTTCATCAAACTCACCTGGAGACTTAGAGTGGCATCTGACTATTCGACTCTGGGACACCTCACCAAACTGGGAATGTAACCCACCAGGATTTAAAACCCAGCTATTTATCTATTCCTAAGAAACAGCTCTAATTTAAAACATAATTTTTAAAAACCAGTTAACCGTTGGTTTTTGAATGTATGTGAGTGTGCATGAGGGTTAGGAGGAATAAGAAGTTATAAAGTTGTCGTTTGATAGTGCAGAACCTGAGAATTGCTGAAAATAGAGACATGTTGTTGAAGCTATTTGTCTTGCACTCATTAGGACAATACGCAAGCTTCGACAACATGTCTCTATTTTCAGCAATTCTCAAGTTATAAAGTCTTTTTAGACATAGACTTATCTCAATATTGTTTAAGATTTAGTTTATTAATAAATAGTTAATTTGCTGTTGTTTAAAGATGTGGTGTGGTTTGGTGTGTTTTATTTTTGGGGTTTAATAAAATGTTTAATTTGGTTAATTTCCGGTAGGTGGGAAACTTTAATAATATTCTGTGACCTGTGGAGTAATGGGACTGAATTGACAGTGCATTACTGCCGCCTCGGTCATAACAGCTGGTAACAACAAAGTCCCGATGTCGGGACATAAAGCGGGTGGCTTGGCCGTGTGGGAGATGGGGGGGCGGAGGGGTTGGGGGGGGGAGGTGATAAAGCAATATTGTTGGGGCCATCCGATTAATGAATGGCAGGCAGGACCGACAGTTCTGTAGCTTCAGCAGCACCACCGAGAGGGGGACCGCTGCTGCCACAGCAAGGAGAATGTGACGGTGTCTCAATTTTGAGGTGCCCTTGCAAGGCTGGCAGTTTTTTTTTACTGGGACCAAGCAGGCAGGCACCTGTGATTCGAGGGGAAACCCTGGGAATCTGCTGGGAGGCCACTTCCATACAGTTGGCAGCCTTCCCACGTGGCAAAATGCTGTTGGCTCAGGAAAATGGCCCTTAATTGGGCCTTTAATTATTCAAAGTGGCTGCCTGCCTCTCGTCAGCAGCAGCCAAGCCGCTGCCATTCCCACCACTAGGAAACTTCCCCAACGGTGTGACTGCGTGGAGAGCCAACCTGATGTGGCTCTCCGGCATTTTACTGGCCTACCAACCTCCCAGCCCATCGCCCTGGGGCTGGTAAAATCCTGGCCACTGTGTTAACTACCCAAAGGAAAATGCAGAACACATTTTATTGGTAAACAGCAAGTCAACCAATAAATACAAGAAAATACAGAAATTTGATGACAGCTGGACTGAAATCTGATCCTTGGGAACCCCATAGGATGTGCTTGGGGAATCCATTAAGATCCAGAGCAGGTGTCTGCAAGTTACGGCTCCGGAGAAGGATGTGACTCATTAGGAACTCATGATTCCTAATGGCTTGTTTCATTTTTAAAAAACTTTTATTAATATTGTACTTGTGAGAAAGTATCATTCAATTAACAATTATTTTGTAAAACCTTTAAAATGTTGTTAAAAAGTATATCTGTCTTTTTCATTATTATTGGCATTTGAGTAACAACAGCATTGCGGCTCTTAAGAGCATTTTTGACTAAGTTTTTAAAAATGGCTCTTCTTGTTATTAAGGTTGCCGATCTCTGGTCCAGAGACTCCAATCTGCAAATCTGTGTTGTAGAGAAGAAAAACCAAGGGAGTTTTTCCTCAGGTGACTCACTATATATAATGAGATTGCAAACACATTCTTTGTACTTCTATGATTTTCCTATAAACCAAATAGACAAAATCTTCTCTGCCCACCTCCCCAGCCACACCACCACCCAGAAATGCCCACAGGGTCAAAAATTCTCCCTATCAGTTCAGAAAAAGCACACAGTGAAATCTGTTGAAATCACTGTGATGCCTGCAGTCAAGTGAACAGTATCAATAAAAAGAATGACTTGCATTTATATAGCGCTTTTCAGAACCGCCAGATGTCTCAAAGCACTTTACAAGCAATGAAGTACTTTTGAAGTGTAATCACTGTTGTAATATAGGAAACGCAGCAGCCAATTTGCGCACAGCAAGCTCCCAAAAACAGCAATGTGATAATGACCTGTTCTAAATAATCTGTTTTTTGTGATGTTGATTAAGGGATAAATATTGGCCAGGACACCATGGATAACTCCCCTGCTCTTCTTCGAATAGTGCTGAGGGATCTGAGAGGGCAGACGGGGCCTCAGTTTAGTGTTTCATCTGAAAGATGCCACCTCAGACACTGCACTGGAGTGTCAGCATTGATTTTTGTGCTCAAATCCTGAAGTGGGACTTCAACCTAGAACCATGTGACTCAGAGGCGAGAGTGTTAGCAACTGAGCCGGAGCTGACAAGGATAGAATGCAAGCCTTGTAGAAAGTTCTGCTTTTATATAGCACCTTATTACAATTCTCAAAAAATGTCCCAAATCTTGCATATACAATAAATAACATTGAAATGGAATGACTGTTATGTAGGGAAGTGCAACAGTCATAGAGTCATAGAGTTTTATAGCACAGAAACAGGCCCTTTGGCCCATCGTGTCCTTGCCGGCCATCAAGCACCTATCTATTCTAAATCCCATTTTCCAGCACTTGGCCCGTAGCGTTGTATGCTGTGGCATTTCAAGTGCTCATCCAAATACTTCTTAAATGTTGTGAGGGTTCCTGCCTCTACCACCTCTTCAGGCAGTGTGTTGCAGATTCCAACCACCGTTTGTGTGAAAAGTTTTTTCCTCAAATCCCCTCTAAACCTCCTGCCCCTTACCTTAAAGCTATGCCCCCTGGTTATTGACACCTCCGCTAAGGGAAAAAAGTTTCTTCCTATCTACCCTATCTATGCCCCTCATAATTTTGTATACCTCAATCTGGTCCCCCCTCAGCCTTCTCTGCTCTAAGGAAAACAACCCTAGCCTATCCAGTCTCTCTTCATAGCTGAAATGCTCCAGCCCAGGCAACATCCTAGTGAATCTCCTCTGCACCCTCTCCAGTGCAATCACATCTCTTCCTATAGTGTGGCGACCAGAACTGTACACAGTACTCCAGCTGTGGCCTAACTAGTGTTTTAAACAGCCCCATCATAACCTCCCTGCTCTTATAGTCTGTGCCTCGGCTAATACAGGCAAATATCCCATGTGCCTTCCTAACCACCTTATCTACCTGTGCTACTGCCTTCAGTGATCTATGGACAAGTACACCAAGGTCCCCCTGACCCTCTGTACTCCCTAGGGTCCTACCATCCATTGTATGTTCTCTTGCCTTGTTAGTCTTCCCAAAACCTCACACTTCTCAGGATTAAATTTCATTTGCCACTGCTCTGCCCATCTTACCAGCCCATCTATATCGTCATGTAATCTAAGGCTTTCCCCCTCACTATTTACAACACCACCAATTTTCGTGTCATCTACGAACCTACTGATCATACCTCCTATATTCACGTCTAAATTACAACAAACAGTAAGGCTCCCAGCACTGATCCCTGCGGTACACCACTGGTCTCAGGCTTCCAATCGCAAAAACAACCCTCAACTATCACCCTCTGACTCCTGCCACTAAGCCAATTTTGGATCCAATTTGCCAAATTGCCCTGGATCCCATGGGCTCTTACCTTCTTAAACAATGTCCCATGAGGGACCTTATCAAAAGCCTTACTGAAGTCAACTTGCAAGCAGAAGAATCCCCCAGAAGCATTGGTTGAATTACCAGTTGATGTGTTTTTGATAGAGAGAAATGTTGGTCAGGATATGTCTCTGCTGTCCATCGAAAGGCATCATGAGATCTTTAACATTTTGAGGAGGATCGCAGTTTAATGTCTCACCTAAGGGACATTAAGGATGTAATTCAATACCCTGTTTGATCCCTCCATTTGCCCTTTACAGAATTACAGAATCGTTAACAGTGCAGAAGGAGGCCATTTGGCTTATCGTGTCCGCACTGGCTGTGTGAAAGAGCAATTCCCTCAGTTCCATTACTCTGCCTTCCCCCCAAAGACACCAAGACACCCACATCAGAGAGGGTGTTACAGAGGTGGGGACTTGAAGACTGTGGGTTTCCTCGGCTCGGGACTCTGAGGTCAGATATTGAAGAAGCTTGTAGGCTGATCCTCTGTCAGAAATGGGCCCACCTAGGGGTCCAGGTCATGGTTGTGCCAGGCCGTTGAGTTTTCTTTTGTATTAATATCATCAGCCCTATTATAAAGGAAGCCAAGTGCCATTTGAAATCTTCTTAACTTCGAAACCCAGCACCCCCTCCCTGATGGCAGTAGGTGCCAGATTTTCCAGCCTGTGTGGGCTGGTGGGCACCCAAATGCTCTCACCATTGGTATTTAAATTATGAGACCTTTCATTGACCCCATATACTCCTTCAAGGCTAGTGGTGATGTCCCCTGGCAGATGTGATCCTGATATAGTTCCTCATGTTGTTGCCTGAGGACTTTAGGGCCAAGAATATGGTCAACTGAGCTGAGCAGATATATCAACAGTAAATCAATGGTTTAAAGTACAAGATCATAATAGGAAGCAACTGTTGTGCTATTGGCTCTTAACACAAACATATCAAACACTATAACAATGATTGGTAAACTAAACAAAGGGTTCTTTTTTGAAGAATGACAGGATTCTAGGAGAGCTCTTCAATACTCCTGCTACCTGCTGACTAACACTGCTCCAACTACTGTATCACATGTTAACTTGGATCACTTACTATGATGATGTATACTAAACTATTTACATATTTAGTGGTATGTTGATCAGTATTAAAGCAATTAAAGCATTAGCACAACATTCCCCTTTCCTTAAATAGAAAGAATATATAAGTTATAAGCATCTGTACGTCATGAAATAGGATAATTGTGAATTTAAGTGTTTAACATGCATGGACTTTCATATTAATTATTCAAGTGCCTCTGAAACATACAGATGTTCTGCTGACTCGATCTGATCTGGTAACAGTGAAACTTTGCTGAGATCTGGAATTGTCAATTCTTTTCTCTTGACTCGCAGGTCTAGACTGACAATTATTTTGCACTTGAGTGTTATATGTGTCATCTTGCTTAACTCCACTCTCAGAACTGGAATGTGAATGTGTTCTACAGGAGTGCCAGGTATGATGCTGCTGGATAACTCTCTAAGCTGACATCTATTCCTCCTCAGTGTCGTTCCATTCAAAGTGGTTACCTTATATGAACATGGCTCATTACGGATCTTTGACACTTCCACAGGGAACCATGTCTTCTCTTACAGGTGGATTGCTCTGATCTTCTGTCCTACATGGAGAGGAGGTAAATCCACGCCTGCATGTTTGTCATGTGTGATTTTCATTTTCTTTTGTCTTGCCAATAATTTATCTTGGATTAACGACAGTCTGATCAAATAATGACTCGGAAGAGTTGTCCTGACATGCCTTCTAAACATGATCTCTGCTGGGGATGGTAATCCTGTATCTAGTGGTGTTGCTCGTAGGTGCAACATTGGTATTTGAATGTCTTGATTGGTCTCCTTACATTTCAAGATTAGTGACATTACCATCCTTTCTGCTAGTCCATTTGACTGTGGATAGTGTGGTGATGACCTATTGTGATTTACAGCGCACTTTGCGCACATGTCCTGGAATGGCTTACTGGTGTACTGTGGACCGTTATCCGATATTATCTCCTCCAAGGAACCGAAAGGACTGAAAACTGCACTCATTGTGTTTGCTATCGATGCACTTGATATATCCCTCAGTTGGCGAATGATAGGAAATTTTGAGAAGTAGTCGGTAATAAGTAAGAACCTCTGACAGTAAATAAATCAGTAGCTATTCGTGAGCATGGATGTGTTGGAACATCATGAGGATGAAGTGGCTCTCTGTGTTGACTCGGTTGATGCTCCTACATGCATCGTACATCCTCACTGCTTGTTCTCTGCCATTATTGATCCCTGGCCAATAAACTGTCTCACATGCAAATTGTCTTGATCTTTCAATGCCCATGTGACCTTGATGTAATTGGGTAAAGGATGTCTTGATGAAGTGCTTTTAGTATCAATACTTGTCGGGTTTTGAAAATGACTCCACTTGCTATACCAAATTCGTCATAATTTGGCCAAAAGGTTCTGAGGCCTGTGGGAGCCTCTTGCATTGTATCTGGGCGTCTACTGATGATGAGCTGTACAGGAAAACTCTGCCCACAGAGATCTTTTTGGCAGGAAAACTCACAATGTTTAATGGAGGTGCAGTCTCGCAGCTCCGATTCGGATTGTCCTTTATTTTAAAGCCCTATTCCGCCAGAACACTGCCTTTCTGGTTAAACACCATTCCGATAAATTCCTCTTTCGGAGGACTCTCTCGGAGTACTGAATCCTGAGGGTGATTTTCGAATTCAGTCCCAGATCACGCCATCGCTGCTTCTTCCAGCGGTTTTCAGTCTTGTCCCAGGCTTTTATGTCTTCTCCCATTGTCCACGATGTCGCACTTGTGATTGCTGTCACGATGTCAAACACTGCTGCTAGCACGTTGTGCACACCCACATTGCTGCCCCCATATTGTGTTACTGGCTCTATAACAATGACTGGTAAACGAAACGAAGGGTTCTTCATTGAAGAATACAGGATCCGAGGAGAACTCTTCAATACTCATGCAATCTGCTGACTAACATTGCCCCAACTACTGTATCACATGTTAACTTGTATCACTTCCTGTGATGATGTATACTAAACTATTTACATATTCAGTAGTATGTTAGTCGTATTAAAGCAATTAAAGCAATATCACCACAGCAACCTGCCTATAAATGGCAGCTTATCAAACCTAAGAGTATCTGCTGTGGCCTATTGGCAGAACTCTCACATCTGAGGCAGAAAGATGTGGGTCCAAGCTCCGCTCCAGAGACTTGAGGACATACGCCTGACTGGAAGAAGTGTTGCATTATTGGAAGTCCTCTCCTTCAGTTTAGTTGTTAAACCAAAGCCCTCTCAGGTAGCTGGAACAATATTTGAAGAAGTGCAGGAGGCGGTGGTTCTCCTGGTCAAAATTTATCACTCAACCAACATCATCTAAACAGATGATCTGGTCATTTATCTCATTGCTCTGGGTGGGATCCAGTTGTGTGCAAATTGGCTGCTGTGTTTTCCTACATTACCATAGTGACGATACTTCAAAAAATATCTAATTGGCTGCAAAGTGCTTTGGAATATCCTCAGGTCATGCAAGATGCTATGTATGTATTTAAGCTATTATTTTTCTTTTCCAAATACTGCCAGATAAAATTTTAAGTTTCATTATTCCCATGGACCAATGACAGTGCTCAAAACTAATGAACAGTACTTACCATGGAAGCAGTTATGTGGTTGCCAGGGACCAAAGAGCAATTACAGTGTAAATCCTGTCAACCAAATATGGAACAATTTGGTCGTTAATGCTCTGGTGTAATGCCTGTACCAGAGCACTCTTTATTGGGAATTCTTGTTTCTGTTCATGCTAATGTAGCCATAAAGTGAAGTTATGTTATTGCATTCTTCTTGTCCCAGAACCAAGCAGTTTTACCAACCAACTATGGCCCTTTAAAGGACCTTGAATCATTTATCATATCTTATGTTTGGATCTGTGTCTGGAGGCTATTGATGTAAAGAAGCTGTGGACAAGTTTTCTTTTGACTATTGGCAATAGACTTTTTTAAAGAATATTTTTGTTCATGTTACCTGTAGAGGTACCAATATAAAATTATGCGGAATCTACAGCACAGTCTTATCGATGGGTGGGAAATGATAGGGATGGATTTTGCTTTTTCACATCTCAACTGACTGAAGACAGGGTTTTTATTAGAAATGTGTTTTACCCCTGAGTGATTTAATGGTCAATGAACAAACAAATGACAGGTTTTCTCATAGGTTTCAAAAAGGATAAATGTTTATTAAACAATGCCTGAAAATGTTCGTAATCTCTCTCTCATACACACACACACACACACATGCATACACACAGGAAAAGATAGAGATTAAAAGAAAGCATACACTTAGGTCTAATGGTGTTAACAAAGAGTTCATTGTAAAACCTCGTTTATTTCCTGGGAGGAAGATTTAAAAATGGTGCAGGCATGTTTTTCCTTTTTCCTGGTTCACTTTGGAAAGTTTCAGGTGGGCGGATGCTTTGCTACAGATTTCTTTGGTTAAATATCAGTCACAGTTCAATGGCAAAATCCTGTTACAGTTTCTCAGGTAGGGAGTTTCATCTCTGCCTCTAGGTAGTTTGAAGATGGTATTCTGGCAGGGTCCTTCTTCTTGTTGGGACGGATCTCTCTTCCTTCTGGCTTTCTGGCTTTTCACAGAAAATGTCTCTTATTAAAACCTCCTTAACAGAAACTTGGCTTCTGTCAGGTGGCCCAAGTTCCTCTCCCATGGTGTTTTCATAAATGGTATTTGATGGTATGGCCATTGTTGGACAATGGGTTTGGATGTTGCTTATCTCTATGCCATCTTGATAAAGTGGTGTTTTTTTCACACCCATTATTTTGAGTTTGAGTCTGGAGTCTCCATGTCTGCAAAGTCATTGTTAGCTCAATTTGTTGAAGAGGGGTAGCCATTAACATTGAATGGGCCATTTACATTTCTAATGCTTTCTTCAACACTTGAGCAGACATTACGATTTGTTCAGGGTTTCAGCAGTCACCATATATATTCACAGTACTGGAGAGGTTGCTTGACCTCTTACTCCATCTTGTTTTGCAGCAGAAGGTGTCTGTTTTGAGGTCAGTGCATCAGTGCATTTTATAGTTCATAATTTCTCCTTGCCTGAGCATGACAACAGAAACAGGCCATTTAGCCCAATTGGTTTGTACATATGTTTATAATACACGTAAAATTCTTCCCATTCTCATTCCCTCTTCCCACCCTGCCCTATGCCTCTTTTTTTCCCCTTCTCCCTCATGTATGCTTCAAGCCTCCACTTAAATGTGTCAATTTGATCTGCTTCAATCATTCCATGTGGTAGCAAGTTCCACAATTTTGCTAAACGCTGGTTAAAGCAATTCCTCCTAAATTCTTTATTTGATCTTTTTGTGGCTGTCTTATACTTATACCCACTTGTTCTGAACTTACCCACAAGTGGAAGCAATTTCTCCATGCCCACCCTTTTGAAACCCTTCATAATTTTAAAGCCCCAGATCAGGACTCCTCTGTCTCTTTTCCAGAAAAAAGAGCCCCAGCCTGTTCAGTTTTTCCTGTTAGCTGCATCCACTGAATTGTGGTAACTTTCCCCAGTACTTCAAAATCCTTTTTGGAGCATGAAGACCAGAATTGTGCATTGTACTCCATGTGATCTAATCAAGTCTCCCTCTCCAGTAACTTTTATAAAAATAAGCTTGAGGTAGATGAGGTCACTTTTGTTATAAATTTACAGTCCTTGAGGGACTATTTTTCATCCCTTCCTGTTTCCTGAGGTATATGCTGTTGAGAACACTGCAGGATTAATGGGGTTTAGTTTATAGATAAACAAATGGCATTTGTTTGCGTGAAAATTACATTTATGGCACATAATGTTGAGGAGTTAGAATTCCGGAGAGCACAAATCTAAAATTTTTCTCTGTATTGTTTTAACAAAGTCATTACCCATCTATTTAAAGCAAGTTAATGGCGATATTAAAATAGTACGCAAGGATATTTTACATGAATGCATTAATCAGTGTGATAAAAATAACTTTCAGTGGGATGTCTAATCCCACTGAGACCTATGAAGCACCGTTGGATTTACAAGGCAGGATTTCGATGGGTGCTTGCAGATGTGGTGAAAAGCTTTTAAGTCACTACCAGTTTTTTCTTTGTAACAAGTAAGGTTGGCATCCTCCCATCTACGAATGATGATGGACATGCAGCAAACAATCCATTTAGATTTAGATATACAGCACTGAAACAGGCCCTTCAGCCCACCGAGTCTGTGCCGACCATTAACCACCCATTTATACTAATCCTACACTAATCCCATATTCCTACCTGTCCCTATATTCCCCTACCACCTACCTATACTAGTGGCAATTTATAATGGCCAATTCACCTATCAACCTGCAAGTCTTTTGGCTGTGGGAGGAAACCGGAGCACCCGGAGGAAACCCACACAGACACAGGGAGAACTTGCAAACTCCACACAGGCAGTACCCAGAATTGAACCCGAGTCACTGGAGCTGTGAGGCTGTGGTGCTAACCACTGCGCCACTGTGCCGGTGTCTTCTCTTGGTACACTTTTGCTGATGGCTGTGAAGGCCTATCCGTGAGAGGCAGGTTCTGCCACAAGTGCCGCACGTAAAGCTGCCAAGTGACGCTATGAGTTGTTGTTTTCAGTGTTGGCGCCTGTTGATAAGCTGCTGTAGCCACCGGTGATCCTGGTAGTGCATACCAGTCCACAGATGTGTCGCCATTCCCCGCTTTCACCAGCTACTGACTCCCAGGTGTGATAGTCGACAGTTAGGGCCTTCACGTCACGCTTGCAAGCATCCTTGAAGTGGAGCTTTGGGTGTCTCACTGATCGTCTGGCCCTGGCTACCATAAAGAAGATCCTTGAGTATGCAACCGTCTTCCATCTTGTGGTCGTGTCCGATCCACCGAAAGTGCCTGTTTGATTAGTGCCAACACACTTGGGAGCTCTGCCTTTGAGAGGACTGCCACGTTTGTGATTTTGTCCTACCAGGATATACCCATAATGCACTGCAGACAGCAAAGATGGAAATTATTCAGCCATGTTTCACATACTTTATAAACCATAGGCTTGGTCCTAAGGGTCAGCCTGGTGTTATCCCATGTACATTTTGTGAGTCGGCTAAAGGTGGTAGCTGCTTTCCCTATATGTGTATCAAGCTGTGCATCAAGGGACAGATTGTCTGTCACTGTGGACCCAAGGTAGCAGAATTTGTTAACCACTTCCAGTGGGGTGTTATTTAGTGTAATCAGGGGCAGAGATGCAACACCTTGTTCCATGACCACGGTTTTCTTGATGCTTATAGTCAAGGAGAACAAGTTACAGGCAATGGAAAGACAGTCCATGATTCTTTGTTGCTGAGTTTCCGTGTGAGCAACTAGAATGTAACAAGTAAAAACAAGAAATGCTGGAACCACTCAGCAGGTCTGGCAGCATCTGTGGAAAGAGAAGCAGAGTTAACGTTTCGGGTCAGTGACCCTTCTTCGGAAATGACAAATATTAAAAATGTCACAGGTTATAAGCAAGTGAGGTGGGGTTGGGGCAAGAGATAACAAAGGAGAAGGTGCAGATTGGACAAGGCCACATAGCTGACCAAAAGGTCATGGAGCAAAGGCAAACAATATGTTAATGGTGTGTTGAAAGACAAAGCATTAGTACGGAATAGGTGTTAACGGACTGAATATTGAACAGCAGCAAGTGCAAACATGAAAAAAAACAGTGGGTAAGCAAACTGAACAAACTAAGATGAAATGAAATAAATGCAAAAAAAGGTTGTAAAAAATGTACAAAAGAAAAAAAGAAGAAAAAAGAAAAAACAACTAAAAATGAAAGTCAAATGGGGGGCTGTCATGCTCTGAAATGATTGAACTCAATGTTCAGTCCGGCAGGCTGTAGTGTGCCTAATCGGTAGATGAGATGTTGTTCCTCGAGCTTGCGTTGATGTTCACTGGAACACTGCAGCAATCCCAGGACAGAGATGTGAGCATGAGAGCAGGGGGGAGTGTTGAAATGGCAAGCAACCGGAAGTTCAGGGTCCTGCTTGCGGACAGAGCGATGTAACAAGTATAGAATGTAACAAGTATACACTACGGAGTTCATGGAGCGTGTTAGTTCCATCTTGAATGCATTTTCTTTTGCTGCTCTTGACTTTGATAATCAGTGCCTCCTTGTAGTCAACATGTGATGATGTTGACTCAGAAGAATTAGCAATTGTGACATAATTACTGGGAAATTGGTGTCAGTGTATAGTTTTATTGGTTTAACACTACAATATAAACGTACTGAATAAATGCAGTTCCACATTGCTGACCAAATACAATTCTGTTGCTTGGGAAATAGCCATCCTCTTTCTTGACATACTATAAGAAGATTTTATTCATGATCTTTTTTGATGAAGTAAAAGAAAGCCACCTTTTGTAAAGGAACAATTGGCTCATTTGCAACCTGAACCTCCTGTACTGGAATTAGAAAGACAAAGCCAAGAGCTGTTTGGCAGTTGGCTGGTATTGCATTTGGTGTTCACTGTGGGCACTTAGGTTGAAATAAAATAGTGAAGAACGCAGTGAATTCTTGCTCTAGATTGAATAACCTTAATGTATTGTGGAGGAATTTGCTGGATCAAAGTAATGTTTCACACGGAAGAGTTACATTATCCTTTGGGTTGATACCAAACTTCTATCAGGTGTGTTCATTGTGTATGTTATGAAACCTTTGCTAAGTACCTCAAAGATTCAACTTAAAAATAAATGCTGAGAAAGATGAATAAAATGGTGACAGATTTGTAAATTCCACATCGATTGAAACTGACAGAATTTTTAATTGTTGCTGCAGCAATAATTTTGCATAATCTCGGAATTGTTATATTAGTTTTTATTTCAGAGTATCTTTCTACAACTTCTGTGCTGTAACAATAACTAATAGAGAATGTAAAAAGATGTGGAGAAATGTGGTGTTATATTGCCTGCATCTCTCAGTGGGATGCAATTTCAGTTGTTGCTATTTGCAAAGATGTTGCTCACTTATTTGAGTGGTGGTTTCTAAATACCACGACTGAGCGTGCAATGATTTCATCTGTGATCTCTATTTTCAAGTCCTATGCTCCCAATTTGTAATTTGTAGAATAGGAATTTTTTTTTTATTCATTCATGGGATGTGGGCATCGCTGGCAAAGGTGGCATTTATTGCCCATCCCTAATTGCCCTAGAGAAGGTGGTGGTGAGCTGCCTTCTTGAACTGCTGCAGTCCATGTGGGGTAGGTACACCAATAGTGCTGTTAGGAAGGGAGTTCCAGGATTTTGATACAGTGGCAGTGAAGGAACGGCGATAAGGTTCCAAGTCAGGATGGTGTGTGGCTTGGAGGCGGATTTGCAGATGGTGGTGTTCCCATGTATTTGCTGCCCTTGTCCTTCTAGTGGTAGAGGTCGTGGGTTTGGAAGGTACTGTCTAAGGACCCTTGGTGCATTGATGCAGTGCATCTTGTAGACGGTACACACTGCTGCCACTGTGCGTCGTTGGTGGAAGGAGTGAATGTTTGTGGATGGTGTGCCAATCAAGTGGGCTGCTTTGTCCTGGATGGTATCGAGCTTCTTGAGTGTTGTTAGAGCTGCAGTCATCCAGGCAAGTAGACAGTATTCCATCACACTCCTGACTTGTGCCTTGTAGATAGTGGACAGGCAATGGAGAGTCAGGAGATGAGTTACTCGCTGCAGGATTCCTAGCCTCTGACCTCTCTGTTTCCATCATATAATACTGTAATTTCCTGTTCATGCCTCGACTGGTTGAATTGAAATGACACTGAGACTATGTAATCCAAAATGTGAATATTGTAGTATAGTTATTCAGTGTTAAACAGTGAAAACAGTATTAGTGAAATCATACTGCTGGACAATTAGACAATAGCTTGCTCATAAAGGTAGTCTGGAAAGTACTTATTTTTGTGAGAATATAAAACTTTGCTTCACTGCAGCCCATGCATCATCCTTGGGTCAGAGGGTCAGAGATAAGCAAACTCATTTTAGGCTTCCACTGATTTTACTCTAAACTGGATGGCAAATGGTGTGTGACACCAGGTTAGGGTCAACAGTCACTTCCATCTTCTTTCACTTGCGTGGAGCTGCTTCGTCACTGCTCAGCACCATGCCATAGCAATGCAAACCAACCCAGGAACTTCAATGAGACTTCATGGTATACAATATTAGTACTCCAATGTGTGCCAGAATGTGTTCTAAAATGCTGCCCTAGAAAAAGTATCAGGCAATATTGTATCATTAGTCATATTCAAGTGGTATTAGGAACATGAAGAATGTAAAATTCTCCATCCAGCTCAGCAACAATTAATTCAAGATGAACTTGACAGATGCGCCATCCAACCAGTTGCTTTCTGGTCAGGAACACTGACATGGTGTGTATTCATAATGCTACTTCTTTGCAGACACAATGGAAGATATCTGGTTTCAGCCATTCTTTACATTTCCTTTTACCAGTATTTATGTTGGGAATACATTGTTAAATTTTTCTGCAGAGTATTTGTCTTCCTGTAGATGATCCAGTCTATTATTTTAACGCTGTCCCATCCCAGATAAAATTAATTTTAGATTCCCTGTTTAAAACACTGGTTAAAAAACAGTTCAGATAAGTTGATGTGCTGAAGTGGTTGAACTGGAATTGAGTAAGGTTTGGTATCTCCCGTGATTAACTTAAGAAGTCTGTGAAACAAGACTTCAACTAATTGTAAAAGATTATACATGCTGGTTTGTTTTGGGTGTTTACTTTTTGAACTGTAACATAACTTATATTTATGTAAGAAATGAAATTATAGAACAATTTTGTATCACAATTATTCATTGTTAATGGTATTTGGCATCAAGATCCCAGGCATCAAACTTGTAAATGTTGATGTTCCGAGAGACTTGGGTGTACTCGTACAACGAACACCAAAAGTTGCCCTTTATTGCAAGCGGATTGGAGTACAATAATAAGGAAGACGCTACAATTGTACGGAGCTTTGGTGAGACCACATCTGGAATACTCTGTGCAGTTTTGGTCTTCATATTTAAGGAAGGAGATGCTTGTATTGAGGCAGTACAGTGAAGGTTCACTAGATTGGTCCCTGGGCTGAGAGGGTTGTCCTGTGATGAGAGGCTGAGTCAATTGGGTCTATATTCTCTGGAGTTTAGAAGAATGAGAGATGATCTCATTGAAACATTCATGATTATAAAGCGGCTTGACAGGATAGATACTGAGAGATTGTTTCCGCTGGCTGGGGAATCTAGAACAAGCGGCACTGTTTCAGGATAAGGGGCCGATCATTTAGGACACAAAGAGAAATTTCTTCACTCAAAGGGTTGTGAATCTTTGTAATTCTCTACCGCAGAGGGTTGTGGATGTGCCATTATTTGAACATATTTAAGGCTGAGATAGTCAGATTTCTGGTCTCTCAGGGAATCAAGGGATATGGGGAGTGGGCAGTAAAGTGGTATTGAAGCCTAAGATCAGCCATGATTGTATTGAATGGCGAAGCAAGCTTGACGGGCCATATGGTTTATTCCTGCTCCTATTTCTTATGTTCTTATGTTTATGGATGATAAAAACAGTCTGGTCCATTTTAAGTCATCCCATCTGGAAAGAGCCTAAATCCAGGGTTATGGACCAAGAGCTGGAAAGTGGGAGTAGGCTGGATGGCTCTTTTACGGCTGGTACAGACACAATGGGCTGAATGGCCTCCTTCTGCGCCATAAATGTTATATGTTTATGTTTTAAATTCCCCCCAAACTGTCATTGCACCCAATCGTTTCTTAAAAATTCTGATCTTTTTTCTTCCACTATTGTCCCCAGAGCCCATTCCATTGGTTGATCACTCTTTGTATGAAGAAAACCTCCTGACATCAGTCATAGATTTGCCTTTTACTTGGCTGAACTTGTGTCCTCTTATCCTATTATCACAATTTAGTTCAAGGTACTTTTTTGGAATTTTCTTTTCCAAGCTGTTTACTAACTTATATATCGTGATAAGATCTTTACCAATGCTGAAATGTCCACTGTTTCTCAGTCTGTCCTAATTACTTAGACCTCCAGCACTAAGGATCAGCACAGTGGTTCTTCTTTGCACTGCTTCCAGAGCTTGAATGTCTGCCCTGTGTCTTGGTGACCAGAATTGTATGCAGAACTCAAGGTCACTAAGTACTTATATGGTTTGAGTTTGAGTCAATGCAATAAGGAATTTTCTCAAGAAATGACAAGCAGTGCAACTTTAATATGATGTGGATTATGTTTTAAACAAAACAATAAGAAGACCTTTTCAAGCCCTGAGTAAGTTTTCAACTCTACACATTTATTTGAGAAGCCACAAAGGGTGGGTAAGAACTGAACAGTTTGAGGTTAGCATGGTGATAAATAGGTTAAAAATGCCAGTTTAAGTGCCTTCTTGTTCCCAGCCTTAGATTGCTGGCCTCAATTTCTCTTTTCATCATCTTCATTGAAGAGCATGGTTTGCACTGAGGATGCCATTGGGATAGAATACACTTATTTCTGATTGATAATAGATTCACTGAGATGTGCCAGGTTGCTGAGTGTAACAATCAGCTTGAGTCAGGAGAGGCTGTGAAGGGAACAGAAACTGCATTGATATTTGTCTTTGTTATATGTGTCTAGTGTTTAGAATTTCTGATGCTAGTTCCCATGGAAGGTTTTGTTTAAACTGGCATGAAGGAAAATTCAAGTATTTTGTTTGGATAAGGTCAGATATTTGCAAAATGCAACCCAAAATAAATAAATCATTGAGTAATCTTAGGAGGTTTAAAATCAACAACAATGTAAAGCTGCAGTTTATGTTCGAGAAAGAGATAATGTGCACTTGGGCTTATTTTACAAAAATTGTGAAATGTTTTATTTTCTGCATTGATTGCCAAGAGAACAAATCTGCATCCTTTAAACTGTAAACTGAAAATTACCATGACTGAAGTGCAAGAAGTCATTAGATACCATAATTGTAAAAATCCTTTTCCTCCTTTATAAGGGTAGGAATCATAAAATCATAGAATGGTTACAGTACAGAAAGAGGCCATTCAGCCTATCTTGACTGTGCTAGCTCTCTGTAAAAGCAATTTAGCTCGTACCACTTCCCCACCCTTTCCCTGTAGCCCTGCAAATTTTTTGTCTTTAGGTTTTTATCAAATTTCCATTTGAAAGCCACAATTGAATTTGCTTCCGCAACAATCTCAGGCAGTGCCGTCCAGATCCTAACAGTGCGCTGTGTTTCAAAAGCTTTTCCCCATGTCACCATTGGTTCTTTTGTCAATCACCTTAAATCTGTGTCCTCTGTTTCTCGACCCTTCGTCAATGGGAACAGTTTCTCTCAGTCTACTCTGCCTCGACCCTTCATGATTTTGACACCTCTATTCAATCTCTTCTCAGCCGTCTCTAAGGAGGACAACCCCAGCTTTTCCAGTCTATCCACATTACTGAAGTCCCTCATCACTGGGACAATTCTCATATATGTTGTCTGCAACCTCTCTAATGCCTTCATATCCTTCCTAAAGTGCGATGCCCAGAATTGGATACAATAGTCTGAGGATGAACCAGTGTTTTATAAAGGTTCACCATAACTTCCTTGCTTTTGTACGCTATGCCTCTATTTATAAAGCCTAGGATCCCCTATGCCGCTTTCTCAACCTGCCCTGCCACCTTCACCAATCTGTGCACATATACCCCCAGGCCCCTCTGCTCCTGCATCCCCTTTAGAATTGTATCCTTTATTTTCTAATGCCTCTCCAAGTTCTTCCTACCAAAATGAATCACTTCACCCTTCTCTGCAATTAATTTCATCTGACACGTGTCTGCCCATTCCACCAGCCCACTTATGTCTTGAAGTCTATCACTATCCTCCTTACAGTTCACAGTGTTTCCAAGTTTTGTGTCATCTGCAAATTTTGAAATTATGCCCTGCATACCCAAGTCTAGGCCATTAATATTTATCAGGAAAAGCAGTGGTCCCAGTACTGACCCCTGGGGTACCCCACTGTATACCTTCCTCCAGTTTGAAACTAACCGTTCACCACTACTATGTTTCCAGTCACTCTGCCAACTTCATATCCATTCTGCCACTTTCCTTTTTATTCCATGAACTCTAACTTTGCTGCCAAACTTGCTATGGGCCATTTTATGAAATGCCTTTTGGAAGTCCATGTACACCACATCAACCACATTACCCTCATCAACCCTCTCTGTTACCTTATTAAAAAAAGTCAATCAAGTTTGTTAAACACAATTAGCAAATTAACAAATCTGTGCTGGCTTTCCTTAATTAATCCACACTTGTCCAAGTGACTGTTAATTTTGCCCCGGCTTTTTGTTTCTAAAGCATTCCCACCATTGAGGTTAAACTAACTGGCCTGCAGTTGCTGGATTTATCCTTACACCCTTTTTTGAACAAGGCTGTGACATTTTCAATTCTCTAATCCTCTGGCACCACCCCTGTATCCATGGAGAATTGGAAGATTATGGACAGTGCTTCTGCTATTTCCATCTCTACTTCCCTCAGTATCCTCAGCTGCATCTGATCTGGCCCTGGTGACTTATCAACTTTAAGTACAGCCAGCCTTTCTGATGTCTCCTTTTTATCAATTTTTAGCCCATCGAATATCTCAACTACCTCCTCTTTCAACTTTGACTTTTGCAGCATCTTCTTCCTTGGTAAAGATAGATACGAAGTACTTATTTATTACCTTAGCCATGCCCTCTGCCTCCAAACATAGATCCCCTTTTTGGTCCCTAATCAGCCCCACCCCTCCTCTTAATACCCTTTTACTATTTATATGCCAATGCTATGGCCAGATGGGTGATGGCGTGGCTGGTTTCCACTGTTCACCTCCCAATTGACCACAAGCAGTGTTTTTGTTTAAATTTGTGTTTCAGCCCCTGTGATTTTTTGCCAAATATACAGACAATGACAGGTTCTCTCGTAGGTTTAAAACAATAGATTAAACATTTACTGAACAATATTCATGACACTAAATGTTTGCAACACTACCGATGCACACATTCACTCTCACAGGCACACACAAGAGAAGACAGATAGAAGGGAAAGGGTAAGAGGTGTTAAGAGTTCAAGGTGTAAAAGTCTGTTGTTTCAGGAAAACCTGTGGGATCCTCTTGGAAGTTGTGTTTTAAAGTTGCAAGCCTGTTTGCTGGTTGTCTTGTATTTGCTGGGTTGCTGAAGACCTCTGGTGGTTCACTTCAGTTTGAAGATGGTGCTGATATTCTTAATTCAGTTTTCACAGGTGGAGGAGTTATTTCAAAGGCACTCTCTTTTCTCTGCTGCAGTTGGCTTTCAACCTGTCTCGGTAGGGTTCAAATGTTAGCTCGAACTGGTCTATCTCTTTCAGCCTTGTGCTGGCATTCAAGATGGCTTTCGATGTTGACTGTGTAGTTTGAGAGTCCAGACTGATGTTAATATCACTAGACTAGTGTCCTAGAGCTCCAGGTTAATGGTCTGGGGACATGGGTTTGAATCTCACCACAGCAGATGGTGGAATTTGAATTCAATTAATAAAAATCTGGAATTAAAAAAGCTAGTCTAGTGGTGACCATGAAGCCATTGTTGATTGTTGTAAAAACCCATCTGGCTCACTAATGTCCTTTAGGGAAGGAAATCTGCTGTGCTTACCTGGCCTGGCCTATATGTGACTCCAGACCCACAGCGATGTGGTTGACTCTTAAATGCTGTCTGAAATGGACTAGCAAGCCATTCAGTTCAAGGGCAACTAGGGATGGGCAATAAATGCTGGCCTAGCCAGCGAAGTCGACATCCCACGAATGAATAATAAAACAAAAACTTGATGACTGAACTGGAAAGACCCCTTTTGTTCTTCAAAATGATTAGATTTAAAGGTAAACTTATTAAGTGTTAGTTTTGCCCATGTGACTTTAGGTTTCAGTTCCGATAAACTGTACAATAGTTTTTGATGGCCCCATTAATTTAATATGAGGGCTGTTCACACTCTACTGTGGTGAAGGGTAGCTGGAGACATAGAGTCTGGGAATGCCTTTGTTTTAGCTCGTTTTCTGTATAGCTCACATCCATGCGTGATAAGCTGCCTCATTTCCTTGTTTTAGTTCTAGTAGACATGGATGTGGATCCTAGTGCAGGAGTTGGTATGGGTCATGTGACTTGTCCTCCATTTTGTTGACAGCAAATGTACAAGTCTTTTAAAATTGTTCTAAATTTTATAACTTTTCCTTTTGTTTCTGTATTTTCATAGCTGTAGATCTAGTGAGTGTGACTCTATAGAAGACTTTTGGATTCACCTTTGTTAGCTGCCAGTCTCTTTGCATATTCTCTCTTTGCCACTCTTATTTCCTTTTTCATTTCCCCTCTGAACTTTCTATATCCAGCTTGGTTCTCACTTCTATTATCAACCTGGCATGTGCCACATGCACTCTTTTTCTGCTTCATCTTATTCTCTATCTCTTTTGTCATCCAGGGAGCTCTGGCTTTGTTTGCACTACCTTTTCCCCTCCTGGGAATGAACCTCAACTGTACCCAAACTATCTCCTTTTTATAACAGTTCATTGGTCTGTTATAGTTCTGCCTGCCAATCTTTGATTCCAATTTACCTAGGACAGATACATTCTCACCCCACTGACATTGGCCCTCCTCCCATTAACTATTTTTACTCTGGATTGTTCCTTGTACTTTTCCATAGCTAGCCTAAACCATATGATACTGTGATCACTGTCCCCTAAATGTTCCACTACTGACACCTGATTCTCTTGTCCCACCTCATTCCACAGAACCAGTTCCAGCAATACCTCCTTGCCCGTTGGACTGGAAACATACTGATGTAGAAAATTCTCCTGAACACACTCTAGAAACTCTTGTTCCTCTCTGCCTTTTACACTATTAGCATCCCAATCTATATTAGGATAATTAAAGTCCCCCCATAGGCGTTACTCTATAGTTTTGGCACCTCTCTGCAATTTCCCTGCAGATTTTGCTGCTCTATCTTTCCCATTAGTTGGTGGTCTATAGAATACACTTATTAAAGTAACTGTACCTTTATTGTTTCTTAACTCTAAACAAATAGATTCTATCCCTGACCACTCCACAAAATCCTCTCTCTCCAGCACTATAATGTTCTTGTTAATCAATACTGCTACCCCTTCTCCCTTCTTTCCTTCCCTGAACACCTTGTATCCAGGAACATTTAGTATCCAGTTCTGCCCTTTTCTGAGCCAAGTTTCCATTATCGCCATGACATCTTCCAATGTGGCTATCTGCACCTGCAGCTCACCAACCTTATTTACCACACTCTGTGCATTTACATCCATGCACAGTAAACCTAATTAGGCTTTATTGCATTCCCTTTTAGTCTGATCCCATCTAATATGTATTTCCTCATCTAGTGCTATCTGTCTCTCCCAGTTCTTTGTGCGCTTAATTTCTCCTTTCTACTGCTGCATTCTGGTTCCCAACCCTGCCGAGTTAGTTTAAATCCTCCTCAATAGCACGAACAAACTACCCCTCAAGGACATAGGTCCTGACTCTGCTGAGGTGTAAATCATCCAGTCTGTACAGGTCCCACCTTCCCCAGAATCAATTTCAATGTCACTGGAATCTAAAGCTCTCCCTCCTGCACCATCTCTGCAGCCACATATTCATCTGTTTTATCCATTTATTTCTATACTCGCTTGTGCGTGACACTGGGAAAATCCAGAGATTACTCCCTTTGAGGTCTTGCTGTCTAGTTTCCTTCCTAGCTCCCTAAAATCTGCCTTCAGGACCTCATCCCTCTTTCTACCTATGTCATTGGTACTGATATAGACCATGACTGCTGACTGTTCACCTTCCCTCTTTAGAGTGCTCTACAGCCACTCTGACATCCTTGACCCTGGCACCAGGGAGGCAATATACCATCTTGGATTCAAGTCTGTGGCCTGTGGCCTGGTGTTAAAGATGAGCTAAAAAAAAATCCTAGCATCATTCATTTTGAAGACTTTCATAACAGCAAAGCAGAGGTCACCTTGAGCAGAATGTGACTTTTATGCTGAATGCTGTTGACCTCTGCCTTTTAACCCTAGGCTCTAGCTCTGTGTTTGGCAAGAGCTTAAAGGTGAAAAGCAGAGGCCAACAACACCGGTGCAATAACTTACCTTCTTTCAATTGATCTTTCATTAGGTAGACCTGAGCATCTTCATAACGAATGGAACTATGAAGGATTGTTTTTAACAGCTCAATGTAAATTCATTAGTTCCAGGTTCCCATAGTAGAGAGCCATGTTCATAGGTCATGTGACTCAAAGGTGGGGCCAATTCTCTGACCAACATTCGCTTTGATTTCATCTCCCTGTTAGGAGCATGGGATCAGTAAATTTACCCAATAGAGCAGGAGTAAGCAATAACTTTCAAAGATGGCATTTGGCAGCTAGAAGTAACAGAATAGTATAAGTTTGAATGGTGTGTTTAAGAAGTAGCTCAATATTTGATTTTAATATGGTAACAGCGATTAGCCTGCACTCGATCACATTGAGGAATCAGAACGCAAAATTTGTATGGCAGAGGCAGGAAGTGGCCCCTCATTGGCCACTTAAGTGGCTTAATTGGGCTCCGGGTAGGGGGCTCATCTGCCATCTTTCCCACACTGGTAAATTGGGACGATATTGGGCACACCACCCGATGCCTTCCCGCACCATTTTGCCAGCCTTCCCACCGCCCAGCCCGTCCCCAGTGAGCTGGTAAAATTCAGCCCAATGTTTGCCCAGGAGGCCCTCATGGAAAACCCTGAGAAGGGAATGGGAGCAGGTAGCCAGGGAGGACAATTGCTGGAGTCTCACCCTGAGGACCTGGCAGCAGTGCTGCAAGAAGTTCAATGACCTCACGTGGGTGGGCATGGTCAGTGAAAGCATCTTCAAAGGACATTGACCCAGCGCACCAGCAACCTCTCACACTGCTCGTTGCAGCACATCCCCATCAGCAATCTCTAGCAATCAAGACTGAGGTACACTTCTCACCCTCACACTCATTCCAATGCTGCCAGCCTCCCACCCACCTCTTGCTGCTTCCAATACCTCCAGGTAAACAGCCATTTATTTATTTAGAGATACAGCACTGAAACAGGCCCTTCGGCCCACCGAGTCTGTGCCGACCAACAACCACCCATTTATACTAACCCTTCACTAATCCCATATTCCCTACCACCTACCTACACTAGGGGCAATTTACAATGGCCAATTTACCTACCAACCTGCAAGTCTTTGGCTGTGGGAGGAAACCGGAGCACCCGGCGAAAACCCACGCAGTCACAGGGAGAACTTGCAAACTCCGCACAGGCAGTACCCAGAATCGAACCCGGGTCCCTGGAGCTGTGAGGCTGCGTTGCTAACCATTGCGCCACTGTGCCGCCCATGGCAGCGGCTTTGCTAAGAACATTCAGGAAATCTCCATAACTCGCTGGTACTGGGCTCCTTGGCATGCAACCCTGAACCCCCTCCCCCCACCAGCGTGAAAATGGAAGCTAATGAATTTCAGTGATGTTCACACAACTGTTCATGCGGGTCCCTGGCTGTGGCCTGCTGTCACTAAATGTACGCTCCCTCCCACTGGCCAGGTAGGCAATCTGGTAGGTTGTCAGGTTGGACTCTGTATAGATTTATTGTAAATCCCTGAGCTTGCCAGTTTCTCCGCTGGTACTGGGCTCCTTGGCATACAACCCTGAACCCCCTCCCCCCATCAGCATGAAAATGGAAGCTAATGAATTTCAGTGATGTTCACACAACTGGACTTTCTCACAGCTCAATTCTGTCATTATTTATCATTTCTAGATAGACTCAAATTAATTTAGTTTCAAGTTGACTTGAGTTTTTGTTTCGCTAGAGTATTTTTGTACCAGACATTTGTGCTTAAAACCATCTGTCTTTGGCTTATTTTAGGAAACCTTTCGTCATTTTTCTTTAATGAACATTTAATTTTATGACTGTTCAAGAACCATAATTATTCTGCTTTAAACACTGTAAGACATGCTCCAATTTTATATAGAAGTGTTCAACTGTCTTGCACTAAGTTAATAGAGAGGTGGTAGATTGAAAAGTATCTTTGGGATGTGGTGTCTGTTTGATTTAGGCCAGGAATTTTCTTGGAGCTGCTCTCTAACAAAACTTCTGTGCAATATTTAAAGGGTAACCAAGGGGTAAAAAGGATCTGCAAATTTACTATGACCAGGAGGTAACTCAAAGACAAATCCCCAATAAATGGGACTGAGTTATGAGTAAAGATTGTGGTAACTTGGACTTTTAAGCCTTGAAAGAAAATCTGAGAGGTGAACTTATAGAGGTAGATTACTTAGTGAACGGCAACACTAGATCTGGAACACTACTTCAGAGTGAACCATGATAACAGGTTCAAAGTAGTAAAAGGCAAATTTAGGACCAATGTCAGGAAGTTCTGCTTCAACTTAAGAATGAAAGTGGAAAGCCAGAAACCATTTAGGAACAGTTAATTGAGCTGGGGGAGCTGTAGAGCTTTATGGATGAATTAACTAAAATGGGCTGAATGATCTCTTCTCTAATGTATCTATCTTGTGGTTAAAAACAATATTTCAGGTTACAATAATTGAACAATAAGAGAGGAGTGTAAATTATAGGCTACAACATTAAAAGGTGCAAACTACAACAATGAAGTATCAGACCATCAGCTAGGAGACAACATCATAGTTCTGGTATTTGCACTCAAGCGTACCGCAATGACTTGGTTTATGAGTCTCAGAAGGGCCATCAGGGGAATGAAGGAGAATTGACTGGAAAGTGATCTATTACCATTTGCATGAGCACACTGCCTGGCAGTTCACCAAACAATCTCAACAGAGGGCGGCACAGTGGCGCAGTGGTTAGCACCGCAGCCTCACAGCTCCAGGGACCCGGGTTCGATTCTGGGTACTGCCTGTGCGGAGTTTGCAAGTTCTCCCTGTGACTGCTTGGGTTTTCGCCGGGTGCTCCGGTTTTCTCCTGCAGCCAAAGACTTGTAGGTTGATAGGTAAATTGGTCATTGTAAATTGCCCCTAGTATAGGTAGGTGGTAGGGATTATGGGATTATTGCAGGGTTAGTATAAATGGGTGGTTGTTGGTTGGCACAGACTCGGTGGGCCGAAGGGCCTGTTTCAGTGCTGTATCTCTAAATAAATAAATAAACTCCAGCAGGCTTTCTGTACACAGGGCAGAACACTCCTCCAAACTTCCTGTCAGGATACAATAACACTCACTTCAAAGTCACCAAAACTCCTTCAGGAACACACCACAAACCTTGCAAAAGCAGAAGTAAGTCAAAAGCACCTCACCTGCCATTTGACTTGCCCTTTAAATAATGCTAGTGAGTTGTGGGGTGGGGGCAGGGGCCCTCATGCAGCTAAACGCATGTTCAACTGGGAGTGTTTAGGACACGGAGTTAACTGGACCTGTGCGGTCTCAATTGGCAGAATGTGCCTCAAATCAGCCTGAGAGGCTATTTAATGCTACAAACTGTCCAATATGAAAGCTTCCGTCGCATGCACCCTAGCACTTTTACCAACATAGTGCATAGCCTGCGCTGCACCAAAAGTGGCTGGAAGGGGTGCACACAGGGTAGTGGTTAGCTTAGTGCAACAGACTGCTTAGTTTAACACACTGATTAGTGTAACATACTGATTAAATGGCATGAAGAAAAAACAAGGTCTTATTATCATAGGATAAATTCAGTGAACCATCCTTTAAGTCAGAGATAGAGCTGCAGCACTGTAGGCTGATGCTCTGGCTCGCGTCTTCCCTTAACCACAGCTGTCCACTGGGACTGTGGGATCACTGAATGTACCTTAATTAGCAAGCGAGTTGTAAACAGCAGGAGTTGAAGTTTTCCCTCCTGGATGGTGCAGAGTGGCACATTTTTCAGTCCATTGTAGCAGTTGCCCAATAAACCAGCTTGAGTTTCATGAAGGAAAATTTAGCAAACTTCTTTTTAATTTCGTTTTAAATCATTTAATAGCTCATTAATGTAATTCGAATTGAATATATTTAAAGTCTTGTTCAGAAATGTCTATACCTTTTTGAAAACCCCATTAGAATGGATGAAAATAATTAATACATGGTGAAGGCCTGCAGGGAAAAGCTCACAGACATAATTCCATTTCATTTTCATTAAGACACTTCGGCCTTGAGATTGTGCTGCTGGTGCCAGGATTCAGGCAGCCCCAAACTGTTAAAATGTCAGCCGGACGCTTCCAGCCACTTCGAGTGCAGCCCACATGGTGCATCCTGACTGTAATGGTAGTAGCCGAGTTGTTTTTTAAAAATTCATTCATGGGATGTGGGCGTCATTGGCTAGACCAACATTTATTGCCCATCCCTAATTGCTCTTGAAAAGGTGGTGGTGAGCTGCCTTCTTGAACTGCTGCAGTTCATGTGAGGTCGGGACACCCACTGTGCTGTTAGGAAGGGAGTTCCAGGATTTTCTCCCAGCAACAGTAAAGGAATGGCAATATAGTTCCAAGTCAGGATGATATGTGAGTTGGAGGGGAACTGGCAGGTGGTTGTGTTCCCGTGCAACTGCTGCCCTTGTCCTTCTAGGTGGCAGAGGTCGTGGGTTTGGAAGGTCCTGTCTAAGGAGCCTTGGTGCATTGCTGCAGTGCATCTTGGAGATGGGACACACTGCTGCCACTGTGCATCAGTGGTGGAGGGAGTGAATGCTGATGGATGGGGTGCTAATCAAGCGGGATGCTTTGTCCTGGATGGTATTGAGCTGCTTGAGTGTTGTTGGAGCTGCACCCATCCAGGCAAGTGGAGAATATTCCATCACACTCCTGACTTGTGCCTTGTAGATGGTGGACAGGCTTTGGGGAGTCAGGAGGTGAGTTACTCCCTGCAGGATTCCTAGCCTCTGACCTACTCTTGTAGCCACGGTATTTATATGGCTACTACAGTTCAGTTTCTGGTCAATGGTAACCTCTAGGATGTTGATAGTGGGGGATTCAAGGGGAGATGGTTAGATTCTCTCTTGTTAGGGATGGTCATTGCCTGGCACTTGTATGGCACGAATGTTACTTGCCACTTAACAGTCCAAGCCTAGATATTGTCCAGGTGTTCCTGCATTTCTACATGGACTGCTTCATTATCTGAGGAGTCGCGAATGGTGCTGAACATTGTGCAATCATCAGCGAACATCCCCACTTCTGACCTGCTGCAGTGATGGCCTGGAGCTGAGATTGAAGGAAGGTCATTGATGAAGCAGCTGAAGATGGTTGGGCCTAGGACACTAACCTGAGGAACTCCTGCAGTGAAGGCCTGGAGCTGAGATGATTGACATCCAACAACCACAACCATCTTCCTTTGCGCTTGGTATGACTCCAATCAGCGGAGAGTTTTCCTCCTGATTCCCATTGACCTCAGTTTTGCTAGGGCTCCTTGATGCCATACTCGGTCAAATGCTGCCTTGACGTCAAGGGCAGTTACACTCACCTCACCTCTGGAGTTCAACTCTTTTGTCCATGTTTGAACCAAGGCTGCAATTAGGCTAGGAGCTGAGTGGCCCTGGCGGAAACCAAATTAAGTGTCACTGAGCAGGTTATTACTAAGCAAGTGCTGCTTGATAGCACTGCTGCTGACACCTTCCATCACTTTACTGGTGATTGAGAGTAGACTGATGGAGCGGTAATTGGCTGGGTTGGTCTTGTCCTGCTTTTTGTGTACAGGACAGATGCCAGTGTTGTAGCTGTACTGAAATAAAAGCCACCAACAAAAAAAAATCCACAGTAACTTTGTCCAACAATGCTTCCAAAAATAAATACTAAACTAAACTATTCACCCTTATGCATTTCCTTAGTGCCTGTCTTTCGTGTGCCTTTGACTGTCCTAATGCTCCGATACAGTGCATCCCAGTGACTGCAGCATGGTTGGTGGAAGGCTGCTGACATTTACTGCAGATGGTCTTGTTGGACCCACCCCCTTGAGCAGCTCTGGACCTAGCTTCAGACTGCAGCACCTTGGCTTGGGTGGCAGCAGTCTGGGCTGGCTGGCTGACAGGCAATAGCAGGGGCACTGGTGGAGAGGCAGTGGTGGGAGGATGAATGCTGTCGTCCTGAGAGAAGATGGCAGGTTTGTGCACCACAGAGGCCCTGGCACTCCCACAGGATGGCACCTCAGAAATTTTAGTAATCTGCTGGAGGACAGACTGCTGGACTGCAAGCCCCTTTCAGCACTTGTATGCACAGCGATGATGGCAGCAGTCTGAGCCTGCCTGGCACCAAGTAGAGATCTCATGACCTCAGTCTGAGCTTCTACTGCAGGACTGAGATGTTTGGTGGCCTTCACCTGTGCTGCAGTGGATGCTGAGACAGCAGCTATCAGAAGCTACATCACGGCTGGATCTACAAATGCTGTCAGGGAGTTTGCCACTATTTCCACGCTCGCAAAGATGGGCTCCATGCTCTGCACAAAGCCATGTGCCAAGTTGGAGCCAGACTCCTCCCTGCTCCTTGACAGTGATAACGGGGCTGCCAATGCACAAGCATATTGGTGTGCATGCTGTTACGACCGACAGCTCCTGTCAAAGCCCCCAATCAAAATATACGATTCTGATTGTAGTGGGAGAGACGCACTGATAATTCAATCCTGTTGCTCCACAGATTGCCTAACATATCATTTAAAATTTTCCAAATTAAAGAAAGACCCGGCCAAATTGTACCATCTATTAACCCTCGAATGAGGCTAACCAAACCAGGTGTCTTTAAATCAATAAATTAACTCTTTAATTAGAAGAAATAAATTCTTAAACACTATGAAGATATAAACAACATTTAAATAGAAAAAAATTAGAGTCCTTGCAAATTTAAAGTCCAATGTTGCTTGAAGTCCTCATAGGATGTTGCTCGAAGTCCTCATAGACGTTGCTTTCCTTCTCCAGCGAATTTCAACAATTAACGACTTTCAAACACTTTCAAAGATTGTCACAGACTAACTTCCCTTTCTTCAATTTAAATTACCACTGTTTTGGCTTGACATTTTCTTAGAATTTTGAGAGATAATAATAAAACAGACTAAAATCCTATTCCTTCAGTTTAAATGGTTGAGAGCTTTTTTTCAGGTGTCTGAACACCATAGCTGTCTGTGTCTGTATCTTAGAACAAACTGTCTTACTAACTGCTAGTTCAAAACTGAATTGTAACGAATGTATCGCATCAGGCTCACTCCCAGTGGCTATATCTATGGTAATGAGAATGCACCCTTTGAATCGCAGTCTCCAAATGGCTGTTTCTAAGGCAACAAAAATGCACCTTCCTATAACTCCTAAGGCTTGCCGGTTCTTAAAGCAATACTGATCCTTTGCAAGCCTTAAAGGCAAACCGCATATTCCGAAAAAAAAAACTACAGGACCATGACGATGCCCATCGGCATTCTCCTGTACATCGTCCCATTGATGTCCTCATTTGAAAACTTTGCAGCAGAACTTGTCTGCGACCTCACCCTCCTGGGAGCTGGCACACAAATTACCCTTTCCCCCTGGCTTGGTTGCAACGCACTTGTGCCCAGTGGATCACCATGCGCTGATCCTGATTCTATGTTACCCTCTAAAGTTTGTATAGTGCCAGTATCTGAGCTGGTGGCTTTGGGTGTCAGATCAAGTGACAATACTTCTTCATCACAGGTCAGGTGTAGCTCTGCCCTTCATAGTGAGGCTGCACAGGCTGGCCTGGCAGCAGGCCTTGGGTATCTGAAAGAATAAATGCAGAAAGGGAGGGTTGAGGTGAGGGAAGAGGGGTGGGGTGGAAAGCACAAAGTCCATGGTCACAGCACCTGCAGCATGCACTTCATGCTAGATAGCAGGATGAGGGTGAGGTAGAATTTCAGAAGGGGCATAAGGCAATGCTGGATGCAACAGCTGCAGTCACAACCAGCCCCATGATGTGGAGTACTGTGTCCTCCAGAGGGCTTAGTCACTGCAGGGCATGCCTGTCCCCTTCTGGTTTTATGCTGCTCCCTACAATTATGGGCCACCTTATCCTGCAAAAGAGAGGGGAAAATCTCAGTGATTGTGTTGCACTGTGTTTGGATGATGTGCCTGCCATAGCTGAATAGCTGGAGGTATGTGGAAGCAACAAGAGATGGATGTGAGGCTGGCATCATTGGAATGTATGTGAGGGTGAGGTGGAGTCTCTGAATGTTAGGCCTGGGTCCGGATTGGTAGAGATTGCTGATGGAAGAGTGATGGGGGTGTGGTGCATTGAGCAGTGTGAGAGTTTGGTGGTGTGGTTTGGTAGGCGATGTCATGTGAAAATGCATTCACTGACTGTGACCACCTGCATGAGGTCAGCGAACTTCTTCCAGCACTGCAGGTGTGTCCTCGGGTCTAGACTCTGTGAATTGTCCTCCCTAGCCATCTGCTCCCTTTCCCTTTTGCCTCGAGGGCCTCCTGGCCCGCTCTGGAAACGTGGCGCCTCCCCTCCTTTCCATCTCCAGTGTCACATCAGAAATCTTGGGAGCCTTCTCTCTCATCTGTTGCTCCACTTGCTGTATTTTTTCTTCTAGCCAAGTCTTCCACAGACAGTCTGTAGCAGCGTCTGTTGCATGAATGCAGCTTCCCTTTAATCAGGCAAGCTTCCTTTAAGAAGCCCAGGCTAGCTATGTATCATGCTAGCCCCACATGCTGCTGCGACCATATTGAGTTCATGGCCAATCAGCAGCACATTCCGTGTTGGGATGCACACTGAAATCGTTCAGATGAGCAGGTAGCATGAAGTTTGCTTGCTGCCTGCCTCAAGGGGACTGGTTGCAGAGTAATTGTGCATCACGATCCCATGCCCAACAATAGACCTTATGTAATTTTCCCCCCTTTATTTTTAATATGAGCCTAGTTTTTTGTCACAGCTCCTCAGGGAGGATTGAGTATGGAAGCTGGGACTGGGAAAGATCGCCATATACAATAAGAAGTGCCTTTCCCATTCCCCCGCCACCCCCAACTCCTGCCCTGATAATTTCAGTCCTCACCCCTCCCCACCAGTGTCCCGCCTCGGAAGTCCGAATGGAGTTCCGAAGATGCACGAGTTGTGGCTGGCAGCCATAAAATCGGCGTGGGACGGCCGCCGGGACCAGGTATGTTTATTTGCATTTTGTCTGAATTAATTTTAATATGTTAATATAGGCCCGGCCGCTGAGCAAAGGAGGGCCACACCGAGGCCTTGCCGCCGCCGGTAAAATGCGACGGGGCCTTCTTGACGTCGTGGGTCGTGGCGGGCCTCTCCCGCAAGTGTTTTACGGGTCCCCCCCACCATGACCCACAACGTCAAGGGGCTGGTAAAATTCAGCCCCTTATGTCTACACCTTTACTTGGCTTTCAATCCAAGCACTCTGTACTACTGTCTTCGATCTTCTTCAGCTACACACAAATTTCAAATCAGAGGCTAACCAATGTAAGGCCTGAATTTTAACTTTCAGTGGTGGTGCTAAACAGGCGGAAGCAGATTTGCCACCCTTTATACACCCTGTCCCATTTTTCTTTCCATTGATGTGACGGTATTCTTAATCATTGAGAAAAAAAAAATCTCAATTGATAGCTCAACAAGAATTATTTATCAGCTCGCAGAAATACATTTTTAAAACAGAGAATCTCTTCTCCAGCCTCTGATTTGAAATTTGTGTGTAGCTGAAGAAGATCGAAGACAGTAGTACAGAAAGCTTGGATTGAAAGCCAAGTAAAGGTGTAGACATAAGGGGCTGAATTTTACCAGTGGTCGTGGTGGGGGGGACCCGTAAAACACTTGTGGGAGAGGCCCGCCACGACCCACTACGCCAAGAAGGCCCCTTCGCATTTTACCAGCGGTATCGAGGCCTCGGTGCGGCCCCCCTCTGCTCGGAGGCGGGGCCTACATTTACATATTAAAATTAATTCAGACAAAATGCAAACAAACTTACCTGGTCCCAGCAGCTGTCCCACGCCGATTTTATGGCCGCCAGCCACAACTCCATTCGGAGTTCCAAGGCGAGACACTGGTCGGGAGAGTGAGGACTGAAATTATCAGGGTGGGAGTGGAGGGGGGGGGGGGGATGTGGGAAAAACACTTCTTATTGGTGGTGGGGATGGTGGGAAGGGGTTGAAGGGCAAATGTGAAGAGGTTGGGGGGAAAAGTACAGGTTGGGACTAAAATAGATTTTCTGCATATATGCCATATATGTGGTTGGGCAAGGGCATCCAGCTTTTAATATTTTTTTAAAGAAAATGAACAATAATATGCTTTAAAAAATTTAAATTTTTGCTACGGGCTTGAAGCCCTTTAAAAATGGTGCCAGCGCTTGCGCGGTGGCACCGGATCCCTTTACCAGGGATGGAGCGGCCGCCCCCCGATGACGTCATCGGGCCGGTTGTTCCGCCTCTTGCATTTAAATGAACCCCTGTGCGTAATATCGCGGGGGCTCAGCAGCAGCCGATGTGCACAGGCACACTGCTGACATCAGAGTGCACCATGATCTATGACATACTCATAAAATTCAGCCCAAGATGTGAGGATGGTCTTATTAATATTAATATTAAACAGTACATAGATTCAGAAAAATATATTTTGGGATTCAGTATATAAGTAAGTTAAGGCATGACATTTGGTAAGTGTAGCATGCTTGGAAGGATTAGGTGGGGGTAATTTAGATTTTGTGCCCTAATGGATGATAGCAGCCCGTGTTACATCTTTCCTAATTTTCATATCCATTGACTCGCTATCAGCTGTTTTACATCATTGAACAAAATCTAAATTTACTCCAATGACTTTGGACTTCTGGTTCCCAAACCCCTCTACCACTGGAGTTTATCTCGCCTCATGTCTCGGTCTGTTGTAGACTCCTTGTTAGAGATTGATTGCCATGATTAGTCAACAACTGCATTATTGTTGTATCATGTGCCTCTCAGGATCTTTGAAGATAAATGTAATTGACCTTGGTCTTCTTGACTTATAGTTCTTATGTACCTAGTCAGTTTACTTCATCTGCAATACTTTAAACTTACAAAACCAAAAAGATCCTGATGTCAATCACACAAAAGATTAAAAAAACTAAAATCATGAAATGTTTGGTGTTGAGCTGAATATCCGAATTGAACTGTTTTACCTCTTTTCTCTTTGACATCCAGTTTCGTCCAGAAGATGTTTTCAAATTGTGCATTATGGATACACAACCTGACCAGGGTGAAATTGCATGAACTGTGCTCACATCTGATCATTAATCATGGAGAACTAATGATCACTGTTCAACGAATTTTAAGTAAAGATTTTAACACAGCCTGAATCATTATGACAATCCCAAAACACATGGATCTCGATATTGCAGTGTGCAATATTAGCACTTGAATGTTCAATGCATTTATATTAGATGATCCTGTTTACTATTTTAAATGGGTTAATGCATCTGCTAAAATAGCAACAGAGGAATTAGTTATGAATGTGTTAAGTGTTTGTATGATATTATTGCACAATGTAATTTCCAGGTTAGAAGTAGTTGATATAGTTATATAATATTTACAGACAACATAAATGAATTATGTCTACGCTTGCTTATTTATTCAAGAACACAGTAGTTACTGTTAATCTGAGAAATAAATCTGTCTCCCTCAGCAAGCAGTAAGATTTTAAATTAGTTACATAAATAGCATACCTTTTCTTGTGACTTAACCTGAATAGGACGTTTGTCTGTCGAGTGATCACATGCAGATGTGCATAAAGGCTAAACCTAATGAACTCTGACTAGACTCTGAATTTCTGTAACAAATCTTCACGATGAGGCCTAACAGCATCACAATTTCAAGGGCGTCCACGAATTAAATATGATTGTGAACACTTTTTATTTTAATTGCTTCAAATATATTTGTAAAAACTGTACACACTTAACCTATAGACAGCCTGTCAAATCTGTGTCTGTATCTGCTTAATCGATAACTTTTGATTCCACCAACAAGGTTTTCATTGGCTGAGTTTCCAGGAACATATGCAGCAAATAATGAAATGTTAATTTTACCTTTCACTGTTTGCAGTATCTAAATTATTTTTTCAAGTCAGATTTCAATATAAAGTAGTGTTGGTCAAATCAAAATATAGATGCAGATATGGATTAGGTGGCTGGCTGTGAGGCAACAAAGCAGTAGTTCAACAGTCTATTTTTATCATAAGTAACAAAGTGTGAACATTTTGCAGGACTAAGTTACTGCTTGAAGCTCACTGCCAGCTATTTATCAATCTTTGCTATGTATAGTTATACTGATATGGTGTACTTTTAAATTATTATGCTGCGGGGGTGGTGCGCGGGGGTTGAGAGATGGAATTTTCAATATTATTATAACAAGCTGGGCTTGGTGCTGGTTTGAGAAAAGATTGATTTGTTGTTGCTATTACAGAGACTTGGTTGAGGGAAGGACAGGATTGGCAGCTAAATGTTCCAGGATTTAGAAGCTTCAGGCGGGATAGAGGGGGATGTAAAAGGGGTGGGGGAGTTGCATTACTGGTTAAGGAGAATATCACAGCTGTACTGCGGGAGGACACCTCGGAGGGGTCGTGCAGCAAGGCAATATGGGTGGAACTCAGGAATAGGAAGGGTGCAGTCACGATGTTGGGGGTTTTCTACAGGTCTCCCAACAGCCAGCGGGAGGTAGAGGAGCAGATATGTAGACAGATTTTGGAAAGATGGAAAAGGTAACAGGGTTGTAGTGCTGGGTGATTTTAACTTCCCCTATATTGACTGGGACTCACTTAGTGCTAGGGGCTTGGATGGGGCAGAATTTATAAGGAGCATCCAGGAGGGCTTCTTGAAACAATATGTAGATAGTCCAACTAGGGATGGGGCCGCACTGGACCTGGTATTGGGGAATAGAACAAAGAAAATTACAGCACAGGAACAGGCCCTTCGGCCCTCCAAGCCTGCGCCGATCCAGATCCTCTATCTAAACCTGTCGCCTATTTTCTAAGATTCTGTATCTTTTTGCTTCCTGCCCATTCATGTATCTGTCTAGATACATCTTAAAAGACGCTATCGTGCCCGCGTCTACCACCTCCGCTGGCAACGCGTTCCAGGCACCCATCACCCTCTGCGTAAAGAACTTTCCACGCATATCCCCCCCTCAACTTTTCCCCTCTCACTTTGAACTCGTGACCCCTAGTAATTGAATCCCCCACTCTGGAAAAAAGCTTCTTGCTATCCACCCTGTCTGTACCTCTCATGATTTTGTACACCTCAATCAGGTCCCCCCTCAACCTCCGTCTTTCTAATGAAAATAATCCTAATCTACTCAACCTCTCTTCATAGCTAGCGCCCTCCATACCAGGCAACATCCTGGTGAACCTCCTCTGCACCCTCTCCAAAGCCAAATGAGCCCGGCCAGGTGGTCGAAGTTTCAGTAGGGGAGCATTTCGGGAACGGTGACCATAATTCCATAAATTTTAAGGTACTTGTGGCTAAGGATAAGAGTAGTCCTCGGGTGAAGGTGCTAAATTGGGGGAAAGCTAATTATAACAATATTAGGCAGGAACTGAAGAATTTAAATTGGGGGCGGCTGTTTGAGGGTAAATCAACATCTGACATGTGGGAGTCTTTCAAACGTCAGTTGATTAGAATCAAGGACCAGCATGTTCCTGTGAGGAAGAAGGATGAGTTTGTCAAGTTTCGGGAACCTAGGATAAAGCGGGATATTGTGAGCCTAGTCAAAAAGAAAAAGGACGCATTCGTAAGGGCTGGAAGGCTAGGGACAAACGAATCCCTTGAGGAATATAAAGACAGTAGGAAGGAACTTAAGCAAGGAGTCAGGAGGGCTAAAAGGGGTCATGAAAAGTCATTGGCAAACAGGATTAAGGAAAATCCCAAGGCTTTTTATACGTATATAAAGAACAAGAGGGTAACTAGGGAAAGGGTTGGCCCGCTCAAGGACAAAGAAGGGGATCTATGTGTGGAGCCAGAGGAAATGGGCGAGGTACTAAATTAGTACTTTGCATCAGTATTCACCAAAGAGAAGGACTTGGTGGATGATGAGCCGAGGGAAGGGAGTGTAGATAGTCTCAGTCATCTCATTTTCGAAAAGGAGGAGGTGTTGGGTATCTTGCAAAGCATTAAGGTAGATAAGTCCCCAGGGCCTGATGGGATCTACCCCAAAATATTGAGGGAGGCAAGGGAAGAAATTGCTGGGGCCTTGACAAAAATCTTTGCATCCTCATTGGCTACAGGAGAGGTCCCAGAGGACTGGAGAATAGCCAATGTTGTTCCTTTGTTTAAGAAGGGTAGCAAGGATAATCCAGGAATTTATAGGCCGGTGAGCCTTACGTCAGTGGTAGGGAAATTATTAGAGAGGATTCTTCGGGACAGGATTTACTCACATTTGGAAACAAACAAACTTATTAGTGAGAGGCAGCATGGTTTTGTGAAGGGGAGGTCGTGTCTCACTAATTTGATTGAGTTTTTTGAGGAAGTGGCATAGATGATTGATGAAGAAAGGGCAGTGGATATTATCTATATGGACTTCAGTAAAGCCTTTGACAAGGTCCCTCATGGCAGACTGGTACAAAAGGTGAAGTCACACGGGATCAGAGAGGAGCTGGCAAGGTTGGTACAGAACTGGCTCGGTCATAGAAGACAGAGGGTAGCAGTGGAAGGGTGCTTTTCTGAATGGAGGGATGTGACTAGTGGTGTTCCGCAGTGATCAGTGCTGGGACCTTTGCTGTTTGTAGTATATATAAATGATTTGGAGGAAAATGTAACTGGTCTGATTAGTAAGTTTGCGGATGACACAAAGGTTGGTGGAGTTGCAGATAGTGATGAGGATTGTCAGAGGATACAGCAGGATATAGATCGGTTGGAGACTTGGGCGGAGAAATGGCAGATGGAGTTTAATCCGGACAAATGTGAGGTAATGCATTTTGGAAGGTCTAATGCAGGTGGGAGGTATACAGTAAATGGCAGAACCCTTAGGAGTATTGACAGGCAGAGAGATCTGGGCGTATAGTTCCACAGGTCACTGAAAGTGGCAACGCAGGTAGATAAGGTAGTCAAGAAGGCATACGGTATGCTTGCCTTCATCGGTCGGGGCATAGAGTATACAAATTGGTAAGTCATGCTGCAGCTGTACAGAACCTTAGTTAGGCCACACTTGGAATATTGCATGCAATTCTGGTCGCCACACTACCAGAAGGACGTGAAGGCTTTGGAGAGGGTACAGAAGAGGTTTACCAGGATGTTGCCTGGTCTGGAGGGCATTAGCGATGAGGAGAGGTTGGATAAACTCGTATTGTTTTCACTGGAACGACGGAGGTGGAGGGGCGACATGATAGAGGTTTACAAAGTTACGAGCAGCATGGACAGAGTGGATAGTCAGAAGCTTTTTCCCAGGGTGGAAGAGTCAGTTACTAGGGGACATAGGTTTAAGGTGAGAGGGGCAAAGTTTAGAGGGGATATGCGAGGCAAGTTCTTTACACAGAGGGTGGTGAGTGCCTGGAACTTGCTGCCGGGGTAAGTGGTGGTGGAAGCAGGTACGATAGCGACGTTTAAGGGGCATCTTGACAAATACATGAATAGGATGGGAATAGAGGGATATGGTCCCCGGAAGTGCAGAAGGGTTTAGTTTAGGCAGGCATCAAGATCGGCACAGGCTTGGAGGGCCGAATGGCCTGTTCCTGTGCTGTACTGTTCTTTGTTTTTTGTTCTCTTTAAAACTGTTGACTGCTTTCTCTACATTGGTTTATGCCTCACAGCCTTTTGTACAAACACGTAGGCCAACATCGATGTAATGCCGTCACTATGGAGTAGAAAGTATGGTTAGTGATGTATGAACATTCTGGCACCAAATCTCAATGGAGATGTAACGCATTTAAAATAGTAGGGGAGATAGATATGAATATACCGATTTACACTGTGAAAGAAAGGGAAGTTGAGGGGTATGAGGGTTAATTCTAAAGACTGGAACCTAAGTAGCTGCCAATGGCAAATGAAAGAACAGTAGATGGACAAGAGGTCAGAGGGAGAGGAACAGAAAGTTCATGCAGTATTGTCCGGTTGGAGTAGGTTACAGAGAAAGGAGTGGCAAACCTGGAGAAGGATTTATTGACAAGGGTAAGTGTTACAACTAGGTGAGAAAGGTGTCTAGGGATCCCTCTCAGCCTTCAGCAGCTCTTAGCGTAACAGGGTTTAATTTTTTAAAACACCGGGCTGTATTTTATTGGGGTGCCACTGTCTGCGGCGGCGCCCTTTGAACTTGGCAGCGCGCCCGCATTCGCCGGCCACCGCCGAGCCCCCGCTATATTAATCACGGGGGCTCATTAGAATCACTGTGCCGAGCCGCCCTCCCCATATTACGCGGGGTGAGGCGGGACATTTGGCGCAGTGAGAGAGTCTTTGACAGCTGAGCAGCAGGTGCTGGGACCCTATTTTAAGCGCCCGAGCACCTGCTTCCTGACAGCTGTCAAAGAAATACCTGACTGCTGAAGAGTGAGGCTGCTGTCAATCTGGCACCAAAGCAGAAATTGCTGCAGAAATCCAGCAGGTCAGGCAACATCTGTGAGAGAGAAGCAGGATTAACTTGTCCAAGTTCACAGACCTGAAAATTAACTCTGCTTCTCTCTCCACAAATGCTGCCTGACCTGCTGAGTTACCCCAGCACTTTCTGCTTTGCTGCCACATACTTACCCTACTCTGTGTCCCAGTGCCCTGTGAAGTTGCGATCCTCTTCTCCCACTCAAGTGTAACATTCCTTCTTGTAGGCGTGCCGCACCTGGGTGAATAATCTTAATTTTGCACATTCCAGGACGTGAGACTTAAATAGATCATAAAAAGTATTACAGAGGTTTACAGAGAACATACAGACACAAACAGGAATGCAAGGGTGTCACAGCAATGTAAATACGTCTTTCCCTAAATGTTCCTCACCAACGTGTGTGTCCGTTTCTCTGTGTGAATGATGTGTGCCAGCATGTAGTGCCAATGTCACATCCCTTTGCACCATTGGCCCTTCAGGAGAGCCAACGTATGCAATAACGTCATTGCCATGCCACCATTACACGTGAGCGTCTCCACGGACTCTGACCTGGACATTGGCTCAGTCAGCTGCTGTCTCTAATGGTTTACACAGGGATGCTGCAGATGTGGACTGGTGCACAACAGGTGAGTGAGGGTGATGTGTGGCTTGCAGAGCTCATGTCAGTCCCTATGGAGCAGACAGCCTTTGTCTGATAAGCCTCTTCTGTACATCCCTTGCTCACTGCTAGCCCTGCGTGCAGAACCTGGGTGCCATCTGCCCTCCAATGCGTCTTTCATATTGTAGGTCATCAGCGTCCTCATAGTCCGAGGAGGAATCCTGTTGATGTCTCTCCTTATCAAGCCAGGCCTGGCCCCTATTAGGCGCATAGTTGTGCAGAGCAGCAAAGAAAGGAGCTGGCCTTTTCAGCCCACAGTACAGGTCATCACCCTATCCATACAGGCATTGGAGGCGCTCTTTCAGCATGCCGATCTCCTGCTCAATGGTGGCTCATGTCGCTCAGTGACTGGCATTGTATCTCTCCTCTGCAGTTGTGATGGGGTCTCTCACTGGTGTCGGGAGCCATGTCTGCAAAGGATAGCCCTGATCTCCAAGAAGCCACCCCTCTATCTGAGCCAGTTCAGTGAACAGTGGTGGCAGCCGGGACTGGTGCAAGACCCAGGTGACTTGGCAGCTGCCTGAGAAGCGGTCACACATTCGCTGCAAGCATCTGCGGTGTTTACATACCAGCTTCACCTCGTTTGAGAGGGCTCCATTGATGGTGATGTCTGCAGGTGATAGCCTGGTGGGAGGCCTGATGGCCACATGAGTGCAGTCTATGAACATTACAATCTATGGTTCTCTGGCAATGGTGCCAGAACCACTGGCCCTTTGGGCCTGGCTGTGAGAGTCCGTCCTGAAGCAGACATCCTCACTGGCCCTCCAGTGCAGGGCATTGGTGACCTCCCTGATGCAGCGGTGCATTGCTGACTGTGTGACCCCACAAAGGTCTCTGGTGGACCCCTAAAAGGCTGCAGAGGTGTCAGGCTTGAGAACTGGTGCCACTATGAGGAACAAGGGCATGGGATGTCCACCGGAGCCCATGGGCTGCAGGTCATCCTTGAGCAGGGCACAGAGACGTGTCACCACCCTCTCTATATGCACAATCTCCTCTGACACTGGTGCTCTGACATCCGATGGCATGTCATGTGGGGCCTGTAGATGCACGGCAACCGTAATGGCGGGCTGCCCTTGGGCTTGTTGCTCATGACCGGGGACCTCTACGTGGATCACACCTGCCTGTTGGTATTGCCTCTGGCGCATCCAGATCCTCACGTGCAGAGGATCACACAATGTAGAATGAGCCATACCTATTTCCATGCGATAAATAAAGTTGAACTCTGCATGTATTCAAAGGTTCCAAACAGGGCATGGATTGGTGTTGATGGGTACATCAGCTGCTTTCCTGGATCACTATGTGGCGTGCCATGGCATTGCCCATCTTGGCCAACACTCAGAGTGGCACAGCTTGACAACATCAAGATCCTACCAGCTGAATTGATTGCCCCCACCATCCATAAAACCTTAATGTTCCTGCCCTTTCTGGCACCCTTCCCAGACACAGGGTGCCAAGTGTGCCATTGCCCCCTCACAAACACAGAGCATACACTGTTAACGGAGGGATGGTACATGGTATCTCCCTTTATTCCAGCACAGCTTTCCCTCCAGTAATCCCAGACCCCCTCCCTTCCAGAATGCAGAGTTAGACCCCTGTGTATCTCCCCTCCCTTCTCCCTTCCAGAATGCAGAGTTAGACCCCTGTGTATCTCCCCTCCCTTCTCCCTTCCAGAATGCAGAGTTAGACCCCTGTGTATCTCCCCTCCCTTCTCCCTTCCAGAATGCAGACTGAGACCCCTGTGTATCCCCCTTCTCCCTTCTGTAATGTAGAGTGAGGACCTGCCGGCTTTTCAGATAGTGAACGGGATGGCACATGACGGCCACCCGTTCAACGAAAAATCCGGCTGTGTTGGTGGAGAGGTGGTGGGCTGCATAATCAGCATAGGTAAGTAATCATTACCATATGTTGATTGTGGTGCCACTGCCATGCGGCGGCGGGGCTGCACTGAGGTCCCGCGGCCGCCAGTAATATGCAGCGGGCCCTTCTCGATGTCGAGGGTTGAGGCGGGCCTCTCCCCGCAACATTTTACCAGCCCCCGTGCTGGTAAATTCAGCCCACCATGTTTTTAGCTCCGCCTTGCTGAATCCTTTTTCACTACTTTCAAATTATAAGGCAAAGAAACCAGCACAAACAGGTTTTCTTCGGTTTAAAGAAAAAGGTTGAAATTTATTAAACTTGAACTTAAACTCTAATTCGCTTGACGCCTATGGATACACGACGCACCCACGCTTGCATTCATATATGATACACACATGCAAATAGAGACAGAAAAGAGCAGAAGAAAAATAAAGTGGAAAAGTTTGAGGCAATTTCTGAAGAGTTTTTGTTACGGTTCTTCGAACTCACTATGGAGTCCTTGAGTGTAGGTAGATTTTGCTTTTTGTTGGGGCCCAGTATTCTTCTTAAACCTTGTTCGCTATTGGTAACTTTTCTCTCTTAGGGTTCATGTGTCTTCAGTGGATTCAGAGGCTTGTGAGAAAGAGATGGGAGCAGACAGGAGAGATCTTCTCAGTCCAGGAGCAAACAGTCTTTCTGAGTTCAAGCTCTCTGTGGCTCGTTCAAAAGACCCTGGAACAGCCAGTTAGTCATGTGACCAGCTGGCCTAACCACTCCTGGATTATACCATTTTAGCAGTCTCTAGAATGCTCCTCTTAAACACAATACCTGGTGATCTAGGCCCATTGTGGGTTGAATGTGTCAGGGAATGGTCCTTTGTCCTTTCCAAGCACTGTCTGTTAATATGCAAATGTCTTTTCCGGCCTTGGCTGATCTATTTAACAAGTCATTACCTCGCTCCAGCAACAGTTTACAATCAATGTTCCTGACAAAATTAATGTGCCTCATTCTTGGCAGGTGGGGGCCCAGCATGACAATAAGGCATTTACATTTTAAGTCGTGGGGAATCCAGTGCAGGTTAGCAAAAATAGGGATGATGGGAAAGTGAAACTTGACTTGGAATTGGATAGCAACAGCAGAGTTTTGAGTAATCTGGTATGTATGGAAACCACCGAGAGAGTATTGGAATAATTGAAGCTCTAAAAGTACCATATTCCATCTAAATAAATCACTCATTCAAGCTTTCATCACCATTCATGATACTGTAGATGGACTCTGCATTTGGCCACATTATTCAGTTTATTCAGTAAATTGTTTCCCTGTCTTTAGACTGTACTGAGCCTAGGATAGGTTTTCCTGTCTTTCATTTTGTGTTCTGCCCCATTAGTCAGCTATTAACAATCCATCACTTAACACAAGCCTCAGATTATGTTAATAATTTATTCATAAAAGATTCATTCATTTGATGATTTCTGATCTTCTACAGTATCCATGGTTGTGGTTCTAAGAATCTTCTAACCATCAGCTGTTTAAAATTAGCCTGATTTTAGAAGAGCACTGTGAACAATAGAATAGATAGCACTGTATGTGTTGAATGATACTTTAGTCCTGTGTGACCAGGAGCAGCTTTTTTCGAGAGAGAGTTGCCTCTTGAAGATCATAGTTTGGTCATCTACATAACAAGATTGATCAACCAAGCACAGCTGAAACATGCCAAATTTGACTGATAGCTTCCCAACAGTTATAACAAATTAGTTTAATGTATTGTATATAAATTACACAATACAAAGAATGGGTGCATGCTGTTGGTGAAGAATTATGTTCGATCTTGCTCTTGGGTTAGTATAATATTAAAAAATTATTTTTGGCATTTCTTTCATGCACTACAATCTTGGAAATCATTGTTAATTTGATAAACACTCATATTTTAAAATTATTAATCGTTGTTCACAGGTAATAAATATTGGGCCTTCTATTCAGGTGACCAGGTATAAGGCCTTCCGAAAGAAACTAGGGTCTCCACCTCAATTAATTGTTGAGCCTTAATTTAAATATTTTAATTTATTTCTGGATTATTGAGTTTTTTAATGCCTGGAAGTTAAATAGCCCTGAGACACCTGAGCAAGCAGTAAAGCATGGCCCAGAAACCATTTAAAAAAAGATGAGTATCAAATACTGACCTTCTTCCCAGTTGCCATGGTTTGATATATTTCATATGGTGTCCAGTCCCACTGAGTTCAGGACTGGGGTGACGTGGAGTTGCTCTTTACACCACTCTTCTCTCTGAATCTGAATAACAGGAAAAGCTGGTATACATTACGAATTAGCAGCAGGAGTAGGCCACTCGGCCCCTTGAGCCTGCTCCGCCATTCAATAATATCATGGCTGATTGGATTGTAACCTTGACTCCACATTCCCAACTACCGCCCAATAACCTTTCACCCCTTGCTTATCAAGAATCTATCTACCTCTGACTTAAAAATATTTAAAGACTCTGCGCTAAATTTTATTAGTGCGCTGCGCAACTCGGCAGCGTGCATACACTCAGCACCTGCCGCAGAGTGCCCACGTGGGACCTCATTAGCATCACTGCGACGCTCCCCCCACCCCACCCACCCATATTACCTAGGGAGAAACGGGACATCCGGTGCAGTGAGGGACCTTTTGTCAGCTGTGTAGCAAGTGCAGGGGCCCTATTTAAAGTGCCCTTGCACCTGCTTCATGACAGCTGTCAAATAAATACTTACCTCACTGTTGAAGAGTGGGGCCGCTGTCAATCTGGCAGCAAAGCAGAAGAGTGCTGGAAAAACTCAGCAGGTGTCAGGCAGCATCTGTGGAGAGAGGAGCAGAGTTAACTTTCAGGTCTGTGACCAAGTTCACAGACCTGAAAGTTAACTCTTTTACTCTCTCCACAGTTGCTGCCTGACCTGCTGAGTTTCCCCAGAACTTTCTGCTTTGCTGCCACATACTTACTCTGCTGCGTCCCAGTGTCCTGTGAAGTTGCGATCCTCTTCTTAAAGTGTAACATTCCTTCTTGTAGGCATGCCACACCTGGGTGAATAATCTTAATTATGCACATACCAGGACGTGAGATTCAAATGTACCATAAAAGGCAAATACACAACAGAAATAAAAACAGAATGGAAGAATATCTACATACTATGGGCTTCTAATCATCTGACTGTGAAAAGCCACAGACTAATATGCATTTGGAATCTGTATGCATTTCTCTGTTAACTGTTATGTGAAAAGACATGTAACTGCAATTAAACGATCTTTGTAAAGAACCAGGAGAATATGTTCATATTCTAGCTGCATTGCCAACTAGAAATATTACATCAATAATTATGATCAGCTGCTGCAGAAGCAAGTTGTACATGAACATGTGTTAATGTGTAATAGTTGACAAACCATGAAACAGCACAGATTTCCTCACTAGTGCTGTATTGGTTTTCAAGCATGTGTAAGAAAAACCTTGCAGCCAGAAATTAGAGCAGTTACACAGTGGAGTCACCTTTGCATTTAAAGGACCACACTAAAAACCGAGGATGGCAGAAGGGTGCTCTAGGGTGGCCCCACAGTTCAACAAAGCCTCCCTAATCACTCTCCTCCAGAATGTGCAGGCAAGGTGGGAGGTCCATTTCCCCAGTGATGGTAAGAAGAGGCCCTCCCGCCTCACCAAGGCAACCTGGCTGGAGATAGCAGAGAAGTTGAGTAGCCGTGGGGCCATCCGGCATCAAAGTGTCCAATGTCGGAACAGTATGAACGATCACTCCCCGAGCCAGCCGAGGCCCTTGAGGCCTTGTGCACACAGGGTACGACCGCCAAAGTCATCCATAGTCAAAGGGCAATCATATCAGCAGCCTTCCCACAGTCAGGCTGCTAGCGCAGAAGTGGCACCATGTAGGAGCATCCGCAAGCATTTCCATAAAGCACCATGACATGCATGGGTGACACAACAATATAGAAAGGCCAAAATCAAAATCTTCTTCACTGACACATGCATTGCTTTTACTGTGTGAGTGAAGTGTGCCAGCATGTACTGATTGTGGCACCTCCCATGACATCATTGGCCTTTCAGAACTACCAATGTATGGAATAACAGAATTGCTATGCCAGTATTACTCATGTGCGTCTCCACGGATGCAGTATCATGGACAAAGGCTCAGTCTGCTGCTGCCAGTAATGGTGGATGCAAAGATGTTGCAGATGTGGACTGCCGCACAACAGGTGAACAATGGTGCTGTGTGGCTTGCCGAGCCCATGGTAGTTCCTGTGGCGTGGAAAACCTTTAATCAATAAGGCGCTGCTGTGCATCTCTTGCTCACTGCTCACCCTGCATGCGGCGCCTGGATGCTCTCTGTCCTCCTCATCATCCGAGAAGGAGTCCTGCTCATGTTTCTCCTCATCCTGCTTGGCCTCCCCACTCTTTGAGTGTGTAGTTGTGCAGAGAACAGCAGATAGCTCGTACTGCAGGGCACCACCCGATCTATCCAGGCAGTGGAAATGCATTTTCAGCATGCCGATTGTCTGCTCAATGGTGGCTCGTAGCTCCATGGCTGGCGTTGTATCTCTCTTCTGCAGCAGTGGTGGGGTGTCTCACCGGTGTCAGGAGCTATGTATGCAAGGGGTAGCCCTTGTGTCCAAGAAGCCACCCCTCCATCTGAGTAATTTCAGGGAACAGCAACAACAACTGGGACTGGCGCAGGATGAAGGCACCATGGCAGCTGCCTGGAAAGCGGGCAAAGATTTTCATGAATCGTTTCCACTGATCGCATATGAGCCATACATTGATTGAGTGGAAGCCCTTATGGTTTACATATTCAACTGGTCGCCTGGCAGGAGCCTTGATGACCATATGGGTGCAATCTATAACCCTTTGCACCTGTGGGAATTCTGTGATGGAGCCGAAACTGATGGCCCTCTGATCCTGTCTTTCAGGGTCCGTCGTGAAGCGGATATAGTCACTAGACCTCCAGAACAGGGCATTGGTGACCTCCCTGATGCAGTGGTGCACTGCGGACTGTGTGACCCCACAAAGGTCCAGTGAGCCCCTGAAATGATGCGGAGGCATAAAAATTGAGAGCTGCTGTCACTTTGAGGGCCACAGGTATAGGATGTTCATCGAAGCCCCAGGGCTGTAGGTCATATTTCAGCAGGGCACAGAGATGTGTCACTGCCTCTCTTGACATCCGCAGTCGCTGGTGCTCTGACATCTGCAGGTATGTCATGTGGGACCTGTAAGTGCATGCCGATTTCTAGTGGCGTGCTCTCCTTTTGGTGCTGTAATTCATGACCGGTTGCCTCTATGTGGGCAGAAACTGCCTTTTCGTTTGGCCTGCAGCTCATATGGGTCCTCACAAGAAGCAGATCAATTAATATATAGTGAACCATCCCCATCTCCAAGTTGCAATTAAACTCAGTTCCTTCACATCTTCAATGGTTCCTGACAGGGCAGATGTAGCAGCTATGTGATATGGCATGGCATTGCCCATCTTAGCTCCCACTAACAGTGGCACCGCATTACCACATAGAGATTGTACAAGCTGCATCGATTGGCCCACCAGACATATAAGCTTCACACGCCTACCGTTTCTGGCACTCACCCCACATAAAGGGTGATTCGAGTGTCATTGTTCCTTCACTGACAGAGGCAATCAATGGCACAGAGCTGACAACCATTATGGAGGGTGGAATCGCAGTGGCTCCCTACATGTCTGCAGACGTGGCTCCTGTAATCCCATCCCCCCTCCCTCCTCCCTTCAAGTTTGCAGAGTTGAGGCCCCTCTAATCCCCCCCTCCTCCCTTCCAGTATGCAGAGTTCAGACCCCTGTGTATCTGGACTTACCTTCACTGCCCAGTACTCCTGCCTCTGATGTCCCGTCGGCTTTTATGTTCATGAACAGGACAGCATGTGACGGCCGCTCGTTCAACGTAAAATTGGGAAGTGTGGAGCGAGAGGTGGCGGGATGCATACTCAGGAGAGGTAAGTAGTGCTTTACATATGGTAATTGGGGTCCTGCTGCTGTCTATAATATGTGGCGGGCCTTCTCAACATTGGGGGTTGAGGCGGGCCTCTCCTGGCAGAATTTTATGGGCACCCTCGCCGCGACCCACAGCGTCGAGGGGCTGGTAAAATTCAGTCCTCTGCTTCCACCGCCTTTTGAGGAAGAGAGTTCCAAAGACTCATGACCCTCTGAGAGAAAACATTTCTCCTCATTCCTGATCCACTTCAAATTTTACAAAATGGCCACATGAATGGAAAGCTATTATTGTATTGTGTGGGAATATATTGAAATATAATGCACTAGTTTTCATTCTGTTATCACTTATCAGACTTATCTGTCATAAATTACTGATAAATGTTATTAACTCTTGGGACTATTTGTTTAATCAAAAAGAATTAACAGAAAAACGTCCATCTTGCCTTATTGTTTGGTCATATATATGAGCATTTGAAAACTCTTAATTTTAATAATTAAGTCAGAACATATTTGCATTTTCAATTTTTTTTAACTTTCTAAACCACAATCTGCATATTCTTTTCCATGCTCAGTTTTGAAATTCTATGGCACCCTAACACAGGATGATATGAGCATCTTGCTCACTGATAGTAGTGCTTGCCAAATTTAACCATAAATTAAGCTGACTGCTGAAGTGAAATAATATTAATTAAATAAATATACTGCCTTCACGGCAGTCCTTTTTATCCCATCTCGTGATGGAATGTGCTTTCATCTCTTCATTATTCTTTTATCTTGCTTGTTACATATATGCCAGGCTTGCTGGAAAATGAGAGCAGGTTTAGCAGCAGATAACATATTGTTTAGCTAAAATCAATCCATAAACCTTGTTTTGTGGCAGAGTATTAGATTAAAAGAAAAGGCTTATAATATTGCTAAGAAGAGTAGCAAGCCTGAGGATTGGGAGAGTTTGAGAAAGGGATGAAAAAATTGATAATGAGGGAGAAAATAGAATGACAGTAAACTAGCAAGAAATATAAAAACAGATTGTAAGAGCTTCTACAAGTATAGAAAAAGGAAGAGAACAGTAAACTGAACATGAGTCTCTTAAAGGCTAAGACAGGAGAAATTATTAAGGAAATGGCAGATATATTAAACAAATATTTTGTATTAGCCTTCACAGTAGAAAACACAAAAGATACTAGAAATAGTGGAGAACCAAGGGTCTAATGAGATTGATGAACTTAAAGTAATTAATATTAATAAAGAAAAAACACTGGAGAAATTAATGGGATTAAAAGCCAACAAATGCCCAGGGACCTGATGGCTCACATCCTAGGGCTCTAAAAGAGGTGACTGCAAAAATAGTGGATGCATTGGTTGTGATCTTCCAAAATTCTCTAAATTCTGGAATTGTCCCCATGGATTGGAAGGTAGCAAATTTAACACTGCTATTCAAGAAAGGAGGGAGACAGAAAATAGGGAACTACAGGTCAGTTAGCCTGACATCAGTCTTTGGGAAAATTCTGGAATCCATTTTTAAGGATGTGATAACAGGGCACTTAGAAATCATAATATGAGTCGACATGATTTTATGAAAGGAAAATTATGTTTGACAAATCAATTGGAGTTTTTTGATGATAGATAAAGGGGAACCAGTGAATGTTGTATATTTAGATTTTCAAAAGCCTTGGATAAGGTGCCAAATGAAAGGTTGTTACACAAGATGAAGGGTTATGTCGTTGGGGGTGGTATATTAGCCTGGATAGAGAATTGGTTAAAGGACTGAAAACAGAGCGTAGGAATAAACGGTTCATTCTCAAGTTGGCAGGCTGTTACTGTTGGGTACCACAAGGATTAGTGCTGGGGCCTCAGCTATTTACAATAGACATTAATGACTTAGATCATTGGACCGAGTATAATGTATCCAAGTTTGCTGATGATAGGTGGGAAAGTAAGCTGTGAGGAGGACACAACAAAATTACAAAGAGATATAGATAGGTTAGTGAGTGGGGAAGAAGGCTAATGTGGGGAAGTGTGAGACTATTCACATTGATAGGAAGAATAGGTAGAACAGAATATTGTTTAATGGTAAGAAGCTATTAAATGTTGGTGTTCAGAGGGATTTGGGTGTCCTTGTACATGAAACACAGAGGGCTGAATATTACTAGCCCTCCGACATCGGGGGTTGTGGTGGGCAGGGCCAAATAAATTCTTCTGGGAGAGGCCAGCCACGATCCTCAACAGCGAGAAGGCCCCACCGCATTTTACTGGTGTCGTTGAGGCCTCAGTGTGGTCCCCCTGGCCGCTTGGCGCGGGGCCTTAATTTTAATATTAAAATTCAGAATTGGAATTTTGGAATTTGGAATTCGGCCAGGTTCCAAAACAGGGCGAGGCACAGTCGGGCCCTGCCTTCCAGCCTGTTGCTGGGACCCCCACCGTCAAGCTGAAATTCATCCCATGGTCTCCATCCTATCTGCCCTGTGGAGGGGCAAGTGGCTGAGGAGAAGGCAGTTGATGCTGCTACTGGTGTTGCTCCTGCTGCTCCTGGAGCTGATGGCAGTGCTATAGCTTCTGCTCTTGCCCCTCAGCAGAAGTGGAAGGTGGAGCTGCTGTCATGCCATGGTGAAGGATGGCAGCAGGGAAGTGCAACTGAAGGTGAGTGAAGTGCAAGGCAGGTGCAGTACCTTTCATGAAGTTGGCAATCACCTGTCTAGCAATGATTGTACTCTCTGAGAAAAGAAATGCTTTGAACAGCCATCTCTCACCTGGCCCTGGCTGGAGCTCTTCAGTGTAACTTATGAAAGCCTTCCCAGCTTGTCATTTTCATTGAAGAAGCTCTTCTCACTGTGCACTTGCCTTGGTGACCCTGGTAAGGTGCAGATATAGTTTGGAAACCATGCCCTGTTGGGAAAGAAAGTATCCACGGTTATAAAGGTTCTTAATTGCCTTTATAGTTGGCTCAATTGCTTTCCCACCAGACCAAGGGGGATCCCCGCTGGACTTGGAACCTGCCACAGGGAAAGCCGAAAGAGGGTGGGGTGGCACTGGAATCCCAACCGGCTGTCAATTTCAGGGGATTTAACTCCCTGCACTCACAAAGACCCACCTCCCCTTGGCTGGGAAAATTCTGTCCATTATCTCGGCAACATTGCTGACATCCACCCCTATCTCACCCCTACTGCTGGTGAAACTCTTCCCCATTTCAGTCACATCAAGACTTGAATCTTCCAAAGCTCCCTCAAATGTCATTGCAGGTGCCATCATACACAAACAGCAACTCAACTCAATTTCAAACAGCCCGCACCCACCATGTTTACCTACTGATCACCCAAGCCCACACCAACCTCCACATGCTCCCTGTTCTCTAACACACCAAAGTCAACAAGCCCTACCTCTGGATCTTCTATCTGCCTGTTGTCTCAGACAGCACTCTTCGGGTTCCCTCTCTGACCCCACCCCACTTCCCTCTGCTCAATCACAGCTCCACCATTGATGGCAGAGCCTGCAGCGACCTGTTCTCTGGAAGGTTCCCCAAACTTCGTCTTGCAACTTCTCTCTTTCTCCATAAAACCTATCTTATTGGCTGTTCCTTTGACCACCTGTCCTAGCTCTTTTTCCACTTCTCATTAAAAGCAATATATAGATGCAGGTTGTTGTTGCTCTGTGTGGAAAACTAAGCCTATAAAGCAAGTAGTATGTGAGTAGGCAATGTATCTGTGCAGAAGCTGGAGAATTGACCGTCAATCAGATTTCCTATCCATTGACTGCAAATTAGCATGAAATTTGGAGTATTTCCTGGGCTAGGAGTAGGCAGGGGAGTAAGGGTGAAAAGAAGCTGAAGCTTTTGGGGAAAAAAAAATCTGAATTTGGCAAATAATTCCTTCCAGCACTCAAGAGTGCCTTCAGGTCAACCAGAATTGTGTTTATTTAACAGTGTCTATAGGGAGGCTTGGCTGTGCAGTTTCTGACCAAGAAGTATAGCTTTCAGGAAGATATGAGGGTTCAGGATATACATAATTCTTTTTATATACTTCAAGAAAGGGATAAAAAGCACCGGTAAAAGTAAATTAGAAGACTAGTTTGGTCCTCTCTGTGAAGACTGCTGCATATTGATTTCAACACTGTCAAAATAATTTTTGTCAAAACTATTTCAGCGCATTCAGGGCATTTAATAATTTACAGTTTTTCCTAGGATTGTCATTTTAAAAAGGGCAGTGTGGCATCTATCACAAATGTTTTGGAATTCCTTAAATTCTAGTGTGAGATTGTCCCAGATCTTGAGGAAACCATAAGGAATTACTGTCACAGTAGATAAACTGTTGTCTCTAACCTTGATTTGTGTTTGCTTACAAAATCTGCTTTTGGAATTCTATTGGTATGTTATTATTCTGTATATCATAACCACCAGTTAGACTGAATGGTATCTGAAATATTCTAGCCTGCAGCACATGACCTGCCATGTGGTGTCTGTGACCTTGAACACAGTCTAAGAGATATCCAGTACTTTGACTTTATATACTGATAAAATTGGCAAACAAATCAACATTGTGATAAATTAGATGGTAAAGCAGATGTGACAAAAATGTTTCTGGTAAAACTGATGTCTGGGTGAAGTCATTGTTCTGCAGTGCGCATTTTGCATCAAAAGATTGCAGAATATTTTTCACACAATAAAAATTGAAATCCCAGCTGACAGTCTAGTGGACCATTTAATCCTCTGTGACAGTTCAGAGCACTTACAGATTGCCTGCTCTTTTTCTTTATAAATGCTGCAGGGCCTTGTAATGATAATGTATCCATCCAATGTAGCCTCCAAGAGGAGGGGAATACTGACTTGTAGAATATATCTACTTAATCTCTGATGGTTCAGATTGGAAGGACATACTGCCTTGTACTTTTATCCACTTGTCCAATTCCTTGTAGTCTAATTGGTTAGTAGAGGGGGGCTTAACTTAGTCTATTGTGGCGGGAGATAGTGGATTCCTGAATATACCTCTTCACCAGAAGGTAAGATGTATAAGAAAGTATGGAACAAGAAAATGTCATTTGTCCAATCAAACCCACTGATTCTCATAATGACATGCAATCTGTTTATTGTAGATGCTATCCGCTGAGGCAAAGTTCTGCTTGAACCTTATTCATTTTTTACTTATATCCTCTAGTTTTAAATTCAGTCTATGTTAAATAACCCCCTTAAACATATTCTGAATTCCTCCAAGCATTTCCATTAATGGCTGTGATTGCCACAGAATAGTGCAGATACTACAAACTGAGGAGAGACATTTCAGCCCACTGAAATGTTACCTTCTGAATGGAGGTCCTCGGTTGCTGTGGGGAAAAATGATATTGTTATAATCTTTAACTGAGAAGTGCCTCAGACAGAATGCCAGGTCGCCTCCCCAGTTTTCCAGCACTTCTTCAGGCAGGCCTTGGACTTGCCATCATCAGAGTGAGAGGGTGCTGTTCTGGTACTTCTTCAGGTGGGTGTGAAATGCCCACCACAAATATTAAGTTGACACTGTCCCTCTAATTTGGGACTAGGCCAAAGCAGTGAGTGGAAGTCTCTGCCCTTCCACACTTCCGACAGAGAAGTGGGGAAGCCAACAATTTTGGGCTCCAAGCTCCAAGTTTTTTTGCAGTTTTGTGAATTTGTAAACTGTGTATCTCCCTAACAATTTACAGACTGCCAGGTTTCCTTCAATTATATTCTCAACAAGTGAATAACAGGGCAAAGCAATAATAGTTTTTATTTATTTAATTACACTTAATCTCTTGCAAAGATGCTTGATTGTATTTGTAACATGAGTATTTAATTCCAATTCATGCTACTCTATCCCATGCTTCTCAGACTAAGTACAATGAAAGACAATACATCAGCTGCCAGAAAACTTTAATAAACGAAAATCTGACTTAACTGATCTAGAAGACGTAACTGAAAATATTTTTGAAGCAGAAATTAAATTTATGGATAAGTACTGCTTATCGTTCTTGGAGATCATCCCAACTGTTTAAATTCTGTGGAAAATATATTAAAAATATTTGCCTATGCAAGGCTGCTCTTTTGACATCAATTTAATTCAGTGAAGAATGAAGAAGACACATGAGGGAGACATCAGTGAAAAGGATTCTCTAGGATCTGGCCTGCTTCTTATCACTGGCGTCAGTGCAATCTGTAATCTAAAGGCCAGTTGCAGGACAGTTGTGTTTTCTGCAGCCTATGCTGACTGTTAGTGGGAAGATAGGAAACTCTTGGGGCAGGCAAAAGAAGTAAAGCATACTGTTCGTAAAGAAGATTCCACAGATGGCCTTTAAACAAATTCCACGGATGCCAAAGGTGAGGAGCAGGTATGTTCCAAAAGTGGATTTCCTTGATCTCTGTCACCCCAGTATAACTGAATTAAAATTGTGGCATGGAGAGCTGCTTAAAGCAGCCCATAATATTTATCCACTCACGTCTCTTTTAAGTAGCAAGGTAAGATACTGGGGATGATTTTAAGAAGGAAAAAAAACCATGAATGGTGGAAATTGGAAACAGAACAAGGAAAGGGATTGAGCAGGGAGGATAAGAGTGCTAGCATGAACTCTGGGGAAATGCAGCAAGAGAACTGTATTAACATAACTGTGTTAGAGGAGAAGAACAGTACTTGGTTGAATTGATGAAGGTGAGGGAGAAGTGTGCCTGTATGAACTGGAATGGTTGGATAAGATAATGGGCTGAATCTGAACTCCCAAAAACGGCTGATCCGCAGATGTGTCAGAGATTAAAATGCAAACAATCTGAAACAGGATCCCAACTGCCTTGAATCGGCCCACTTCCGTTTTTTAATGGAGTCAGGACAAGGGACAGATGATGAAACCGCATGTGGGAAGCGGGTTGGTCATTTAAATATTGTAATGGGGCTATGTGCCTTCATTTTAATAATCATTCTATTTTTAACTCATTTCAGCCAGGTTTTCCAGGCCTCAGGAATCCTGGCAGGTGCAAGGAGGCGAGAAGGGCTGAATCCATAAGATGTAGGACCACTTGTGGGCCAAGAGGAGCAGGAGTCTTTCCTCCAGACAAAACAAACAACACCTGGTACCAATCTATTTGCTCCCCACCATCGAACCCCCTTCTGACCACCATTTGCTTTCCCTCCCCTAACCACCATCAAAACCCCCTTCCCTAACCACCATCTGCTCTCCCCTGACCATCATCAGATCACTGCCACCCCTCCACCCCCTCGCCGACCACCATTGGATCCCTGCTGACCACTTTCAGCACTCCCCCACCTCCATCTACCCCCAACAACAACCATCTGCTCCTCACGACCACCATTGAACCCCTCCCTGATGACCATCGCACTCTTCGCTGATCACAATTGGACCTCCGCCTGTGATCGGGGCACCCCGTCTCCACGATTGAGAATCCTCCATGATCAGGATATGTCTCCAGATCGGGATTCCCCCTACCATGATCAGGAACCCCCCCCCCATATCCTGTGATTGGGACACCCTGCCCAGCCATCTGATCTCTCTCACCAAGCTATTCTAGTGCAGCTACAATATTGGCATCTACCTGACAATGTGGAAAATTGACCACGTATGTCCTGTCCACAATACGTCTGTTGGGTTCCTGCCTGTAGGCTGCTTGCATGACAGGCTGGAGGCCTCTCGGGCCAAAGTATGCCTCTCAAGGCTACAGCCTACAAGAGCTGGTAGGTATAGTGGGGAGCCCTTTTATTCATTTCAAAGGATGTGGGAGTTGCTGGCAAAGCCATTATTTGTTGCCCATCCCTAATTGCCCTCGAGAAGGTGGTGATGAGCTGACATCTTGAACCCTGCCATCCATCTGGGGCAGGTATTAGGGAGGGAGTTCCAGGATTTTGATCCAGTGAAATTGAAGGAATGGTGATATAGTTCCAAATCAGGATGGTGTGAGGCTTGGAGGGGAACTTGCAGATGATGGTGTTTCCTCATGTCAGCCCCCCTTGTCCTTTTAGGTGGAAGTGGTCTCAGGTGTGGAAGGTGCTGTCGAAGGAGTCTTGGTGAGTTGCTGCATTGCATCTTGTAGATGGTACACACTGCTGCCACTGTGCGTCAGTGGTGGAGAATTCCCAGCCTGCGACCTGCTCTTGTAACCATAGTATTTATGCGGCTGCTCCAGTTCAGTTTCTGGTCAATGGTAACCCCCAGGATGTTGATAGTGGGGGATTCAGCGATTGTAATGCTGATGAATGTCAATGGGAGACAGTTAGATTCTCTCTTGTTGGAGATTGTTATTGCCTGGCACTTGTGTGGCGTGAATGCTATTTGCCACTTATCAGCCCAACCCTGAATGTTGTCCAGGTCCTGCTGCATGCGGACACGGACGGCTTCAGTATCTGAGGAATTGTGAATGGAACTGAACACTGAGCAATCATCAGCGACCATCCCCACTTCTGACCTTGTGATGGAAGGAAGGTCATTGATGAGGCAGCTGAAGGTGGTTGGATCGAGGACACTAGCCTGAGGAACTCCTGAAGCAATATCCTGGGGCTGAGATGATTGGCTTTCAATAACTGTAACCATTTTTCTTTGTGCTAGGTATGACTCCAACCAGTGGTGAGTTTTCCTCTTACTTCTCCTTGACTTCAATTTTGCTAGGGCTCCTTGATGCCACACTCGGTCCTTGAAGTCAAGGGTAGTCATTCTTATCTCACCTCTTGAATTCAGCTCTTTTGTTCATGTTTAGACCAAGGCTGTAATGAGGTCTGAAACCGAGTAGCACTGGCAGAACCCAAACTGAGCACTGGTGAGCAGGCTATTGCTGAATAAGTGCTGGTTGATAGCACTGTCAACAACACCTTCCATCATTTTGCTGATGATTGAGGGTAGACTGTTGAGGTGATAATTGGTCAGGTTGGATTTGTCCTGCTTTTTGTGGGTAGGACGTACCTGGGCAACTTTCCCCATTGTCGGTTAGATGCCAGTGCTGTAGCTATACTGGAACAGCTTGGCCGAGGGTGCAGTTAGTTCTGGAGCATAAATCTTTAGTACCATGGCTGGGATATTGTCAGGGCCTGTAGCCTTTGTTAGATCCAGTACCTTCAACTGTTTCTTGCTATCACGTGGAATGAATTTCACCATCTGCCATGGTGGGATTCGAACACATGCCCCCAGGGCATTAGCCTGGGCTCTGGATTACTAGTCCAGTTACATTACCACTACGCCACCGCCTCCCCTACTTTTCCTTGAAAATGTAACTAACAAACTGGAATAGAGGAAAGATGTTGTCTGGTTCGAGACAAATGAGGGACAGAATTTCTATAAAGCCCCACAGTGGCAACAGAGAAAAAGAGAGAAAGCAGTTAGATGCAATCATTTTGAAAGTTGTAACTTCAGGCTCCTGTGCAGCGGCTTATATGACAGGAAGGCTTCTGATGCTTGAGGCTGCAAGCAGAGAATGCTTTGGAGTCATGGCGATCATGGTGCTTGGCCCAGTGATGGCATGTTCCACCAATGAAAGGCCGTCCCTGCCACTGCATCCCACGTGTCCCCTGTGCCCATCGCCGCATGGCTAATTTAAATATTAAATCACTTGGGAAACAGGAAAACTGCAGAAGTGAAAGTTCCACCATCAGGAACGCCATGGGACTCATGAAATCCCAGTTTTTGTCTACTTCAAAGCAGCATTTGACAGCACTGATCATGTCTTGCAGTGAAAGATATGAAACTAAAAACCTGCCTCATCAAATCATTCATCTCATTAAACATGTATATTGTGGCAGTAACTAATAGCTGTACTGGGCATTACTTTGAGCTTGGTAGTTGCGGGGATTTGCATAATACATGCTCACACATGGTCATTTTTTTCCTTTTGGCATTTTGATATAATAACAAAACAGCTTACATTTAGAACATGGAGAAGATAATAATAGACAAAAGAAATAGGGAGGAGATGCTAAGGCTTTGTATAAGAGTTAGGAAAAGAGTGTGAAAGCTTGGTCAAAAAAGTGGGCTTTGGAAGGTTTTTAGAGGTGGAGAGGAAACTGGGGGGATTTTTGGGGTCAAGTTCCAGGCAGTATGGTCAGAATGGTTGAAGAGATGAATAAAGAAAGATGCGCAAAATGCCAGAGTCAGAGAATTGAGAAGTGTGGGGTGAGTGTAAGGCCAAAGAAGATCAAAAAGATAATCAGTACAAGGAACCAGTTTAGTTCAGAGGAGTGGGTAATAGGATGAGCAGGATTTAGTGGAGGACAGGATATGGCCAGCTGAGCTTTAGACATGTTAAGAATTTGTGGATGAAGGAGGATAGGACACCACCCAGGAGGATATTGGGGAATCCAAATTGATTTTTGTCTTCTTACTGCCCTGTACACTCTTAAAAATGGGGTCATAGTGCGATGAAAATCAAGAAAAACATCTGTCAACTTACAGCAGGAGGTCTGCTTGTTCTAATTTTCAGGTGGACCTCGATTTAGGCAGCCAGAATTCCTGCCAGAAGCAGTTTGGTGCCTCAGAAATATATGCTAATAGGGGTCAACTGATGTTAGCAGGACCCTGGATGCCATTTTCATGTCAGTTAATGCTGCTGCCACTACTTCCTCAACCTCCCACAAATCAGTACAGGTTGGGAAGCAGCCTATTTTGAGGGTTCCCCATCTATAGTCAGGCACTCATTTTTTCTTCCGTTTCTCCAGTGTTTTGATCTTAAAAGGTTCCATTATTTAATCTCCTTGCTGCTGTGTACACTCATAAAATTTTCTGCTGCTGAAATCTGATGCCGAAATGGCTAAATTTTTCCAGCCCTTTGGAGACGGACTGAGAGGTGTGAGGGCTGATGATATGGCAGGGGAAGGTGTCGGGAGGGGAGCCGGAAGACTTCCCATTGCCATGGCACATTGCCAGTGGTGGGAACCTTAGGGGTGTGGCCAATTGAGCCATTCAAGGGCCCAATTAAGTGCCTTTTCCTGCCCCCACCAGCATTTTGCCCGCATCGGGAGGGCCTGCCATTGCATGGGGAGACCGCCGGTAAACCCTGGCAGCCTCCCAGTGGGGGACCCTCCTTGATGGGTGCTCCATGGCCCATGGAGGGGTCCCCTGGCAGTAATGGCTGCCTTTGCACAAAACACACTTTTGGTGCACCATGACCCCTCCCTCCCGGTTAACCAGGACCTGCCTGCCTGGCCCCAGCTGGACAAAACTAACTGACCTGCTCTTCGAGGGTGCCTTGGCATTGAGGCGCCCCCTCCCTTGAGCTGCAGCCTTAGCAGTGTCCACCGCTAGCAGTGGTGCTGCCGAGCTGCTGGTCGTCTGCTTGGACTGTCAGCTTTGGAGGTTGAGTTGCTGCCTTTAATCGGACAGTGGCCCCGGCAGTGGCAAATTAACAGACCGCTTCCAGCAAAATGCCGCACCAGGGTCCCACCGCCCACTGGAATCTGGTTGGCTTCTGTTTTTGGCCCCAGCAGTGGGACTTCTTCAGAGCTGACAAAATGCAGCCCAATATTTCCACCCTGCCCCTTAAGGTACTTTTGCAGCCTCATGATAAGCATCTGACCCACCGGATTTGCTGCCCTCCTAATAGTGAGCTGCCCTCTGAAATGGCCTAGTGAGCCACCTAATTGTATTCAAAAGGATGCTCACCTCCACCTCCTCAAGGGCTGTTAGGGAAGGGCATTAAATGTTGACCTTGCCAGTTACACCCACATCCTGTGAATGAGTAAAAAAGAACATGTTGAATACTCTGGAGAAGTTGAATTTTACTTTGACTAGAGCAATCTATTGCTCTGAGCAGATTGGAAACCAGACTGGAGTAATTTGAGCATAGAGTTTTGGGAGAGATGAGAATATAATTGGGAAACAGTGACATATTTGAGGATCTTGGAGAGGAAAGAAAAGTTGGAAGTGAGGTGGTAGGTCGAAAGGGAGAGGAACAGTGGGCTGAGTTTACTAGAATTTTGGGATGGGCTTGGAGGCGGGAGACCCGTAAAATGGCGAGGAAAGGCAGGGGGTGGAGTGCCCATCAACTTCCCACCATCTTGCCATCTTGCCAGCAGCAGGGAAGGTGGCGGACGGACCTCCTTCCAATAAAAGGCCTCTTTCTTCCACTGCTGGTGGGGGTGGAGGGGGGCTCCGCCTAATCAGACACTTTTTGGCCCACAGAGGGACCGCGGATGGCAATGACTGCCCCTGCGGCAAAAGCACCCCCTGCCCTCACCGATACCCTCCCCCCTCACTGAGGCCTGCCTGATTGACCCTGATGCCCCCAGACTTCACTTATCTGGTTGTGAGAGCGCCGTCCATTCATGGCATCCTCTTTATCCAGGTGCAATCCCAGCAGTGGCCTCTGATTGGCTGGCAGCTCCTGGGGGTGGGTGGCCATCGTTTATAGGAACGGTTGCCCTGGATGTGGCCCTGAGTTCCACAGACTGCTGAAGCGAGGTCGGCCCCCTGCTTTCGGGCCCATCAATGGGATGCCTGGCATGATAACCTAGTGACTTAGTAAAAAGCACATTCATGATACCAGCTAGCATCGGGGCCAGGAGGGTTAGTTGAGTGATTAGAGATTGAGTAAGGAGGGAATCAAAAGAGCTGGAGTACTTCTCATGCAAGAGATGAGCTTTGAGATGAGCCAGGGAAAAATGACAGCGGAAGTGCAGAGTCAGGGCAGGTAGGGTGGTTATGATATTAGTGGGAGGTCAAAAGAAATGGGGAGAGGAGGGGAAAGTAGCGACAAAGGCACCTGCGTGAACAGCCCCAGTCTTGGACACAGTCTTGAGCTCTTCACACTCTGTATTGGAGGCAAGGGTGGAGTGGGTGATGGAAGTGGTTTGAGGAGGCAGTTTGTCGTGGAGGAAAGGAGCTTTGGGTTGTTGTTGCTCTTCAGGATCCTAGAGTAATAGGAGAATTTGGCTGAAGAGAACAAGACATGGTGGCGTTTTACATAGTTCAGCCAGCTCTGGCAATAAAGGATTAGATCAGTCATGTCCCAGGGGCACTTAGGTTTGTGGCCTTGGGATTGGAAAGGATATGTGTGCACTGTACTGGGGAAGGAGAATGCAAGGGTGGGAGAAGGCAATTGGTGGGAGCAAGGATGCTGAAGGCAGAGGTGAGGGAGCAATGATGCAGGCCAGCAGCAGTAGAACTATTGTGATGGGTAGATGGCCAGAGGAGAGGGAGATGGGAGCTTGAGAGTGAATTGTTGAAGGAGCTGTGAGAGAGTTTTTCTATGAACTGATGATGCTGATGGTGGGGTAGGGGAAGGGATAAGAGTGGTAAGGGAGACAAGGAAGCAGTAAAAGATAGCCTTGTTGATGATCAAGACCTCAGGAGTTGAGACCACATGATAGATGGCAAGGCTGAAGGAGTGGCTATGGGTGGGAGAGTTAGTATAGCAGGAAAGAGAAATTGGAGGAGGGAGGGCTAGGAGAGTTTAGATGTAGGTTGATGGACAAGGTACTTAAAACGCCATTAGATAAAACCCACCGTGACTTGACTATTGAAAGATAGCAAATTTTCCGATAGCCAGAATGAGAAATAACTAATCATCTTTTCACTGGTGAAATGTTTGCTAGAAAAACTGCTTGCAAGAGCCAACAGAAGTAGTAAGACAAATGGGTGCAATTGTGAGTCTCAAAGTCAAGTACAAATAGATGAAAGATATGAATAATGGAAATATGCCATACTGTCTCTCCAAAGCCTGTCCACTATCTACAAGGCACAAGTCAGGAGTGTGATGGAATACTCTCCACTTGCCTAGATGGGTGCAGCTCCACACCATCCAGGACAAAGCAGCCTGCTTGATTGGCACCCCATCCACCACCTTCAACATTCACTCCCTCCATCACCGATGCAGAGTGGCAGCAGTGTGTAACATCCACAAGATGCATGGCAGCAACTCACCAAGGCTCCTTCGACAGTACCTTCCAAAACTGAGACCTCTACCACCTAGAAGGACAATGGCAGCAGATGCATGGGAACACCACCACCTGCAAGTTTACCTCCAAGCCACACACCATCCTGACTTGGAACTATATCGCCGTTCCTTCACTGTCACTGGGTCTAAAAGCTGCAACTCCCTTCCTAACAGCACTGTGGGTGTACCTACACCACATGGACTGCAGCAGTTTAAGAAGGCAGCTCACCAGCACCTTCTCAAGGGCAATTAGGGATGGGCAATAAATGCTGTCCTAGCCAGCGACGCCCACATCCCAGGAACAAATAAAAAAAAATAACTTGTAGATGAAGCTCTTTTGGAATTAGTTGAAAGCTTCACACATCTGAGCAAGAACATTCCAGCCAATGGAAATCAAATATAATCTAACATTCAGGATTGAGAAAGCAGCTGTGTTTAAGATATTGCCACTGCCACCTATTTTGAAGCAAAATAACTCAGCCATTAAGACTCTAGTGCTATAGTTTCCTCAGCTGTGTTGGATGGTTCACAAATTTGTAATATTTTAAAACATATTTAAGACTTGAATGCAGTCCACACATGTTGCATGAGAAGACCTCCTTAATGTTATATGACCTGATCATGTCCCACGAGACAATGCTGCATCCTGCGAAAACCTGGCAGGCGATGGCTTACATTGTGACCCCATTTCCCTGAGCTCTAGCGGAATATGTTTTTATCTCTACACTCTAGTGAAAAGCTGGGGTCTGGAACACGTGCAGTCTTATAGTAAGAACAGCAACAACAACAACTTGCATTTATATAGCATCTTTCATCTCCCAAGGCACTGCACTGAGGTGTAATCAAAAAATGGATGCTGAACCAAAAGTGATATCAGACAGGATGACCAAAAGCTTAGTCACAGAGGTGAGTTTTAAGAATGGTTGTAAAGGAGGAGAGGAAGACGAAGAGGTGGACAGCTTTATGGAGAAATTCCAAAACGTGAGGCCTAATTGGTTGAAAGAATGACTGCCATTGCTGCAGGGAGGGGAGGATGCTAAAGAGGTCAGAGACAGAGGAAAGAGAGTTTGGGAGGCGAGGATTGGAAGAGGCTATTGAGATACAGAAAGGCAAGGCCATGAAAGGATTTAAATGTGAGGATGAAAATTTTTAGATTTGAGATATTGAGGGACTGGGGCAAGGCAGTTATCTGTTAGTTAAGTGAAGAAGTTGCGCACCATTGTGCTAATGGTTCATCTGTTCATTCAAAGTTAATTGAGTATGCAGAGGATAGTATTGTAATAGTGACACCTAGTCTAATCACTACCTAGACAACCAAATGGTATTCTGGGTGATCGTGATGTGCCTGTTCACTCACACAGAAACTCAGCTACAAAGACTCATGGACTGTCTCTCCCATGCCTGTAACTTGTTCTTCTTGACTATAAATGTCAAGAAAACGTGGTCATGAGACAAAGGTGTTGCATCTCCACCCCTGATCACACTAAATCACACCCCACTGGAAGTGGTTAGCAAATTTTGCTACTTTGGGTCCACGGTGACAGACAATCTGTCCCTTGATGCAGAACTCGATACATGTATAAGGAAAACAGCTACCACCTTTGGCCGACTTGCGAAACGCACATGGGATAACACCAAGCTGACCCTTAGGACCAAACTGATGGGTTTATAAGGCCTGTGTTCTCAGCACCCTGCTGTACGGCTGTGAAACATGGGTGACTTACAGCTACCAGGAAAAGAAGCTCAATAATTTCCATCTTCGCTCTCCCTGGCGCATTATGGGTATATCCTGGTAGGACAAAATCACAAATGTGGCAGTCCTCTCAAAGACAGAGCTTCCAAGTGGGTTTGGCACTAATCAAACAGAGGCAGTTTCGGTGGATCGGCTACGTCTGCAAGGTGGAAGAAGGTCGTATACCCAAGGACCTTCTGTATGGTGAGGTAACCGGGGCCAGATGACCGAAGGCCCTAAATGTCGACTATCGCACCTGGGAGTCACTAGATGGCGAAAGAGAGAAATGGTGACACATCCTGTGGACTGGAGTGCACTACCCAGTTGCTACAGCAGCTTGGCAACAGGTGGCAACGTCGGAAACAACAACTCATAGCGTCACTTGGCAGCTTCATGTGCAGCACTTGTGGCAGAGCCTGCCTCTCAAGGATTGGCCTTCACTGCCATCAACAAAGGTGCACCAAGAGAAGACACCCCACCTAAATGGATTGTTTGCTGTGTCTCCACCATCATTCGTAGATGGAAGGATGCCGCAAGTGAAGTGCCCACGCAATCCTTGGTACTTTGAAAAAGAATAGTCTTCTGGCAGTACCACACACATCTAATCAATGATATTATGGTGGGCAAAGTAGTATATGGCACAATGGTTGTGGCACATCTTGCTTGAGCTTAGTGAAGGGAGTTAACAACTGTTATAGAGTCATAGAGTTATACAGCACAGAAACAGGCCCTTTGGCCCATCATGTCCATGCCAGCCATCAAGCACCTATCTATTCTAATCCCATTTTCCAGCACTTGGCCCGTAGCCTTGTATGCTATGGTGTTTCAAGTGCTCATCTAAATACTTCTTAAATGTTGTGAGGGTTCCTACCTCTACCACCCCTTCAGGCAATGTGTTGCAGATTCCAACCACCCTCTGGGTGCAAAACATTTTCCTAAAATCCCCTCTAATACTCCTGCCCTTTATCTTAAATCTATGCCCCCTGGGTTATTGACACCTCCGTTAAGGGAAAAAGTTTCTTCCTATCTACCTTATCTATGCCCCTCATAATTTTTTATACCTCAATTAGGTCCCCCCTCAGCCTTCTCTGCTCTAAGGAGCAGTTTTAGGGTCAGTCTGTGTAGTGTTAAAATGCTGTTATATATGCCCCTAATATAAACTTAGGGAAAAATGAGCAAAAATCACAGACCTTTTGATTTGCATAGTACATAAAGCTAACTCTTAATCTTTCATTCCGTGCAATTTCCTCCAGCTAAACATTGAGAAGACCAAAGCTAGTGTTTCCAGCCCCCACCACAATCTCAGGTTATTTACCAGCAATTCCAGTCCCTGGCCGTTCATTCAGGCTGAACCAGACCGTTCACAACCTCAGCATTCCAGTGATCTCCAGGCTAACCCCTTATCCTGTCTAGCACAAAGATTGACTTGTTCCTATTCTACATATAGTATTGCTCTCCCTTCACTCCTTTGCAAATGCACTAGCCTCTAATTTCACACATAAGGCATATCAAACAGTGCACATTCCACAGGAATTTTCTCATTGATTTGAATGTCTCTTGTGCATTTTCCTCCTTCCTTTGCTCTACCATTGACAGCTGTTCCTTCAGCTGCATGGGCCTACATTCTGGAATTCCCTCCCTAAACCCTTTCAGCCTACCAATTCCCTGTCTTCCTTTAAGACTCTTTTAAAACCCACCTCTTTGACCAAGCTTCTGGTCATCCCTTTTAAAAGCACTGGCTTTTAGGTATCCCAATAAATATCTGTCAAGGAACCAAATGAATTGTCACTTAACTCCTCACAAAGGAACAATCTGGGGTGTACTGGCGAGTTTTAGGTCTAGGAGTGAATGGTGCCAAAATCAGTTTGCCGAACTACCCTTATATTATTCAGTTTGGATTGAATTGGCTTCCCTACCAACCCTCGATTGGGATACACACAATTTAGAGAGAATGAATTGACTCTTTCTTGCCAAGTCATCAGGTCATGCATGAAAAACTATTTGATTATATAACCACAACTTAAAAGTTTAACATTGAGCATACAGGCAATTGATAGATATAATTAGATGTAGTCAGGGTCACCTAGCAGTTTGAATAGCAAAGAATTAATGTGCAGATTTATGTAACAAAATGAGAAATGGAGACTGTGAAGGCAATTCAGTGATGTTACTGTAATTCAGCACTAATGACATCACTGACTATTATACTAGAGTTGAGATTAGTGTCTGAGCCTACTACAAATTGTGAGATTAATTTGGGAGTAAATTCCTCAGCAGCTGATAAATTAACAGTATTAGACCACCAGTCTACTGGATAGATGAAAGTTCCAATGTTAGTTGTTAAAAAATATTTTCAGAGCTGGACGGGATTGCAGAGATAGGGAGGGGTGAGGCAATGGAAGGATTTGAAAACAAGGATAAGAGACATAGAATATAAGAGCAGGGAGGTTATGATGGAGCTGTCTAAAAGGCTAGTTAGGCCACAGCTGGAGTAGTGGTGCCCAGAACTGTACACAGACTATAGGAAGGATGTGATTACACTGGAGAGGGTGCAGAGGAGATTCACCAGGATGTTGCCTGGGCTGGAGCATTTCAGCTATGAAGAGAGACTGAAAAGGCTACGGTTGTTTTCCTTGGAGCAGAGAAGGCTGAAGGGGGACTTGATTGAGGTATACAAAATCATGAGGGGCATTGATAGGTTAGATAGGAAGAAAGTTTTTCCCTTAGTGGAGGGGTCAATAACCAGGGGGCATAGATTTAAGGTAAGGGGCAGGAGGTTTAGAGGGGATTTGAGGAAAAAATGTTTCACCCAGAGGATGGTTGGAATCTGGAATGCACTGCTTGAAGAGGTGGTAGAGGCAGGAACCCTCACAACATTTAAGAAATATTCAGATGAGCACTTGAAACGCCATAGCATACAAGGCTGTGGGCCAAGTGCTGGAAAATGGGATTAGAATAATTAAGATCTTGATGGCCGGCATGGACACGATGGGCCGAAGGGCCTGTTTCTGTGCTGTATAACTCTATGACTCTACACAGTCTCATCCATAGTTGAGTCGATCTTCGTCTTTGGGTTGCAGGTATTAGCTTTTGGAGCATTAAGTCAATGAGCCCTCTTCTGTGTTGCGTTATCTGTTTCACATGGTTCCAGTTGAACCACTTTACGCATGAGTAATGATATCTGAACTGGCTGGTTTCTCTCTTGCCTTTCTCAATCCCAGACTTGCTCAGTTAAGTAACATGCTTATCTCTGCCTGTAACTGTGTGGTTTAGATATATAATCTAACTTCTTCCTCTCTGCCTTGAATATACTTTGTGGGCTGAATTTTCCTCCAGGGGTAGGAAGCAGGTGTTGGGACTGTTTCCCGGTCCTGAATCCATCCCCAGGGGGAAACCGTCACTCTTTGGGATTTTTACAGATGCGCTCCCTTAATTGACATTGAGACAGGTTCCCTGTCTAATTAAGGATGGCGGGCAGGCTCCCGAAGCTGGAAGGTCTTCCTGTTTGAGAGGAGCAGCAGCCTGCAATGAATGGTAAGTAACTGAGAGGGCGCTTCAACATGGAGGTGCTCTCTCACCAACCTTTTAAAAGTTTAAATAAAAAAGTTAGAACAACCAGGCCACCACTGTGGGGGTGGGGAGCTCCTCTGTTGGCTGCCTTTGACTGCACTTGTACCCAGTCAAGGGCCTCTAGTCCTGCCTGGAGCACTGGAACACTGGCCTGCTGCTGATGCCTGCCTCCAGGCAGTTAAACTGCCTGCTGTTGGATTGGGAAACTGGAAGCTGACTGGAAAATTCCAATTGGCCTCCGTTAAATGGGGTTAACAAGACTCTTAACAACTCTAATTGGCCGCCTGCCTCGTGGGGGCAGGTAGCTGTGCCGGCCCCGAATCCGTCTTGGCAATAATGGCCAACGATGGGAATGGAGTTGGGAAACTGGCATGTCGGCTGGCGGCAATATTTTTGGGCGCTGTCTGCCACTGATACCGTCCTTGACGCGGCTAGAAAATTCAGCTCTGTATTTGCAAAAGTCCCTTTTCTCATCTGTTATGTAAAGATTACTCAGAAGACATCCAAGAAAATCTTCTAGTTGTAAGGAGAAGCAATTGAATCTGAAAATTGTGAAGAAAGACTGACGAGGCATGCTGAATGCCCTCATTTTATGACTTAAAATTCAAATAGAGGCTTTTTGCATTCAATTGGTCAATCTGACTGATACATGTGTTAGACGAGCCCTTAAGGCATTTTTCTGCAACCACGTGAAATCTCCTTATTTGGCTTGATGTTCATTAAAGTTACTCTTTTTATTTGTGCATGGGATGTGTGCATCACTGGCAAGGCCAGCATTTATTATTCATCCTTAATTGCCCTTGAGAAGATGGTGGTCAGCCGCCTTCTTGAACCGCTGCAGTCCAAGAGGTGTAGGTACACCCACAGTGCTGTTAGGAAGGGAGTTCCAGGATTTTGACCCAGTGACAGTGTAAGAACAGTGATATAGTTCCAAATCAGGATGGTGTGTGGGTTGGAGGGGAACTTGCAGGTGGTGGTGTTTCCATGCATCTGCTGCCCTTGCCCTTCTAGGTGGTAGAGGTCTCAGTTTTGGAAGTTGCTGTCGAAGGACCCTTGGTTGTTGCCATGCATCTTGTAGATGGTACACACTGCGATCACTGCACGTCGGTAGCAGAGGGAGTGAATGTTGAAGGTGGTGATTGGGGTGATGATCAAGTGGGCTGCTTTGTCCTGGATGGTGTTGAGCTTCTTGAGTGTTGTTGGAGCTGCACGCATCCAAGCAAATGGAGAGTATTCCTTCACACTCCTGACTTGTACCTTGTAGATGGTGGACAGGGCATTGGGGAGTCAGGAGGTGAGTTACTCGCCACAGACTTCCCAGCTTCTGACCTGTTCTTGTAGCCACAGTATTTATATGGCTGGTCCAGTTAGGTTGCTGGTCAATGGTGACCCCCAGGATGTTGATAGTGGGGGATTCAGTGATGGTAATGCCGCTGATCGTGAAGGGGAGATGGTTAGACTCTCTCTTGTTGGAGATGGTTTTTGCCTAGCACTTGTATGGCATGAATGTAACTTGCCACTTATCAGCCCAAGCCTGAATGCTGTCCAGGTCTTGCTACATGTGGGCATTGACTGCTTCAGTGGCTGAGGAGTTGCGAACGGTACTGAACATTGTGCAATCAGCAGTGAATATCCCCACTCTGACCTTATGATGGAGGGACCAGTGATGATGATTCAAGTTTCTGTACTTTTTTATGTCCTTCATAAACCATATCTAAACTTGAAGATCAAATTGTACCCAATTTTTTTTTTTCCTTACTGGCTAGTATTGGAGGCTACTTGTAATCAAGAGAGTTAAAAAATTCCCGGATGGCTCCGAGGGAGCTGGTATTGCAATTGTAATCCCTTTAACCTTGGCAATACTTCTTTCTTTTCAGATACAATGAATCACCTTGTTGTCTAGGTTCCTCAGGCTTGCTGCTCTGCTATTCAAACCTAAAACACAATTATGAACATCAAACATAATTGCAATTTCAAAACCAAAAGATAAATTCAGAGACCACATGCTCCCAGTGATGAACCAAACACAAAGACATTGTAGGATCACTGCTGTAGTGTTGTACCACTAACTCTAACCAACACCTCTTTAAGGTATGGCTGTTTACTGAGAGTGTGGGGGGTCGCTGAATTTATCCTTAAATTCCAATTTAAATAACAACAACAACTTGCATTTATATAGTAGCTTTAACATAATAAAACAGTCCAAAGTGCTTCACAAGAGCATTATAAAACAAGATTTGACATCGAGCCTCATAAAGAGATCTTTGGCCAGCTGACCAAAAGCTTGGCCAAAGAGGTAGGTCTTAAGGAGCGCCTTAAAGGAGGAAAAAGAGGTAGAGAGCCAGAGATGTTCAGGGAGAGAATTCAAGAGCTGAGGGCCTTGGCAGCTGAAGGCACAGCCACCAATGGCTGTGGTGGGGAAGAGACGGTTGCCCATCTCCTTCTGGAATGTGTCTTTGCAAAGCAGGTGTGGAAAGAGATGCAGTGGTTTTTGTTGAGGTTCATCCTAAACAGCTCGGTAACACAGGAGTCTGTGCTCTATGGGCTGTTCCGAAGAAGGGTCACTGACCCGAAAGGTTAACTCTGCTTCTCTGTCCACAGATGCTGCCAGACCTGCTGAGCATTTCCAGCATTTCTTGTTTTTATTTCAGATTTCCAGCATCTGCAGTATTTTGCTTTTATTCCAGAAAATATGAGTTTGCTGTAAAATGTACATGGCATGTAAAATGGAATGGAAAGGTTGTGAGGCAACTCACATTCTGTATTGAAGGAAACTGATTTCCTTTGCACTTTCTGGAAAGACAACTTGGGACTGTTTTGACCTGTTTTGTAATGTTTTTTTTAACAGATTTTTATGAATAAAGTATATTTTTGGAAAAAAAAATCAATGGTGGAGTGATTAAAATCAGGGATGCTCAAGAGGCCAGAATTCAATGAGCTGAGGTACCTCGGATGCTTGTAGGGCGAGAGGAGATTACAAGGATAGGGAGGGATGAGGCCATGAAGGGATTTGAAAACAAGGATAAGAATTTTAAAATCAAGGCATTGCTTCAACAGGAGCCAATGAGCACAGGGGTGATGGTGAACAGGACTTGGTGGGAGTTAGGACACAGGGAGCAGAGTTCTATAAGACCTCAAGTTTATGAAGGTTAGAATGTGGGAGGTCAGCCAGGAGTGTGTTGGAATAGTCAAGTTGCACTTAATATAAACATTAAAAAAACTTTAAAAGGTCATTAGTCTAATCTTCATTTTTTAAAATTCTGGTAGAGCAGATGAACATCCCGAAAAGGAAATGTTATTAAATGAAAATGAATCTCTTAGTTCCTGTTCAAGCAGAATTTCCTCATTATTGAATACAATTAACCGGCTACTGTTGATGAATGATAATTTTCTTTAATCCACTGACTGGAGATATGAATTTATATTTTTTTGAAGAAATTTAAAAGAAAGAACAAATAAAAAAAGATGACTGCTGGCAGCTTAGGATGGTCTAATTTGCAACACTGTATCCTACATTGTAAGGCTTGTGAGGAGGGAGGCAAAATGTCTGCTCATTTTCCATCAAGAACAAAGACCCAGGAAGTTTAAGGAACTACCTCTTTTTAGCAAGAGAGAAATATTGCTAACTGCTATGTTTTAATCACTGAGTGATTGTCATGTGACAAGCCCCTCCCCATCTGTGGTTTTTAAGCTTGTGTTTCTCTGCAGCAGAGGAGAAGCTTCTGGACTCTGACATGTGTGGACCTAAGTGGTGGGTCCCTCTCTCTCTCCATTTCAGCTTACAGGCTTCAAACTCTGCCTGTTGACTGACCATCTTTGCATACTCCAGCTACAATCAGAAACCCCATTGGAGGAAATCATGTGCATCACTGTCTCCAAGAAAGCCACCAAACCAGTTATCTATCTCTTCAAACTAAAAGCCTCAGGACTGCCAAATTCAGCTAGAAGCCAGCCGAATCACCAAACGCCACAACCTGTATACTCCTTTTTTCTGTGGACTCCAACTCAACCAATCTACCTTTCCCTACTCTGTAACCTATTTTTGTGTGTGTAAACCTCTAGAGTGTGTGTGTGTGTGTGTGTGAAAGTTGGTGCGTACTTTATTATTTTTATTAGTTCGATTTAGGTACAATAAAGTTAACCTCTTTCTTTGTTAAACTCAAGAAAACCTGTCTGATTGGTTCTTGTTATGATAATAGCAAGTAAGTAATCAAACACTGAATTGGCAGTACATCCACTTTAAGAAAGAATTAAACCAGTTGTGCTCAAACAAGGAGAGGGAAAAGAGGGAACCTCTTCGACCCCTCATCACTTGACCGTAACAATGGAGTTAAGATACAGATCAGCCATGATCCAACTGAATGGTGGAATATGCTTGAGTTGCTGAATGGCCTACATGTGTCCTGTGATGGCACATTGCATAAACCCATTATGTGGTATAGCACTAGGCCATAGAGCCCAAGAAAGTTCCATGTTTGGACCTCAGCCTGTGCTGTGTCTGGAATAATCTCAGCCCTGGCAGCAGTGGAGATGCCACATTTAGCCTCAGTGTCCGCTGGACAAGGATTTCCAATGTTCGTCATTGTCCAGTGCACCCTGATGGAAGTGCATTTACTTGGGTGTTGAATGAGGATAAACTCAGGCTCAACTGTAATGTTTACCTGTTCAGATAACCTGCACACAATCAATGTCTATGGTCACATCTGGGTTTCCCTTGTAACCATAACCTAGCCGGAGCCTTCAGAAGAATCGGAATAAGAGATATTACTGAAGTGACTGTACCATGATTTATAATGTAAAATAAGATTACGTGAAACTAAAGGTGGAAATCAAATAACAGTCAATCTTTTAATATGGACATTATGAGAGAACAGTTTTGCATTCAAAGGGTTAATGTACTGGCCTCCATTTCACACATAAGGCGTATTAAACTGTGCCCATTCCACAGGAAATTCCTCATTGATTTGAACAGCTGTTTTGGAGACTGTGTAAGTAGTAATGTAATCTGGTGATTCTGCACATCCTGCTAGTTACATCTGCAACAAGATGTGCAGTTCATAAATCAGGTCCGAATGGAATTTTAAAGATGTGAACAAACTATCTAAGACAGGTTTAATTATAAAAAGATGCCATGGTAAATTAATGGTTCCACGCTGTCATAGATTACTCATAACTGGCAATTCATTTTGATGGTAATGTTTATACCATTGCCTTTCAAATGGCCAGAGAAAACAAATGCTGGATTTTTCCACTGACGATATTGTAGTGCTATATTACTGCATGCTGTAGATCAGTGCTGATTCTGCAAGAACATTTCTACCTGCTGTGGATATCAAGGATGACTTCATCTGTTATAGTTGGTGTGACCTGAAGGAGTATTCAACTACTGCAGAGCCACAGCCAGACATCTGGCAGCTGGACTCCTCTCCACGGGTTGCTTGTCATACAGCACTGGTTAACTCTCCTCTTATGATCTGCCACCAGATATAAGCCGATGAATACAATGTTTTACTATTACAAATCCCTCTGACATCGTAAAAGTTTAACTTCACTGCTCCCAGAGCAGAGCAATGGTTTTTCAGTAATTTCAGAAGAAAATAACTGTGGCAATTTGCTCTTGAGTTGGCCATTAGGAGATGAATAAGCATGGTTTGGGATAATTTACCTTCTGATTTATCCATCCTGTGGAGGAGAGAGTAATCTACCTTGGGTAATTTTCCTTCACAATACTGCCCAGACCTGACATTTGATATGTGAAGAATTGCAGGCGCAAACAAATATTCTGTAGTGAATTTCAATACAAAGTATAAACTTAAGATGCAGGAAAACTTGATCCATTTATATTGGGCTGCCAAATGAAATAATTCATTAAAACAAGAGGATTTCCAGTCAAGTTGATCATAATGGAAAATTAGAATACTTATTTGTTGTGTCTCTGTGATGGTGATTTCCATTGTCCTAAAACTAAACAGCACAGGACCAATTTTAACTCACTATGTGCAGTGGGAATAGGTTAGTAACAGCCCTAAAATCGTCCCATTCTGATCCCACCTACTGTCGTTGTCCCTAGGTATGTAAATCAGTGTCCTATAATGTCAGTCGGACTCTGGCTCTATTTTAACATGTCAACACATAATTCGCACATAGTGTTGGACATGCCCTGTACTATTGTGTGGTACAGGAATGAAATAGTAATTGGAGCTACTATTTAAAGGGGCACTCACCTGAAAGCACTCAGATCATTGATATCTGTCTGCAGTTCACCTGGCTGGATTTCTTCACTTGCCTTTTCATTGGAATTTGCTGTTTTTCACTATTCACCATTTCTACACTGTCAAAAAATCTCAGAGCTTAAGAGGATAATCATTCTGTATACTCTAGTGTGGTTGGAGGAAGAGCAGCAACATGGGGACCAGGAACTGCAGCAGCAGGTCAGGAACCTCAAGGTGCTGCAGTTGGGAACTGAAGATCTTAGAAGACCACACATAAGGAGGGCCACAGGTGTCCGTTCACAGCGCATAGAGTCTATAGGCCCACAGTTAGTTACGTCCAATTTTCCATGCGGCAGTGCATTAGGAGACTTTGCTTTTCCAGAGAGATTGTGCACAGACCTGTGCAGTGTCTTACAATAAGACTTGAAACACACTCTCCCAGCTGGCTGTTCATTGGTTGTGGTAGTCAAAGTGACAGTGGGTCGCAGGCTAAAGGCCTGCTCGGGTCTGGAAAGAAAAACCCAACCCGAACCCGACATAACATAGAACATAGAACAGTACAGCACAGTACAGGCCCTTCGGCCCACGATGTTGTGCTGAACCTTTAACCTACTCTAGGATCAAACTACCTACATACCCTTCATACTACTACATAACCACATCGGACCTGAGCCCGACCCGAGTTCTTCCATTTTTTCCCGTGCCCGACCCGACTCCCACCCGACCCCCACCCGACCTGACCCAAGCCCGACCCGACATAGTGCACTCACTGTATTTACCACTTTTAGAAGGAAGCTGCAGCATGAACGTGATGACATCATAGAGACGCTCACTGCACAGACTCAGAGTCTGTGAAGTACCGTGTGTGTCTGACCCGGACCCGGCCCAACCCAGATGCGGCCTGACCTGGACCTGGCCCGACCCGACCCGACCCGAACCTGAAAGCCGGACCCAGACGGGCGACCTGACACAAACCCGACACATGTCATCGGGTGCAAGTGCAGCCTATCATTGACTACACCCATGTAGTCATGAGAATATCTCCCAATCAGCCAGCAACCTTCATGAACAGGAAAGGCTATCACTGCTATCAAATCATGCAGTTCTATGCCTGGTTTCCTGGCAGCTGTCATGGTGCATACATACTGTGCCAATCCACTTTTCCCACATTACTTGACCTCGTTCGGCATATCAGAGATTGACTGCTTGAGGACAAGGTTATCATCCGCACACATGGTTCATGACATCTGTACCTAACTCATGCTTGCCTGCTGAACAGAGATATGACCAAGGCCAAAGTACCACTAGAGCCATCAGAGAGCACACTGTTGAGATACTGAAACACTTTTGTTGCCTCACCAGATCTCAGGGTTTTCTGAAGTACAGTCCACCGAGAGTCTCCCGCATTGTGGTGTGTGCAGCACTCCGCTGAACTTTGCTGTGGAGCATGGCCAGCACAGAAAGAAAACCTGCTCCAATCTGTTGACAAAAAAACAGATGATGGCGTGAATGGAGCAGAAGCAGGAGGATGACAGCATCACTCTGCTGCCAGAGCTATTTACCAATAGATGATAGCCCAACATGTCAGCTGATCTACTCCCTCCCCTTACCCTACTATGCACCTTCACATTAACACTCCTCAATACCAATTCTACCAGTCCTTCCATCCTGCAGTAAAGAACTTGCAACTTCTGACCCACTTTTATATACCTGATACCTATTATTGCAGGCTCAGCAGCTACTTTGGAACCATACTGCAGACAAAGTTGCAGAGTCAAAAGCTGTGATTTACTAATTGTCTACACAAGAGCTGTACCATCATATTTTCACTCGTGTGTTAAGCCATTGTGCTTTTCTTAAGTGACTTCTTGCCTATCCTGCCAATCAAATGATGTGCTCCTCTGGTGACTTCAGAATGGCTGGTAGAGGACTGCTGATGCACACATGAGGGTTACTCAGACTCTTGTGGTCAGCGACCTCAAGGAGATTGGGCATAAGAGGACCTGGTTGCAGTTTGACATAATAGGACTGCAATTTGCATAAATGTATGAGGCTCCTTTCTGCTATAGGTGAGTAAAAGAGTTTCAACCACCTATAACCACTCAGGACATATTGCAAAAAAACGTAATGCAAAATTTGAAATGCAAGATTTCACTTGTCATGTGTGCTAATGCTCAGTACATTTAAAGAAGCTTGGGGTTTGTTTAAGAAGTGCTCAGCAGATCTGGGAGTCCTGCTGAGCACTTATATTACGATTGGCATCACAACTGGAGTTAAATACCATCCAAAGCCAAACCCAAATGGCATGAGGTGCCTATCTCCCAGAAGTCCCAAACCACTTCTGCACAGATTTAGATTGAGACATGATTCGAGTTATTTTGGAAGTTTAGTGTTGTTGAGAAGCAGAAATTGCTTTGTAATAGTCCAAACTTTCCAGAATAAATCCCCCCTTAAACAACCAGTGATCTAATGACAGCATACCCTGAAGTAAATGAGTAGAGCTGGCAATAAATGAGGCTTGAGGTTGTTTCTGATACAGATTTGTCTCAGTGCCAGATATCACTTGAGTTTGAACGATCATAATTGTAATTTATGCCAGAGGTGTTCATGGAATTGGAAATGGCAGCTCAGGTATCTATTTAAGCCGGAAGCCACATTTTATTATTATTATTATTCACAGGCAGCAGTCTGGCCTACTTTTGTAAGGAACACTAAATAATACTTCTGAGTAATCACATATTTGTGAGAAAATCTGAGTGGAAGTTGTTGGTGTGTACACAAATGCACTGAATCTCAAAAATGAGGTGCATTTTATTTTAACAACCTTTATACCATATATTTTGTATGTTGTGTGTGTATGTTTGAGAGATTGTTTCTGTGATCGAGCATGGGTTGATAATACCACATTCAGATATGGAGTACATTTTACTAAGTAATGCAACTGGTGCAGAATGTTATGTGGCAGAAGCACATATCAGTGATCATTTTATATTTTTTATATAAATACTGATTAATCACTCAGGACCTTCCTGGTCTCTGCATCTCAGCTGCTCACTGGATAAAGAACAAAGAACACAGAACAAAGAAAATTACAGCACAGGAACAGGCCCTTCGGCCCTCCAAGCCTGCGCCGATCCAGATCCTCTATCTAAACCTGTCGCCTATTTTCTAAGGGTCGGTATCTCTTTGCTTCCTGCCCATTCATGTATCTGTCTAGATACATCTTAAAAGACGCTATCGTGCCCGCTGGCAACGCGTTCCAGGCACTCACCACCCTCTGCGTAAAGAACTTTCTACGCACATCCCCCCTAAACTTTTCCCCTCTCACTTTGAACTCGTGACCCCTAGTAATTGAATCCCCCACTCTGGGAAAAAGCTTCTTGCTATCCACCCTGTCTATACCTCTCATGATTTTGTACACCTCAATCAGGTCCCCCCTCAAACTCCGTCTTTCTAATGAAAATAATCCTAATCTACTCAACCTCTCTTCATAGCGAGTGCCCTCCATACCAGGCAACATCCTGGTGACCCTCCTCTGCACCCTCTCCAAAGCATCTACATCCTTTTGGTAATGTGGCGACCAGAACTGCACGCAGTATTCTAAATGCGGCCGAACCAAAGTCTTATACAACTGTAACATGACCTGCCAACTCTTATACTTGCAGCAAGTATTTCATCATGTAAAGCAGGAGTCTAGGTAATATATAATGATATTTTCTGAGCCTTTGGGCAATTGCTGTGTTTATTTTAAGCAATACTGGTACAGTGTGGCACAACCTGTCTGGGCACAACTCCATGGGTTTCTGTTTAACTCATGACCAATCACTGACTTCTTGGCTCTAATCTTTATCTTTTTAAACATCTTTTCAAGTCCAATTACATTTTTTGTTGCTTATGTGCACAAACTGAAAAAGTGAAAAACGGATTCGGAATCGGAAGGTAGGTAAAGTGAACATTCCGGTGGTTGGGTTGGGCTCAGGTCGGGCACAGGAAAAAATGGAAGGACTCGGGCCAGGTTGGACTCAGGTCCGATGTGGTTCTGCCGGGTTCGGGTCTGTTTTTTTTTTCCTGACCTGAGCAGGCCTTTAATCTGCTGTTTCCTAATGGTTCATTTGATAAAGGTAGTGTGTAACTGAGCTATGCAGATCAGGAAAATTCCAGGTTTGATTCCCAATCTCCCCTGAATTGATTCATCTGAGCTAAAGTGGCATTTGGGGCATTATAATTGGCCTCTGGTAAGGTAGGGACTGGGAAAATAGCCAGAGTTCTTTCTTCTGATTACTATCCATTACCTGTTGGCGGAAAGTGATCGAATGTGCAGGACAATATTTAGACTTGGCTATGATCCCACACCTCCATTGGTAAATAGCCTGCTTCCAGATACTATCTAGGTTTATGCCACTTGAGTTAGTTACGAAGGGTAGGTATCAAGAGATAGTTGGCAGGTCATATATTTTTAAAGGCTGGTAATTTGTATTAATTTGAAATACACAGATGCTTTAGGCATTGATGGATCTAATGGATTTATTTAAATTTTGACTGAGTCATTAACCAACCATTCGTAGCAGTTGAGCCCAGATATCAAAGGATCTGTAGGGAAATTTTAAGCAGGAAGACATAAATCTCAAAAGTTATATTATCCATTCTTCTGTATGTTTAGCGATCAAGAGGGGGAGGCGGTAGCGTAGTGGTATTATCACTGGACTAGTAACCCAGAGAGCCAGGGTATTGATCTGGAGACATGGGTTCAACCACAGCAGAAGGTGGAATTGGAATTTAATTAATAAATCTGGAATTAAAAGCTAGTCTAATGATGGCCATGAAACCGATTGTGAAACCATGAAACCATCTGGTTCACTAATGTCCTTTAGGGAAGGAAATCTGCTGTCCTTACCTGGTCTGGCCTACATGTGACTCCAGACCCACAGCAATGTGGTTAACTCTTACATGCCCTCTGAAATGGCCTAGCAAGCCACTCAGTTATACCTAACCACTACGAAGTCAATGAAAAGGAATGAAACAGGACGTACCACTCGGCATCGACCTAGGCACCGAAAACGACAACGGTAAACCCAGCCGTCGACCCTGCAAAGTCCTCCTTACTAACATCTGGGGGCTTGTGCCAAGGTTGGGAGAGCTGCCCCACAGACTAGTCAAGCAACAGCCTGACATAGTCATACTCACGGAATCATACCTTACAGACAATGTCCCAGACACTGCAATCACTATCCCTGGGTATGTCCTGTCCCACCGGCAGGACAGACCCAGCAGAGGTGGCGGGACAGTGGTCTATACAGTAGGGAGGGAGTTGCCCTTTAAGTCCTCAACATCGACTCCGGACCCCATGAAGTCTCATGGCATCAGGTCAAACATGGGCAAGGTAACCTCCTACTGATTACCACCTACCGCCCTCCCTCAGCTGATGAGTCAGTACTCCTCCATGTTGAACACCATATGGAGGAAACACTGAGGGTGGCAAGGGCACAAAATGTACTCTGGGTGAGGGACTTCAATATCCATCACCAAGAGTGGCTCGGTAGCACTACCACTGACCGAGCTGGCTGAGTCCTAAAGGACATAGCTGCTAGACTGGGTCTGCGGCAGGTGGTGGGGGAACCAACACGAGGGAAAAACATACTTGACCTTGTCCTCACCAATCTGCCTGCCGCAGATGCTTCTGTCCATGACTGTATTGGTAGGAGTGACCACCGCACAGTCCTTGTGCAGACGAAGTCCTGCCTTCACATTGAGGATACCGTCCATCGTGTTGTGTGGCACTATCACCGTGCTAAATGAGATAGATTTTGAACAGATCTAACAATGCAAAATTGGGCATCCATGAGGCGCTATGGGCCATCAGCAGCAGCAGAATTGTACTCAACCACAATCTGTAACCTCATGGCCTGGCATATCCCCCACTCCACCATTACCATCAAGCCAGGAGACCAACCTTGGTTCAATGAAGAGTGCAGGAGGGCATGCCAGGAGCAGCACCAGGCATACCTCAAAATGAGGTGTCAACCTGGTGAAGCTACAACCCAGGACTACTTGCGTGCCAAACTGCATAAGCAGCATGCAATAGACAGAGCTAAGCGATCCCATAACCAATGGATCAGATCTAAGCTCTGTAGTCCTGCCACATCCAGTCATGAATGGTGGTGGACAATTAAACAACTAACTGGAGGAGGTGGCTCCACAAATATCCCCATCCTCAATGATGGGGGAGCACAGCACATCAGTGCGAAAGATAAGGCAGAAGCATTTGCAACATTCTTCAGCCAGAAGTGCCGAGCTAATGATCCATCTCGGCCCCCTCCTGAAGTCCCCAGCATTACAGATGCCAGACTTCAGCCAATTCGATTCACTCCGCACGATATCAAGAAATGACTGAAGGCACTGGATGCTGCAAACTGTTCCAGTATAGCTACAACACTGGTATCTACCCGGCAATGTGGAAAATTGCCCAGATGTGCCCTGTACACAAAAAGCAGGACAAGTCCAACCCGGCCAATTACCGCCCCATCAGTTTACTCTCGGTCATCAGTAAAGTGATGGAAGGTGTCATCAACACTGCCATAAAGCAGCACTTGCTTAGCAATAACCTGCTCAATGATGCTCAGTTTGGGTTCCGCCAGGGCCACTCAGCTCCTGACCTCATTATAGCCTTGGTTCAAACATGGAGAAAAGAGCTGAACTCAAGAGGTGAGGTGAGAGTGACTGCACTTGACATCAAGGCAGCATTTGACCGAGTGTGGCATCAAGGAGCCCTAGCAAAACTGGAGTCAATGGGAATCAGGGGGAAAACTCTATGCTAGTTGGAGTCATACCTAGCGCAAATGAAGATGGCTGTGGATGTTGGAGGTCAATCATCTGAGCTCCAGGACATCACTGCAGGAGTTCCTCAGGGTAGTGTCCTAGGCCCAACCATCTTCAGCTGCTTCATCAATGACCTTCCTTCAATCATAAGGTCAGAAGTGGGATTGTTCGCTGATGATTGCACAATGTTCAGCACCATTCGCAACTCCTCAAATACTGAAGCAGTCCGTGTAGAAATGCAGTAAGACCTGGACAATATCCAGGCTTGGGCTGATAAGTGGCAAGTAACATTTGTGCCACACAATTGCCAGGCAATGACCATCTCCAACAAGAGAAAATCTAACCATCTCCCCATGACATTCAATGGCATTACCATCACTGAATCCCCCACTATCAACATCCTAGGGGCTACCATTGACCAGAAACTGAACTGGAGTAGTCATATAAATACCGTGGCTACAAGAGCAGGTCAGAGGCTAGGAATCCTGCGGCGAGTAACTCACCTCCTGAGTCCCCAAAGCCTGTCCACTATCTACAAGGCACAAGTCAGGAGTGTGATGGAATACCCTCCACTTGCATGGATGGGTACAGCTCCAAGAACACTCAAGAAGCTCAACACCATCCAGAACAAAGCAGGCCGCTTGATTGGCACCTCGTCCACAAACATTCACTCCCTCCACCACCGATGCACAGTGGCAGCAGTGTGTACCATCTACAAGATGCACAACAGCAATGCACCAAGACTCCTTAGACAGCACCTTCCAAACCTGCGACCTCTACCACCTCGAAGGACAAGAGCAGCAGATGCATGGGAACACCACCACCTGCAAGTTTCCCTCCAAGTCACACACCATCCTGACTTGGAACTATATCGCCGTTCCTTCACTGTCGCTGGGTCAAAATCCTGGAACTCCCTTCCTAACAACACTGTGGGTGTACCTACCCCACATGGACTGCAGTGGTTCAAGAAGGCAGCTCACCACCACCTTCTCAAGGGCAATTAGGGATGGGCAATAAATGCTGGCCTAGCCAGCGACACCCACATCCCATGAATGAATTTTTAAAAAAGACCGAGAATCCACTCAGTCTGTGTTTTGGAGCTTTGGCTTCTTGAGTAGCTTGCATCCTGTTTTTAAATTTACAGTTTTCAAGTAAAACATTACCTTATGAAGGACTTGACCTGGAAGTCATAAACTATTTCAAGGGGTGTTAACACTTTCAGGAGTACTTTGGCTAACTCAGTCATTGAACAGCATGTCTTAAATTGCAGCTTAAACAGCAGCATGTTGATTGTTGGTGCAGATGTTGAATGTGCTGCAAATCAAGTTTTTCTATTGAGTTTACTGGATTCTTAATTTTTGATTAGTGTCGTTCAAAAATAAATCAATGATATAATGATGCTGTTAAACCACCATTTATGCCATTCTGCATCCCTCTGTAAACACAGAGTGATTGGAATCACTTCAGTTCTCAATGTCACTCAATGTGCACTGTTCCTATTTTATTGACTTTTGCCTTTCTGCTTTGGATATGTAAGTTTCCAAATAGCGACTGAATAAATATAGGCCATACAGATTGTAACTCTGACAATGGTCATGTGAGAGAATATTCCTCTTTCCCACATCTCACTGCCTCCTCATCGCACAATGTCTTCTGATTTAGATGCTGCAGATGGTGTAAGCATGGCTGCAGATGGTGTAAGCATGCACCTTCTACTTTTCCTCCTTCCATCACCATAACCCTACCCTTGTGCCTTTCTTCTTTCATAGAATAGAATCTTGGAATGGTTACGACACAGAAGCTGGCTATTTGGCCAGTCGTGTCTATGCCAGCTCGCTGCAAGAGCAACACAGCTAGTCCCACTCCACTGCAATTTCCCCATAGCCCTTCTTTTTTTTTTTCTCTGTGAACAAATAGCTTTCAGACACCCAGAACTGCAACCTAGCCAGGCAGTGGTGGAAGAGCAACAGGTGCAAGAGCAAAAAGACAGTGATGGTGAAGAAACACCTGTCACTTGATCACATGCTTGCAGCTACCAGCTCAGATATTGACTTAGACGATAGATTAGAGATGGAATTTGCATGTGATGAAACACCAGGTATGAATGGGCTGCAGCCAAGGTAGGAGGCCGGGGAGCGCAGGTGCGTCCTCCCTCTTCTAGCAGCTGTCCTGCTCTGTGTACCCTTTGCTCATTCTCCCAGTCATGCTGTATTCCAAGGTGAATATCTACTAATGCACACATGTCTGGGAGCAACTGGTTTGTGCAGAAGCCTTGAAGTGGGTCAGAACTAGGAAAATCCATCTTTCGAGTCCATAATACAGGATGAAATTAGTGAACACTGACAATGTAATGGGCCAATAAGGGATAGTCAGTATGGATTGTAAAAAGACAGGTCATGCATACATCACTAATTTCATTGCATTTTTAATAGAAATTGCCCAGCATACAGATAAAGGGAATGCAGCAAATGTTTAGTTTAGTTTAGTTATACAGCACTGAAACAGGCCCTTTGGCCTACAGAGTCTGTGCCAACCATCAACCACCCATTTATACTAATCCTACACTAATTCCATATTCCTACCTCATCCCCACCTGTCCCTATATTTCCCTACCACCTAAATTGCTAATGGCCAATTTACCTATCAACCTGCAAGTCTTTGGCATGTGGGAGGAAACCAGAGCACCCGGAGGAAACCCACGCAGACACAGGGGGAACTTGCAAACTTCACACAGGCAGTACCCAGAATTGAACCTGGGTCACTGGAGCTGTGAGGCTGCGGTGCTAACCACTGTGCCGCCCATGTATAATTGGACTTTTTGAAGACATTAATGAGATGGTACATAAAGGTCTTGTTACAAAATATAGATATTGGAGCAGAGCTTACAGCTTCACTGGGGTATAAATTGGGTGATATTGAATTCACCCAATTTTCCTTTCCATGGAGAGATTAGTGGATTGTGCAGATAGGCAGAATATGCAGGTACTGACAGTACTCAATCTTGCTGTTATTCTCCTGTCAGGCATGATGCATATTGGTGAGAAGGCTTTAGAGTGCCAAGCAGGACAAATACCCTTGCAGCCATCTCTTGCAGCAGATTGTCCACTTCACCATCCATCAAAAAGGAGTTGCACCAGTATCGCTCTGCCATTTGCCCACAGACTTCACTTTCTGCTTCCCCATTGTGGTGTTGTCCTTTTCATCTCCCCTAATACAAGCTTTTTAAAGGTCTTTAAAGTTTTATCTGCTTTTAAGTGGCTGATCCTTTTGAGCAGTGACCCTTTCATCGCTGCCTGCTCTTAATCTCGTGCCCCCTCCATTTCATTAGGCTTTCTGCATAAAGATCAAGCTGGGCAGGGAGCACAAGGAATACAGAAAGTCATGTTGCACTGCAGTATTGTTAGTGGATTCACACATGCAGTAATCCTTGGGTAATTTTCCTTTGATCATGGAATCAACCCTTTACTCTTCTGGACAAGTTTAAAGGTAGATCATCCACCTCTCACACTGGGAAATCCAGCAGCTGAAGGGAGAAGGTAATTGCTTTTACAGCTCCATGTGCGGGCCAGGAAGAGCAGGAGTGCTCTCCCTGGCCTCCAAAGCTCCCCCCCCACTCCCATATGATGCCCCCATACAAAGACCCCAAGACCCTCAGGGTTGGGGAACTGACCCCACCCAGAATTGATCCCTTCTGGGGTCAGGGAGCGCACCCCCACCCCCGCCAAACCCTGAGTTGGGGATCAGACCGCCCCTCATGATTGGATCCCCCACCATAATCGGACTCCACAGCATGGACAATAACCCAGACTTCTGGCTTTCCCATCCAAAGCTCTGTCAATCCTCACCCCACCCCTTGCATCACCTGCCACGTGTTAATATCCAGGCCTGCATCTCCATTGTGTTAAACGTAGCACATATTGAACTCTTATTCTAATTCCTTGTCTCGTACAGTTTTTCCCTGTACCTTGTCTTTAAGTCTGCTGATGGCCTTACCCTCCTTTATCTTTAAAACCTCTTCCAGCCTTATATCCCCTTACCCATCACACTAGCTTTTTGTGTAGCCCTTGCTCCCTTTGCTCCAGATTTGGTGGCAGAGCCTTTACATACCTTCGCCATACTCTTTGGAATTCCCTCTTAAACCCCTCGCTTTTCACCTCTCTGTTCACCTTTGGAAATCCTTCTTGAAACCTGTCTTACTGACCAAGCTTTCAATCTGTTCTCATTATGGCTCAATTTGTTTATCCTTGTATTCTTCTTTCTTCCCTCAAGATGTGCCTATTGTTATGACCAAGGCAGGAGTAATGCACTGTTAATTCAGTCCCACTACTCCATAAGTCACAGCATATCAAGAAAGTTTTCCACCTACCCAAGAACAGCCAAATTAAACCCTCTATTTGTCCCCCAGAATAAAGCACACCAAACCAGTTTCTTTAAACAACAACAACATTAATTATTTATTGGAAAAAAAAGTCTAAAACAATTATGAGATAAATCTATAGGTGAAAAGATTTTTAAAACTCCTTGTTCTTCCTAGCCCTCATGCACACACACATACATTCAAAGACCGTTTAACTGGGGAAAAAGGGTTTTTTGTTTTACAGCTGTTTCTAAGGAATAAAAAGGAAAAAATAAAATGACTGAGTTTGTCACATTCTGGTAGGATGTTTTTGGTACGGTGAGGTGTCGCAGAGGCGAATAGTTGGATGCCACTCGAAGTCTCTCCAGGCAAGATTGATGAACTGTGTGTGATGGGTAGGCATTCAAGGCAATTTGTCTGCAGCAGGTATCACACAGGTCTTTCAGCGGGGGTGCAGCAACCAGTCTGCTCAGGACTCACAGCAACAACACAGCAGTAGAAGCTTTCTGCAGGTTCCAGGGTTTTCAAAACACAGGAGGCAACAGGAATCACTCTTGAGGCAGGGATTCTTCAAAGACTGGAGGCAATAGGAATCTGCTACCTCTGACATACAGGGTTTTCTTCTCTGAAAAGCAGTCTTCCTCTATAGAGAGTAACTTTTTTTTCCTGGGTCTTTTTTCTCTCTCCAGGCAGATCACAGCCACATTTCAAATGCAGGATTTCTTTTCAAGAGATGCAAGTCTTCCTTTACAGAGAGAGGTCTTTTTCTCTAGTCTCCAGGCAAGTCACAGCCAGATTTTAAACTGCCTGCTCCTTGTCCAGCTCACTAGTCTTTTCACAATCCAAAAGTGAAACTAAACTTCAACAATCAAGTCTCATGACAATCATAAATCTTGACCTGTCCTTCCCCTGCTGAGTTGTTTGGAAACAGGTTCCTTGTAGTCTGTGTATTTCACTCAGTTCAAACCTACCAAGTTTCAGCAATGTCCACAGAAAAAAATCCTCTCCTCAGATTTAAAAACACACAGAATTCTATGCTTTCAATACAAAAAAAAACTATTGTAACACTATCAAGCCACTCTATAAATGCAAGTTGTTGTTACTACCACTTTTAAAGCCCAAGCTTGTCTTCGCCTGATCAGTGCTTCTTTATTTATCTCATCTGTTGGCAAAGGAATTTTGAACAAGCCATTGGAAGAACTTGCTTCTCTTTTTCAAGTAGTGCCATGAGGTGTTTAATACCTGCCTGTGCCAACAGACCTAAATTCAATGTATCATCCAAAGGACAATGCAGCACAGCACTGCACTGGTGTGTTATCCAAATTATGAGCTCAAAGCCTGAAAACTGAGAGTGCTATCAACTCGGATCAAATAGTCATTAAAAGTTTTATCAAGGAAAGGTTGAATTCATTTTATCCTTTATCATTCTATATTTATTACATTTCAGTGAAAGCATAGCTTGGTGAGTTTATTTCTAACTGACATATTAAGGAATAGTGTCAGTATATGTACCTCACTAGTTTATTAATAGAAACTAGGCCACAGTTTCCTGTACCAGTCATCAATTTAAATCATCTTCTGCGGTTTTTTTTGCAGTCTCTTTGGTGGCTTTCTTGTACCCCAGTGGTCAAAAGTACGGAGCTACCGGCCAATGTATCAAACCATCTGCAGAACAAAGGCAACTGACATATTAAAGTTTTATTTTCCTCTGCAAAGTTGTTAATTACTTCCCTGTTTATGAAGCATGCACGTCATTTGTCAGATTGAACAAGGTCGGTACAATTAGCATCAGGATTATTTACCATTTTAAATAAAGACCTGCTTTCCTATTTCTACCACTTCATTGTATTTCATGTTAATTGCTAAAGAAGCAATCTAAATTTATTGTTTGCTGGAGTTTTTTTTAAGAGTAGCTGTGTGAATCTGAATTCCATCCATCATGTGAGAAATATTTCATAGTCCTCAAACCACTAAATTATGGGATGTTCTTATAGGTCTTCCACTTATCAAATAAGTTCAGTAAGACTGTTTATACCATATTTACAACTATAGATGATTTTAGGTAACTCCAGAGTTGTGAAATTTTCATGCTGTGAGCATTGAAACTGTTAGTAGTGAGCATATAGTTCATCTTGTATTACAGATGTGACAGTGCAAAGCAGCAATTTTCAAGATTTGTCCATGTGGCAATCTCAACACCCGTGAGGCCTGAGCCATTTTCAAGTTCGGGCGCATTGGATCAACAAGATGCTGAGTGCTGAATGAGCACGGATGGGCAGCTCGCCAATCAGGGGGAGGGAAATCCAGCAGCTTCGTAGCAGAGTCAAGCCAGATGAAAACTGTAAAAGGAGAGGAAGAGGCTCTCTGGGAGCCCACTGAGTTTTCGGTCACAATATTTTGTGGAGCCAGGAGGATCAAGAATCCCACAAAAATAACAGATAAATTTTTAACAGTTGTCTTGTTGGCTGCTCAAGATCTAGTATTAATAGGCAGAGTATGGTGCACACTGTTTCCATTGGTACTGAAAATTAGAGATGTGGTTCTACAACCAGCAAAGGACCCCCAACTTGCAAAGTCAAATGGACTGCTGCCTGCTTATGTCTGGAGTCCTGGCTGCCCAATTGTCAGCTTGCTTGAAAATCATATCAGTCTTCTATCAAGCAGGTGATTTTAGTTTTAATTTAACTGGCTGCCTCATTACCTATCATAAACAGCTGTGTGGCAGTTGGAAATCAACCCTCCCTGCACCACCCCCACCCCCCGCCCCCAACTCCCCGCCTGCCCCCCAAGTGTTCGGCAAAGTCTACAGAGATGTTTGGAGGTCTATAGTTCCTTTCTGAAAAGTAGTGTGCCATTGGTGAAGTTCAATTGCGAGAAGCCTTTGGAACTAATTCAGGCTATATAAAGTGGTGTAGGGCAGGACACCCAGAAGGTTGACTGAATTTTAGAAACAATTCCATGCCCTTGGGTCAATGTTTTACTATGTTTAAGGCGCTATATAAATTCAAGTTGTTGTTGTTGCTCTTGATCACTTAAAAAGTTACACATAGAATATTGCAGATGGCAAATTATCATCTTTAAATTCAGCTCGTATCTCCAGCTTGCCTGAAGAAAAGATTCTCTGGAGTGGAGTAGCAAATGGCCCATCTCGCTCCTAAATAGAATTCTAAATCAATTACAAAATCAGCAGCTTTCAGGCTAAAAGCAAATTTGCTGTTTGTTCTACACAAGGACCAGGCGGGTTTTGTGAAAGATTACCTGGCTCCAGATAGTGTGAGGCTTTTGTTTCATTCAATATATAGCATGTTGTTGTGAAATATAATTTGGCCTTTAATGCAAGGGGGTTGGAGGAAATCTTGCTGAAATTGTACAGGGTGGGACTACACCTGGAGTACTGTGTTGAGTTTTGATTTCTGTACCGAATGAAGAATATACTTGACCTAGAGGGGATGCAGCAAAGGTTCATTAGATTGTTGCCTGGTATGAGAGGGTTGACCTATGAGGAGAGATGCAGTAGGATGGGCCTATACTCCCTGCAGTTTAGAAGAATGAGAGGTGATTTTACTGAAACATAGAATTTTGACAGGACTTGATAGGGTAGAAGCTGTTCCTGCTGGCTGGAGAATCCAGAACTAGGGGGCATAGTCTCAGGATAAGTGGTTGGCCATTTAGGACTGGGATGAGAAGAAATTTCTTCACTCAAAGGGTTGTAAATCTTTGGAATTCTCTACCTCAGAAGGCTGTGGATGCTCAGTCGTTCAGTATATTCAAGGCTGAGATCGATAGATTTTCAGGTATTAAATGAATCAAGAGACATGGGGATAGTGCAAGAAAGTTAGGTTGAGGTCAAAGATCAGCCATGGTGAAGCAGGCTAGAGGGGCGGTATAGCCCACTCCTGCTGCTATTTCTTGTTCTAGTCTTATGAATTACAACTACACAGGAGATGCAAGGAGGGTAAGTGAAAATATTTACTGTATCTGATAAAAACCATGGCAATCAGACTGGGTTTTAGTAGGTGGTTCTAGGTATTTGCTTTAATTCCTCAACTTACGTGGTCTTCCCTCACTTTCTTTCAAGTAGCAATCTGTCTTTTTTCTCTCTTTTATTTATGTTTCTCTCCTATTATTTGTTTGCCACTTATCTCTCACCTACATGCTGCTCCTTAGTGACATCTTCCTAAAACACAGCAACAGTCTTCACATGTATGCTGACGACACTCAGCTCTACCTCACCACCACCTTTCTCGAGGGCAGTTAGGGATGGGCAATAAATGCTGGCCTACCTGCAACAAGAGGATTGGTTTTCTTTTAGATGGATACGAAGTGCAATTACCTATTTAGAAATTAAAATTACATAACTTCTCTTTTCAATATTGCAAGGATTGTAAGAGGATAACTTCTTTACATTCTTGTGAGTAGGTAAAAATTACAAACAAACCTGCTAAAACTAGCGGACTAACAGGGATACAGGACTTGTAGACAAGCACATAGGAACATGGGAGCAGGAGTCGGCCATTCAGCCCTTTGAGCCTGCTCCGCCATTCTATATCATGGCTGATCATCTACCTCAATGCCATATTCCCGCACTATCCCCATGTCCCTTGATGTCATTAGCAACTAGAAATCTATTGATCTCTGTCTTGAACTTACTCAGTTACTGAGCTTCCACCACCCTCTGGGGCAGAGAATTCAAAAGATTCACCACCCTCAGTCTTAAATGGCTTGTCCCCTATTCTGAGACTGTGTCCCTTGGTTCTAGACCCCACAGCCAGGGGAAACATTCTTTCTATCCCTTTAAGAATTTTGTAAGTTTCTATGAGATCGCCTCTCATTCTTCTAAACTCCAGAGAAAACAGGCCCAGTCTCCTCAATCTCTCCTCAATCTCTCCTCATAGGACAATCCCGCCATCCCAGAAATCAGTCTGGTGAACTTCCACTGCACTCCCTCTATGGCAAGTATATCCTTCATTAGGCAGGGGGACCAGAACTGCACACAATATTCCAGGAGCGGCCTCAACAATGCTCGATACAATTGAAACAAGACTTCTTTGCTCCAGTACTCAAATCCTTGCGATAAAGGCTAACATACCGTTTGCCTTCCTAATTGCTTACTGCACCTGCATGTTAGCTTTCAGTGACTTATGAACAAGGACACCTAGGTCCCTTTGGACATCAATACTTTCCAATCTCTCACCATTTAAGAACTACTCTGCACCTCCGTTTCTCCTACCAAAGTGGATAACCTCACACTTATCCATATTATATTCCATCTGCCATGTTCTTGCCCACTCAGTCAGCCTGTCCAAATCCTCTTGAAGCCTGTTTGCATCCTCCTCACAACTCACATTCCCACCAAGTTTTGTGTTATCCGCAAACTTGGTAACATTACAATTGGTTCCCACATCCAAATCATTGATATAGATTGTGAACAGCTGGGGCCCAAGCACTGATCCTTGCTATACCCCACTGGTCACATCCTGCCAACCTGAGAATGACCCATTTATTCCTACTCTGTTTTCTGCCTGTTACCCAATCCATGCTAGTATATTACCCCCAATCTCATGTGCTTTAATTTTTCTCAGTAACCTCCTATGTGGGACTTTATCAAAAGCCTTCTGAAAGTCCAAATACACCACATCCACTGTTTCCCCCTTATCCATTCTGCTAGTAACATCCTCAAAAAACTCTAACAAGTTTATCAAACATGATTTCCCCTTCATAAATCCATGTTGACTCTGCCCAATCAGATCCTTTATAATAGATTCTAGTATTTTCCCTACTACCAACATCAGGCTAACAGGTCTGTAGTTCCCCATTTTCTCTCTCCCGCCTTTCTTAAACAGTGGGGTTACATTTGCAAACTACCAATCTGCAGGCACCACTGCAGAATTTATAGAATTTTGAAAGATGATCACCAATGCATCCACTATCTCTGTAACCATCTCTTTTAACACTCTAGGGTGAAGATCATCGGGTCCTGGGGATGTGTCAACTTTCAGTCCAATTGATTTCTCCAATACTAATTTTTTTACTAATCCTAATTTCTTTCAGTCTCACTAGACTCTTGGATCTCAAGTATTTCAGGGAGACTTCTTGTATCTTCCTCCGTGAAGACTGACACAAAGTAATTATTTAGCTTCTCTGCCATTTCTCTATTTTCTATTACAAATTCTCCTGTCTCTGACTGTAATGGACCCACATTTGTCTTTGCCAATTTTTTCCTTTTTACATACCTATGGAAGCTTTTACAATCAGTATGTATATTTCTTGCTAGTTTACATTCGTATTCTATTCTCTCTTTATCAATTTCTTGCTCCTCCTTTGCTGGATTCTAACAGTCTCCCAATCCTTCATCTTTCAACTTTTTTTTGGCAACTTTATAAGCCTCCCCCTTTGATCTAATACTATCTTTAACTTCCTTAAAGAAATGTATGTTTTTTGAAAATCATGCATTAATTCTTTAAATACTAGCCATTGTCTATTTACTGTCAAACCTTTTCATGTATGTTTCCAGTCCACCACGGCCAACTTGTTCCTCATACCTTCATAATTGCCCTTGTTTAGATTTAGACCCTAGTTTCGGATTGAACTACATCTTTTTCAAAATTAATGGAAAATTCTATCACACTATGGTCACTTTTTCCTAAAGGTTCTTTTATCACCAGATTATTAATTAGCCGTTTCTCATTGCATAATATTAGATCCAAAATAGCCTGTTCCCTATTTGGTTCCTCAACATATTGCTCTACAAAACCATCTCGGACAGATTCCAGGAGTTCTTCTTCCAGAGCATTGGTGCTCATTAGATTTAACCTGTCTATATGTAGATTGAAGTCACCCATGATTACTGCATTGTCCTTGCTACATGCACTTCTAATTTCCAGATTTATACCATGCCCTACATTACCACTACTGTTTGGTGGCCTGTAAAACACTCCTACCAATAAATGTTGCCCCTTGCTGTTCCTTCGCTCCATCCTAACAGATTTTACATCCTGTTCTTCTGATCAAAGATCCTCTCTCACTAATGCACTGATCCTATTCCTTATTATCAGCACTACCCACCTTCTTTTCCTTTTTGTCTGTCCTTCCTAAATGTCGAATATCCTTTAATATTCAGTCCCAAGTCTTGGTCACCCTGCAGCCGTGTCTCCATAATGGCAATTAAATCAGACCCATTTACTTCTACTTGCACCATCAACTCAGCTCCCTTGTTGCGAATACTGTGTGCATTCAGATAGAGTGCCTTTAATTCTGTCTTTTTAACACTATTCTGCATTTTGGCCTTGGTTGCTTCTAGCATTTGTTTCTGGTGCTTTCCACTTTCATTCACAGCTTTTCTACTTCCCATAACCAGCTTTGTTTTTCTCTTCTCTGAATTCCCTTGCAGGTTCCCAACCCCCTGACAAGCTAGTTCAAACCCTCCCCATCAACACTGCAAATCTCATTGCAAGGATATTAGTCCTGGTCCTGTTAAGGTGCAACCCGTCCATAGTCTAAGGGATTCTAAATTTGGGAAGATTGCTGTGGTTTGAACTAGTGGAGGAGGAAAAGTTGCCAAAGAGATTGTAATTTTAGATATTCTCTGGAGTAAAATGGGGCTATATAAAGGCAAGGTATTTATTTATAATTAGGCAGAATCATAGAATGCAGTGTGCAAAAACTGATAAAATCCGGGAATCCTAATTAACAAAAACGCAATTTGACTTATTCAATCACCTTAAAACACTAGCGTTGGACATTAGAAATGCAATTAAAGAAAATTCCTCGCATTTGTGTACAGGAAGTCCTGAGGCAGAATGACTGAATAAGTCAAAATTCCATTTTCATAGTTTGCTGGATTTTTACCATTATTTCAGGGGAATGAATTCTGTCATTCCATCCATTCTCCAAAAAACAGTAAATTAGCAATCTTGGTAATGCCTTTATTTATGTGAAATTTTTGCCCCCTCCATGTTAAATGTAAATCAGTAAAGCTTCTTTTTTCTTACATCTCCCCTGTTTATCTAATACTTGTGCACCACACCCATACAATGTGAATACTCAGGAGTCATGTTTGGTCTATGCAGTTACTGCATCGATGTCACACCCACAGGACATCCCACTGCCCTTCACAACCATTACATTTCTTCAATAACATCAATGAGGGAACGTGTATGGGTCATACAGGTAGCAGCCCGCAGCAGTACCTGCTCTTGGGAATCGACGCAAGTCTGCATAGCTGTTTTACGTGAATGAATTTCTGCCCCACATTCTTTAATTATAAGCCAACAGAATTGTGGAATACAGTCCCCAAAACTGTGATTAAATCTGGGAATCCTTCAGCTAATGATCCATAGACATGAGTTTAAATCCAACCATGGCACCCTGGGAAGATAATTTCAATTAATTAAATAAATCTGGAACTAAAAAGTTGGCATCAGTAGTGGTGACCAGGAAACTACCAAATTGTTGTAAAAACCCATCGAGTTCACTAACTTCCTTTAGGGAACAAAATCTGCTGTTCTTATCCAGACTGGCCTATATTTGACTCCAGGCCCACAGCAATGTAGTTGACTCTTACCTGCCTTTGGAAATGGTTTAGCAAGCCATTGTATGCAAGCAGTTGTAGCAAGCAGTTGTATTCAAGAAGGTGGCTCACCACCACCATTTCAAGTGCAATTAGGGGTGGGCAGTAAATGCTGGCCTTGGAAACGACGTCTACATCCTGTGAATGAATTAACAAAAAACAGAATTTGTCTTATTCGGTTACCTTAAAAGTGTAGCCCTGGATTGAAATACAATTTAGAACTTTTCTCTCTATTTGTGTGTAGGATGTCTTGAGCATAATTGGTACAAATGTATAGGGAAGAGCAGTACATACCTCAACTGTCAGCCACTAAGGCCCTGATCATCGCAATCAGTTTCTCCATACCCCATTCCACCCCCACCCACCAATCAGTGAATCAGGGGATGGGCTGTCCAACACAGTAAAGTTGTAAGATCTGTTTCAAATCAAATGCTGAACCATTAAAATTTGACCTATAGTGCAGAACGTTCCACAAATCCTTGTAGAAAAAAATGTGTTGAAGACTTTGAAAAACCATTCATTATTCTGCACATTTTTTGATGTAGTGCTAAGTGTCCTTCCTTCTTGCATATCTATATTAAAAGAATATGTTTTGAGTCTCTTTATAAATGCATTAATACTTTTTATTTTGTATTTATGAAAATCTGCAATGAAGAACTAATATTTTGCCCTAGTAAAAATCTGATCATGGCAAAAATACTGATTGCTGAGACTGTGGCACTTCCTTATTTTAGTTTAATTTTAAAACAATTACATAATGCATAAGATTTAACTTTACAAATTGACACTGATACAAATCCTTACCTGCTTACAGCAGATAGCTGGAATTCAGACATGTATTTCCTATGATTTTTATTCCAATTATAGATTCTAATTAAAATTATGGACAGAAATCTTGGGCGGGGTGGGGATCACATCCAAACATTATGTGCTCCCTGGAGCAGGGCTCTGCAACAGGATCATGAATTTGTTCAGTTATCTGTGTTGTGTATATGTTCAGCTTATATTGTTACTCCCTCATGAATATTGTGAAAGTAGAGTTTGTTGGGTAGATTTTTAATACATAACAATCTATATTGGGTAGATTTTCTAGCTGACTGGCAGGGAATGCTGGATGGCATATCCTACTGGTGGGAGTCTTGGCTGCTTTTGAGGGCTGTGTCAGTACAATATCAGAAGGCTCGGAGGCTGACCCAGCTGTTGGGTAGGTAAGCCTGAGTAGCAGGGAGGAACACCTGCTCCTTCTCACCCCCAAAAATAATTTTAACCTTATCTTTCTGGTACCTCTGCTGCTGTTTTCAGTCAGAATTGCAGTATGGGCCCATGTACGTCATAGCAGCCCCATTTATGTATTAAAAAGTTCAACCACCTGAAACAGGCATGCAGTCTGGTCACCCCGCAGAAGGCCCCTTTGAGGATTATGTAAAGGATGCAGTAAACCATTTTTGGACTGTTACCACCCCATTTATGACGAGCCACCCAGATCGTGTTTGACAGACCTGTTAGATTATTTTGAGGTTGTAACTAGCAGGGTAGATAAGGGGGAACCAGTCAGTGGATGTTGTATATTTGGATTTTCAAAAAACGTTCAATAAGGTGGCATCCAAGAGGTTATTGCACAAAATTAGGGCTCTTGGTATTAGGGCTAATATATTGGCATGGATTGAGGATTGGTTAACGGACAACAAATAGAGAGTAGCAATAAACGGGTTATTTTCAGGTTTACGAGCTGTAACTAGTGGGATATCATAGAATCATAGAAACTTTATGACACTGAAGGATGCCATTCGGCCCATCATGTCCATGCTGTTTGACGAAGAGCTAGCCAGCCTAATGCCACCTTGCTGCATTAGGTCCATTGCCTGCAGGTTACGGCTCTTCACGTAGACAGGCAGTGGTAATGCAAGAATCAGTGCTTAGGCCTCAGCTATGCTCACAACAGTGATTTCTAAAATGTAAGCTGCCCGTGGACAAAAAAGTAGCGCTCAGTGAAGTTTGTAGCCATCCAGTACGAGGAACATTTAGAGGGAATATTGCTGGAGAATCTAGAACACGTGGTCAAAGTCCCAATATAAGGGGTTCCCATTTAGATCTGAAATGAGGAGAAATTTCTTTACTCAAATGGTTATGAATCTCTGGAATTCTGTATTCTAGAGAGCTGTGGATGCTCAGTCATTGAGTATATTCAAGAGGTTGATAGATTTTTGGATACTAGGGGAATCAAGGGTATGGGGATAGTGTGGGAAGGTGGAATTGAAGTAGAAAATTAGCCATGATCTTATTGACCGGTGGAGTAGGCTCGAAGGGCTGAATGACCAGCTCCTGTTCCTATTTCTTATGTTCTTATATATATGCTTTTGTGTGCATGTCTGTATCCTTACACCTCTCCATATATAGATGCATTTTTAAAATTTAGTTGACACTGAGCCTCTTTTTAAGGTCGTTTCTTACTTTCTTACTTTGATCTTCTTACACCATCCACTAACTCTCCACAAGATGACCTCCCCTCCCATTGCTGCTCTGAAACCAGACATGGGGAGGTCAACTGAAACAGTCTGGAATAAATACCTATAATTTTCTCACATTAGTATGGCTGAAATCATCAGCCTTGGGATGAAATTCCTCTTTTTATGCAAAGCTTGAGGATATCTGCTATTCTCTATAGTGAAAAATTGTGGAAATGCGCAGCTTTATGATGTGATTTTGTTAAGTGTGGCTGTGTTAGTGGATGATTAGTTAAGGAGAAGAACAGGCTTCTGCTTCTGTTAAAAGAGGAACTTTACTCCAGGACCGTGTGAAGAATTATGGATATTGCTGGGATTCTGGGAAGCCACAATCCCATAATTTATCTGTCTCTCTGTGTGTCAATCATTATATATGGCTATTCTTTCTGTCTGTAGACCTACCTGCCTATCTGCATGTCTGATGGATTCCATGAAATTACAATTGGTATAATTGTACCTCTCTTGCACCATAGAAAACACATGTGGTCAGTCTTACATCTAAGTGCATTATTTTTCATAGCAATACGCGACGTCTCAATTCATTCCATCTTCACTGCCTCCGGAGAATCCTTGGCATCAGGTGGCAGGACCGTATCTCCAACACACAAGTCCTCGAGGCGGCCAACATCCTCAGTATATACACCCTACTAAGCCAACGGCACCTGAGATGGCTTGGCAATGTGAGCCGCATGGAAGATGGCAGGATCCCCAAGGACACATTGTACAGCGAGCTCGTCACTGGTATCAGACCCACCGGCAGTCCATGTCTCCGCTTTAAAGACGTCTGCAAACACGACATGAAGTCCTGTGACATTGATCACAAGTCGTGGGAGTCAGTTGCCAGCGATCGCCAGAGCTGGCGGGCAACCATAAAGGCGGGGCTAAAGTGTGGCGAGTCGTAGAGGCTTCGCTGTTGGCAGGAAAAAAGACAGAAGCGCAAGGAGAGAGCCAACTGTGTAACAGCCCCGACAACCAATTTTATCTGCAGCACCTGTGGAAGAGTCTGTCACTCTAGAATTGGCCTTTATAGCCACTCCAGGCGCTGCTTCGCAAACCACTGACCACCTCCAGGCGCTTACCCATTGTCTCTCGAGACAAGGAGGCCAATGAATTGAATTGAATTGAAATGAATAGCATGAAGACACTGCTTTTTGAAAACAAATTTGGACCTAGTAAAGGAATGTGCTTTTTGTAGAAAATTTATATTTTCAACTCGGACTGTACAAGTAATTCCTGCCGTCCTTCTTAGTGTACTGTCTGTCACTCCTTAAAATCATCCAAGAATGGCAAATGAGTACAGAACACTCAGTCACATATTTAAGTTCTATTTTGTATTATAGTCAATACATCAAGTTAAATGCTGTAATGTTCCTCCTTAAACCTCAGTTTTCTTTTCTCACTGCAGGCAGCTGCATGCATTATGGTGTAATCCAGCACAAAAAAAGCATTTTCCAGCACTGTGCAATAACAAGTTTCCCTCTTCTGTGACAGAACAATTCCACTTTGTCCTGTGAAATAAAGCCCCATTCTGTGAAAACAGAACGAAAGAATGAACATTATCTCTGACATCTTCAGCTAATCTGGTTGTATAATGAATTCTTCACAACCTACATTGACATTTTTGCACCAGGACGTGTAACTTGAATAGCATTTTTAGTTTTGTCCTTAAAACTTGTAGTGAAGACAGGCTGGCTGGGTGTGGGATCCTTCAGATTCTTCTGTCATTCACGTACAAAAGTGCATGCTGAAAGGACATGTTCAGATGCATGCTTTTCCATTTTGTGGTTAATATAAATCATTCATGAGTAAGTGCTATTTTTCAAATTTCTCTATGCCAGTGACTGACTCTAGCTGATGGGACCAGCTCAGGGACAGAGAATCATTGTGCTTTAGTTACCAGGTCGTGATGGCGCCCACAATGGGGAGGGAATTATATATCAGTATAAATCATGGTCATATATGACACAGTCAGCTCTATTTTCTGGGCAGAGCTTTCACCTTGGCATAATGTCACCAGCACTAATATATTTTTGGACCTGGCACTGGACCAAATAGAAGGTTTAGTCCAACACAAACCAAGATAGTATTATCAGTTCTGGCAACATTAGCTGCTAATGCATTTTAAGGATGGAGGTTGATAGCTGGTTGAACAGGGGTAGACATCTTTAATTGCCAGGCTCTGCAGTTTTCCCCTAATGTCCAACTCATAGTTTTACTGCAATGCAACAGACAAGACTCAATAGCCAGCCTTTACAGTGGAATATATTTAAGCAGACAGCTTTAGATGGGAGCGGCTGCCATAACTGTAAAATGATTGTAATTCTGAAGAAATAATGAAAATCAACTATACTTTTTAAAAACAGCATTGTTTCATTTACAGTAAATGTCAAAACTTATCAAAGAAACAAAATACAGTGTAATATAGTAATCACTAAAATAAAGTGTTGTATATCACTAACTTGAATAACATGTTTCTTGTGACATAACATAGCTGTTGTTACAACAGTGACCGTAGCACAGATGAGTATAATTCTGTACTGTATTTCAACCCATTTATTTATCTTTGACTCCTCCCTTTAGTTTGTTTCACCCCTGTTGACTCCAGCACAGCTGCCAGAGCATATGATATGGCCGGTAGTGCCCAGACAGACTGCCTGCAGAGTGCCAAATCATTACTTTGCAGCACTCATATCTTTTGATTTGTTCTCAGGATGTCACATGGTTAAATTTATTACTCATCTCTAATTTTCCTTCCCCTGAGAGTAGCAATTGTTTGTACAAACAAGTGACTAATTAGGCCAGACTGGGTAGGAATGGCAAAGTCATGTTCCTGAAGCAGTTTGGTGAACCAGTTGGTTTTCATGTTAATCCAGCAGATTTCATTATCATTTTTGCTGGTGCCAATTCACTTTTACAACTTGCCATTAGGATTTAAACTTGGGATCTCTGGGTTATTAGTCTGGTACCATAACAACTGTATCATCACACATTGGAACATAGGAACATAGGATTTAGGAGTAGGAGTAGGCCATTTGGCCCTTCAAGCCTGCTCCACCATTCAATAAGATTATGGCTGATATGGTTGTGGTCTCAACTCCACTTTCATGTCTGCCCCCCATATCCCTTGACTCTCTTGTCTATCAAAAATCTATCTAACTCTGCCTTGAATAAATTCAATGGCCCAGTCTCCACTGCTTTCTGGGTAAGAGAATTCCACAGACTCACGACTCCTTGAGAAAAAATATTTCTCCTCATCTCCGTCTTAAAAAGTAGACCTCTTATTCTTAAATTGTGTCCCTGAGTTCTAGTCTCCCCCATAAGGGGAACCATCCTCCTGGTATCCATCCTATCAAGTCCCCTCAGGATCTTATGTTTCAATAAGATCACCTCTCATTCTTCTAAACTCCAATGGGTGTCGGCCCAACCTGTTCAAGATTTCTTCATAAGATAAGCCCTTCATCCCTGGAATTAGTTGAGTGAACCTTCTCTGAACTGCTTCTGAAGCAATGATATCCTTTTTCAAATAAGGGAACCAAAACTGTACACAGCACTCCAGATGTGGTCTCACCAAGATCCTGTACAGCTGCAGTAAACTTTCCTATTTGCCTTCCTGATCACTTGCTGTACCTGTATGCTAACCTTTTGTGATTTATGTACCAGGACATCCGGATCCCTCTGTACCACAGAGTTCTGCAATCTCTCTCCATTTAAATGGTATACAGCTTTTCCATTCTTCCTGCCAAAGTAGACAAGTTCACATTTTCCCACATTCTACTCCATCTGCTAAATTTTTGCCACTCACTTATCCTATTGTAGACTCTTTACCTCCTCTTGACAACTTACTTTCCTTCCAATCTTGCTGTCATGGGCAAATTTTGCTACCATACATTCAGTCCCTTCATTGATATCAATTGTAAATAGTTGAGGCCCCAGCACTGATCCCTGTGGCACTCCACTAGTTAGAGCTTGCCAACCCGAAAAAGACACATTTATCCCTACTCTCTGCTTCCTGTGAGCTAACCAGTCCTTTATTCATGCCCATATGTTACGCCATACACCATGTGCTCTTGTCTTGTCTAGTAACCTTTGATGTGGCATCTTATCAAATGCCTTTTGGAAATCTAAGTGCACCACATCCACAGGTTCCCCTTTATCCACCTTGCTTGTTACTTGTTTACATTAGTTAAACATGATTTCCCTTTCACAAAACCATGTTGACTCTGTTGGATCCCATTATGATTTTCTAAGTATCCTGCTATAACCTCCTTAATGGATTCTAGTATTTTCCCTTTGATGGATATTGGACTAACTGGCATATAGTTTCCCGCTTTCTGTCTCCATTTGATATTTTCCAATCTGCTAGGATCCTTCCAGAATCTAAGGAATTTTGGAAGATTATAACCAAAGTCTCTACTATTTCTGCAGCCACTTCCTTTAAGACCCGAGGATGCAGGCCATCCGCTCCTGGGGACTTGTCAGCCGTTAGGTCTAATAGTTTTCCCAGCATGTTTTCCCTGGTGATGATGATTGTTTTAGGTTCCTCCCTCCCTTTCACCTCTTGATTTTCAAGTATCTTTGGCAGGTTTGCTCCACAAACCACTGACCGCCTCCAGGCGCTTACCTATTGTCTCTCGAGATAAGGAGGCCAAAGAGAAATGGCAGGTTTTCTAAATCTTCCACAGTGTAAACAGACATGAAATACGTGCTCAACATCTCCACTATTTCCATGTTTTCATTATCAATTCCCCAGACTCACTCTGTAGAGGACCAACACTAGCTTTAGTTACTCTTTTCCTATTTAAATCCTTGTAGAAACTCTTACCATCTGTTTTTATATTACTAGCTAGTTTTTTTCATACTCTACTTTCTCCCTCATAATTTTTTTTGTCATTCTTTGCTGGTTCTTAAAATCTGTCGAATCTTCTGACCTACCACTAATTTTTGCAGATTTGTATGGTGTTTCTTTTGATTTGATCCTGTCCTTTACTTCCTTATTTAGCCACGGATGATGCATCCTCCTCAAAGAATCTTTCTTGCTACTCGGATGAATCTTTGCTGAGAGTTATTAAATGTCTCCTTAAAAGTGTGCCACTGCATGTCTACTATCCTACCTTTTAACTTAGTTTCCCAGTTCATTTTAGTTAGCTCTTCCTTCAGACCCTTGTAATTACCTTTATTTAGGTTTAAAACACTAGTCTCAGACCCACACTTCTCCCGTTCAAACTGAACGTGAAATTCTATAATTTTCCAGGCTACCTTTGCCAATCGGATTCACCCAATCTACAGGTAGACCCATGACTCTTGCAGTACTTTTCTTACATGCCCCATTTATTATACACCCTACCACTTATTGCATGCCCAGTGAAAAGTAAAGCAGGAACCAAGTATTTTTGTTTTTCTAACAAATGTGAGACACACACAAATTGACTCCAAATTTTCTGGAAGGTTGGCTACCAGTCACCTTGTGGGATTAAGAGGCATTACAGTAATCTTTAAATGTCGGACACTTCCACACATTTCCTTGTTTCTCATAAACATATTGCATGGTATTTCGAAATGAGCATGAATGAGAATTAGTGTACTGTTCCAGAACTCAACCGTTGTCATAGTTGTGTAGAGTAGCTCTTGCTGAGGAGTACTTGTGGGATATCATCATTCTTGTCAAATTATGGAGATGATTGTATGATTGTGTCAAATATAGCCATTATATCTATGTAGGCAGGTTTTAACACATACAAATAAGATGATGAATGAATGCTGCCCAGTGAGTCACAAACAAGAAAATTCAAAATGGTGTCCTTTATCCTAGCAGATTTCAGATAATGGATCTGAGTTCATCACTCATCATTCTTTCATCATCTAATTTGTAGGTGCTTGAAGTTTTCCTTGCAACAACCATTTTTGGCTTTGAATTTTCAGGTTCAGTTTTTGATTTTCCATGGTTATATATTCCAAGGCACACACTGGAAATCTGGCATTTTAGCGGCATGGCATTTATCTCTCAATGCTTTTTTCCCCCCTGTTTCTTGTTTGCTCAGTGCATTTTTCATCATTTCAGCAAGGTACAACTGCCTCAGTGATATTTATTCCTATTGTGTATTTGCATTCCTTGAAGACACTAGGATGGAGAGATTCATATTGCTGCTTCAAGATTCCCAAGAAATTGGGAACAAAATATTTGAGGTAAGTATTTTATAAACATTCCTCACTTGCACTTTGAGCACACAGGTATGCTTCTTCTTGAGAGACAAATTCAAATCTATTGTATGAAATCTGGATTTTCTTGTCTACTGAACACAGAGGACAAGGTTTTGAATTGACTTGTTTGTAAATCACTGGGTGACAAATCTAAACTTGAGGCAAAAGTGCTGGCAGTTTGAAATTCCCTCCCTGAGTTGGCATCACAGGTACCAGTCATCATAGTGAATGTCTCTAAATCATCCTGTTACACACAGTTTTTGAGCAAAAGAAACGATCCGAATAATGACAGAATTCTATTGTCCTGTTATATATCGAATGCTATAGTTTATTTCCAATTAGCCAGCAAATCAATATTTGATAGCTAGTCTAGTGTTGTGTCCTAGCCCCCACTCTGGCATCTTCTTCTCCATGCTCCTAACCTTCGCCTTCCCTACAAATATGGAAGGAGTCTACTCGCACACTAGGCCAGATGGTTAGCTCCACAATCTATCATGGCTGAAAATAAAGACAAAAACACATTGCATCCTGATCAGAGAACTCCTCTACACTGATGATGCTACACTAGTCACTCACACGGAAACTCAACTACAAAGACTCATGGACTGTCTCTCCTATGCCTGTAACTTGTTCTGTTCGACTATAAACATCAAGAAAACCGTGGTCATTGGACAAGGTGTTGCATCTCTGCACCTGATTACACTAAATAACACCCCACTGGAAGTGCTTAGCAAATTCTGCTACCTTGGGTCCACGGTGACAGACAATCTGTCCCTTGATGCAGAGCTCACTATACGTATAAGGAAAACAGCTACCACTTTTAGCCAACTTGTGAAATGCACATGGGATAACACCAAGCTGAAGTCTCTCGAGACAAGGAGGCCAAAGAAGAAGAAGAAGAAGAAGAACCTTAGGAACAAGCTGATGGTTTATAAGGCCTATGTTCTCAGCACCTTACTGTCTGGATGTAAAACATGGGCAACTTACAGCTGCCAGAAAAAGAATCTCAATCGGAACATAGGAGCAGGCGTAGGCCATTCAGCCCATCGAGCCTTCCCCATCATTCAATATGATCATGGCTGATCATTCACTTCAATGCCTTTTTCCCACACTGTCCTCACATCACCTTATGTCATTTGTATTTAGAAATCTGTCAATCATCTCTGCTTTAAACATACTCAATGACTGAGCTTCCACAGCCCTCTGGGGTAGAGAATTCCAAAGTTTCACAACCCTCTGAGTAAAGAAGTTTCTCCTCAACTCTGTCCTAAGTGGCTTCCCCCTTATTTTGAAATTGTGTTCCTTGGTTCTAGACTCCCCAACCAGGGGAAACATCTTCGCTGCATTCTACCCTGTCTATCCCTTGAAGTATTTTGTAGGTTTCAATGAGATCACCTCTCATTCTTCGAAACTCTAGAGAATAACAGGCCCAGCTTCCCCAATCTCTCTTCATAGGACAGTCTCACTATCCTGGAAACAAGTCTGGTGAACCTTTGTTGCACTCCCTCTGTAGCAATAATATCCTTCATATAAGGTAAGTGGACCAAAACTGCACACAGTACTCCAAGTGCAGTCTAACCAAGGTTCTATACAATTGAAGCAAGACTTCACTACTCCTGTACTCAAATCCTCTTGCGATAAAGGCTAACATACCATTAGCCTTCCTAATTGCTTGCTGCACCTGCATGTTAGCTTTCAGTGACTTATTGATGAGGACACCCAGGTTCCTTTGTACATCTAGACTTTCTAATCTCTTACCATTTAAGAAATACTCTGCACATCTATTCCTCCTACCAAAGTGGATAACCTCTCATTATCTCCATAGTTACCTCTTTCAACACAGGTCCTGGGGACTTATCAACCTACAGCCCCATTAATTTCTCTGATACAATCTTCTTACTAATACTAATTTCCTTCAAATCCTCATTCCCCCTAATCCCTTGGATCTTTAATTCTGGGAAATTTCTTGTATCTTTCTCAGTGAAGACAGACACAAAGTAATCATTTAGCTTCACTGCCATTTCTCTATTCCCTATTATAAATTCTCCTGACACTGCCTGTAATGGACCCACATTTGTCTTAGCCAAACCTTTCCTTTTTAAGTACCTGTAGAAGCATTTACAGTCCGTTAATTTAATTTCCATCTTTGCTGTCTGTGGCGCATTATGGGTATATCCTGGCAGGGCAAAATCACAAACATGGCAGTCCTCTCAAAAGCAGAGTTCCCAAGTGTGTTGGCACTAATCAAACAGAAGTGGCTTTGGTGGATTGGATACACCTGCAGGATGGAAGACGGTCGCATACCCAAGGACCTTCTAGATGGTGAGGTAACTGGGGCCAGACGACCAGTGGGGCGCCCAAAGCTCCGCTTCAAGGATGCTTGCAGGCATGACATGAAGGTTATCATTGCTGGAAGTCACTAGCTGGTGAAAGAGGGAAATGGCGACACGTTCTGTGGACTGATGTGCACTATCACAATGACCAGTTGCTACAGCAGCTTGGCAACAGGCACCAATGTCAAAAACAACAACCCACAGCGTCACTTGTCAGCTTCATGTGCAGCACTTGTGGCAGAACCTGCCTCTCAAGGATTGGCCTTCACAGTCATGAGCAAAGGTGCACCAAGAGAAGACACCCCATCTAAATGGATAGATTGCTGCATGTCCATCATCTTTCATAGATGGAAGGATGCCAACCAGTCTAGTACACTAATTCCTTTCGTTGAAAGAAGAGATCTTAATTTATGAGGTGATTTTTATGCATAACTGTGTATACCACATTTCTGCAGCTTTACATGTGCCAGAGCTTCTTTTGCTATTATAAAATATCACCTTTCAGCATCAATTATAGTGTGCGCAAAAAGAAAATATTTATTAAGTCCTGATCTCACCAATCTGAGTACCTACAGCTTCAAGTGCATAGGGCTCGATTTTATGCAGCTGGTGGGGGTCCCAATGCCAGACCAGAAATGCGAGGGGACCACCGCCGCCACTGTTTTGGGGACCCCTGGCTTCATTTTACGCGCACAGGCAGTTAACTGCCCAGCGCCGGGCTTCCCATCACTTTAAGGACGGGGATCAAGCCTTCAAGACCTGCTGGCCAATCAGGGGGCTGGCAGCTCAGCAGTCCCAGCAGTGGCACCAGGAGCATTGGCCACTGCTGGGACGGCAGGAGGGCCAGGATCAGGAGCAGTGCTGGAGCCTCGGAGAAGAGGTAAGTGGGGCGGGCTCACCGTGGCCAGTCAGGGGTTGGGTGGGGGTGGTTGTTGAAGGCAGGGGCACGGCTGTTGGCACAGGGGTGGCTTTTGCTACTGGGGGCCCTCCATGGCCACAGATTGCCCAAGCAAAATACCAGCAGTGGCGGGATGAGGCCACTTAAGGGCCTCAATTGGCCTTCAGGCAGGCATGGCCTTCCCCTGCCCCTGCCTAAATTGAATCGTGTCAGGAAGATGATGGGCACTCCACCCCCACCTTCCCTCGCTATTTTATGGGCCCCACACTACCTCCCTGCCCATGCCTAATGGCTGATAAATTTCAGCCCATAGTCGAAAGCATCTCTGGAGAGAATAATGCATTACATGGTATTACATAATTAGTTACAGAACAGAAACTGGCCATTTGACCCATCAGATCCATGCTGGTGTTTGTGCTCCAGACAAGCCTCCTCACTCCCTACTTCATCTAACATATCCTATTCTTTTCTCTTTCATGCTTACCTTGCTTCCTGTTTGTAAATCGATGGATCAAAAATAGTTAAAGCAGGGCTCCGTGCATTTATTTGGTTGTACATTTCAAATTGTTCTGAACAACGTCGGTCCACTTGAAATTTTTATCATCATGCATCAGATGGTTCAATAACAGTAGTGTATTGTGATAGAAACATATATTATGCATAAATATTGGGGGGAATTTTAACCCTCCCCCATCAAGCAGGAGAAGATGGGTAACTTTGTGAAAGGGGAGATGGTGGCGTAGCAGCAATGTCACTGAACTAGTCATTCAGAGGCACAGGCTAATACTCTGGGGACATGGGTTTAAATCCCAGCCTGACGGCTGCTGGTATTTAAATTTAATTAGTTAATAAAAATCTGGAATTGAAAACTAGTCTCAGTAATGGTGCCATGGAACTATCATTGATTGTTATAAAACCCCATCTAATTCACGAATGTCCTTTAGGGAAGGAAATTTGCTGTCGATACCTGGTCTGGCCTACATGTGACTCCAGACCCACAGCAATGTGGTTGACTCTAACTGCCCTCTGAAATGGCCTAGCAAGCCACTCAGTTGTCAAGGGCAATTAGGAATGGGCAAAAAATGCTGGCCTTACCAGTGACACCCACATCCCATGAAGGAGTAAAAAAATCCTGACTCCAACCTGTTGCAACATACCTACTTCCATTTTAACCACAATGTGGTTGAAAGCATCTGAGCAACCCAAATAACTCTGGAGAGGCGGCTCCGCGATTTGGAAATCTTAATGTGCTGACATTCTCACAACTTGTTGACCCTCTCCTCCACATGCTGAACCCCCCAATCTGCACCACTCTGTTTTGATCTTTTCTGATTGCCCTGGACCATCTCAGGCTGCGGCCTTCTACTGCTGGCTTTCCCACTCGGCAGTCAGCCGGGCAGGAAACGGAGTGAAAAAATGATAATGATGTCTTGCTGTTAAATACGGCAAGATCTCTGTGTTCCCAGCATTTCTGGGCTCCCCCTGCAAACACAGGATCCTGCTTTCCACTAGCCTCTCTGTAAATATTGGGGCAATTCTATCAGACCATACATAAAGGACATATGAAATAGATTGATTATAGCTGGAGGTAATGGTGCATCAGCAACTACAGATATGGTTTGTAAACTTTTTATTTTGTGTATCTGCAGCTGTTGACAGACTCATGGGGCTTGAGTTTTAGGCCTTGCTGGGCTGGGATTGGAGGTGGGAAGGTGCTAAAAATAACACCGCTGCCCTGCGTACCAGTTCTCCAGCTCATTTTCCCAGAGGTGAGATGGGGGTGGGGATGGCAGGGCTACCAACCCGCAAGCAGCAGGTAGCCAATTAAGGTCGTTAACAGCCATTTAAGGCCAATTAAAGGAGGCCAACTAGGATTTTCCATTCAGCCTGTAGGTTCCAAGAGGCGGTGGGGACAGTTTAACTGCCTGGAGGCTGCCTCTGGGCGACAGACTGGGGAGCCAGTGCTCCAGGCTGGCTGAGCGGCCTTCCCTGCCTGCCTGCCTGAGTGTGGCAGCAGCCGCAGCCTGCCCTGTAGAGGGGTTTCCTTCCCCACTTCACAGTGGTGGCCTGGTTGCAAAACATAAAAATAGTAGGAGAGAGGAAACCTCCATTGTAAAGCACCCTCTCCCTTATTTACCTTCCATTGCAGCCTCTGATTGGCTCTCCAGCTTCAAGAGCCTGCCTGCCATTTTTAATTGGATGACGAGCCTGCCTTCTGGCCATTAATTGGTTGCCCCAGGGAAAATGACAATGAGTGACTGTTTCCCACACAGTGTGCTGGATTTTATGCACCTGCCGCTAGGAGCGGCGGTGGGCGGAAAATGCAGGCCACGCACCGCCATGCTGCCACGATCGTCCTTGCAGCGGCCCACAATAATATGCCAGTCAAGCTTCCACCCCCCCCCTCAAGCATGTGAAGGGGCGGGCAATGGCACCAGCTGCCTGTGCACAGGCGCTGGCGCCATTTTTAAAGCCCTGGCAGCTAATATAAATTTTTAAAGTTATTACCCACCGCCCCCCACTGTACTGATTAAAAATTTGCTGCCCCTTTCCCACCCCCCAATTACAATAAAATTCATTATTTGCTCTCTCTCCCCAGCAAAGCACTTACCTTCCACACTTGACCTTTCCCCCCCCACATACTGAACAAAGTGCACAGGTCACCCCTTCCCGCCATCCCTGATACTAATGATGTAAATAAAAGCAAAATACTGCGGATGCTGGAAATCTGAAATAAAAACAAGAAATGCTGGAACCACTCAGCAGGTCTGGCAGCATCTGTGGAAAGAGAAGCAGAGTTAACGTTTCGGGTCAGTGACCCTTCTTCAGAACTGTTCCGAAGTTCCGAAGAAGGGTCACTGACCCGAAACGTTAACTCTGCTTCTCTTTCCACTAATGATGTAAATTTGACCCTGTTCCCTCCCCCCACCTAAAAATCTTAAGATCCCCCCTTCCCCACCACTGTGGCGCCTGCCTTCCCCGGACAGAAAAGTGAATGCGCAAGTGCCGGCTGCCGCTCAGAAGATCACAGCCCGATGGTAAAATTGGAGTCAATTTTATTTACGTGCATGCATTCTGCTCATTTGACTATTTTAATCCAGATCCTGTCGCCCATCGGCCGGGGGGGTGGGGAGGGGCCGCCACGGAGCCTCGCCACCGGCGGGAAGATCGGGCCTGGACTCCTGGTGTTGGGCTCCGTGGCAGGCCGCTACCGGACCGATCTTCCAGCACGCCCCACCACAGAGCCCGACGTAGGGAGCTCAGTAAAATCCCGGCCCCGTGTGCTTCTGACCTACATTTCAGCCTGATGACAGCGTTCAGAAATATCCTGCCCTTGGAGCATTCCTGCCACCCTCCACCCCCCCCTTCCCAAGTTCTAAAAGACTATGTCAGTTACTTAAGAGAAAACAATGATATTCTTACTGAATTCCTTAATTAATTGATAGTAGTAGAAACAACATGCTAGTAAACTAATGAACAGCCTGAGATGGGCACAAACTCTCCAGTGCACAAACTAGGGAGACCGCAGAATTCCACGCCAGTAGGAAATGGGTCTAAGAGCTCAATTCTCCTAATTCTGCAATCCCATTTGTACACATCAGCTCTCCCAACACACAGCATTGCAGAATATTGTCTAGAAATTTTACGATAGTGTGGTAGAAATTGGTTGGTGTTTCAGGGTCCAAATTGGGCACTGTTAAGTAGAGTTTTGCAGTGTGATATCTCATGCTGGAACAGCATTAGAATTCCACCTGACAACATATTGGTTCAATAGGCAGATGCCTAAAAGGAATGCAAGTATCATTAAAATATGTTAATAACTTTCCTGCACTGGGAATCAGGACCGTTTGGTGAAATTGATGATCATGAATGTCTGAAATGTATCTTCCTAAACCCGTCCAGAAAATCATGGCAGGAGCAATTGGCAAGCAGCTATCATAAAGGGATCTGCACCTCTGTTAAGATAAATCTTTAGTTGGTTGTTATAGGCTTCTGGGTGCCTTTTGGTTGGTTTTGCTACAGTTTGGCTGTGAAATACTTTGGAAGAGAGCGTTTTTGGAGAATCTTGAACTCATTCTTAGGATTTTCTTGTTCTCTATTGTTAGACATAGGAATGCTGTTGGGGCTACTCTTGAGGCTCCCAAATCAGAGGGATGAACAACAGCAAAGACCTGTAGCAGCTACAAGAAGAGGGTGAAGGAGGGAAGGGCACAACATGTGGGACTTCAGAAATAGAACATCACACCCGAGCTGCTCAGAGATGCAGTGTGTAAGTTTGCTGCTTTTTAACAGCGAGACAGTCACTTACCTGTCCCACATGTTGGAGCAAGAAGTGGAGGACAACACCAGGGCTTGCACTGCACGATCTGTGGCAAAGTTGATCCCAGTGGCTCTAAGCTTTTATGCCTCTGGTTGCTCCAAACTGCTTCTGATGATGTCAACATCATCAGTCAGCTTGTTGTACTGTTTGTGAGGTGACAAACAAGCAGGAACTTGCTTTCCTAACAAGCAGCAAAAAAGAGCACTGGGAATTGCCCAGACTGATGGATTCCTATAGATACAGGGCATCAAGGACTGCACACATAACTCTATGTGCTCCCCATAATGAATAAGCACTGTTTCTCAACAGGAAGGGCTTTCATTTGCTCAATGTTCAACTTGTTTGTGATCATGGGCTGCGAGTTATGCAGATTTGTGCCCAGTTTTCAGGCAGTATTCATGACGCTTTCATACTGTGCCAGTTCTCAATGCCCTTTCTGTTCCACCCAGACCATTGGATAGTGGAGTGGCTGCTGGGGGACAAGGCTGTCCCCTTAGTAACTGTCTCACAACTTCTCTCAGGAGCTCGGGCACAGAAGCAGAGTACTGATGTAATGGGAGCCATGAAGCAAGAAGTCTCCTGATTGAGCAAATCATTGACATTTTGAAACAAAGGTCCTGGTGCCTGGACAGCTCAGGTGGAGTCCTTCAGCACAGCCTAGAGCATGTGCCAGGATTCATACTGTTTTCAGAATGACTCCATAATCTTGTACTGTAAAAGAAAGTTGCTGTGGCTCAGTTGGTAGTACTCTGATTCTGTGCTATACGATTCTAGGTTCAAGTCCCACTCCTGGGCTTAAGTATACAAATTGAGGCTGACAGTCCAGTGTAGTATTGAGGGAATGCTGCACTATTAGCGATGATGTGTTTTGATTCTACACAGCGAGTGGTTAAGGTCTGGAATGCACTGCCTGACAATGTGGTGCAGGCAGGTTCAATTGAGGCATTCAAGAGGGAATCAGACTGTTATCTGTAAAAGGAAGAATGTGCTGGGTTGCAGGTGAATGGCACTAAGTGAATTGCTCACTCGGAGAGCCAGTGCAGACACAATGGGCCGAATGGCCACCTTTTGTGCTGTAACAATTCTGTGATTCAGCCTCTGCCTGAGGAGGAAAAGGTGGAGAAAGGAGATGAACATGGGAATGCAGAATGAAAGATGCAGAGGAGGAGTACAGCCCCGCAACGCTGTGAGCTGCTAGAACTGTAATGTATCAAATTAATGAGGAGACATTTTCCTGAACCATCTCTCCCCTCCTCAGAGCACCAACAGTCCCTCCTTCCTTCTGACACCAACCATATCAAAGGCCGAACCATGTACAACTTCGTAGGTGTTCCTGTTATATGACTAACATTATGAAGAAGAACAGCTATATCAAAACATAACATTCTACATCACTACTCCAAAATAATCCAGTCTTGATTTGATGAATGGTTACACCGGTCATACCTATCCATAAATCACCCTTGTGTAAAGCCCTAAAGCCTGTCTTGTGTGTTCAGATACATAGTCTAGTGCTCCTATGAGGTGGCTCCCCAGTGGCTACAGCTTGGCAGCTGGAAGGCTGCTGAACCTTGCTGAGCATGCTTGATGGTCATGGTGGAGGAGCATTGGTCATTGAAAATCCAGCTGCAGACTGCCAGACTTCAGCTGGGGAAGTCTGGCATCAACAGGGGTGCTTGCTCAGAGGTTGGTGGGGGGAGCAGGCGTGCTGTCCTCCTGAGAAAGGACTGCATGTACCTCACCCATGGAGCTAATGACAGTCGCAGTATGAGCCTCAGCATGGCCACCGCTCTTCATGAGAACCAAGCAGAGGCATGTTGGGAGGCTCACAAAGCCCCTGCCTATGCTTTCCTTCAGGCTTTGGCCCCAGAGCCAAATGGCAGCAGTTTGAACTCCCTTTGAAGCAGTCAGACCCACCACCAGAAGCTCCATCACTGTGGATCTCTCTGCAGTGCTTATAGAGCTGCCCATTTGCTCCATATTTGACTGCATGAACTTGATGGTGTGAACAAAGACCGCACACAAACTGGAGCTGGGCCCTTCCGTGCGCGCTGACAGAGTGTAAAGTCATTGGCAGGAAGGCCAGTACTCTTAGAATGTCTGTGTGTATAGCCATCAGCCTTATGTATGGTGGACACTTAACGTCTTCAATGCGAGCTTGAATGCGAGCTCCTGCTGCAGCTGTCCTATCTCCCTGCTCTTTTTTTTTGAACACAAGTGCTGGCTACATCACTACATGCCTTTAGCCTATTCTCTGAAATACCCAGGGTACAGGTCTCTGAGCTCTGAGATTAACTGACACTTCCTCTTCTGCAGTGCTGCTGTTTTCTTTCTCTGCCCCCTCAAGGCTTTGTGGAGTTTCTGCACCTGAAATGGAAGCAGGGGAGCAGGCACTGAAAATTGTGGATGCTTTGTGAAGAATGAGCTCAGTCAAGGAAATTATGTTTCTCATTCCTGGTTCCTTATATGCTTAACTGTAATATAATGAAGAAAGGGACTGAGAAGAATGGCTGGTGTTTTCGAAATTATTGCTTTAATGCTCTGAGGAAAACAAAATGCTTGTTGGATCGTCAACAGAATTCTTATATGGAAATAATGACCATGGATAAATTTAAAAGTGGGTGTTACACTATGTTATTACATTACCCCCTCTCCCCTCTACATTATTTTTCTTCTATTTTTTGGTTCCTCTGCATCATTCCTGCAGGAGGAGGGAACAGAGCCAACCAGCTTTTCAACATCTATCAGTGCTGTTCCAGAGCTGACCATTAAGAGGTGCAAGCATATAGCTCTGAGATTATTTCCCCTCAGTTCCAGTGGAGAAACTGCTCACCTCTGTTTGCTGACCTCCCCTAAGAGTAGTTCCAATATATTTTTTAACCTGGCTTCCTAATTTGTATTCAAACCTTTAAGCAGCAGTGATCTCTGAGAGAGTGGCTTCTGAGAATGCCAGTTAGAGTATAAGGGGAGAATTTCTGTGCCTTCCATCATAACTTTGGCTGAAGATTAGCATCTTCTTCTCCAAGCTCCTAAGAAATGGTCATTTTCAGTCATTTCCCCAGTGGTTCCATCTATCTGCTGCCATTACAGCAGATCGGAAGAACCCCTGTGGTTTTGTGGCTGGACAGTCCATTTTTTTGAGCAGACTATCCATTTTATTCTAGTATTAATGTAAATCTGGCATTAAAATTCTGCTTTTCTGTGTTTTTAATTTTTGACTTTTCTTCATCCCATATTGGAAAGTCACATTAAAATATCAAAACTAAACCTCTCTTGATGACTGGGTCTGTTGCAGACTAATTGATAAACATTAATTGCCATGGTTAGTCAACAACTCCATTATTGTTGAATCACATGTCGACCAGTATGTTTTTAGCCTAGTAATTCCTAACCAAATGTAATGCTTTCAGGAGCTCCAAAACTACTAGAGCCTTGAAATGAAGTTGCCACTAGCAAGGAGGGGTTGCTGTTATAAAAATAAAAACAAGAATCAGTATTTTTTGATGAGGAGGGAAAAAACTGGGAAAAATATTTGAATATATCTCCAGACAAGAACATTGCAAATCCCTGGCAGTTTTTTATATGATGGAGAACATGAGTTGATAAATTGTCATCAGTAACTGATGCAAATTATGATTGGCCAAATTGACTGCAGCAATAATCCAGTTTATAGAATTAGGATAATGCAGAAAGGCTATGTGCATGAGGTAGGGATTTATGTCCAGGTTACGTAAATAAGATGGCCAAATGATCAGATTTGAGGCCTCCATCAGATGCCTGTCCAAAATGTTGATGTTTGGCAAATCTGTTGTAAACAGCTTGCGAAAGACTGGCTTTAATACCTACCCCCATTGACTAATGCCATCACATACAGCATAGAAACTTATCTGAAGTAGATAATGAAAATTAAGAAAATATCTAACTCAGAATCTTTTTTTATGAGCATGGCACCTTTTATTGCATGAACTTACTGCTGCAGTTGGAAGTTCAATAAACTCCTTGGTTTCATTTTAAAAGCTTGACAACTTCAGCTTTAGAATTTTTCTTTTGTTTTTCAAACTTCATTGCTTTTCCACACTAGGCAGGCAATTTAAAGAGGAAGGAAAACCTGTGTGTTACTTACTGATACGGAACCAGCTGATTAAAGGAAACAAATTAAATAGTACTTACTTAAGCAGTGAGATCCACAGAGAGCAGTAAAAATACTGGCATTGGTCTGTAATAGTTCCATCTGAATGTCAAATTTAGGTGTGTCAGAAAAATTACTTTAATGTGGCATTTTTTGTTATTGGACCAAGGAGAACATAATACATGACAACACCAGTCACTTTTTATACCATTGAAATATTGCATTAGCTCCTATGTTACCCTGTTCCCTATGTTGTTATGTCCAGGATGTAAATTCGAAGTACATCCCTCCTGGTTATTATTTATAGCTGAAATGCTCTACAGAACCTATTTTGTATGGACAATTAAGTATCACTGGAGAACCTAGACATTTTCTTAAAGTGACTTATTCAACTTGGTCTACATATTTCACATCTTCTCTGCATCCTTGCTGGACTGATATCAACAGTTACTCTAAGAGCTTGCTGGGCTGAATTTCATGAGCCCGCCGCCGGCATGGAAAACGGTGGCGTTCCTGTGTGTCACGCGTGCAGCCGGGCTGCTGCGATTACGCAGCGGGCATCCATTTTACATAATGGAGGCGGCAGTCACCCACAATCTTGTGGTGGGGCGGCAGGTGAGATGCCGATCAGAGCATCAGCTGACATTGGATAAGGTGCTGTCGCCATTTTTAAAAGCCTGTCAGCCCTGCATTCACTCCTACCTTGCAGTCTACTACAGAAAGTCACTTTACTATTAGGCATGGAAAATCAGTTACCTTCAACATTAAACCCCCCTGTCGGAAGAGTGGAGAGGATGGCAGAGGTTAGACCAAGGGTGGCCCTATGCTTCAGGGATGCCTCCCTGCTGATTCTCCTCCAAGTTACAAGGGAAAGGCAGGAGGTTCTTTTCCCCAGCGATGGCAAGAAAAGGTCCTCCCACCTGACCAAGCGAGCCTGGCTGGAGATCACAGAGGATGTCAGCAGCCATGGGGCCAGCCGTCATAACTGGGTGCAGTGCAAGAAGAGGGTCAATGACCTCCTGCATTTAGTCAAGTTGAGTGCTACATTCCAATGCTCTTTTCTGGGGTTTGTTTGTCACTACAGGGTGTGTGCCATGGTAAGGATGCCACTACCAGCGCGATGACAGAGAGGTTATAACCTCATCATGACAGATGCATGGCTGCAACTAGGACACACCCCACCCTCGTTCATAGCCTAATAAATCCCATGACAGTGTGTGTCAGCATGATATACATCAGATCCCCACGTTGGTGATGAGGGGCCCATAGTAGCAGAACAGTCATGGTAAAATGTTTTATAATTACACCATCGTTCCTCTTGCAAGAGAAGAGGCCCATAATTGCAGAGAGGTGGTGAAGACCAGGGGGCGGTGTTCCTGACATACATCCTCTCAGCCAGGCTGAGGAAGAAGTCTTAGAACTAAGGGCAAACCAAGGCGGACAAGCTTTATCTGACGGGGAGACAGGGGTCCCTGCACAATAGAGTCATTAATTCCGTTCATCGAAAAATTCATGTATGATGGAGAGCCAGCTCAGGCATGTTTACCATAACGGGATATATGCAGCCTAACCCACACATGTTTCTGTCCTAACATGCAGGAGGGCGTTCACAGGTGACTGCAGCCCCAGAGGGACACCCGTCAACCTCTGAGGAGGAGGACCATTCAGAGGATGCACCGTTCCATAACTCTCCTGCACCTTCCACCAGTGCAGATACTTTCACCTCAGTGGGTAATTGATCGGCATTAGAATCAGGGTTACAAGCTGGTGAGAGCACTGGACACGTGTCTGAGCAACTGGCAGAGGCTGAGACAGCCAAGGACTCTGATAGTTGGAAGACTGTGGGTGACCAGGGCATGCTGAGCCCCGGGCTGATGACGAGCTGGTGTTGTCGACAGCACAGGGTATGCTGGAGCTGCAGAGAGAGGTAAGGCAACATATGGCGGCGATGTCAGAGGCCATGCGCAGCCATGAGTGGACGATGGAGGAGTTCATCCATGCCATGACTGCTGCTGTGTCCCAGGCATATGAGCACATGGCTTCCTCCATTGAGAGGTTGGCAATCCTCATGGAGAGCCAGATCTCACAGATGCACCAGGACCTGCATACCATTGCCTTGGGCATGAGCTTAAATCAGCAGTGGCAAGGTGAGAGAAGGACCAGAAGCCTGGAGATTTCTCCCACTCCTCGTCCTTCTCTGGTGAGCATGGAGGTTCCAGCGAGCCTTGAATGGAAGGAGGAGAAGCTGCACTCCACATCTGGGGCTCCCCTCAGGGCACTCCAAGTGTGGACATCAGCTCCTTAGCCCTTCCACCAGTGAGCCCAGCTCCAGCAGCTACGACGCCTGAGGAGAGTCCTGCACCGGTGCAGGAAATCCATAGGCAGCCAGGGCCCTCCAGGCCTCAGGTGCCCAGAGGACGGCCAGCAAAGTCATCACAGGCCAAGGGGCAGCATGATCAGCAGCCTGCCTCCAGTCCAGCTGCTAGTGCAGGGGTCACACTGCGTAAGAGCACCTGCAAGCATATTAAGAAAATCACCTAGTCACACATGGGTATTCACAGGTGATGCAAATGTGTTACTTGGAATATTATTAAAAACTCTTGTGCAAATCATTAGCCATCATTATGTGAAAACCATGTTCCAACGTGCCTTAATTTTGAGCTTCTGAATTCCACCCTACCCCTTAGTGCAGTGTCTCTGTGAGCACAGCCCTCATTATCATGGCAATGTGACTGCAAATCTCATCAAAGTATGTTCTCCCCTGGACACTAGCACACATTGCAGCTGGTCAGCACTCCGGGAGCACAGACAGAAAGGAGGCAGCAGACTACATGCATGAAGGTGAGTCTTTATTGGATTCTCATTGAGTTGACATCAGGTTGGCTGAAAGCGAGTCATTAAGAGGTTGTCTGTTGCCTCCTTTGTGTATCGCTCAACATGTCTGGCCTCCATCACCATGTTATCATCTAACATAGCTGCTTGGCCCTGACTGTTCCCTGCATCTTCTTCATTGGAGGATGTTTGTCGCTCAGGCAGATCTTCCACATGTAAGGCCTCCCCCACTCTGTAGTGCTAGATTGTGCAGAGCACAGCAGACCACCACGATATGCGAGACCCCACACGGGCATACTTCTGGGCTCCACCAGATTGATTGAGGCAGCGGACCCTCATCTTCAGCAGGCCAATGACCTGCTCGATGGTCACTCGGGTGGAGGTGTGGCAAATCTTGTATCTCCCCTCTGCTGTATTGCAAGGGTTCCTCACTGGCGTAAGAAGCCATGTCTTAAATGGATAGCCCTTGTCCCAGAGAATCCATCCCTGAAGGCGAGTGAGGGGATTGAAAAGCTGAGGCATCTGGTACTGTCGAAGTATATAGGTGTCATGGCTGCTTCCCAGGAAGTGAGCACACACCTGCAGGAAATGCTTTTCGTTGAACATTGAGCGTTGATTGATTGGAAGCCCTTCCTGTTGGAAGGTGGCTGGCTGGTGCATGGGAGCCTTGATGGCCACATGCATGCAATAAATTACACCTTGCACCTGGGGGTATCCAGCAATGGCCCACTCTGCCTGACTGCCAGGGCCAGTCCGGTAATGCACATAGTCGCTGACCCTCTTGAACAGGGATTAGTCACCTACTTGATGCAATGGTGCACTGCGGCCTGGGAGACCCCACACATGTCCCCAGTGCATCCCTGGAAAGATCCAGATATGTAGAATTTTAGTGCCACTGTAATCTTTAGGGACACTGGCATAGGGCCACCCGCAAATCCCATGGGTCACAAATTGTCCTGCAGAAGGCTGCATAAGTCGGTGACAGCCTTCCTGGAGAACCGTAGTCTTCACTGACAGTTTCACTCGGACATTTGGAGTTAGGTGATGCGGGTCGTGTAGACTCTGTGGTGTACTTGGGCCCTTCTTGTCCTGGCCGGCTGCTGCTGCTCTTGTTGTGGAGATTCAGGGTCAGGTGCAGTTGCCTTTTGGGCCTGCCTCTGACAGAGACACCTCAACACGCCAAGGAAATCCAAAAAGACAGGGTAAGATCCATGGCAGGTGGCCTGGGGCCTTCGGATTGCTTCAGATGCAGAGTCGAACCTGCCTTGACAACTATGCTCAACTGTGCTCAACTATGCTTGACAACTTGACAACAAATCAATATTTGCTCATTGGAATGCCTGATGTGCTTTAAGACTAAAGGTTACTGTTGGGCTACCATGTTTTCCAGCAGTGTGAGACACCACACACAGTAAAACAGTATTTATGATACCCTCTAATGTCCTCCCCCGATTCAATCAACCTAAACCCTTGCAGAGTGCCCAGATACACACAGTCCCCTTGCAGACCCTACATCGGCAGTGCAACAATGGCCATAGAATCCCCACTTGCCCTATGCTGTAATGGTCGGGATACCTCCTCGCCTCTTACCTCGGTGCCACCAGCTTACATTTAAATTACATTTAAATTAATGCTAAGCAGCACTTCACCAATTTAAATTAGGTTGCCGTTGCGTAGAGACGTCAATACTGTAATAGTACTTCCCTGCCTCTGACAAAATCGGAACACTACGGAATGGCACCGGGTTGCAGGGTGGCCGACTCCGCAGCGATTCTCCGTCCCCCCAAGCCACTGAACCCACCTCAAAAGACCACACAAAACTCAGCCCATATAGTGCCTTTCACATCTTCAGGTTATCGTGTATGTTTCAGTCTAGTTATTGTTTTTCGCAGTGCAGTCACTGGTGATTTGTAGGCAAACTATGGCAGCAGATTTGCTCACAGTAAGATTCCACAAACAGAATTAAACTATTATGCAGGTGTTGGTTAAAGAAGGTACATTGGTCAGAACATGAGGGCATTCTTCAAAAAATTGCCATATCATTTATTATATCCACTGGAATAGGTGAACAGGATCTTTTGAATATCTCATCTGAAAGCTCGGCTGACCTCGGCACTGTATCAGAACCATTGCTCACCACCATCACCACTAACCATTCATTAACAGTGCTCAATGCTTCGTCCTCAATGCACATGATTATCCACTTCTGCTGTGTGTTGATCTGAGCTGATCACTGCCTCAAGTGTAGGTAGTGACAGGTGCTGCTCTGACAAGTGGTTTTAATAACTCACTGATGCTAGTGGCTCGGTAACACCACTACTAACCAAGCTGGCCGAGTCCTAAATGACTTAGCTGCTAGACTGAGTCTGCGGCATGTGGTGAGGGAACCGACAAGAGGGAAAAACATACTTGACCTCGTCCTCACCAATGTAACTGTCACAGATGCATCTGTCCATGACATTATTGGTAGGAGTGGCCACTGCACAGTCCTTGTGGAGTAAAAGAACCGTCTTCACATTGAGGATACCCTCCATCTGGCACTACCACTAAATGGGATAGATTTCAAACAGATCAAGCAACTCAAAACTGGGAATCCATGAGGCGCTGTGGACCATCAGCAGCAGCAGAATTGTATTCAACCACAATCTGTAACCTCATGGCCTGGCATATCCCCCACTCTACCATTACCATCAAGCTGGGGGATCAACCCTGGTTCAATGAAGAATGCAGGAGGGCATGCCCGGAGCAGCACCAGGCATACCTCAAAATCAGGTCTCAATCTGGTGAAGCGACAACACAGGACTACTTGTATGCCAAACAGTGGAAACAGCGTGCAATAGACAGAGCTAAGCGATCCCACAACCAACGGATCAGATCTAAGCTCTGTAGTCCTGCCACATTCAGTCGTGAATGGTGGTGGACAATTAAACAACTAACAGGAGGAGGTGGCTCAACAAATATCCCCATCCTCAATGATGGGGGAGCCCAGTACATCAGTGCAGAAGACAAGGCTGATGCATTTGCAACCAGCTTACAGCCAGAAGGGCAAATTGGATGATCCATCTCGGCCTCCTCCTGAGGTCCCCAGTGTCACAGATGCCAGACTTCAGCCAATCCGATTCACTCCACGTGATATCAATGAACGACTGAAGTCACCGGATACTGCAAAGGCTATGGGTCCTGACATTCCGGCAATAGTACTGAAGACGTGCTCCAGACCTGGCCACGCCCCTAGCCAAGCTGTTCTTCTGCGGCGACTACACTGGCAACTATCTGGCAATGTGGAAAATTGCCCAGGCATGTCCTGTACCAAAAGGCAGGACAAATCCAATCCAGGCAATTACCACCCCATCAGTCTACTCTCAATCATCAGCAAAGTGATGGAAGATGTCGTCGACAGCACTATCAAGCAGCACTTGCTTAGCAATAAACTGCTCAGCGACAGTCAGTTTAGGTTCCGCCAGGACCGCTCAGCTCCTGACCTCATTACAGCCTTGGTCCAAACATGGACAGATGAGCTGATCTGAAGAGGTGAGAGTGACTGCCCTTGACATCAAAGCAGAATTTGAGCGAGTATGGCATCAAGGAGCCCTAGCAAAACTGGAGTCAATGGGAATCAGGGGGAAACTCTCCACTGGTTGGAGTCGTACCTAGCACAAAGGAAGATGGTTGTGGTTGTTAGAGCTCAATCATCTCAGTCCCAGGACATCACTGCAGGAGTTCCTCAGGGTAGTGTCCTAGGCCCAACCATCTTCAGCTGCTTCATTAATGACTGTCCTTCCATCATCAGGTCAGAAGTGGGAATGTTCGCTGATGATTGCACAATGTTCAGCACCATTCGCGACTCCTCAGATACTGAAGCAGTCCGTGTCCATATACAGCAAGACCTTGTCAGCCTTCAGACTCGGACTGATAAGTGGCAAGTTATATTTGCAAGCGCCAGGCAATGACAATCCCCAACAAGAGAGAATCCAACCTTCTGCCCTTGATGTTCAATGGCATTACCATCACTGAATCCCCCACTATCAACATCCTGGGCATTACCATTGACCAGAAACTGAACTGGAGTAGCCACATAAATACTGTGTTTACAAGAGCAGGTCAGAGGCTGGGAATTCTGCACCAAGTAACTCACCTCCTCACTCTCCAAAGCCTGTCCACCATCTACAAGGCACAAGTCAGGAGTGTGATGGAATACTCTCCACTTGCCTGGATGAGTGCATCTCCAACAACACTCAAGAAGCTCGACACCATCCAGGACAAAGCAGCCCACTTGATTGGCACCCCATCCACCACCATCAACGTTCACTCCCTCCACCACTGCCGCACAGTGTCAGCAGTGTGTACCATCTACAAGATGCACTGCAGCAGGCTCCTTAGACAGCACCTACCAAACCCGGGACCTCAGCCACCTAGAAGGAAAAAGGCAGCAGATGTATGGGAACACCACCACCTGCATGTTCCCCTCCAAGCCACACACCATCCTGACTTGAAACTATATCGCCGTTCCTTCACTGTTGCTGGGTCGAAATCCTGGAACTTCCTTCCTAACAGCACTGTGGGTGTACCTATCCCACATGAACTGCAGCGGTTCAAGAAGGCAGCTCACCACCACCTTCTCAAGGGCATTGGGATGGGCAATAAATGCTGTCCTAGCCAATGACGCCCACATCCTGTGAAAGAATAAAAAATACTGAAACAGATAATGTTCAAAACACTCAACAAGGCAGTCAGCATCTGTGGTGACAACAGAGGAGTCAGCACTTCAGATGTGGACTCTGTCAGAATTAAAAAGATATTACAGATGAACAGCATTTCAAAAGGAACAGAGCAAAAGGAAGGGGGAAACACAAACACACCCACAGGAGAGAAATGGAATGACCTATAAAGTGTTTGAGAGATTGAAGTTAAATGACTAAAGTAATATTAACATGTGAGATTAAGAAGTTTATTGAGGGATATTGAAGAAATTAAAGACATTTATGAGACAGAGAATACGTGTGACTGGCTGAGGAGCTTGGGATGGAGGTAAATTTGGCAAAGTGGAGCAGACTCCAACAGCCATGGAGTCTGGGAAATTAACAGAGCAGCAAAGGTCATTCCTGGAACTGATACAAGTTCATTAGGTTTCTTTGCATTGTTTTTAATTCCCAATTTTAGCTGGGGGGTGAGGGACAAATGTTCGGCAGGTTGGCCAAGTTTCAGGCTCCTGACACTTGGAAGCGTGAGGCTCAGGCCATTTTAACTCTCGGGCCTTATTTTGACTGTCGGACCTCATTTAAATAAGATAGGCCCAATTCCTATTATTCCATGCAAGACCTGTAAGAGTTACAGTAACATTATACTCCAAGGATGAACATTTTATAATCATGCAAATAGATACTCCAAGAAAGTTATAATCACATTCAAGATTATAACAGGCTGGCACTAATTACATTGGTATTAATCATGATTTGACTCAGGTTCAAGCCTGACCTCATAGTGGGTGTGTTTACTGAGCTCTTTCTTATCCCATAGTATTCAACAGATTCTTTAATTAGGCAGGAAGTAGACCAGTCTAGGTCGGACCCATGTTCCAAAGTGCAGTCATTTTACAGAAGTAAAAATAAAAAAATATTTCTGGCTGGTTTACCAAGACAAGTCTGTATCTATATCATATAGAGAGAGATACATAATTCTAAGGATTGGATCTTGGGGAGTGTTTTGGCTGTTAAGCTTTCTTTCTTAAATAGGCTTTCTTTGTAAAAAAAAATGTTTCGATGGGATAACAGTGGAATTTTTACAAAAGGTTGGGCAGCAGTAGAGATTACATTGAGAATAGGATGTAATATGAAACATTTTATGGCTAACATAAAAGGAAACTCAAGTCTTTTAGAAACAGATAAATAGTAAAAAGGTAGTCAAAGGAAGGGTAAGGCTGCCTAAGGACCAAAAAGTAGATCTAGCGGAGGCAGAGGGCATGGCTGAGGCACTAAATACGTGTTTTGTATCTGTCTTCACCAGTGAAGGGGATGCTGCCAATGTAGCAGTAAAGAAGACAGTAGTAGTGATACTGGATAGGATAAAAATAAAGAGGAGGTACTTAAAAGATTGGCTGTCCTCCAAGTAGAAAAACCACCCGATCCAGATAGGATGCATCCTATGTTACTGAGGGCAGTAAGGGTAGAAATTCAGGAGGTTCTGGTCACCATCTTCCAATTCTCCTTTAATTTGGGGTTAGTGCCAGAATACTGGAGGAATGCAAATGTTGCACTCCTATTTAAAAAAGGGGAGAGGGATAAACCTGGTAACTATAGAAGTTGAAATGTGGTTGTAAATGGCACTAGTGAGCCATTCAGCCTTTTCCCACTACCTTATTCACACTCTACACCTTTTAATTTTTCCCCTTATCAAGCAACTAACTAACTCTCTTTTAATAGAACATTTGGGCTCTGATTCAACAACAGTTTGTGGCAGAAAATTCCACATTTCACCCTCTGTGTAAAGGATTTTTCCCTAACCTTCCCTGTAATTCATTTAATGATTATCTTAAATTTGTACTCTTAGAGACCAGAAACTTCAACTTCAGTTGATAAAAGCTCCAACTTCTTTAGTTTCTCTTCATAGCTGTAACCCCTCATTCTTGGCAACATCTTAGTGAATCTACAAAGCACTTTTCTAGTGCTTTTATATCCTTCTGATAATGTGGTGTACTAAACTGCACACAGTGCGGTAGCCAAAATGTAATCTGCACAAATTCAACTTAACCTCCTTGCTTTGTATTCTATGCCTGAAGATGCAAAGCCAAAGACCGTAGGGGGCGGTGGCGGGGGGCGGGGGTGGGTGGGGGGTTCGTGATATTGGTCTACGGTGGTAATGGTTGAATGGAAAAAATCTTGGGCAGGCTGTAAAAAGCCCTACCGATTCATTATCCCCTATTTGTCTGTTTTATGGCTTTATCTACTTTCTTTGCTACCTTTGACATGTACCAGAAACCTGTGATAACTCTTGCTTTAATTCCTCCTCCAATCACTTGTACACAGCTCCTACCCACAATTTTCCTTAGATTATTAACATTACACGAGGATCTGTTTTGGGACACATCAACTGTGTTTCAATCCAGTATTACAATGAATCTCTTGCTGATTTACAGATGATTTTGGATATTTTCCCCAGAAGCCTGTTGATTGTAAATTCATATTTGGAGCTTTCTTTGATTGCTGGCTTTGTGTGAAATATGTTTGGCTGTGGAGGACTTTCATTTCTGAAAATAAATATTAGACGTACCTCATGTAGTGCAAGCAAAATTAACATCAGGTGACCAAAGGAACCATATATATACCTACCTAGACAATAATTGTTTAGCTGTTAACACATCATTAGGATGATTCCAGGTGTTTGTTGCTGAAGTTGGTAGGAGGAAGATATATTACTAACAGATGAGAGATTTCAAAGGTTTTTGTACTCAGGTTAATTGATGCTCATAGCATTATGGATAATCACAAATCTCAATCCTTCAGCACTACTACATCACAATATGATATGACTTGTTCCCTTTATTCAATTGTTCAACGTGCAATATATTTAGTGCTACCTTATAAAATATTAATAATGCAGTTTACATCCTTTGGCTGATTTTTTGTTTTAGTCATTGTCAACACTACAGTGACATAATAGCGCCCTTTATGCTGATGTGATATTAGAATTTTATCTTAGTATCATTCCTTGTATGTCTTAAGGGAAATTAATAATTTGATTTGTGTAGCTCTGTCGATGCCCCTTAGCTGGCCAGGTAAGCAAGCCATAGCTCAGTTACATCCCAGTGACACTTCCCCTTATTCTAAAAGTTTTTTTAAGGTTGTTATTGATGGCTGTTTCTTCACCAGGCCTCATTCTTTTTAATTATTTGTTATTGTCCTTTTAAAAAAATACAGAGTAGAAGAGTGTCCAAAGCTATTGGCCTGAACCCATGAGACCTGTGAGAGGATTGCAGTAAGTCTGCTGAGGTTTCAGATTTCTATCTACTATCAGGATTCAAATTTTTTTGCATTTGGAGACTTACCAGCACCTTGATACAGTGCCACACAACAGACTTGTGAACGAACTTGTAGCTCATGGAGTGAAAGGGAGGGTAGAAACATGGATACAAAATTGGCTGAGTGACAGGAAACAAAGAATAGTGGTTAATGGATGTTTTTCAGGCTGGAGGAAGGTTTGTAGTGGAGTTCCCAAGGGGTCAGTGTTGGGATCCATGCTTTTCCTGATATATATTAATGACCTAGACCTCGGTGTACAGGGCACAATTTCAAAGTTTGCAGATGATACAAAACTTGGAAGCATTGTGAACTATGAGGAGGATAGTGTAGAACTTCAAAAGGACATAGACAAGTTGGTGGAATGGGTAGACAGGTGGCAGATGAAGTTCAATGTAGAGAAAAGTGAAGTGATTCATTTTGATAGGAAGAACATGGAGAGACAATATAGAATAAAGGGTACAATTCTAAAGGGGTGCAGGAGCAGAGGGACCTGGGTGTATATGTGCATAAGTCATTGAATGTGGCAGGACAGGTTGAGAGAGCAGTTAATAAAGCATACAGTATGCTGGGCTTTATTAATAGGGGCATTGAGTACAAGAGCAAGGAAGTTATGTTGAACCTGTATAAGACGCTAGTTCGGTCTCAGCTGGTGTATTGCATCCAGTTCTGGGCACTGCACTTTCGGAAAGACGTAAGGGCATTGGAGAGAGTATAGAAATGATTCACGAGAATGGTTTGAGGGATCATGAACTTCAGTTATGAAGATAGATTGGAGAAGTTAGGACTGTTTTCCTTGGAGAAGAGAAGGCTGAGAGGTGATTTGATAAAGGTATTCAAAATCATGAGGGGTCTGGACAGAGTAGATAGAGAGAAACTATTTGCACTCATGAAAGGATCTAGAACAAGAGGGCACAGATTTGAAGTATTTGGTAAGACAAGCAAAAGTGAGATGAGGAAAAACTTTTTCACGCAGCGAGTGGTTAAGGTCTGGAATGCAATGCCTGAGAGCATGTGGAGGCAGGTTCAATTGACGCATTCAAAAGGGAATTAGACAGTTATATGAAAAGGAAGAATGTGCAGGGTTATGGGGAGAAGTCAGGGGAATGGAACTGAGGGAATTGCCCTTTCGGAGAGCCAGTGCAGACATGATAGGCTGAATGGCCTCTTTCTGCACTGTAAGGATTCTGTGATTCTGTTATTGTTCTACACTAAAAATGTGAAGAAAAATAATAATGATTATTTGAGTAGCTGGCACTGTGGTCTAGTTTCCTGTGTGCATTATACAAGAAATAGTGTTGTAAGCCTATGATATTGGGCCTCCACCCTCTTTCCTTTGCATTCTGAAAATATAGTAATAGCTTTCTCTTCCAGCCTTACCATGGATCTTTGGGCCTGGAAGCTTTTTGAATGTTGAAGGACACAAAGCTTGTGGCCAAGTGCGTAGCAACAGTTCTCTCGGGCCCTATATCTGAGCACAAGGCCCTGCCTGGTGTTGGGACCAGGCTATTCAAATGAATCAACCTGCCAAATACAGGCATAGTCAGGTCAGGCCAAGTGAGTGCACTTCACCAACAACTTGCATTTATATGATGCCTTTAACATATTTAAACATCCCACGGTGCTTCAAAGGAGCTATCAAACCAAATTTGGCACTGAGCCACTTAAGGATATGTTAGGAGAGGTGACCAAAAATTGGTCAAAGAGATAAGTTTTATGCAGTGTCTTAAAGTGAGGTAGAGAGATGGAGAGGTTTAGGGAAGGAATTCCAGAGCTTAGGACCAGGCAGCCGAAGGCACGGCCGCCAGTGTTGGAGCGATTAAAATCGGGGTTGCACACAAGGCCAGAATTCGAAGAACACAGAGTTGTTGAAGAGTTGTAGGGCTGGAGGAGATTGCAGAGATAGGAATTTGAAAACAAGGATGAGAATTTTAAAATTGAGGCATCGATGGACCTGGAGCCATTGTAGACCAATAAGCACAGTCGTGATGAGTGAGTGGGACTTGGTACAAGTTAGGATATGGGCAACAGATTTTTAGAGGAGCACAAATTTGCAGAGGTTTGCGTCAGGTGCTGTGTGTTTGTGCAGCGCCCAGTGAATGCGAAGAGTTGGGTGGGGGTGTGGGGGTAGGGGGGTAGCATTGTCTTTTTAAAGTAAGTACAAAGGGTCCCTGGATATGTATCCATTGTTCATCAAAAATCTGATGATCACTGTAGCACCGTACCATCACTCCACCTCCAAAACTATAGTATTCTGTGTCATCCTGAATATAGAGTTGGCAACAGCCACTCAAATTCAAAGGAATGTACAGCAAGATATCTTGTTCCCCTATTCCTCTCAATGCATCCAGATAAAAACCCCTGTGCCAGTTGTCCCGATCAGGTGAGCAATGTCTAGGGGGGTCTCTTACTGTCTTTACCTGGTCTTATTGTAACAGAGTTAAATTTTCAATACACTGTGTTTTGAGATCCCCTTTTTTTGGTGAATTCTTGTTTACAGTTTCCAATTATCAGGCAAATAACTGAACACAAACAGACTTTGTTTGGTTTAAAGCAGAAAGAGGAAATTTATTAAAAACCTTAAAACTTAAACTCGGTTTAACAACTTAATACGGTTCACGCCTACAGATATATGACATGCTCATGCTAGTATGTATATGCAATATAAACATGCAGATAGGAATAGAAAAGAACAGAAGAAAAGATAAGTAGAACACTTTGAGGCAATATCTTGTTATTGTTTTTCGAGCTTGCTGTAGTCCTTGATTGAAGATATGGTCTTGCTTTTCGTTAGAGCCCAGTATTCGTCTTAAACCTTGTGCACGTAGGAAATCTTTGTCTCTTTTCGTTTCACGTGTTTTCACAAGATTCAGTTCCATGGGAAGAGATGAACCTGGCAGACAGGAAAGGCAGATGTTCTCAGTTCCAAGAGAGGTCTTTATTCTATGAGTACACGGCTTTCTCTCTCTGGCAATTCCTTTGTTTGGGAGTTCAAAAACTCTGCAACAGCCAGCCAATCATGTGACCAAAACTGGTCTGACTGTGTATTGAAGGAACAGGGATTGGCTCCTTTTGTTTCCACATTGGTACTATACAAATGTATTTCCAGTCAGAGGTTGCAATTTTTAAAGTTTTAATGTTCATGTGGCGAAATAATGTGTGCCTCAGTCTTGGCAGTTGGGGTTTGCCTGACACAGTATTCGTACCAAGTTTTATTTTGGCAGCATTAGTAAATGTTTTCATCATTGGTTCCAAAGTATTTTCAGCACCATAACACCATGCCCGAGTGCAAGTCCATCTTAAATATTTGATGCTTTTGGAAACTATTTTATTGTTGTCATGTGTTGTGGTTTTGTGAATTGGGATAAATGACTACTCAGTTAAATAGAAATGTAAGTGCAGTGCATCTAAAAAGACAAAGGCTGGCGACTGAGGAATGCAGGCACTGTACTATGACCCTATTTAGGTTTCAATAATGATGAGACAAATCAGATAGCATCATGGAGTTCTCAATTTACAAGGGTCTCATCGAGCGTGTTGTGATGAGAAAAGCAAGCTGGAATGCTGCTCATTGCTCTCATTGCTGCATAATGGATGAAGTGGATTGATGCAGTTAGCAGGTGTTTTGACAAAGGAGAGGAAACTAGCTTGTGGCTATTGTTTCATACCTCGAAGTATCAGCCCACTCAAAACAAACACTTCTCTGTCGATAACAATGATGCAAGTGCTAAATTGCCTCTGCACCCACCGACACATCTTGCAGATGCACAGCCTTAGAAATAAGTTTGAATGCTTGGCATTTTTATTAGTCATCTATAATAGTGGAGCTTTGGCAAATGAAACATCCACGCAGCACAGTTCCACAGCAAACCATATTTTACGATAATTGTTGTCAGATTTGGTTGTTGTATGTGAAGAGGCTGAAGGAAATGGCCAGTATTTAACTGAAGATAGATGGTTGGGGAAGTGTGGCTGTGTGTGTATTAGTTATGTAGTAGTTAGCAATAACTTCAACGGGCATAGAAATGCAGTAAATTACTGGAGAAGTTTAAGTTGAAAAAATATGGAAGAAATTAAAGCTGATTTTCTTTTAATAGGCAGATAGTAATTTTGAGAGAAAGGTCTTTTGATTGAAGGGTACTGAAATCTTGTAATTTATGTTTGCAAAATATATTCAAGGAATAAGCATTTTGTATAGAGTTTACCACAAATAACATAGATAACTTATATATACAAGATTTCACTAACATTCTGCTCGTCTTTGAATATTACATGTGAGGCAAAGCCCCTCCTAGTCACAGTCTGCCCTCTATTGCACACTGTCAGTATAGCAACAGGCATGGAATGCACTCTTGGTCCTCTATCTCCTGCTCACCAGGTGAATTTCTAATTTGCTGCTCTTCAGTGCCTCTCTTTAAGTGAGAGTAATATCACTTTAAGAGCTGTTGCTTTGCTAGATATTTCACCCTCCTAGCCCCTTACTTGGGGCAATTACACAAGGAGCACATGCTAATTGTGTTAATGAGCTGATCAATTTTTTCCAAAAATATACTTTATTCATAAAATTTGCAAAAGTACATTACATAACACTGCAAAGTTGACATTACATCAAATGTAATACAGATCAGTTTCTTTCAATGCAGTACATGAGGTGCCTCACTACACAGGTTATATTTACAATGTACACGTACATTTGTGTCAAAACATTCTCTGGTGTATACAGCCTGAGGGGTTTACATGGTTTCTAGCCCCTCGGTTCACTATGGCAGGAGGGCCTTAGACAGTGGCCTTTCCCACTGAGCCTTTGTGGTGGCTGTCCCAAGCTTTAGTGCGCCCCTCAGCACATAGTCCTGGACATTGGAATGTGCCAGTCCGCAACACCTGGTCATTGACAGCTCTTTGCACTGGAAGATCAGCAAGTTTCGGGCAGACCAATGAGCGTCTTTCACCAAGTTGATGGTCGTCCAGCAGCAGTTGATTTTTATCTCGGTGTATATTCCTGCCCATAGAGCATTGAGGCTTGCATTGCGGAGCTGCTCGGGATGAACTTCACCAAAAACCACTGCATCCCCTTCCTGAGCTGCTTTGCAAACACACATTCCAGAAGGAGATGGTCGACGGTCTCTTCCCCAAGGGCAGCATGTGGTGGCGCTGCGACTCTGGCATTCAGTAAGGATCTGACGGGGAGAGCCCTTCTCACCACCAGCCAAACTACGTCTTGGTGCTTGTTTGAAATTTCTGGTAATGAGGATTCTGCCGAATGAGTTTGACTGTCTGCCCAGGGAACCATCCAGCAGGATCCACCATCTCCTTTTCCTGCAGGCCCTTGAGGATGTTACGTGCAGATGGACTTGTAGTCAAAGGAGCTTTTATTTTAATTTTGTTATTTTAGAGATACAGCACTGAAACAGGCCCTTCGGCCCACTGAGTCTGTGCCGACCAACAACCACCCATTTATACTAATCCTATAGTAATCCCATATTCCCTACCACCTACCTACACTAGGGGCAATTTACAACGGCTAATTTACCTATCACCTGCAAGTCTTTGGCTGTGGGAGGAAATCGGAGCACCCGGTGAAAACCCACGCGGTCACAGGGAGAACTTGCAAACTCTGCACAGGCAGTACCCAGAATCGAACCCGGGTCCCTGGAGCTGTGAGGCTGCGGTGCTAACCACTGCGCCACTGTGCCGCCCAATTTCTGTACAAACATTTCCATGAGGGGCAAGTGGTATGGCATGGTCCAACTGAATGGAACGTTCCATGGCAATGTGCCCAGATGCATCCTTCACAACCTTGGGGACAGATAGAATTTCAGCATGTAGGGTCTATGCACAACTTGATGCAGTCGCACACATATGTCTCCAGTCCAACAAGGAAAGAAGAGGACCTGATTCTGGGGAATGACATAGGACCAGTGGAGTGTAAGACATCAGAAATAATACCAAAAAGTGCTGGAAATACTCAGCAAGTCTGGCAGCATCTGTGGAGAGAGAAACAGAGTTAACGTTTCAGGACAGTGACATCATCACAGTGTAAGACATCATCTAGCTAACAACATCATTTGATTTAAAGTAACTATGAAAAGAGACCAGATAATACAGAAGATAAAAATGCTCAATTAGGGAAGAGTTAATATCAGCGATTTTAGAAGGAAGCTAGCACAGCTAGATTGGAGGATAAAACAGTAACGGAGCAATGGAGGGCATTCAGGAAAGAGATCGTTCAGGTACATACTTGTTGGATCCCATTAGTTACACAAAGAGAGACGAAGTCCGACTGTAGCTTTAAGAAACTTTATTGCAGTACTTTTTGGTTACATCATCAGCAAAGCAAACAACAACAACACCTGGGCTGTTCTCTCCTCTCCTTCTCTCTCCTGCCTGAGCAGGGAAAACAAGCCTTTCCTTGTTGTTCTTCACACACATCAGTGACACCCCCTTTATGTTCCAAATTGGTTTACAAACTTTGCAGTTTCTTGGTGTCAGGGCCTGATTGGGGTACTGCCTTGTCACCCTCTCCTCAAGCAGTTTCTTATTCCCCTATCTCCTTGGAACGTTGGGCTGATTGTTGTACAATAGGCTACACTTCGGCAGGCTGCAGCTGTCCTGTTAGTTTTTAGCTTGTTAGTCTATTTCTACTGATAAGCTGTCTGTGCAGCCGTGAAGCTATGAAGTCATTTCTGATAAGCTGTCTGTGCAGCTCTGAGGTTAGTTTGTTAGTAATACATGATTGATTAATTATTTCATCTTAAATGTCCCCATATTATTCTGTTCCCGAAAATTCTGTTCCCACAGTTAATATCAGCGATTTTAGAAGGAAGCTAGCACAGATAGCAATGGAGGGCATTCAGGAAAGAGATCGTTCAGGTACATACTTGGCAAATTCCTTTGAACGGAAAAGATGGAGCATCAAAAACTAATACACCCTGGAGGACAAAGGAAGTAAAAGTTAAAACAGTTCATCAGAACAGTTCTGATGAAAGGTCACTGACCCAAAACGTTAACTTTTCTCTCCACAGATGCTGTCAGACCTGCTGAGTATTTTCCAGCACTTTTTGTTTTTATTTGAAATTGCACTCTGTGCTCCATATATCAAAAAAAGCAGTAGTCCTAGCACTGACTCTTGGGGAACACCACTGTCTACCACCCTCCAGTCCGAAAAACAACCATTTACCATGACTCGCTGTTTTCTATCCTTAAGCCAGTCTTTTTATCCAAGCTGACACTGACTCTCCTATTCAATGAGCCTCAATTTTGTTAACCAGCCTATTATGTGGTACTTTGTCTTATACTTTCTTAAACTCCATATAAGCAACATCCACTGCATTCCCTTTATCAACCTTCTCTTTTACTTAATCAAAAAAATCAATTTGATTAGTCAAGCATCATCTGCCTTTTACAGATCCGCGCAGCTCTCTTTAATTAATTCAAACCTTTCCAAGTGCCTGTTAATTTTTTCCTTGATTATTGATTCTAAAACTTTACCCACCACAGTCCTGTAGTTACTAGGAATGTCCTTACACACTTTCTTGAATAAGGGCTTCACAGTTGCTACTTTCCAATCCACTCGGAGGAGGAGGAAGGGAGAAGGCACCATAGACAACACTTTTCTTGCCGGACTGTCCATGAATAACTCATCCAACTGCGATACCAATATCTGCAACCCCGATTCCCCATTCCCCAGCGGTCCCACACCTTGCCTCCCTCTGTTACTGACCATCACAGCAACTGATTGGCTACAATGCACAAATAAAAACCAACACAAAATAAACATCCAAAACCAAACTCATAGATCAAATCATACAACAATACTTAATCACCCTTGTGCATTCCCATAGTGCCAATCTTCTGTGCGCCTTTGCCTGTTCTAGTGCTGTTACACAGTACTACCATAGTGGCTGCAGCATGGCCATGGAAGACTGCTGACTTTCAGTGAGGGAGACTGTAGATGGCCTTGGAGTTTGACCTCAAGCAGCTCTCTTCTTAGGAGGCCCGGTTTCAGACTGCACCAGCATGGCATGGATGGCAGCAGTCTGGGCTGCTTGGCTGACAGGCAATAGCAGGGCATTAGCAGAATGGGAGGACAAATGCTTCCATCTTTGAGAGAGGAGAGACAGCAGGTTTGTCTTTCACAGAGGCACTCCGCTCCCCTGGGATGGCACTTCAATGATGCCAGTAATCTGTTGGAGGACAGATTGCTGGACTGCTTTGACAACCTGCAAGCCCCTTTGAACACTGGTATCTGTAGCCATGATCTCCACAGTATAAGCTTGTGTGGCAGCAAGCTGAGTTTGCATTACAAATATCTCAGCTTCTACTGCCACATCCAAACTTTGGGTGCCTTCTAATTATGCTGCAATGGAAGCTGAGACATTAGCCATCAGATGCTGCCTCACGGTTGGGTCCACAAGTGTTCTAATGGAGTTGTCCACTATTTCCATGCTGGAAAGGCTGGGCTCCAAACCCGGCACAATCTCTGTGCCAAGTTGCTTCTGGAATCATCCATGCTTCTTGACATCAACTGCAGGATTTCCGACAGGCCTGCCAATGCATCAAGAATTTCATTGTGCATACCCATTGCTTCATCTGTAGGCCGCCATAAGCTGGCATCCGTGCTACCCTTGTCCCGTGCCTTGGCTGCCGATCCCGCCTTGATGCTATTCTCTAAAGTACGCACAGTGTCAGTATCTGGGCTGGTGGCTGCGAGTGTGAGGGTGAGTGACAGTATTCCTTCTTCATCACTGTCTTCCTGCTCTTTCACCTTTTGATCTTCCACCACTTCCTGTCCAGGTTACAGTTCCTGGATAACTGGAAAGAGAAGGCCATAAGGATAGGGTTGTGGTGAGGGGAAGTGTGGAAAGCAAGGGTGCCTGTTTACACCATCTGTAGCCTGCAAATAAGAAAAGATTGGGCTGGATTTTATGCACCAGCGGCAGACGAAAAGAATGACGGCCCGCACGAACCGTCATACCGCCGTGATCTTACCCGTGGCAGCCCACAGTAATATGCCGGTTGGGCCGCTCCTCCCCATTTAAAGCCCTGTCGGCTAATTTAAATTTTTTAAGTTATACCGCCCCCCCCAACAGTACTGATTAAAAATCTGACGCACCTTTTCCACCCAACAACAATAAAATTTTTATATATTATAAAATTCATTATTTGCCCTTTCTCCCCCTCAAAGCACATACCTTCCACCACCACCCCCCCCTCCCCCCAAACTGAACAAAGTGTACAGGTTACCCCTTTCCACCATCCCCTACACTAATAAAGTAAATTTGACCTCGTTTCCCCTCCCCCACCCACCACGGAGCCCAACATTGGGAACTTTGTAAAATCCTTGTGGGATAAGGGGGAAGTGGGATGTGAGAACGATGATTAGGTATGAAGATGCTATCGTCTTCGATGATTTCAGTCCAGCTGCTGACCACAACCTCAGTGATGGATGCTGCAATGATGGCAAGCACCGTGTCCTCCATCAGGGTAAGGTTATGCATTTGTGCCTGGCCCCTGCCGGTTAGCTCCTCCAGTTATTCACCAACTTGTCCTGTAAGATAGAGGGGTGTGTGCCAGTGAGTGTGGTGCAACTGCATGGGTGATGTGCCTGTCATGGTTGAATAGCTGGTAGTGTATGCAAGCTATGAGATGGGGCAGTGAGGCTTGCAGCAGTGTGTAGTGTATGAGGGTGAGGTGAAGCTATGAGTTGAGTTTTGATTGATAGAGATTGTTGGTAGATGAGTGAGGGGGTGGTGGGGGGGGGGGGTGTGGTGACATTGAGCAGTGTGTGAGGTGAGTGGTGCAGTTGGTGGGATTTGGCTTTTAATTTGCATTTACTGACCTTGATCACATATATGAGGTCATTGAAACTCTTGCAACATCGCATCCAGGTCCTCAGGGTTAGATTCCTGGCATTGATGGCCATGGCTATGTGCTCCCACTGCCTTCGCACAGTTAGTCTGAAGGGTCTATTGGCTCCTTGTGGATAGAGGGCATATCTCCTCTCCGTCTCCTCCACCAAGGCATCCAGTGCAGCGTCAGAGAAACTTGGAACATGCTCTCTCCCCATAATTCACTCTTCTTGCTTACTCTCTCTTCCACAAAAAGTTCCAGCACCTGCTCTAGCCAGAATGCACCTCCAGTTTAGGAGTGCAGTCTAGTTTTAAGTGATGCTAGCGTCATATAAACTTGGGCCCTGCTGACACAGCTCACCACCACCTTCTGAAGGGCAATTAGGGATAGGCAATAAATGCTGGCCTTGCTAGCGATGCTCACATCCCAAAAACAAGTAAAGAAAATCTCAAGTGTGCTTAACATTAGCTGCATCCAGTAATCAAGCAAATTAGCAGGCATGAAATTGGGGTGCGACCTGCATCAGAAGCAATTGGCAAGGGTTAATACTGCATCGCGATCCTTCGCCTGTTTTCAGGAGCTATCGAATTGAAGCCCCTTGTTTTTACATAGCACCATTCATAACTTCAGTACATGCTAAAGCACTTCACAGCCAATGAAATACTTTTGATGTGTTGTTGCAGCATCATAGCATTAATATCTTTTTAAGATTTGAAATACTTTTAAAATTAAAATTCACTGTCAAGTGGAGGAGTTTGTTTATATATGAGCTCCAGCTGAGGGAATTGTAGCTCTACAGTCTTGCTTCACTCCTGGATTCTGACCCCTTTCCGAGGGAGCACGTGGTGAAGGTTCACTACTGTGTTCTGTCACTCTACTCATCTGTGAGCTGAGCTCAGGGTTCATTCTTGAAACAAATTCACTATTTAAAGAAGAATATACTTTAAAATAAATATCATTCTTAAGTGGTAAGGTCACAAAAATAATTCTTTTGATTTAAAATTAATTAAAAATACATTTTCTCCAGTGCTGTCATTTTACAATAAAAAGCTTTTGAGGCTAAAATTCATTCAGGAAATGATTGAGGATTATTTATTGGATGGGATTTCTTTTTATGCAGCCTTAATTCAAATGGAAATTGACCAAAAAACCTTTAGTTAGAAGAAATTGGATAAAATGAAAAAGTATCTTTTATCTGTTGAAAGGATGATGACCCAGTTATTCCAAACCATGTTCAGTAGTCAGCTCTGAGCTTCAGTATCCTCTGAAAACATTGCAGGCCTAATCTTTCATACTGGCCCAGTTTTTTATGTCGATAGTAATCTTACTGCCATTTCTTCTGCTACTACATCATTATTTAGAGATAGTTTAGTGCGATGAGATGTTGGAGTCTTTTAAAAAAGCAATAATAAAGTCCACACTGACACAGCTTGACTTAAAATTGTTGTAATGTTTCAAATAACCAACATGTAGTTTATAGGAAATTATCTTTTAATGTGAACATATATATATATAATTAAAACTGTTCTCCTTTGAAGCAGTTCTGGTGTGTGAATACACAGGAAGTCTGGTAGACGGATACGAATGATTTGATATTCGGTTTACCTCAGGATTCCGTCACAAGCTGAGCTCTCCAATTCAGCTGCATGAAGGCAAGGTGCTACTCTGGGAGGAATTGTAAACCATGTTCTGCAATCACTAAACCCTAGTGACTGATTTCTTTCTGTCACCGGAAGATGTCTGGCAATATGTTAGCCATCTCTCTTGGTCAAGGAGTGAGGTTTACAGGAGAACTGGTCAGCTCAGTGGGTTTCCCCTCAGCGTTCAAATCCAGCCCAGGCTGATTTGTTGAAAGCCTCCTTTATATGTTGGCTGTAAGGGTGCTAGTTTGCAAAATCTCAACCCAGTTCCTAATTGGCAACTCTAGCTCAGAGAGGTTGCAGGATGGCTATTTGGGGGGAAACAATTCCTGCCCAGCTGCAGTTGGTGGTGCCTTCTGAGCTTCGTGTTGGAGCAGAGGAGAGGTGGCTTTAATTTGGATCTAGTTGCATACCTGACTTGAGATGTTTGATGGTAACAGTCGATGACTGACCTGGGAAGAATTTCATTTGCCATCATTAATATCCCTTAAGAGCATTTTTTAAAGGATGGCATGTATGTGCCATGTTAAAGGAGAATTTGAAAAAATAATATAAAATATTTCAAATGAAAATCAGTAAAGGGTGAACCAGGATTTCACTTGTTTCACAAACTTTCAGGTTTGTATTTCTTATGTGTCTATCATCAAAAACAGTGGTACATTTGGTTAGAAACTCGTTGACAATTTGCAGGTCTTTTGCATGTTTCTCCTAATGATGTGTCAGGTTCAAAATTGCATTGACAAGCGAGAAGCATTATTATTCCAGAGGTGACACATCCCAACTGTAATGTGCACTATTTTTGCATTAAAACCATAATCTTTTAGGAAATAAGGCCCTTGTTAATTACAGATTGCCATTTGGATTTGTTTTATATGTATTAGGAATGGACAGATTATTCCTGTCAGAATATCCAGCCTGGGCTGGTAATGTGTGTTGTACTTCATGTTATTGTGATGTGCTTGTTAACATCCATAACACTGCATTTCATATTCACGTTCCGACTAATAGGTTTTCCTTTTTGTCTGCAGCAAGTAACGGGCAGAAGTTTTGGTGATAAGGACTTTCGAACAGGTTTGGAAAATGGAATCTTACTTTGCGAGTAAGTAATTGATGCTTCTTTTCCAATAAATTTGCAAAACAAGTCAACCAAATCGAGTAAGTGAGAAATACCATTCTGCTTGGGTGCCGAGACTGATTAAGCTGTTGGCTGCTTCTTTAAGTGGGGTCAGAGTTCTGTAATAATTGCATTGACAGCTGTTGCACAGTGTCTGAATTTTGTATATATATATATTAGTTCCAAAGATTTTACTATATGAAACAAATGTAGTTGCTAATGGCCTTCAGAGACTGAATTTTAAATAATTATATCCCTTTTCTGATTGAGTGGAAAGTTAAGCTTGGTGTGGTCGGTTACTGATAAGGATGATGTGCTTTCTTTGTGCCAAATAAGGTTCTAGCCAAAGGGTGCAGTAGCTCCATTTGTTAACCTTTAAAAAATAATATAGTAATGGTGGGCTGCATTTTACAGTTCCGCTGCTGACGTAAACAATGGCAGTCCGCCTGTGCGGACTGCACGTCACTGAGTCACCACGGTATTAAACGCGGCGGCTCATCTAAGCAGCCAGGGCGGACCACTCCCGCCTCCCCCCCCCCCCGATGACGTGGAAGGGGTGGGCAGTCCACCCCCAGCAATGGCATCAGCCACCTTTGCGCAGGAGCTGACGCAATTTTTAAAGGGCTTTGAGCCGTATATTGCAATTTAAAAATTTAAAGGAATACTGATGTGAAAAAATTAAATAAAGAGATAATGACCCTCTTCCACGGCCCCCTCATAAGCAAAGAAGTAATTACCTGCCCTCTTTCCCCCACTAAAACACTTACCCTGTGCTCCCGACCTTCCCCCCACAAAGTTCATCAACTTTAAACCTTACCCCTTCCCACCACCCCCTGGACCAATGAAATTACTCTGATGCCGCTCCCCAACTCCCCCCCCCCCCCCACACTGAGAAACTTAGCTGCTCCCCCCTCCCCACCAGTGGTCCGGACAGGAATCTGAAGGCGCAGGATTGCTGGCCACCGGCACCAATATCGCCCTGGAATAGACGGCGGGAGTGGGCAAGTAATAAATTCATTTATTTAACTAATTTTAAATATTTAAATGGGGCTCCCATTGCCGAGCGGTGGGGGTGGGGGTGGGGGTGTTGCCACGAGGTCTCATTGCCGCTGGCAATATCGGGTTGGGCTTCCATGCCGAAGGCATTTTCCGCCACTTCCCCCACCCCAGCCACGACCCCCGATGTTGCGGGTGGGGGGGGTGGGGGGGGTTGTAAAATTCAGCCCAGTGTCTTCAAGCACATGTCACCTTGTGTAAAATAACAGTTAGTTATGGAATTTACAGCCTAGGTTTTATTGTGTTCCATTATCCGTAACAAATAAACTATTGGTACTGAGAAAGGGCATATGGTCCCCTCTCACCCCCACTCCTCCCTCTGCCTGTATCATTGGCAGAAAGCTGCCTAAGGTTGGTAGTACCTGTAAAATAACAGTTGCAGTGATTCTGCACCTGGTGAGGAGCTATTATATATAACTGTGCCTTAATTCAAGCTCCATTTGTGCTAACAGTGTAAATACTGTTACTGCTGCACCAATTAGAACATTGTTCTGGTTGACCCTACTTACAGGATTGGTAAATGCAAATGTGTTTAAGTCTGGTCAACATGCAGGAAAAAAGTAATTATTCTGAAATCTCAGATTATTAACTAAGCCTGCAATTTCCTGACATCTGGTACATACATGAAGCAACAGAACCTCTGCCACAAACAGAGTCTGACCATGAGCCAATTGTTTCTTTTATTTTTCAGCATTATGTGAGCACAGATTTTGAACCAATAGTTTGTTTGATATATTTACAGAATTTGTCAACAGGTTCTGTTATCCCGATAATGAAATCAACTGTAATTTAAAGAATTAGTTGTTAACAAAAAACAACAAACTAATCTCTAACAGATTTGATACTTTATAGCCTTTTATATTCTTTGGGCCTCCTTATCTCGAGAGACAATGGATACGCGCCTGGAGGTGGTCAGTGGTTTGTGAAGCAGCGCCTGGAGTGGCTATAAAGGCCAATTCTGGAGTGACAGGCTCTTCCACAGGTGCTGCAGAGAAATTTGTTTGTTGGGGCTGTTGCACAGTTGGCTCTCCCCTTGCGCCTCTGTCTTTTTTCCTGCCAACTACTAAGTCTCTTCGACTTTTATACATCGGGCCAATTAATTTGTGTGTCAGCTGTGGATCAGTTGATAGCACTCTTGCCTCAGATTTGTAAGGTTTTGGGTTCAAGTCCCATTCCAGGAATTGAGCACAAAAATCAAGGCTGACACTCCAGTGTAGTTCTGAGGGAGTGCTGCACTAGTGGAGGTGCTGTCTTGTGGATGAGATGTTAAACCAAGGTCCCATCTGCCTGCTCTGACGGATGTAAAAAAATTCCATGGCATTATTTCAAAGAAGAGCAGGACAGTTATCCCCAGTGTCCTGGCCAGTATTTCTCCTTCAATCAACGTCACAGAAACAGATTATCTGGTTCCTATCACATTTCTGTTCGTGGGAGTTTGCTAAATACAAAATTGGCGACTGCATGTCCTGCATTACCACAGTGACTACATTTCAAAAGTACTTCATTGGCTGCAAAGCGCTTTGTGACGTCCAGAGGTTGTGAAAAGTGCTATACAAATGCAAGTCTTCCCTTTTTTCAATGCAAAAAATGCTTCTGTAAAGCTTTGTACTTTGCTTTTCTACAGCGGGCTAGAAGAATGTGTTGTTGACACAAGTTTGCAACCTCGTGATGCTTATTTTAAAAAGAATTTGGCCTGAATTCTCCTTGTCCCATTGGAGGATGGTCAGGGCAGGGCTTTCACATACCACCCCGGCCCTGCCATGTCCCCAGCCCGGTTTCCTGAGTTGATGATCAGTCTCCTAGTAGCAGACCTGCCAGCAGCAGGAACCCATCACTGTCCCTAAAGGAAACTCTGACAGTGCTGCAGAAACTCTGCTGCAGCAGCACCTGAAGAAGTGGAACATGTTAACGGGGTCACAAGAGCCCCTAAGATTGAACTGGCATTTTAGGCCCTGGTTCTCTTTCTCCAAAAGGGACATTAGAGAAACTTCGGCTGCTGCCCCAGGGATAACTGCCACCACCTACCCCCTCAACCCCTCAACCACCTCGAACAACCACTGGGGATGGCAGTAGTATATATGAAAGACAGGGAAATAACACATTGCATGGCTTTGAATCTCTGCTGTAATTTACTTGTGGTGAGCAGGGAAGGTGCAGCAAGTTTTTTTTTATTTGTTCATGGGATGTGAGCATCACTGGCTGGGCCAGCATTTAATTCCCATCCCTAATTGCCCTTGAGAAGGTGGTGGTGAGCTGCCTTCTTGAACAGCTGCAGCCCATGTGGGGTAGGTACACCAACAGTGCTGTTAGGAAGGGAGTTCCAGGATTTTCTCCCAGCAACAGTGAAGGAACGGCGATATAGTTCCAAGTCAGGATGTTGTGTGGCTTGGAGGGGAATTTGCAGGTGGTGGTGTTCCCATGCATCTGCTGCCCTGGTCCTTCTAGGTGGTAGAGGTCGCAGGTTTGGAAGGTGCTGTCTAAGGAGCCTTGGTGCATTGCATCTTGTAGATGGTACACACAGCTGCCACTGTGCGTCGGTGGTGGAGGGAGTGAATGTTTGTGGATGGGGTGCCAATCAAGCGGGCTGCTTTGTCCTGGATGGTGTCGAGCTTCTTGAGTGTTGTTGGAGCTGCACCCATCCAGGCAAGTGGAGAGTATTCCATCACACTCCTGACTTGTGCCTTGTAGATGGTGGACAGGTTTTGGGGAGTCAGGAGGTGAGTTACTCACCACAGGATTCCTAGCCTCTGACCTACTTTTTTAGCCACGGTATTTATATGGCTACTACAATTCAGTTTCTGGCCAATGGTAACCCCCAGGATGTTGATAGTGGGGGATTCAGCAATCATAATGCCATTGAATGTCAAGGGGAGATGATTAAATTCTCTCTTGTTGGAGATGGTCATTGCCCGGCATTTGTGTGGCACGACTGTTACTTGCCACTTATCTGCCTGCTTCAGTATCTGAGGAGTTGCAAAGGATGCTGAACATTGTGCAATCATCAGCGAACATCCCCACCTTTGACCTTATGATTGAAGGAAGGTCATTGATGAAGTAGCTGAAGATGGTTGGGTCTAGGAACTATCCTGAGGAACTCCTGCAGTGATGTCCTGGAGCTGAGATGATTGACCTCCAACAACCACAGCCATCTTCCTTTGCGCTAGGTCTGACTCCAACCAGCGGAGAGTTTTCCCCCTGATTCCCATTGACTTCAGTCTTGCTAGGGCTCCTTGATGCCATACTCGGTCAAATGCTGCCTTGATGTCAAGGGCGGTCACTCTCACCTCACCTCTTGATTTCAGCTGTTTTGACCATGTTTCAACCAAGGCTGTAATGAGGTCTGGAGCTGAGTGGCCCTGGCGGAACCCAAACTGAGCATCACTGAGCAGGTTATTGCTAAGCAAGTGCTGCTTGAAAGCACTATTGATGACACCTTCCATCACTTTACTGATGATTGAGAGTAGACTGATGGGGCAGTAATTGGCCGGGTTGGACTTGTCCTGCTTTTTGTGTACAGGACATACCTGGGCAATTTTCCAGATTGCCGGGTGGATGCCAGTGTTGTAGCTGTACTGGAACAGCTTGACTAGGGGTGCGGCATGTTCTGGAGCACAGGTCTTCAGTACTATTGCCGGAATGTTGTCAGGGCCCATAGCCTTTGCAGTATCCAGTGCATTCAGTTGTTCCTTGATATCACGTGGAGTGAATCGAATTGGCTGAAGCCAGGCATCTGTAATGCTGGGGACTTCAGGAGGAGGCCGAGATGGATCATCCACTCGGCACTTCTGGCTGAAGATTGTTGCAAATGCTTCAGCCTTATCTTTTGCACTGATGTGCTGGGCTTCCACCACCTCCAGTTAGTTGTTTAATTGTCCACCACCATTCACGACTGGATGTGACAGGACTACAGAGCTTAGATCTGATTCGTTGGTTGTGGGATCGCTTAGCTCTGTATATCGCATGCTGCGATCGTGACTATTCTGGCAGGGGTGTGGGGGAGGAACATGAAGTTCAGGGCAGCAGGTGGTGGTGCGTCTCTGTCCCAGTTTCCCAATTTTTCCACTGATATCTTGTCTGACTGGGACAGGATAGTGGAGGAAAATCCAGGCCTATATCTGGAACATATTAAAAGTCTTGTTTTTTCCAGTACTTCCTGTAAATGTTACAGTTCTGTCAAGCTTTTCAGTCACTCTTAATTGTAATCAAATTTATTAATATTATCTCCATACTTAATCTGATCTATCCAAATTTCTGTTACTTATCTCTGATTGGCTAATTTAACATGTGATTGACTCCCAGCCTTGGCTTTACTTTCTCAACAGTTCTGGCATATTGCTCGCATTAGTTTTGTCACTTCCATGGTAAAGATGCCCTACCTGAATAATTTGTGATATTGCATTCCATCGCCCATGTGACTAGCTTCTTTGATCTCCCAGATGTCCCGGACATGTCGAGCAACAACACCTCCTTTCCTGTCTATTCTGTCGCTCCTGAATAAACTATGGACTGGGCTTTTGGCCCCTGCCAGGGCGGAGATCGAAGGCAGGCAGGAGCTAAAAATCCCCCCGCTGACAGGTCTGCTGGTTCCACGGTGCCATCCCACCTCTGGGCCATTTTTGCAGAGGCAGGATTAGTGAGGTGCTGGGAGGGGGATGTGGTGGACTACCTGCCTGCATGTGGTGGGTAGCCGAAACGGCTCATTAAGAGCCAATTAAGGACAGTTAAAGCAGGCAGACTGGTATTTGCCAGTCAGTTTCCAGCTTCCCACAGGTGGCAGGGGCCAGTTTAGTTGCCTGGAGGCGGCCTTCTGGTGGCAGGCCAGGGATCCAGTGCTCCAGGCAGGCCTAGTGGCCCTCCCTGCCTGCCTGGGTTCAAGAGCAAGCACAGGCCACCCTGTAGAAGGGTTCCCCCTCCATAGATGTGGCCTGGCTCCAAAAGCCATTTTTACATTTAGATTTAAAGAAGTTGGAGCGAAGGCACCTCCATCTTGAAGCACCCTTTCTCTTACTTACATTCGATTGCAGCCCCCTGCTCCTTTCAAACTGGAATCTGATTGACCCTCTAGCTGTGAAAGCCCGCCTGCCAGCCTTAATTAGATAGCGAACTTGTCTCAGGCCAATTAAGGGGGCACTCCCTTGAAAATCACAATGAGTTTCTGTTTCACCCACACCCCCAACCAGCACCCACCCCTCCCCACCCCCACCCCCGACAGTGGGTTCGGCACCTGGAGACAGTCCAGACCTCTGTTTCCTGCCCCCCGAGGGAAAATCTTGCCCTGTATGTTGCACAAATTACCATCTTCTGGAGCCATTCCATTATTCCTACTTCGACATTATTGCTTCTGCTGCCACAACAGATTTAAGGAGATGGCCAGCTTGTTGTATGAAAGTATTAAAGGGGTAGGGAAAATGGAAAAGTAACTTAAATATAAGACATCAACTAGCTAAACATTGATTGCGAATACCCAATGGTTTGGATTCCAAGTGTGTAAATATAATGTTACTGTTACATGACCAGTACATCAAGAAACTTGAGAAAGGCAGAAATGTTGCCCCAAATTGATCCCCATGGAACCTCACAGTGAAGACTGGGGCCTGGCATATCAGGCTCTTGACCAAACTTGTGAGCATTCTGCTGGGAAACCTGTCAATGTATGGAGCCAAAAAAAAATCAACCAGTGAACAACTTTTCTTAGCATGCCTGAATCCTCAAATTGACTTGGAAATACAAATTGTAGGAACTTTCTTTTCTTACCCCCTGTTCCTGTAAAATCTGTCTTTTAGATTATAATTCCACCTATTTAAATTAGCATGAATATGATTGCCCCTGTTTGTAGTCAGTGGAATCATTACTACACTTGGGTAATAGTGAACAAGCAGGGACTCTTATGCTTCCATTCCACTGAGAATCAGGCACATACAAATGGATCACAGATCTGCACATAAAATGAATTACTCTCAGTGAAACTTTTCTGTAGAAAAAAAAGTACAGGAGTAGGCAGTTTAACCACTTGAGCCTGTTCTGCCATTCAACAAGCTGAACTGTATCTGAATTCCATTCACTTGCCTTGGCTCCATTTTATATAACATTGTCCAGCCCTTAGAGTCCTCGTAACATTCTGGTGAATCAGCGCTGAACTCCTTCCAAGGCCAATATATTCTTTCTGAGATGCAGTGCCCAGAACTGTACACAATACTCCAGATGTGGTCTATCCAGGGCTCCGTATAGCTGTAGGAAAACATCCTCCCCTTTATATTCCAGCCCTCTAGTTATAAAGGCTATCATTCCATTCACCTTTTTATTTATTTTAGTGATCTGTGTACAAGGACCCATAATTGTACTTGATGTGCTGTAACCTACAAGGCTAAGGACCTAGAGCCAGAAAATGGAATTAAGCTGGATGGTTCCTTGCTGGACAGTGTAGACACAATGGGCCAAATGGCCTCCTTCGTGCTGTAAATTTTTATGATTCTATGATCTCTTCTGACATCCACTGTTTATAACTTTTTACCACGTAAATAATACTCTGATCGATCCTTTTTTGGTCCAAAATGGATAGCATCTGCTTCCCTTTCTTCTTTGGTACAACTGGGGTCAAGCGACCCAGGGAGTAGACAGACAATTACCCTTCATAAATCTGTGTACTTCCTCTATGGTCAGGAATTTTAAAGAAGGACATCTACCTTTGCTGGCTGTAATGGGGATGAAATTATGTGATACAGACTCATCACCCACACATCTGCAGCTGTCTTATTTAAAGGAACGAGTACTTCTGAATCAGAGCTCGAGTTCCTGAATCCATCATCGGAACTCAGCTGAGATTCGTGCTTCAAAATTGGCATACACCCCAAAATACAATGTGATGAAAACACAGGTAGAATTGGATTGTGCTCACTAATGGGGAAATAGATAGCAGCAGTCGTAAGAAAATTAAGTCCTTAACATCAATTACAATGAATATCTGTGTATCTCGAGTATGTTTTACGTAAACAATGCTTTTAACTGTTACCTTTTTGTAGAAGTCAGATTCAATACATTGTTGTGTCTGAATAAATGTCTGCAGTGCACCATCTAAGGTGCTCTCCTGCTCTGTCAGTTCACAAATGCATGTTGCCTTTGAGCTAAAAAGTACTGCGCTGCGGATTAATTTTTCCAGAGTAAGAATTTACAGTCAACTTGAACTTTAATTGATGGAACCTTCTGGCTGAAATGTGAATCTTGCTTCAGAGCCACCTGACGGGCAAAAATCTTCTGCAGAACTGGTGCTGGATCAAAATTATGGGCGTCCTGCTGGCGAGAGGCTGTTACTGAACACAGAGCGCTGCTTATTCTGTTGTAGTCCTCAGGGACTATGTGTATGCTTTATGCTGAATGGATTCAGAGCTGTTAGATGATCTCTGCACCAACAAGAAACCACCAGAATTTAACACTTAAGCTGTCGATTTTCCAACCCTTCAGTAGCTTGTTTTTAGCTTTTAAAGTCAGAACTATGTTAAAGAAAAAATATCTTCGTTGTCTCACAAAAAATAATTTCAAGCTGAAATTCAGTTATCATCTATCTTAACTACTTTGAAAATTGAATGTGTTTTTGGAGGAATTACAGTGTTATTCATGACAGCATTTTCAGCACAGCTATCTGGAAATACTTTGAGGTTGCGTTTTATGCACATTGGATTTTTGAAGTACATTTAATATTTGCGAGCTGAAGCTTTTATGGGATAAGCAGGAAATATTTATCGTAGTAACAGCCTCCTGATTCATTTACCTTTAAAGGTTAAATGCTGAAAAGCTACTTGAACATTATAGTGCCTAAACCGAATTCTAGAATATCTGCTGCACAGTTTCTTTATGAGTAATTCACTGCCAACGAAGACTTAGAATACTGTTGTACCCATCACATGATGCCATGTGCTTTCAGGTCCCCCTGTCAGCTTTATTACTCATCCATCCTCATCACCCCACCTATTATTTCACTTAACATGCCCACCACATAACTGTAAGAAAGGTTAAAATCTAAACTATTTAGGGTGCAGCGTAATAAACATTTGATATTGCATTTCATTAGAATTCAGTCTCATAGGTCTGGTGAAATTCTCAAAATTCTTGAGCTTTGTCTTTATGGTTTACAATGCCATTAAATAACTTGCATTGAATTACAACTTTGTACCTCACTGCCAACTTTATATTTTCCTAGATTTAGTTGCAAATTGATTTTGTACGTTCTTAATAAGGATGCACTATTTGACATGATAATGAAGAAGAGGATATTTTATTCTTTGACAGGATAGTTTTTGAAAGCCAGCAATGGGTGACAATTGTTTCCAGTCAGTGTTCATTTTATTTGTTCTTTAGTTATTATCCCAGATAATGCTTTCGGGGTGTGATTGCAGGTGTTTGTCTGGGCTGGATTTAGTGAGGCCGTTTGAAGCGGGAATGGAGGCATGGTGGGGGCTGGAGAATAGCATTGGACGAGTCTGCCCATAAATCCGACGTTGTGACGCTGGTTCCAGATTTAATCAGTGGCTGGGTAGCACCAAGGTGGCGTTGCTGCCCCGACGTGATGGGCCTGCCATTTAAACTGCAGAACAGTTAGTTTTAGTACATTTGCGTGTAATTGAAAGTGATTCAATGGGGGACATGGGATTAGATGTTTGACGGACAGCTCGCACATGGCTTTGGATTCCAGGCTATTGAAAGCTGGCGGCACCAATGCGAGGTCTCAGTGCCGCAATGGGTAGGTAGCCATGACCAGCACTGCATTGGGGAAGGGGCAGAGCGGAGGCCACCATTGTCGAACTGCAGTGCTGTGCGATTTGCATGGGGTGGGCTTGGTCATGGGTGGTAATACTGGGTGGTCTGCAAGGAGGGGCTGGGTCTCGGGTGGCAGTACCGGGTGGTCTGCAAAGAGGGGCTGGGTCTCGGGTGGCAGTACCTGGTGGGCTGGGTCTTGTGTGGTCGACAAGGAGGGGCTGTGTCTTAAGTGGCCTGGATGTCAATGGAAGACAATCCTCACTCTCTTGCGCAGAGACTCCAGTTTTGCCATCCGCTATTGAGTGGCCGTCCTGGGTCCCCGTTGGTTCATGTACCTTCCGCTCAGCCGTGGAGAGGCTTATTGTTTGCGATGCCTCTGCCAATCTGTGATGTCTCCCTGCTCTTATGGGCCCTCTTGTCCTGCAAGTGGAAAGAGGGAGATAGTCATACTTTGCAGAAAGATCAACATGACAGTTCTCCTAGTGGTAGCCCCTCATCCCCTACTGGGGTATCCTATATATCTTTTGCTCCCGTCTGCTCTCAGGGGAGTTAATGGGGGTGAGCTGCGAACAAAGGTAGCCTGTGGCCAAGATGCAGCTGTGCATCTGTCCAGATGACGTGATGCTTAACCTCCTGTGCTGAATCGATCGTGCCCTGGTGAGGCTAGGGTGGTCGTTTGGGAGGAGGGGGGCGTCTTGAATCCCTGGGGTTGGGTTGGGAGGCGGGGGCAGCCCTCAATCGGGCACCCTGTACCCGATTGCCAGGCCTCCTCCAGGCAGCTATAGCTGGGCGGCCTTTCACATCCCCGGCACACCCGCTTGCCATGGGTAAAATACCCGTGGAGGCGGGCGAGGACCCATAAGTGGCCATTAAGTGGCCACTTAAGGGTCTTGATTGGCCTCGGGCGGTCGGGCCACTTCTCACCCACCTGCCCCACCACGCCCCCCGCCGGACCTCCGTAAACTTGGTCAGAGGCGGAATCGAGGTGGTTAGGCCTCCCGGAGCCTGCCGCTCAATTTTATGCCACACCCACGCCATCATCCGACCCGCTGGGGCGGCGTAAAATTCCGGCCATAATCTTGAAATTAGAGCTAGCCTGGTTAGGAGTGAAATCAGGAAGCACTTTTTCACTCAAAGGGTGATAGAAATTTGGAAGTTTCTCCCATGAAAGGCTGTGGATGCTGGGTGAATTGAAATTTTCAAGACTGAGAAAGATGGATTTTTGTTTGGTAAGGGTATCAACAGATATGTGGGACAAAGAATGGTAAATGGAATTGAGGTACAGATCAGCAGTGGTCTATTAAAATGGTGGAACAGGCTCGAGGGGCTGAATAACCCACTCATAGGGAGCAGGAATGTGAGGAACTGACAATCATTATGAGGGAGTCAATGGAGACTGGGAAGATATCAGTAGATTGAAAATAGGCCACTCTGGTGCCCAATTTAAAAAGGGCGACAAAATGGGCGCAGGCCATGTACATAATCAAAAAGGCTAATGGAATGTTAACCTTTACCTCTAAGGGATTGGAATTCAACAGTAAGAAAGTGATGCTTCAGTTGTACAGAGGCATCATCTGGAAACCTGTGTTCAGATTAAGGCACCAAACCTCAGGAAAGATATATGGGCCTTGGAGGTGGTACAGTGCAGATTCACCAGAATTATAGTGAGTTTATTGCGTTAAATTATGACGTGTTGCATAAACTTGGCCGGTGTTCCTTCGAGTTTGGAAGATTGAGGCGTGATCTAATCAAGGTGTTTCAAGCAATGAAGGGATTCAAAGGGTAGATACAGAGTAACTATTTCCTCTGGTAGGAAAATCCAGAGCAAATGGGCATAATCTTAAAATTATAGCTAAGCCATTTAAGAGTGAATCTATTCATGCAGAGGGTAATGGAAATCTGGAACTCTCTCTACAGAAGAGTGTGGATGTTGGATCAATTAAAATGTCCAATACTGACATCAATAGATTTTTGTTCCTATGTCCTCCCTAATTTTGACTTTTATTTCAAGCCAGCAGAAATTCTAATAACCATTTAAATGATTTTAAAACATCTTAAATCGCAAGATTTGTTTAACAAGTGAGATTAAACAGTGGAGAAGAATTAGATTAATCAACTTTAACAATAGCAGTTCATAGTTTAAGCATAAAAAGCCAGCATTGGTAGTACTGGATCTGAAAATACAGAAGTGAGTGACAGAATCACAGAATCATTACAGTGCAGAAGGAGGCCATTCGGCCCATCATGTCTGCACTGGCTCTCAGAAACAGCAGTTCCCTCAGTTCCATTCCCCTGCCTTCTCACCATAACCCTACACATTCTTCCTTTTCATATATGCTTAGATGCACAGGGCAAGGCTATAATACCTAATGAGTACTTTATATTGGTGTTTACTAAGGAAGAGGAATCTGACAAAATATCAGTCGAAGCAGAGAGAGTAGAGGCAATGGATAGGGTAAAATTTGAGAGGGAGGAGGTACTGGAAAGGCTGGCTGTGCCAGAGTGGATAAATCACCTGGTCTGGATGGCTTGATCCCAGGCTGCTAAAGGAAGTGGGGATTGAGATAGCGGAAGGGCTTGCCATCATCTTCCAATCTTCCTTAGATATGAGGGAGGTGCCAGAGGATTAGGGAGTGGCAAATGTGACACCCTTAAGAAAGGGTGTAAGGACAGTCCTAGCAACGACAGGCCAGTTAGTTTAATGTCAGTGGTGGGTAAGGTTTTAGAAACAATAATCAGGAAAAAAGTCAACAGGCACTTAGAGAGGTTGGAGTTAATTAAGGATAGCCAGCACGTATTTGTAAAAGGCAGATTATGCTTGACTAATCATTGAATTATAGAAAGTTAAAGGCACAGAAAGAGGCCGCTTGGCCCATCGTGTCTCTGCCGGCCGAAAAACGATCCACCTATTCCAATCCCACCTTCCAGCATTTGGTCCGTAGCTCTGCAGCTTAGGGCACTTGAGGTGCATATCCGGACTCCTTTTGAATGATTTGAGGGTCTCTGCCTCAACTACCCTTTCAGGCAGTGAGTTCCAGACCATCACCACCCTCTGGGTGAAAAAGCTTTACTTCATCTCCCATCTAATTTTTCTACCAATCACTTTAAATCTATGCCCCTCGTCACTGGCCTCTCTGCTAAGGTGAATAGACCCTTCACCTCCACTCGATCCAGGCCCCTCAAAGTTTTGTACGTCTCAATCAGATTTCCCCTCAGCCTTCTCTGTTCCAAGGAGAACAACCCCAGCCTATCCAATCTTTCCTCATAGCTGCACTTTTCCAGTCCTGGCAACATCCTCATAAATCTCCTCTGTACCCTCTCTAGTGCACTTACATCCTTTCTGTAATGAGGTGACCAGAACTGCACACAGTACTCAAGTTGTGGCCTAACCAATGAGTTATACAGTTCAAGCATAACCTCCCTGCTCTTGTATTCTATAGCCTGGCTAATAAAGGAAAGGATTCCATATGTCTTCTTAACCACCTTATCAACCTGTCCTGCTACCTTCAGGGATCTGTGGACATTCACTCCAAGGTCCCTCACTTCCTCTGCACTTCTCAGTATTTTCCCATTAATCGTGTATTCCTTTGCCTTGTTTGACCTCCCCGAATGCATCACCTCACACTTCTCCATGTTGAATCTAATTGAATTTTTTTGATGAAGTAACAGAGAAGTTTGATGACTGGAGGATGGTAGACAGTGGTGTTCCCCAAGAGTCAGTGCTAGGAGCATAGCTTTTTTTGTGATATATTAAACAAATTGATCCTGACAACGCAGCAGCTCGCTGACGTCATCAGAGTGCGCCACGCTGCGCACATGCGCAGCTACATCTTGCCAGGACTAAGTGGCGCATACGCGGGATGACGTCATCACACAGCGCCAACGTCATCACGTATCCGCGCTTGGTTCATCTTTGCGCCTGCGCTAAAGCGTTATTGGGTATCCAGCCCCCCACTCGGCTGGAGGAAGCGGCTGAATAGGAGACTTTGAGGCTGGAGCTCCCCCCCTCGGCAACTCGCTCCAGGCCTCGATGCTTCCTCCCCTCAGCTGCTCGCTCCAAACTTTGCTACTCCCCCCCACTCCCTTCCCCGATTGTTCCCCACTCGTGCAACCCCACTCTCTGGCTGCTCACTTCCCCCACCCCCCCTCTCCATCAGCTTGAGGCCGCACCACTTCCCTTCTCTTGGCCACTCACTCCGATGTCGTCCCTTCACCCCTTGCAGCCCGCCTTGCTTCTTCGAGCGGCGCGTGGAGACTGATCAAACGTGGGAGCGAGTGGCCGGGAGGAAGGAAGCGGTGCAGCCTCGAGCTAGCGGCTGGAGAGGGAGGCGGGGGAAGCGAGCAGCCAGAGAGCGGGGTTGTGCAAGCAGGGAACAATTGGGGAGGGGAATGCGGGGAGCAGCAAGGTCTGGAGCGAGCGGCTGATGGGGGGAAGCGAGTTGCCGAGGGGGGAGAGTGGCCAGTGAGTCGGGAGCTAGAAGCTGCATTCGGGTGAAATCAGTCCTTCCCAGTTATATAAACGAATCACAATAACGAATTGGCAGCACATTTTATACTTTGCCCGAGTATTCATTTCCATTGATCGGGGTGCCAATTTACTATCTTCCAGTGGAAATCCAATCATGAAATTCCTTTTGTATTTAATAGGATTACTGGAATATTAAATGGGTCTGAGGATTACAGTTAGTATCCTATAACTACATAATAGCATATTACTGGGCTTCCATCCAACTTAATGTATTTTATTATTTTTATTTAGAGATACAGCACTGAAACAAGCCCTTCAGCCCACCGAGTCTGTGCCGACCATCAACCACCCATTTATACTAATCCTACATTAATCCCATATTCCTACCACATCCCCACATTCCCTCAATTCCCCTACCTACACTAGGGGCAATTTACAATGGCCAATTTACCTATCAACCTGCAAGTCTTTGGCTGTGGGAGGAAACCAGAGCACCTGGCGAAAACCCACACAGTCACAGGGAGAACGTGCAAACTCCGCACAGGCAGTACCCAGAATTGAACCCAGGTCGCTGGAGCTGTGAGTGCTAACCACTGCGCCACTGTGCTGCCCAAATGTAAGGTTAATTTGCCAGAACAATCTAGCCATAAGCATTTCCTGTGATAAATTGAGCAGCGCCATCTTTAATCCTGGCAGCTGCCTGAACGTTACAGATACTGATGCTCCAGTTGAAAAACCTGCAATTGCGGATGTGCAAGTACTGCGCCACCTAGTGGCTGTGTTGTCTGCAAATGCAGCCATATATAAATGACTTGGATCTTGGAATACAGAGTAGAATTTCAAAACTTGCTGATGATATCAAACTTGAAGGAGTGGTAAACAGTGAGGATGATACAAATCATCTGCAACAGGACATAGACAGGCTAGCAGAATGGCAGACAAGTGGCAGATAGAATTTAATAGTGAAAAAAGTGAGGTGATGCATTTTGGCAGATTGGATAGGATGAGGTAATATGGACTTAGTGGCGCATTTCTAAAGAGCGTGCAGGAACAGAGGGGCCTGGGGGTGCATGTGCATCGATCGTTGAAGGTTGCAGGACATATTGAGAGAGTGGTTAGCAAAGCATATGGGATCTTGGGCTTCATAAATAGAGGTATTGAGTACAAAAGCAGGGAAATTGAGCTGAATCTTTATAAAGCTCTAGTTAGGCCCCAACTGGAGTATTGCATCCTGTTCTGCTCACCACACTTTAGGAAGGAAGTGAGGGTCCTTGAAAGGGCAGAGAGGAGAATTACCAGAATGGTTCCAGGAATGGGGGATTTTAGTTACAAGATTAGGTTGGAAAAGCTGGGGTTGTTCTCCCTGGAGCAAAGGAGATTGAAGGGAGATTTGATGGAGGTGTACAAGGTTATGGCAGGCTTGGTTAAGTTAGACAAGGAAAAACTGTTCCCATTAGCTGTTGCTGCAGGGTTTTAGGCAAGAACTGCAGGGGGAATATGAGGAAGAACTTTATTTGTGCAGTGAGTGGTAATGGCCTGAAACTCGCTGGCCACGAGGGTGGTGGAAGCAAAGACAATCCATGATTTCAAAAGGATGTTGGATGGGCACTTAAAGGTGTGACGGAAACCACACCTGCCAAAATGAGACATATTAATTTTGTCATATGGAACATTATTATTTTAACATTTGCTGGACATTGAAATAACTTGTTTAAAAAGACAACAGAACAGTGGCTGAAAACATGGCTGCACATTTACATTGTAAAGGACAGTTGCATGGAGAGACAGTAGGAGTACTCCCTGATCCAATTAACCAGATGGGTTGTTTTGTCAATAATCAAGAGACATTGAGGGTCATTGAATGTGTAAGAGCCACTGAGAGTGTCTGGTAAGCTGTGAGGAATTCACAAACCTCACAGGCGAAGCTGTCTCAAGAAAAAAGCTAGTCACATGACTAACCAGTTGGCCAACCTGGAGTTAATTGAATTGTGCTCACAGAACAGTTTTTGGAAGAGACTGCAATTGAACTTCAAGAAGAGAGCACTCCCTCTCTCTGTCTCTCACTCTCTCTCACGTAAAGTTCCAGGTACCCACAGAAGTAACTCAAGCCTCAAGACAGAAGACTCCTGCAGCCTTCTGGTACCAGCTAAACAAGTTCGTAAGTGTGCACTGGGCCCCAATGAGAACTGCAAGACTTATCTTCAATCAAAGTCTTATATCCAACCCAGAGCCAGTAACTGAATTCCATCTATTACTTAAAACCTTTTCCGCTTAATTCTTTCTCTTCCTCTGTCTCTATTTGTGTGTGTGTTTATTGCGCATGCATGCTAGCGAGGTCGTGTCGCATATTCTTAGTAGTTTTAACTGAGTTATTGTTTTAAGGTTAATAAACTTACACCTTACTTGTTTAAATCTGAGAAAACCTGTCTGGTTGATTTCTTTGCAATTTCAATTGGAGAGCAGTGAGCAAGGACTCACTGAGGGGGAGCTAAAAACACGGTGTTTTAAAAATTAAACCCTGTTACGGCCAAATGAGGAAAAGGCTGAGAGGGGAGCCCTGGATCCCTGCCTCACATAGTCATAACAAAGGAAATAAACTTGTAGGGCTACTGGGATAGAGCAGAGGAGTGGGACTGACTGGACTGCTCCACGAAGAGCTGGCATAGACTCGATGGACCAAATGGTCTCCTTCTATGCTTTATGTGACTCTCTATGATTCTATAACTGTAAGTATTTTTAAAAAATATTACTTATGTTGATAATAACTCTTTAAAGGAGAAATTTAATTGTGGTCTGAAATCCTATTTATGCTTCAGTATTATGTATTTAGGTATAATAAATCTCTTACAATCTTAGCTTCTTATATCCTAGATTTTCTCCTATTATGGTAATCACTAAACCAGAGAATTGTAATGGATTGTCAAAAATTGGTTAACAGCAGCAGTGATTCTTTATAAATTGGATGGAGGTGGAATTTTAACATGGGTGAGTGGGTGGGGTAGGCTGTGGTTGAGGGGGACTGTTAAATGGGCAAAGATTCTGATCAGGAATCCATGCATCGGGAAGCCGGCTCCAACCCACGACTTCCAGATTTACTGAGGTGGTGCCAGGGCTGAAAGGCATGGATTTAACCTGCTTTGCAGTGTTATATTGTGGCCAAGCAAGTTCCCAGCTGTAGAGTGGTGAGTGCCTTCGCAGCACTCCACCTGGGCCAGGTGGAGCAGGACTGCTTCCTCCTGGACCCCCAGCTTCCCCAACATCAGACGCCGCTGCCCCCCCTCCCGCCCCATACAAACCCATTCCCAGGATCAGACCCTCTCTTTGAGATCTGACACACTCCCCCTCAGGTCAGGGATTGGACCTTCCAGAATTGCCCCCCCTGTCAAGTGTCGGTCAACACCCATGGGATCAGAACCCCCTTTGGGATCAGTGGCCCCCACCAACCACCATCCTATCATCTTCCCCTCCCACTCTCCACCAGGTCAGGGATTACACCTACCTGCTCCTGCGGTCTCCTCTGGAGTGCTCCCTGCCCGGCTGGATGCCAAGCCTGTCAATCAGACTGGCTTCTGGGCGGGGACCTGTCAGGGCCTGAAGATACCCAGACTTCCGGGTTTCCCATGTGTTACCTGTCCCCAGGCACCAGCACCCACATCCCACCCTCCAGCTCCCAGCCGCCGATGATCTTAGTTCCAGGAAAGAAGCCAGATTTAATGTTATTCTGGAGCCAATAATTTTCTTTCCTTTTCAAAAAAAAATTGTGATGTTGATGTTTATGGAACAAACAGCGACTCTGCCACACATTATTTGCCATAATAAAACTCCTTACTATATGGAATTACTGAAAATTCAATTTTGGATGTTAGTGCCTCTGCTTTCAAACAGAATGCTGTCCAGTACAACTGATCTTATAACGATATTATTGTGGGTTCTGTGACTGAGAAACAAAGGGCCCGATGTCACAAAAGGACACAGCAATGATCAATAACATTGTTCTTCTGTAAACACAGAGCACTGTGTGATTTAGTGCTGTCATGCTGATAGTGAAATATCTTTGAAGCCAGGCACTTTAAAAACATGTGGGATTATTTTCTGACTCCCACCCACTTACCAAGATTAGGGGACAAACTCGGCATAATCTTCTGACCATCTAACTTAGTGGTCAGGATATTTCATGTAACATCTTGTTGAATTTCCAGGCTGGCAGTCGTGAATCCCCACCAGCGAGGCAAAGTTTGCAAATTATCCCATGAAATAGATTTAATGTGAAATATTTTGATAGGAACAACATTTGCATTTCTACAACACTCCTCATTTACAGAAGGATGCCTCAGAACATTTTATAGGGGGAACAACAAGTGGATGGGAAAATGGGAAAGTTGCTGGTTTTTCAGAGCTGGGAGAGAGGTGGTGAGGTGGAAGAATTTCAATACAGGGTTCCAAAGAGCAGGAACATAATGGCTGAAAGACCATCCACCATTGGAGCACAGGGGGCTGGGTGTTACCAGATCTTTGGGGATGGGCTGGGAGGTGGGAAAGTTGGCAAAATGGCACGGGAAGGCAGCTGTTGGTGTGCCCATCATCTTCTTGCTGCCCGGTGCCCAACTGTGCCAAAGTGGCCAATTAAGGGCCTCTCCCCACTGCTGCTGGCATTTGCCAATGCTTGGGGATGCCCTCTGCCACGTGGGGAGACCATGAGGTGGTGGTCTCCCAGTAGGTTCCGGTGTGGGGGTGGGCCTCCTTTTCGGGCACTGTTTGGCCCACAGGGGGACCCTCTCTGGCAGCAATGGCTGCCCCCACGGCAAAGCCGCCACCTACCCTCAGTGACCCTGTTGTTATGTGGGGTTTAATTTTGATATCTGATTTAATTCTGAGCAATGCAGATATCACACAGTGTTAAATAACCAACTGGTTTACTTAAAGCACATTAACTATATTAAAATCTTACAGCTACAACACAAGTCTTTATAGCTGTGTGTTCAGAGGCAGATCCAAGCTGTGTGTCTCGTAGCAGGCCGTGTGTCTGTGTTAGCTTCAAAACGTCTATGAGACAGATCCAAGCTGGGTGTCTGTTCCGGAAGCTTCTCCAGTCTCTGGTTCACTACTGCACTCTAGCTGCACCCAGAGGAGCTTCAGCACAAACACTACAACCTCCCCAACCCCTACCCACAACCTTGCCAGGGCCTGCCTGACTGGCCCCAGCACGCCAGACCCCAGTTACCTGCCTTTGAGGGCGTACGGCCATCAATGTGCTCTCATCCCACAGGTGCAGCCCAAGCAGTGGCCACTGCTCGGTGGTGGTGCTGAGCTCCTGGCCTTCTGATTAATGGGGACGACAGTCCCGGAGGCAAACGCCTAATTGACCGCTGCCGACAAAAAGTGGCCCTGGGTCCCGCTGACTGGTGAGGCAGGTTCACCCCCGCCCCCGCCACCCTGGCTGACCTTCCATCTTCCACCGTCCATAAACGTAAGCTTATCCAAACCTCTGCTGAGCCATCATAACTTGCATCCATCACTTCTGTGCACATTGGCCTACATTAGTTGTGCAAAGTCTCTATTTTAAAATCTCATGCTTGTTTTCAGGTCCATCCATGGCCTCATACTTCCCTATGACTGTAACCTCCTCCAGCCCTGCAACCCTCCAAATATCTGTGCTCCTCCTATTCTGCCCTCTTGTGCATCTCTGATTTTAATCGCTCCGCCATTGGTGGCTGTTCCTTCAGTTGCCTAGGCCCTAAGCTCTGGAATTCTCCCCCTTAGGGCTGAATTTTATTGGGTGCCTCTGTCTGCGGCGGCGCCCTTTGAACTCTGCGGTGTGCCCGCATTTGCCAGCCGCCGCCAAAACCCCATGATATTAATCGCGGGGGCTCATTAGAATCATGGCACAGATCCGCCCTCCCCATATTACGCAGGGTGAGGCGGGACATTTGGCGCAGTGAGAGAGTCTTCGACAGCTGAGCAGCAGGTGCTGGGACTCTATTTTAAGCGCTCCAGCACCAGCTTCCTGACAGCTGTCAAAGAAATACCTGACTGCTGAAGACGGGGGCTGCTGTCAATCTGGCAGCAAAGCAGAAAGTGTTGCAGAAATCCAGCAGGTCAGGCAGCATCTGTGGAGAGAGAAGCAGAGTTAACTTGTTCAAGTTCACAGACCTGACAGTTAACTCTGCTTCTCTCTCCACAAATGCTGCCTGACCTGCTGAGTTACCCCAGCACTTTCCGCTTTGCTGCCACATATTTACCCTGCTGTGTCCCAGTGTCCTGTGAATTCGCGATCCTCTTCTCCCACTCAAGTGTAACATTCCTTCTTGTAGGCGTGCTGCACCTGGGTGAATAATCTTAATTTTGCACATTCCAGGACGTAAGACTTAAATAGACCATTAAATGTATTACAGAGGTTTAGAGAGAACACACTGACACAAATGGGAATACAAGGGTATCACAGTAATGTAAATACGTCTTTCACTAATGTTCCTCACCAACGTGTGTGTCCATTTCTCTGTGGGAATGATGTGTGCCAGCATGTAGCGCCAATGTCACATCCCTTTGCACCGTTGGCCCTTCAGGAGAGCCAACGTATGCAATAACAGCATTGCCATGCCACCGTCACTCATGAGTGTCTCCATGGACTCAGAGACATGGACATTGGCTCAGTCAGCTGCTGCCTGTAATGGTTTACACAGCGATGCTGCATATGTGGACTGGTGCACAGCAGGTGAGTGAGGGTGATGTGTGGCTTGCAGAGCTCAGGTCAGTTCCTATGGAGCAGACAGTCTTTATCTGATAAGCTACTGCCATACATCCCTAGCTCACTGCTAGCCTGGGTGCCATCTGACCTCCCATGTGTCTTTCATGTTGTAGGTCCTCAGCATCCTCATAGTCCGAGGAGGAATCCTGTCGACATCTGTCCTCATCATGCCAGGCCTGGCCCCTATTGGGTGCGTTGTTGTGTAGAGCAGCAAAGAAAGGAGCTGGCCTTTTCGGCCCACAGTACAGGGCATCATCCTATCCATACAGGTATTGGAGGCGCTCTTTCAGCATGCCGATCTCCTGCTCAATGGTGGCTCATGTAGCTCAGTGACTGGCGTTCTATCTCTCCTCTGCAGCAGTGGTGGAGTCTCTCACTGGTGTCGGGAGCCATGTCTGCAAAGGATAGCCCTTATCTCCAAGAAGCCACCCCTCCATCTGAGCCAGTTCAGTGAACAGTGGTGGCAGCCGGGACTGGCGCAAGACCCAGGTGTCATGGCAGCTGGCTGAGAAGCGGTCACACATTCGCTGCAAGCAGCCGCGGTGTTTACATACCAGCTTCACCTAGTTTGAGGGGGCACCATTAATGGTGACGTCTGCAGGTGGTAGCCTGCCAGGAGGCCTAATGGCCACATGAGAACAGTCTATGAACATTATAACCTATGGTTCTTCGGCAATGGTGCCAGAACCACTGGTCCTCTGGGCCTGGCTGTGAGAGTCTGTCCTGAAGTGGACATCCTCACTGGCCTCCGGTGCAGGGCATTAGTGACCTCCCTGATGCAGCTGTGCACTGCTGACTCTGTGACCCCACAAAGGTCTCTGGTGGGTCGCTGAAAAGCTGCAGAGGCGTCAGGCTTGAGAACCGGTGCCACTATGAGGAACAAAGGCATGGGATGTCCACCGGAGCCCATGGGCTGCAGGTCATCCTTAAGCAGAGCACAGAGACGTGTCACCCTCCCTCTCTATATGCGCAATCGCCTCTGACACTGGTGCTCTGACATCCGATGACATGTCATGTGAGGCCTATAGATGCACGGCAACCGTAATGGCAGGCTCCCCTTGGGGGATGCTGCTCACGACCAGGGGCCTTTATGTGGATCGCACCTACCTGTTGGTATTGCCTCTGGCACATACAGATCCTCACGTGCAGAGGATCACACAATGTAGGATGAGTCATATCTATCTCCATGTGATAAATAAAGTTGAACTCTGCATGTATTCAAAGGTTCCTAACAGGGCATGGATTGGTGTTGATGGGTACATCAGCTGCTTTCCTGGATCACTATGTGGCGTGCCATGGCATTGCCCATCTGGGCCAACACTCAGAGTGGCACAGCATGACCACATCAAGATCCTACCAGCTGAATTGATTGCCCCCACCATCCATAAAACCTTAATGTTCCTGCCCTTTCTGGCACCGTCCCAACACACAGGGTGCCTAGTGTGCCATTGCCCCCTCACAAACACAGAGCGTACACTGTTAATGGTGGGATGGTTCATGGTACCTCCTTTCACGCCAGCAGTTTCCCTCCTGTAATCCCAGACCTCCTCCCTTTAAGAATGCAGAGTTAGACCCCTGCGTATCCCTACTTTAAGAACGCAGAGTTAGACCTCAGTGTATTTCCCCCTCCCACCTCCCTTTAAGAATGCAGAGTTAGACCCCTGCGTATCCCTACTTTAAGAACGCAGAGTTAGACCTCAGTGTATCCCCCTCCCTCCTCCCTTTAAGAATGCAGACCTAGACCCCTGTGTATCCCCCTCCCTCCTCCCTTTAAGAATGCAGAGTTAGACCCCTGTGTATCCCCTCCCTCCCCCCTTTAAGAATGCAGACTTAGACCCCTGTGTATCCCCCTCCCTCCTCCCTTTAAGAATGCAGAGTTAGACCCCTGTGTATCCCCTCCCTCCTCCCTTTAAGAATGCAGAGTTAGACCCCTGTGTATCCCCCTCCCTCCTCCCTTTAAGAATGCAGAGTTAGACCTCTGTGTATCTCCCCCTCCCTCCTCCCTTTAAGAATGCAGAGTTTGACCCCTGTGTATCCCCCTCCTCCTCCCTTTAAGAATGCATAGTTAGACCCCTTTGTATCCCCCCTTTAAGAATGCAGAGTTAGACCTCTGTGTATCCCCCACTTTAAGAATGCAGACCTAGACCCCTGTGTATCCCCCTCCCTCCTCCCTTTAAGAATGCAGAGTTAGACCCCTGTGTATCCCCTCCCTCCCCCCTTTAAGAATGCAGACTTAGACCCCTGTGTATCCCCCTCCCTCCTCCCTTTAAGAATGCAGAGTTAGACCCCTGTGTATCCCCCCTTTAAGAATGCAGAGTTAGACCTCTGTGTATCTCCCCCTCCCTCCTCCCTTTAAGAATGCAGAGTTTGACCCCTGTGTATCCCCCTCCCTCCTCCCTTTAAGAATGCAGAGTTAGACCCCTGTGTATCCTCCTCCCTCCTCCCTTTAGGAATGAAGAGTTTGACCCCTGTGTATCCCCCCCCTTTAAGAATGCAGATTTAGACCCCTGCGTATCCTCCCTTTAAGAATGCAGAGTTAGACCCCTGCGTATCCTCCCTTTAAGAATGCAGAGTTAGACCCCTGCGTATCCCCGTCCCTCCTCCCTTTAAGAATGCAGAGTTAGACCTCTGTGTATCTCCCCCTCCCTCCTCCCTTTAAGAATGCAGAGTTTGACCTCTGTGTATCTCCCCCTCCCTCCTCCCTTTAAGAATGCAGAGTTAGACCTCTGTGTATCTCCCCCTCCCTCCTCCCTTTAAGAATGCAGAGTTTGACCTCTGTGTATCTCCCCCTCCCTCCTCCCTTTAAGAATGCAGAGTTAGACCTCTGTGTATCTCCCCCTCCCTCCTCCCTTTAAGAATGCAGAGTTAGACCTCTGTGTATCTCCCCCTCCCTCCTCCCTTTAAGAATACAGAGTTTGACCTCTGTGTATCTCCCCCTCCCTCCTCCCTTTAAGAATGCAGAGTTAGACCTCTGTGTATCTCCCCCTCCCTCCTCCCTTTAAGAATGCAGAGTTAGACCTCTGTGTATCTCCCCCTCCCTCCTTCCTTTAAGAATGCAGAGTTAGACCCCTGCATATCCCCCCCTTTAAGAATGCAGAGTTAGACCTCTGTGTAACCCCCCCTCCCTCCTTCCTTTAAGAATGCAGAGTTAGACCTCTGTGTAACCCCCCCTCCCTCCTTCCTTTAAGAATGCAGAGTTAGACCCCTGCATATCCCCCCCTTTAAGAATGCAGAGTTAGACCCCTGTGTATCTCCCCCTCCCTCCTCCCTTTAAGAATGCAGCGTTAGACCCCTGCGTATGCCCCCCTTTAAGAATGCAGAGTTAGACCTCTGTGTATCCCCCCCCTCCCTCCTTCCTTTCGTAATGCAGAGTGAGGACCCGCCGGCTTTTCAGATTGTGAACGGGATGGTGTCGATGGAGAGGCGGCGGGCTGTGTTATCAGCATAGGTAAGTAAGCATTCCCATATGCTAATTGTGGTGCCGCCGCTATGCGGCAGGGGGGCTGCACCAAGGTCCCGCCGCCGGTAAAATGTTGTGGGCCGTCTCTACATTTTACCGGCCCTCGCGCCATGACCCGCAGTGTCGAGGTGCCAGTAAAATTCAGCCCTATATCTCTCTGCCTCTCTACCTCACCTTCTTCCTTTAAGATGCTCATTCAAACCAACTTGTTTGACCAAGCTTTGGACATCTGCGCTAATATCTCCTTATGTGACTCAGTGCTAAATTTTGTTTGATAATGCTCCTGTGAAGTGCCTTGTGATGTTTTACTGTGTTAAAGGTGCTACATAAATGCATGTTGTTTTTGTTAATATTGAGCTGTTCACCAAAGCCTTAATGTTGGATAGAAAACTGTTACATCAGAGTAGCAACTTCTTTGGGGTCAATAGAGGCGGCAAAGCGGTAAAGATGGGTGTCACTTGCAGACATGTCCAAATTGATGTTTGACATCCCGATGAAATTGCTAAGACAGAGCACGTAATAATGAAGAGGAAGGGACCAAGAATGGAGCTCTGGAGTATACAAAACAATGGGGGGATGTCTTTGTTACAGGAAAATTGTTAGAGGAGATTTATATCTTCGTTGCAACAAGTACAAGTGGATTCTGGCGAGGAATGTCATCGTGATGGACTGCAGAGCAGGACAGAATACTTAAAGTAACCAAAGTTAGTGGAGAGGTTGCAGTGAGAGGCAATCACACAAAAGAGGTTAAAGAGAATAAAGAGAGACAGTGATCTATGATCACAGTCAAACCAGATGTCATTTGTGGGTTTGTCCAATGTAGTCTTGATTCTATGGTTAATCATGGATTGCCTCTCCTTTCGTCATTGGCTGTCCCCCGATTTGGGGATGACATCTACTCAGGGCCGTGACTTTCTGCCGTAGCTCTTCATGTGACTGTGCCAGGCAATTTTCGATCCACAGATCTTTGGGCACATGTGTTATAATGTCCCATGAGGTAGTGGGATCCGGAGTGCAGGATTTTCTTCCTTTTCTTTTCTTCTCTGCCATCGCTTTGCCTCATCATTCAGGCGTTGGGACTCGAAGCGTGATCTAGCTTGGTGGACAAGTTGTCGCCATTCTGAGAAATTGATCGCAAGCACCTCTGTCATTAAAGTCAATGCAGCTGCGCTTCAAAGAGAGCTTCAGAGTGTCTTTAAAGTGTTTTCCTAATCTTGCCCTGGAACGTTGGCCATTTGAGAGTTGCGAAAACAGCACCTGGCGGGAGAGATAATTTTCAGCCATGCGGACAGTAGCTAGTCCATCAGAATTGATTTTGTTGGTGTTCTGCCTGAATATTTGTGGATCTGTCTTCAAGAAGGACGCTAGTGTATGGTTGACAGTCCTCCTATTTGTGGCAGATCCCTCTGCAGTGGAGATTTCTGTAGTCTCTCTCCATTTAAGTAATATTTTGCTTTTTTATTCTTCCTACAAAAGTGGATAACTGCACATTTTCCCACTTTGTACCCCATCTACCTAATGTGGAGGATGTGGCACAGGCATTACTGATGGAATTTCTCTAGCGTCCTTATATGTCACTGATACACAGTCCAGGTCTCAATGCAGTACAGGAGTGTACTGACAGCAACTATTCTGTACACTAAGACTTTTGTTGATTTGCGGAGGTCTTTGTTGTCAAACTCTCACTGTCATAGTTTGTAGAAGACTAAACTGGCGCAGCTAATCTGGTGTTGGATTTCCACGTCAATGGTGGCCTTTTGAGGGAGGTAACTGCCAAGCTATGGGAAGTGCTCAACATATTCTAGAGTCTCTCCTTCAACATATATCGGAGGTGGAATATTTGGCTGATCAGGTGTGGGTTGATATATGAGTTTTGTTTTGGCAACATTCAAGGACAGGCCGAGTTTCTTGTATGCAGAATTACGAACATACGGACCTAAGAAATTGGAGCAGGAGTCGGCCATTTGGTCCCTCGAGCCTGCTCTGCCATTCAATAAGATCATGGCTGATCTGAGTGTGGCCTCAATTCCACTTTCTTGCTTGTCCCCCATAACCCTTGACTCCCTTGTCAATCAAAAATCTGTCTAAGTAAGCCTTGAATATATTCAATCACCCAGCCTCCACTGTTCTCTGGGTAGGGAATTCCAAAGATTAACGACCCTCTGAGAGAAGAAATCCCTCCTCATTTCCATCTTAAATGGGCATCTCCTAATTCTGAAACTGCCCCCTAGTTCTAGATTCCCCCACGAGAAGAAACATCCTTTTAGTATCCATCCTGTCAAGCCCCTCAGAATCTCAAATGTTTCAATAAGATCACCTCTCATTCTTCTAAACTCCAATGAGTATAGGCCAAACTGCTCAACCTGTCCTAATAAGACAAACCCCTTCATTGCAGACATCAGCCCAGTGAACCTTCTCTGAGTGCCTCCAATGCAAGTATATCCCTCCTTGAATATGGAGACCAAAACTCTACGTAGTACTCTAGGTGTGCTCTCACCAACACCCTGTAGAGTTGTAGCAAGACTTCCCTACTTTGAAATTCCATCCCCCTTTGCAATAAAGGCCCCATTTGCCTTCCTAATTACTTGCTGTATCTGCATGCTAACTTTTTGATTCATGTACAAGGACACCCAGATCCCTCTGCAGTGCAGCATTATGTAGTCTGTCTCCATTTAAGTAATATTTTGCTTTTTTATTCTTCCTACAAAAGTGGATAACGCACATTTTCCCACTTTGTACCCCATCTACCCAATTTTTGCCTACTCACTTAACCTATCTATACCCCTTTGCAGACTCTCTGTTTCTTCCTCACAACTTGCTTTCCCACCTATCTTTGCATCATCAGCAAATGTGGCTACAATACATTCTGTCAGTTGAGCCCCAGCACTGATCCCTGTGACATCCCCCTAGTTACAGTTTGCCAACATGAAAATTACCCATTTATCCCAACTCTCGTGGCTGAACTTTGTGCCCATAGCGGAGCTACCACCGCTGGGCCAAAAAGGCAAGGATGTTACCTCATTTAAACAGGCAACATCCTGCATGGCAGAGGACCCCCTCCCCCCCTCCCCCCGTGCTGCTGATTAAATCCCAGCGGTGGCAGGAAGATGCCGTTAAGTGGCTATTAATAGGCCACTTAAGGGCCTCAATCGGCCTCTGGGTGGGAAGGCCGTCTCTTCGGCCTATCCTGCTCCCGACAAAATCTTGTTGCGATGGGGAGGTGATGGGACCATCTCAGGGGGGCCCATAAAATTCAGCCCTCTGTTTCCTGTTAATTAGCCAGAATTGACAGGATTGAAAGTGGCTTGCAAATCTGGTGCAGAGTGGGCAATGACACTGCAGTCACCTGCAAACTGTAGCTCGTGTATGTCTATGGCGGTCAGTTTAGTTTTGGCATGGAGACGACCGAGGTTAAAGAGCTTTGCATCTCGATGCTGTTTAATACTGACACCAGAGGGCAGTTGATCTTTGATGATGTTAATAGCCACCATCAGGTAGATTATGAACCGTGTGCGGGCGATCACACAGCCTTGCTTGACCTCAGTCCGGATTTTGAAGGCATCTGTTTCAGCTCTCCCACTCAAGCCTGTTGCAGTCATGTCGTCATGAAACAATTATGGATTGTAATGAAGTTTCTTGAACATCTAAATTGTTGGAGCAAAATCCACAGAGTCTCACGATTTACTGAGCCAAATGCTTTGGTCAGATTGATGGATGCAATGAGGAGCTGCTGATGTCGTTCTCAACATTTTTCTTGGCTTTGTCTGGCAACAAAGACCATGTGGGCTAAATTTTATCGGCCACCCTGTGATGGATTCAGAGGCGGGGTGGGGGAGGGGGGGTGCGGCGCCATAGATTTGTATCGGGAGGCTGTGGGGGGGCGGGGGGGTTGGCGGAGGGCCTGTCGCCTCCCCATTGCAATGCACTTTTGTTGGGGACGGGATAGGCCAAAGATGGCCTTCCAGCCCAGAGGCCAGTTGAGGTCCTTAAGTGACCTATTAGTGGCCATTTAAGGGCTTCTTTGTGCTGCCGCTGGGGTTTATCCAGCAGCAGGGGGACTCCACCATGCAGGGAGGTCACACAGTAAAATAAGGTGACCTCCTTGCAGGCTAGAGTGGGGGGCTGGGGCTCTTCTGTGGGCAATCTGTGGCTGATGGAGGGCCCCTACTGGGAAAAACTGTACCTCCCTGAACAACCCTCTCCTTGCACTAAATGCCCACCCCTCCTCTCGCCAGGGCCTGCCGGTCTGGCCTTGGTGATCTCGCTTCACTTATCTTGGATCCGGGCATGTGGTGCTGGGCCTGGGTCCACGGCCTCTTGCAGTACTGGCAGTGTCCACCGCTCCCAGTGGCACTGCCGATACTGCTGAGCTGCCGGCCCTGTGATTGGCCGACAGCTCTTGGAGGCAGCACCCCCGTCGCCAGGCTGTTAATTGGCCTGGCGCTGTAGAATCGCTCCAGGGGAGCTCCCCCTGTCCAAGGCGAGACAACCCCCTCCTTTACAGCCTGTTCTGGGAGCCCTGTCATCGCCACAAAATTCAGCTGTGTCTCTGGGATGATTTCCTTAGCCACAGGAAGCAGGCAATTCAGGAGAATGCATATCACGATTTTCCCCGCTATAGACACGAGGGAAATACCTCGATAGTTTCCACAACATTATTTATCTCCTTTCTTGAAGATAGGTACAATTGTTGCATTCCTGAAGTTGGGGGGAGTTTTTATCCTCCCAAATCTGTAGCATGAGTGCATGGATGTAGATGCAGATGTGGAATCATAGAATCATAGAATGGTTACAGCATAGAAGGAGGCCATTCGGCCCATCATGTCTGTGCTGGTTCTCTGAAGGAACAATTCAGCTAGTGCCAGTCTCCCACCTTCTCCCTGTAGCCTTGCACATTCTTCCTTTTCAGATCCAATAATCTAATTGCCTCTTGGATGCCTCGATCAAACCTGCCTCCACCACTCTCTCAGGAAGTGCATTCCAGATCCTAACCACTTGCTGCATGGAAAAGTTTCTCCTCAATTCACCATAGCTTCTTCTGTCGATTACCTTATGTCTGTGGCCTCAGGTTCTCGATCCTTCCACCAATGGGAACAGTTTCTCCCTATCTACTCAATTCAGACCCCTCATGATTTTGAACATCTCTATCAAATCTCAGTTCAACAAGGAAAACAGTCCCAACTTCTCCAATCTATCCATGTAACTGAAGTTCCTCATCCCTGGAACCATTCTTGTCAATCTCTTCTGTACCCTTTCTAACGCATTCACATCCTTCCTAAAGTGTGGTGCCCAGAACTGGAGACAATACAGCAGTTGAGGCTGAATCAGTGTTGTATACAGGTTTAATATAACTTCCTTGCTCCTGTACTCTTTGCCCCTTTAGATAAAGTCTACGATACTTTATGCTTTATGAACCGCTCTCTCAACCTGTCCTGCCACCTTCAATAATTTATGCACATATACCCCCAGGTCCCTCTACTCCTGCAGCCCCTTTAGAATTGTGTCCTTTATTTTATATTATCTCCGTGTTCTTTCTACCAAAATGAATCCCTTCATATCAGGAACAACAAGGGTCCTAACATCGACCATTGGGGAACTGCACTATAAACCTTCCTCCAGTCTGAAAAACAACCATCAATCACTACCCTCTGCTTCCTGTCACTCAGCCAATTTTGTATTCATGTTGTCACTGTCCCTTTATTCCATGAGCTCTAACTTTACTCACAAGTCTGTTGTGCAACACTTTGTCAAATGCCTTTTGAAGTCCATGTACACCACATCAACAGCATTACCCTCATCAACCCTCTCTGTTACCTCATTAAAAAAACTCCAGCAAGTTAGTTAAACACAATTTGTCCTTAACAAATCTGTTCTGGCTTTCCTTAATGAACCCACATTTGTCAAGTGACAATTAATTTTCTCCTAAATGATCGTTTCTAGAAGCTTTCCCAACACCAAGGTTAAACTGACGGCCTGTAGTTGCTGGGCTTATCTTTATTTTCGTTCCTTTTTCATTTATCTAAGTTAAGACTAAGTTAAGCTTAAGATTAAAAATGGCAGGAGATCTCAGACCCATGTCATGCTCCTCTTGCTCAATGTGGGAGCTCAGGGACATGGCTGATGTCCCTGACTCCTTCACATGCAGGAAGTGTGTCCAGCTGCAGCTCTTGTTAGACCGCATGACGGCTCTGGAGCTGCGGGTGGACTCACTTTGGAGCATCCGCGATGCTGAGGAGGTCGTGGATAGCATGTTTAGCGAATTGGTCACACCGCAGATTAGGATTGCTGAGGGAGAAAGGGAATGGGTTACCAAAAGGCAGAGAAAGAGCAGGAAGGCAGCGCAGGTGTCCCCTGCGGTCATCTCCCTCCAAAACAGGTATACCGTTTTGGATACTGTTGAGGGAGATGGCTCACCAGGGGAAGGCAGCAGTAGCCAGGTTCATGACACTGTGGCTGGCTCTGCTGTTCGGAAGGGCGGGAAAAAGAGTGGAAGGGCTATAGTCATAGGGGATTCGATTGTAAGGGGAGTAGATAGGCGGTTCTGTGGTCGAAAACGAGACTCCCGAATGGTATGTTGCCTCCCAGGTGCATGGGTCATGTCTCAGATCGGCTGCAGAACATTCTGAAGGGGGAGGGTGAACAGCCAGTTGTCGTTGTGCACATAGGCACCAATGATATAGGTAAAAAACGGGATGAGGTCCTACAAGCAGAATTTAGGGAGTTAGGAGCCAAGTTAAAAAGTAGGACCTCAGAGGTAGTAATCTCAGGATTGCTACCAGTGTCACGTGATAGTCAGAGTAGAAATGAAAGAATAGTCAGGATGAATGCGTGGCTTGAGAGATGGTGCAGGAGGGAGGGGTTCAGATTTTTGGGACATTGGGACCGGTTCTGGGGGAGGTGGGACTATTACAAATTGGATGTTCTACACCTGGGCCGGACTGGAACCAGTGTCCTTGGGGGTGCTTTTGCTAACGCTGTTGGGGATGGTTTAAACTATTGTCAGTTCCGATGAAGGGTCACTGACCCGAAACGTTAACTCTGCTTCGATTTGTCAGTTCCGATGAAGGGTCACTGACCCGAAACGTTGACTCTGCTTCTCTTTCCACAGATGCTGCCAGACCTGCTGAGTGGTTCCAGCATTTCTTGTTTAAACTAATGTGGCAGGGGGATGGGAACCAAATGAGGAGGCCGGTGGACAGTAAGGAGGGAGTAACTAAAGCCTGTAAGGAATTAGATAATGAAGTCAGCGTGACTAAGGGAAAGAGTAGGCAGGGAGCAGATGATGAACGCAAAGGGACTGGTGGTCTGAGGTGCATTTGTTTTAATGCAAGAAGTGTATCTTTACTCTGGATTGTTCCTTGTCTTTTTCCATAGCCAGCCTAAACTTTATGATACAATGATCACTGTCCTCTAAATGTTCTCCTGCTGACACTTGATCCACTTGGCCCACCTCATTCCCAAGAACCAGGTCTGGCAGTTTCGCCCTTCTTATTGGACTGGAAACATACTGCTGTAGAAAATTCTCCTGAACACACTCTAGGAACTCTTGCCCCTCTCTGCCCTTGATGCTACTACCATCCCTGTCTTTATTCGGTTAATTAAAGTCCCCCATTATAACCACTCTATAATTTTTGCACCACTCTGTAATTTCCTTGCAAATATGTTCCTCTACATCTTTCCCGCTGGTTGGTGGCCTATAGACTACACCGAGCAATGTAATTGCACCTTTTTTGTTCCTTAGCTCTAACCAAGCAGATACAGCCCTTGATCCCTCTGCGACATCGTCTCTCTCCAGCACTTCAATGTTCTCCTTAATCAACACTGCCAATCCATCCCCTTTCCTTGAGCAACTTCTATCCAGGAATATCTAATGCCCTTCCTTGAACTCGGTCTCCATTATAGCTACAACATCTGATTTCCACGTGGCTATCTGCGCCTGTCGCTCACCAATCTTATTTATCACATTCCACGCATTCACATACATGCACAGTCAACCTTATTTAGACTTTATTACTTTCCCCTTACTCTAACCCACCTCATAACTTACTGTTTCCTACTGTAATGCTATCTGTCTCTCCCAGTATTCTGTGCACCTTGGTATTCCTCTCTAGTGTTACCTCTTGGTTTCCACACCCCTGCCAAGTTAGTTTAAACCCGCCTCACTAGCACTAGCAAATCGCACTGCGAGGAAATTTATCCTGGCTCTGTTTAGGTGCACCCCGTCAGGCCTTTACAGGTCCCATCTCCCCCAGAGCTAGTCCCAATGTCCCAGGAATCTAAAGCCCTCCCTCCTGCCCCATCTTTCCAGCCATGCATTCATCTGCTTTATCCTCCTTTTTCTATGCTCACTTGCATGTGGTACCGGGATTGATCCAGTGAGTACTACTTTTGAGTAAAATAAAAGCAAAATACTACAAATGCTGAAAATCTGAAATAAAAACCAAAAGTGCTGGAAATACTTAGCAGGTCAGGCAGCATCTGTGGAGAGAGAAGCAGAGTTAACGTTTCAGGTCTGTGACCTTTCATCAGTGTTCTGAAGGACACCTACCAAGAACAAAGAACAAAAGAACAAAGAACAATACAGCACAGGAACAGGCCATCCGGCCCTCCAAGCCTGCGTCGATCTTGATGCCTGCCTAAACTAAAACCTTCTGCACTTCCAGGGACCGTATCCCTCTATCCCCATCCTATTCATGTATTTGTCAAGAATTCATGTATTTGTCAAGAAAACGACCTCAACCCAGCTCATATATACAGTGGAGTTTTTATGTATTGAATATCATGCTGTATTAAAGTCTTTTTGTGGTACTGGTCATGAACATTAAATTTAATTGAATTTTATTTCAATATACGAAAGAAAATAAGGTCAAACTGTTGGTGTACCTACCCCACATGGACTGCAGCAGTTCAAGAAGGCAGTTCACCACCAAGGGCAATTAGGATGGGCAGTAAATGCTGGCCTAGCCAGCGATGCCCACATCCCCCGAAGGAATAAAAAAAAGTCACATATTTGAGCATCATTTTAGTTGAACCAGTCTATGTGACAGTGATATCCAAACCCAATGGTCTGTGCACAAGAATCTGGCATAGCTGACTTTATTTGATTCCACTGTTCTGGAATTGGGTTGGATGTATGAGGATTTTCCAGATTGGTTGTGAGCCGCACTTGGAATTCCTCTGTTCAGTTGGGCCTTTTTAGGGTTAAGACATTGATCTTCTTCCCCTTGGAGTTTGGGTCTTGTGATGTCTTGGTGCAGGGGGATGTTCGTCACTAATCGAACAAGTCAGTGAACTGTCCAGCAGGCGTCAGTCCCCCGCATAGATCGAGTGATCCAGACATCACTTAGATCTTTGACCCGAACAATGACATCATGCAGGAGGTTCCAATGCTTTGATCTAGGATGCCTCCATGTGGTTTTATATTTATCCTTTGGGAGAAGAGGGTGTTTGTTATGATGAAACCATGCCGAGCACACTTTGTCAGCAGGAAGGCGTCATTTATATTGGCTTTTCCCACCCAATTGTTTCTAAGACTTCTGCTCCAGACTTCTGGGTCACAGCCAACCCTGACCTTAAAGTCCCCCAGAAGAATGATCTTTTCTTCTTTTGGGATGGCAGTGAAGACTTCATCAAGTTCAGAGTAGAACTTTTCCTTAACATCTTCATCGGAGTCAAGAGTCGGGGCATAAGAGCTGATGACGGTGGCACATTAGTTATGGCTGAACTGTAAATGAAGATTCATGAGTCTTTCATTTGTACAATTGCAGACTTCTGGCAATGCAACCAATTCCAGATGGCAAAGCCAACTCTGTGGACACAAGGGTTGCTGTCAGCCTTTACTTTCCAGTAGAAGGTGTAACCCCTGTCTGTTCCTTCAGCTGCCCCTCCCCAGGAAGCGATGTCAATTTGGAGTCTTGATAGCACACGTGATACAATTGCAGTTCTTCTTTCCTAATGGTTAGTCTTGAGATTGTCCATGTGTGTTCTAACATACCAAGTTGCAAAATTTACTTTTCTTTCTTTGACCGCAAAATTGGTGATTCTGCAAGGTGTGGTTCCCCAGTCAGGGAAAATGGGACAGCCTATTTTTAGGGCACCTTTTCTAGCCCCTTCCCCATTGGGGAGAGCAGAGAGTATCCTGAAGCCGACTGCTCAGTCACAGATGCTGCTGCCCAGAGACACCTCTGTCCTAACACAGGTGTCGAACAACCTTTCTGCATCTGTTGCCTGTGTGCAGATTCTTGACTAGGGATGCCCAGGTTCACAGCCCTGCCTCCATCACCAATCCTCCATTGCCACAGGACTTGACAGATGTACCTTGGTGGAAGCCTGCGCGTGACTTTGTTTAAAGTGGAGACCTTGGGCGCCATCATTGTCCACACAATCTTGACGGGTTGGTGGCCATATTTTGGTGTCGACACATTCCATCTTCATGTTCTCTCCTTTTTCTTTCGTTTCATGACCCTGAAGAATTTATAGGTGAACTGATCTGGAAAGTGCTTGGCTTGGAACCCATAAAACTAGAGAAAATGACTGGAAAATTGGCTGTGAACACTGGAAATAACAAACAAAGGAAAAATATGTTTTAAATTAAGTTTTAAAAAACAGAGCTATTGGTGGTGGCAGGCATCATTTACATAATTTATCCTTTCACTATAACGGAACAGAATTTCTTTTTGCAAAAATAGTTGTGTAACTGTGTTATATTTATAGTCAGTGCCCTCTAAGAGTGGACAATACTAAGATAAGAAAGTATTCCTGATTAACAGGAATAGGTTGTAAACTCAACACTGGTGCAATGTGTTGTATATTAATACGTTGCTCTACAACCTCAGGTTCAGGTTACAAAGTGTTTTGAAGCTCTAATGCTCATTTTATATCGGCTTCTTGGATACTGATTTGATGCCAGAATCTCAGTATGAAACTGACTATTGCACATGGGCCCTGAAATCGTGCACTGGTAGAAAGATCACCTGGAAGAGCTTTTTTTTAACAGTGCTGATGCACAATGGCTGCAGTATTAAAGCAGTTGGTGTAAATCCCACCAAAAAGATAGATTTTAAAAGTAAAGTTTTGCCTCCATAATCCATTGCGCTGCTATTCAGACTTAATGATAATGGTAGAGCTGACTATTGCATTACTGTTTCTGATTGTTAAGCAATCTTACAGACAAGCAGAGGTCAGGAAGCAGTGTACATGAGTTTGAATCCACACGGACAGAGTTTTGCCTTCCCTTTGCATTCCACAGCAATGTGAAGAGCCAATATAAACTCATATGACTGCCAAAACTTGAGTCGACAAAGCACCACTTGGTGCACTATAAAAGGTGTTTGAAACTCCATCAAATAATAATGTTTGTTTGGCATCAAATAATAATAAATTCTGGCTTTGCGGCAGCTGAGAAGATGGAAATAAGATGAATCTAGTCCAATGGAAAAAATATCTGAGATAGACAGTTACCAGTCTATGATTTGTGTTTGCCAGTGCTGTTACAAATTGTAATTATTTGTAAACTTCTGTTTTCATGTAATCATCTCCATATGTTAACATAATATTAAGAATCAGCAGCCCAAATCTCTGCTTGTAAAATGAGATTCAGTTTGCTAACAATGCAGAAACACAATGTTTACTTCATTTGAAAAGTGTTTTACTATTGGGACCATAGGACATAAAGGTGCTTTAAGGTAAGAGCACCATCCCATCTCATTGCATTTATTGTCAGTTTTACCACAGGAATAAATATCCCTGTTTTTCTCGATTCTGGATTCTTGCCTCTCTGGGGACAGTAGTTCAAATGAATATTTTTAAAGTCGCCTTTACAGTGCAGTAAGGTGAACTATCAGCTCCATTTACAAGTGATGTGTATGGATTTGGTGCAGGGAAATTAGGGGATGTTTAATAGAGTTATGCAAAGGTGGTTTATTTGGTGTGACATTAGTCACCTGGGATAAGTATTGTAAGGAGTTGAAAATCCCTTAGAAATTGTTGCCGTTTCAAATTATTAATTTCCAGCAGTGCCTGATAATCCTTTGCCACCAGTACTTACGCTTTTTGATGACCAGAGTATGTAACCATGTGACTTTGCATATACCTGTTTCAATTGGCTTCAGTTAAAGATTTTTCAGGCAGTATAAATTTGGGGAATTTTTATTGTTTGTTGTTGCTTTTTACACACAGGTTACTAAATGCTATAAAGCCTGGGGCTGTGAAGAAGATCAATCGGCTCCCAACTCCCATTGCAGGACTGGTAAGTTTTGGGTTCTTATTCTTATCTTTGCCTGTATAGCTCATTTCATCTTAAAACTTCACAAAACATCTTGCATTATCAATTACTTTTATTTGCAGAAAACTAATTCTTGTTATTTAAGCAAATTTACCACAAACAGCACAGAGATGAATGATCAATCTATTTTAGTGTATTGGTTGAGGGAGGAAGATTTTCTGCTGTGTCTAGAAGTGCTGTGGAAACTGTAATATCTATCTGAGCCACTGTGACAAACAGATCGGGTTTCAGTTCAATGTATAATCCAAAGAATGGCACTTTTGACCATGCAGCATCCCCTATGGCATGTTAGCATAGAATATACACATGAACCCTGTGGAATTGAAACCCACCGTCATCAGAACTATATGAGGGGGAGGATGAAGGTGAGTGTATAAATACGTTTCCAGTTAGTCTTATCCTTTTTTAATCCATATCAAACTCTGGCCGGAGACCGGCGGAAACCCTCAGGGAAATGGTAGAGACTTGGTGTAACTAGAGTCTGTCCAGTTTCCCTGGGGTTTTGGCCTTCTATCACCAGAGTTATGATGAGAGATTGGGAGAACCCCAGCAGAAATGCAGGGTCCTGTTACTTCAGCAGGAAGGTGCTGTGAAAATGCCAATCAAATTCAGTTAAGATCATTATCTTCAGATCCTATATAAATCTACTTTCACTCGTTAACCATATTACAACAGTGACTACACTTCAAAAGTTCTTCATTGGCTGTAATATGCTTTGAGATTTCCAGTCGCCGGGAAAAGCACTATATTAATGCAAGTCTTGCTTTTTAACTGTGACATGCTCAATAACCTCTCTAGTTCAGTGGGCTCAAGTCTGAGATGACTCAGCCACCATAAGTTTCCTTGTCAGGGAATTCCTATTATATAAAAGCTTAAACGACGACTACATCTGTATGAACCAGTGGTGGTTTGATTTGGTGGTTGAGATTACTAGCCATTTTCACATACCCTCTGTAGCTGGGTACTAAACTCAAGGTTATGTGGGAAAAAAACTGTAATATTAATGATGACAGAGTTCACATTCCTTCATGAAACTCATCTCGCTGTTCTGTTAATAAAAGCATCAGTCTGTTTAGGTTAAAGCATGATTTCAACTTGATCACTTGTTACATCTTGTATTGAAAATACATGCAGGCCCTGGAATACTAAATTAGCAATACCTAATACTTATGTCTGGCATTTCTCTCTCCACTATCTCCACAGAGGAATTAATATATTTAAAATTCATGTTAGCATTCCACAGCTCAATTTGAAGGTCCAGATTTATTTTGACAATACAGACGTAATTGTCTGAGAAATATAGGGCTGTACCTTACCTGTCAAAAATGGGTGAGTTGGTGATGAACCAGAGGTTAAAATTCAAAAATTTGAAACAGGAGCAAAACCAGCCTCAAACCCGCCCACTTCCAGTTTTAATGGTGGCAGGACAAGGGGCAGGCGATTGATTCCCTTGCAGGAAGTGAGTTGGTCATTTAAATATTATAATGAGGCTCCCGACCTTCATTTTAACAGCAATTCTATTTTTAACGCATGTCAGCCGGATTGTCCAGGCCTTGGGAAACCTGGCGGGTGAAAGGAGGTCTGAAGAGGCGAATCCATGAGTAAATGGCCTTTACAGTGCTGCTTGTAATCCAGGAAGAGCTTCCTCCAGGCCCAACAAGCTACCCAGTAAACACCCTGCCTGTAATGCCCCGCCACCGTGATCTGTCTGCTCACCCCACAACCCTTGACCACCATCTGCTCACGCTGACCATACAGGGACTACCACCCCCTAGAATCATGCCCCTCCCCCTGCAATCAGGACCCCTCCTCCCACCCTGTGATTGGGACCTCATCACAAGAGCTACCTGATTTCCTCCAATTGGTGCTGTGAAGCGGACTTCCTGCCTGAAAGGCCTCCAGCCTGTTAAGCAGGCTGCCTGTGGGCAGGAACCCGACAGAAAACAATTTAAAGGTGCCCTGTGGTTAAAAACTGAAGGGCATTTGGGAAACCCGTTTTCCCCGATTTACTGATCTCACAATGCCTACCGAACATGGAATGTGCCTCCAGACTAAAATCCAGGCCATAATGTTAAGTGCTTAGATTTTTATAATGATTGGAAAGATTTAAAATCTTAACTACAATTAAATCAAGATAAAACCATTCATAAATACCCCACAGCCTATTTATAGAGGTGCCAAATAAACAGATTCAGCACCCAAGAACAGTCCATCCCTGCAATCATTTATAAGAATTTTCCATTCTGACAACTGCAGCTTTTATTAGACGGGAGGAATGTGATTGGACTTTATTTGCGTCTGAGTCAGACAAACAGTTTTTCAGCATGGTAACTATTGCCTCTAAGTGGGTCAAGTGACAAAAAAAGTTTGGATCCCTCTGAAACTTTGATCTGAGTCTCCACAATGGGAAAGGAGATGGTGACCACTCCACATTGGCTGCTGTCTCAGGACTGAAATACTCAGAACCCAAAGTCCCATGAATTTGGAATTTAATTATTCCAGGCGCTCTCTTTTTATCAGCCTGGGATTGCATGCTGGACTGAAGTGATGAGGTTTCCAGGGCAGACTGTCATCCCACCAGTCTTCCTTCCAAGTGTGGCATCACAAAATGTTGGGATTTGGCAAAGTGGCCAGAAAGAGATGGAAGTCTGAAATGGGGTTCTTCCCCAAATTCCTTCATCCCACCCAGACTGTACCTTTTCCATGAAGATTTAAACTTTGTGTATTAAGACACTGTGTAGGGAAGTGAGGATAGGAGGGATGGATGTGTGAGCCTTCATGCAGGGCAGGATATGAGCAGGCGCATTTTGGAAAAGTTAGAATTTATAGAGAATGGATAAAGAAAAGCCAGCAAAGGACAGTGATGGAATAATCGAATCTGGAGGTGGCAGTAAGGTTTTCAGCAGTTGGGGGCTAAGTTAAGGGTGGAAGTGGGCAATGTTGCAGAAGTAGAACTAAGCAGTCTTGGTGATGGAAGTAATGTAGGATTTAAAGCTCAGCTCAGGTATGAGCCAGGTGCCAGGGTAGCACACAGTCTGGTGGAAGCTGAGTGAGAGACCAAGGAAGGGATAAAATCAGTGTGCTGGACTTTTGTCACTTGAGATTGGGCAGTGTGGGACTTCTGCCAGGACCCTGATCCCACTGTGATCCCAACCCACTTTTCTGTGTCAGTGTTAATTATACATGTAGGGCACGCTCAAATCTCAGAAGGCGGAAAAGAAAGTGGTAGAGAGGGAGAATTAGTCACAATCGGGCTCTCTTCCTCCTTCAGTGACCCTAGTGTCCTTCTCACCACTGCTCCAAATAAATATGCTGGGCAGTCAAGGGGCAACTGCTGAGTTCCCTGCTGTCGAAATGAGAACATTTCCACCACTGGATTTAAATGTAGGAATCCAGTGGTAGACAGTCCCACCTATGTTCCCTGCTCACTGATGCTATACCACCTAATTTTGACAATTATATCACACCCCATAAAAGGAGCAGATTTTGAAGTGCTTGCCAAAAACTATGGCAAAACCAAAATACTGCGGATGCTGGAAATCTGAAATAAAAACAGAAATTGCTGGAAATACTCAGCAGGTCTGACAGCATCTGTGGAGAGAGAAACAGAGTTTCAGCTCGATGACCTTTCATCAGAACTGGTAAAAGTTAGAGGTGTAACACATTTTAAGCAAGTACAGAGGCGGGGATGGGGGTGGGGACCATGGAACAAAAAGGAAGGTATGTGATAAGGTGGAAGCAGGAATGATAAAATGACAAAAGGACATTCTTGCAAGGCAAAAGTGGATGGTAATGGGGCAAGAAAAGAAACAAAAAATGGTTCTAGAGGACGTCTAGCTGAGAAAATCAGAATCAGCACCAACAGCTGTTGTCCAAAAATGAAGAAAAAAATACCCCAAAAAAAGAAAAAAATGAGGCAGAGGTTATGGTCTGAAATTGTTGAACTCAATTTTGAATCTGAAAGTCTGTAAGTTGTCTGATTGAAAGGTGAGGCGCTGTTTCTTGAGCTTATGTTCAGTGTCATTGGAACAGTGCAGGTGACCAAGGACAGAGAGGTCAGTGTGGGAGCAAGGTGGAGAATTAAAATGACAGGTGGTTGGAAGCTCAGAGTCACACTTGCGCTCTGAATGGAGGTGTTCCTCAAAGTGGTCGCCCAGTCTGTGTTTGGTCTCCCCAAAGGAGAGGAGGTGGCATCTGAGTAACGTAGAGGTCTCCTCTACACTGGGGAGACTAAATGCAGATTGAGTGACTGTGTTGTTGAGTACCTCTATTCATTCTGCAAGCATGACCCCGATCTTCTGCCTCCTGCCATTTTAATTCTCTGCCCCACTCACGCTCTGGTCTTTCTGTCTTTGTCCTCGTACACTGTTCTAATGAAGCTGAACATAAGCATTTTACAGCCTTTAGGGCTCAAAATTGAGTTCAACAATTTCAAATCATAACGTCTGACCCCCTTTTTTGTTTATCTTGTTTGTTTTTTTAATTTTTGGATGGCAACTGTTGGTGAGTTACTACAGTGCATCTTGTAGATGGCAAACACTGCTGCCACTGTGCATCGGCGGTGGAGGGCGTGAATGTTTGTGGATGGGGTGCCAATCAAGTGGGCTACTTTGTCCTGGATGGTGTCGAGCTTCTTGAGTAATGTTGGAGCTGCACCCATCCAGGCAAGTGGAGAGTATTCCATCACACTCCTGAGTTGTGCTTTGTAGATGGTGGACAGGGCGTTGGGGAGTCAGGAGGTGAGTTACTTTTTTTTTATTCATTCAGGGATGTGGGCATCGCTGGCTAGGCCAGCATTTATTGCCCATCCCTAATTGCCCTTGAGAAGGTGGTGGTGAGCTACCTTCTTGAACAGCTGCAGTCCATTTGCTTGCCGCAGGATTCCTAGCCTCTGACCTGCTCTTGTAGCCACGGTATTTATATGGCTACTGCAGTTCAGTTTCTGGTCGATGGTAGCCCCTAGGATGTTGATAGTGGGGGATTCAGCGATGGTAATGCCATTGAACTTCAAGGGGAGATGGTTAGATTCTCTATTGTTGGAGATGGTCATTGTCTGGCACTTGTGTGGCGCGAATGTTACTTGCCACTTATCAGCCCAAGCCTGGATATTGTCCAGGTCTTGCTGCATTTCTACTTGGACTGCTTTAGTATCTGAGGAGTCACGAATGGTACTGAACATTGTGTAATCATCAACGAACATCCCCACTTCTGACCTTATGATTGAAGGAAGGTCATTGATGAAGCAGCTGAAGATGGTTGGGCCTAGGACACTACCCTGAGGAACTCCTGCAGTGATGTCCTGGAGCTCAGATGATTGACCTCCAACAACCACAACCATCTTCCTTTGCACTAGGTATGACTCCAACCAGCGGAGAGTTTTCCCCCTGATTCCCATTGACTCCAGTTTTGCTAGGGCTCCTTGATGCTATACTCGGCCAAATGCTGCCTTGATGTCAAGGGCAGTCACTCTCACCTCACCTCTTGAGTTCAGCTCTTTTGTCCATGTTTGAACCAAGACTGTAATGAGATCAGGAGCTGAGTGGCCCTGGCGGAATCCAAATTGAGCGTCACTGAGCAGGTTATTGCTAAGCAAGTGCTGCTTGATAGCACTGTTGATGACACCTTCCATCACTTAACTGATGATTGAGAGTAGACTGATGGGGCGGTAATTGGCTTTTTGTGTACAGGACATACCTGGGCAATTTTCCTGATTGCTGGGTAGATGCCAGTGTTGTAGCTGTACTGGAACAGCTTGGCTAGGGGTGCGACAAGTTCTGGAGCACAGGTCTTCAGTACTATTGTCAGAATGTTGTCAGGGCCCGTAGCCTTTGCAGTATCCAGTGCCTTCAGTCATTTCTTGATATCACATGGAATGAATTGAATTGGTTGAAGTCTGGCATCTGTGATGCTGGGGACTTCAGGAGGAGGCCGAGATGGATCATCAACTCGGTATTTCTGGCTGAAGATTGTTGCAAATGCTTCAGCCTTATCTTTCACACTGATGTGCTGGGCTGCCCCATCATTGAGGAAAGGGATATTTGTGGAGCCACCTCCTCCAGTTAGTTGTTTAATTGTCCACCATCATTCACGGCTAGATGTGACATGACTGCAGAGCTTAGATCTGATCCGTTGGTTATAGGATCGCTTAGCTCTGTCTATCGCATGCTGCTTGCGCAGTTTGGCATGCAAGTAGTCCTGTGTTGTAGCTTCACCTGGTTGACACCTCATTTTGAGGTATGTCTGGTGCTGCTCCTGGCATGCCCTCCTGCACTCTTCATTGAACCAGGATTGGTCTGCTGGCTTGATGGTAATGGCAGAGTTGGGGATTTGTCGGGCCCTGAGGTTACAGATTGTGGTTGAGTACAATTCTGCTGCTGCTGATGGCCCACAGCGCCTCATGGATGCCCAGTTTTGCATTGTTAGATCTGTTCGAAATCTATCCCATTTAGCACGGTGGTAGTACCACACACAACATGATGGAGTTTATCCTCAATGTGAAGGTGGGACTTTGTCTCCACAAGGACTGTGCGGTTGTCACTCCTACCAATACTGTCATGGACAGATGCAATTGCAGCAGGCAGATTGGTGAGGACGAGGTGAAGTATGTTTTTCCCTCGTGTTGGTTCCCCCACCACCTGCCGCATACCCAGTCAAGCAGTTATGTCCTTTAGGACTCGGCCAGCTCGGTCAGTAGTGGTGCTACCGAGCCACTCCTGGTGATGGACATTGAAGTCCCCCACCCAGAGTGCATTCTGTGCCCTTGCCACCCTCAGTGCTTCCTCCAAGTGGTCTTCAACATGGAGGAGTACTGACTCATCAGCTGAGGGAGGGCGGTAGGTGGTAATCAGCAGGAGGTTTCCTTGCCCATGTTTGACCTGATGCCATGAGACTTCATGGGGTCCGGAGTCGATGTTGAGGACTCCCTGGGCAACTCCCTCCCGACTGTATGCCACTATGCTGCCACCTCTGCTGGGTCTGTCCTGCCAGTGAGACAGGACATACCCAGGAATGGTGATGGCAGTGCCTGGGACATTATCTGTAATCTATGATTCTGTGATAACTATGTCAGGCTGTTGCTTGACTAGTCTGGGGGACAGCTCTCCCAACTTACTACCACTACATTCCTTCAAATTGCACTCAGTGCTGTTGTCTCACCACACCTACCTCTATTTTCTTGTGCTGCTCCCCACCAAGTCTGCCATCGGCCACCCCATTACTATCCACTGTACTCCTGTCAATTCCAGTTACTGTTGCTTCCCTGGACTGCCATGTGAAAGATGGCGAGAGACACTGGCTAGCTGTAGCAGTGACTCTGAAATCAGGGAATAGAGGGCTCAGGGAAAGGAGTTGGGATCAGGGTGGAGTTAGAGCGGCGGGAAGAACATTACTTTGTCCTGAAAAGGAGAATCCAGCCCATGTTATCTGTTAATAAAACAGGTAAAGTGACAAATAATTATTCTTACCAGGACAGAGATGCTACTTCAGCACTTTGCTTCCCTCCTGTTTCAGCCATGGTTTTTATGAAAACAGGATGTTATGGTAACCTTTGTTTCATCTTGGTGTGCCTGTTTTTGACCAGAGCTGTAGGAAACGCACAGCCTGCTGAGAACATCTCCTGATGGTTGTTGTGTTTTGTTTTTGACGGTGTGCTGATGAATGTCGTGAGTGCAGTGCGAGCATGAGAAGCACTTGGTTTGATTCATAGTTCTCACAGTTTTAATCTAAAACAGACCAATAAAGAGCAAAGGTCAGCAAAATTGTGCTGTTTTCACGGAACTATAGCTAGAGAAGGAAGAAGAGGCTCAAAATCCCCTGCCAGTTGTTCTGGTGTAGAACTGAGTGTATAAAGTTCACAAAAGAGTTACTTTATCTACTGAGGAGTCACCATTATTTTCGGTTTCTTTTCTTCTAAGTTAAACCTTAACACCTTCATGGTACATGATCACATTTTGATGATGACCTCCTGGCCAATATTTCTCAACCAGCATTACTGAAACAGATTATCTGGTCATTGTCACATTGCTGGTTCTGGCGTCTTGCTGTGTGCAAATTGGCTGCCACATTTTCTATGTCAGAACTTCTAAAGTCTTTTTTTTTTTTCTTTTTTGGGACTCCTTATCTCGAGAGACAATGGATACGCGCCTGGAGGTGGTCAGTGGTTTGTGAAGCAGCACCTGGAGTGGCTATAAAGGCCAATTCTGGAGTGACAGGCTCTTCCACAGGTGCTGCAGAGAAATTTGTTTGTTGGGGCTGTTGCACAGTTGGCTCTCCCCTTGCGCCTCTGTCTTTTTTCCTGCCAACTACTAAGTCTCTTCGACTCGCCACAATTTAGCCCTGTCTTTATGGCTGCCCGCCAGATCTGGCGAATGCTGGCAACTGACTCCCACGACTTGTGATCAATGTCACACGATTTCATGTCACGTTTGCAGACGTCTTTATAACGGAGACATGGACGGCCGGTGGGTCTGATACCAGTGGCGAGCTCGCTGTACAATGTGTCTTTGGGGATCCTGCCATCTTCCATGCGGCTCACATGGCCAAGCCATCTCAAGCGCCGCTGACTCAGTAGTGTGTACAAGCTGGGGGTGTTGGCCGCTTCAAGGACTTCTGTGTTGGAGATATAGTCCTGCCACCTGATGCCAAGTATTCTCCGAAGGCAGCGAAGATGGAATGAATTGAGACGTCGCTCTTGGCTGGCATACGTTGTCCAGGCCTCGCTGCCGTAGAGCAAGGTACTGAGGACACAGGCCTGATACACTCGGACTTTTGTGTTCCGTGTCAGTGCGCCATTTTCCCACACTCTCTTGGCCAGTCTGGACATAGCAGTGGAAGCCTTACCCATGCGCTTGTTGATTTCTGCATCTAGAGACAGGTTACTGGTGATAGTTGAGCCTAGGTAGGTGAACTCTTGAACCACTTCCAGAGCGTGGTCGCCAATATTGATGGATGGAGCATTTCTGACATCCTGCCCCATGATGTTCGTTTTCTTGAGGCTGATGGTTAGGCCAAATTCATTGCAGGCAGACGCAAACCTGTCGATGAGACTCTGCAGGCATTCTTCAGTGTGAGATGTTAAAGCAGCATCGTCAGCAAAGAGGAGTTCTCTGATGAGGACTTTCCGTACTTTGGACTTCGCTCTTAGACGGGCAAGGTTGAACAACCTGCCCCCTGATCTTGTGTGGAGGAAAATTCCTTCTTCAGAGGATTTGAACGCATGTGAAAGCAGCAGGGAGAAGAAAATCCCAAAAAGTGTGGGTGCGAGAACACAGCCCTGTTTCACACCACTCAGGATAGGAAAGGGCTCTGATGAGGAGCCACCATGTTGAATTGTGCCTTTCATATTGTCATGGAATGAGGTGATGATACTTAGTAGCTTTGGTGGACATCCGATCTTTTCTAGTAGTCTGAAGAGACCACGTCTGCTGACGAGGTCAAAGGCTTTGGTGAGATCAATGAAAGCAATGTAGAGGGGCATCTGTTGTTCACGGCATTTCTCCTGTATCTGACGAAGGGAGAACAGCATGTCAATAGTCGATCTCTCTGCACGAAAGCCACACTGTGCCTCAGGGTAGACGCGCTCGGCCAGCTTCTGGAGCCTGTTCAGAGCGACTCGAGCAAAGACTTTCCCCACTATGCTGAGCAGGGAGATTCCACGGTAGTTGTTGCAGTCACCGCGGTCACCTTTGTTTTTATAGAGGGTGATGATGTTGGCATCGCGCATGTCCTGGGGTACTGCTCCCTCGTCCCAGCACAGGCATAGCAGTTCATGTAGTGCTGAGAGTATAGCAGGCTTGGCACTCTTGATTATTTCAGGGGTAATGCTGTCCTTCCCAGGGGCTTTTCCGCTGGCTAGGGAATCAATGGCATCACTGAGTTCCGATTTGGTTGGCTGTATGTCCAGCTCATCCATGACTGGTAGAGGCTGGGCTGCATTGAGGGCAGTCTCAGTGACAGCATTCTCCCTGGAGTACAGTTCTAGGTAGTGCTCAACCCAGCGGTCCATCTGTTTGCGTTGGTCAGTGATTATGTCCCCCGATTTAGATTTGAGGGGGGTGATCTTCTTGATGGTTGGCCCAAGAGCTCTCTTCATGCCATCATACATTCCTCTGATGTTTCCGGTGTCTGAGGCCAGCTGAATATGACTGCATAGGTGTTGCCAGTCGTCGTTTGCGCAACGCCTAGCTGTTCTTTGTGCAGTACTTCTGGCTGCTTTAAGTGCTGCGGATGTTAAATCGCTGGGGGCTTTCTTGTAGTTCAAAAGTGCAATGCAAGTGCAAGTATGTCATTGTAAAGCACTATGAAGATGCCCTGAGGTTGTAAATGGCGGTATATAAATGCAATTCTTTCTTTTCTTGTCTGGGTGTCTCAGGCAGTAGCTAAATATATATAAATGGATAAAATTACAAATATAGTGGCAATACTGAGCTCTCAGAGTTTACCTAATCCAATACATGGCTGATTTTCCTAACGTGTATCCCTGGAGGGGAGCAGAGCCATTCAGGAGCACATCAACAATTAGCAAGTGTGCTCACTCTAATTTTCTATGCCAAAGAAGTCTCTCTATTGTGATGGGACCCAGAATAAGCACATATGGTTTTGTTAATGATTTTCTGATGTATTGGTATTTGAGGGTTAAGAGACCCCTATCACCTTATTAGGCAATTTCCATGAAGAAGCAGCTCCTGGACCATTGCACTAACTCCACCACTATTCCACCATGATTGCTATTGGAATAAGTACATATTGCACAGACACTGACACCTGCGACACTTGACAATGGTTAACAACAACTTGCATTTTTAAAATGCCTTTGATTTAGTAAAACGTCCCAAGATGCTTCACAGGAGCCTAATCAGACAAAGGCTGACATCAGCCAAAGAAGTAGGAGAGAGAGGTGGAGAGTTGAAGAGGCAGAGAGGTTTAGGGAGGGAATTCCAGAGCTTAGGGCCTTAGAGAAAATGAAGAGAATTTGTAATGCTGGATGCAATCAACTTCAGCAAGATGTAACTGCATTGCTGATTACATCATTGCACTTATGAATTATTATAAATGTGTTAAAAATTGTGCAAGATTTTACTATTGCCATTTACCTATTAATGGAGCTATCAGACAAATATTTTGTTCTCAGCACACCCATTTAATGGTTTTACTATGTATTTTATGATTGAGGAAGTGAGGCCGTTAACAAAACAATGTTGTATCAGTTTCTATCGCAAAATCAATTGCAATCAATGTTCGTTGTTCAGACCTTTTACATGCAAAAGTTCAAGCAGACTATAATACTAGGAAGTCTTGGTGACCAACCGTCAAAGTTTAAGCATGAATACTCTTTAAGTAAATACAATAGGATCCTGGGAAAAAGAATCTTGCAGGCTTAAACAGCTAAGGCAGTTTGTTGCAGATATAATTTTGTAAAGGAATGGACACATACAGGAAACATTAAATCCAGAGAATGTTTAAAGGATTACATATTGAATTATCTCAGTGGGACAATAACAATCTGTGAATTGAGATTTGCTATGATTGAAAGCACCACTTGTGCTCCTTCTAACTTATTGTTCTCTCTGCCACTGTTCTTGGCTTTCTAACTCTTTTTCGGGTGACCTTTGCAAGGGTCGATTCCTAGCAATTATACAACAATTGTAGTGTGGCCTACGTTGCCCATTGACATTTAAAAAAAAAAATTTCCTGCTTTGCAGTCAATTTCATTAGGTTATACTGCCCTTTCCACTTTAACCCCTCCCACCCATTGCTTCTACTGTCAATATACATCCATCTTGTAAATCCTATTGCAGGTTTCTGACATTTCTAGCATTGATGTACTAACCATTTTGATGTTCATTGGTTGTGTTTTTGGATTCACTCATACTGCTAATAGTGTAAAACACTAACAAGAATTTGGCACCCTCTGTGTGTGACCAGCAACGTGAGTAAACACAGACTCAGCCATTGCTCAGTTATCATGAAGCTCTTTATTATAACCTTATAGAATTGATTGTGTTGTGTATCTTGTGTTTTAGTGCACCATTGCATTGTTGGCATTGCCATAAGGTACCAGATCCCTTGTGGCCCCCAGCTCTTCTCTCACAGTTTTGCTACTAGCTTCAATGGGCTGGGGCACATTCTCCTTTAAATCCCCAGTTGTTACACGTCTGGATCTGATTCAAAATATTTTGAATGGTACAAAACACATTTTCTTTTTAAAGAGTGTTATCTAAGCATTAGAGACACTGAAGTTCTCTAGAACAGCATTTGCAGTTGACATGTGTCAGAGAAAGATGACAGTTGGAAGGGTTTAGTAATGCATGAAAGTGTTATGTAAAATCAGTCTGAAATACAGAGCTTTCCAGTAAAAATCTATTGCATATTTTACTTCAGTTTTACACTTTTTTGCTTATTTTGCTAGATATTTAGAACTATATCTCAGTAATGGCAGAAGTTGAACAAAATGTTTGTGTTCTTTATTTTGAAGCTTCCAATAGGGGCTGCAGTATGAAGCAAGGTAGAATAGATGAGAGGAGCTCTGCTCTTCAAGTAGTACCTTTTTCTGGAAAGTTGAAGGAGATATATTTACACTGTAGAAATGGTTTGGCCTGACAGTGCATGTAATATTTTCTGACATTACCTTTTGTTATCTGAGGCCTAGACTTGCAAATATTTTAGAAATTTTGTGTGAACATTGATGGCCCTCTCGGTAACTCTTTGTAGGGCTGGGGCCCTGATACCCCTCCTGTCTGGTTCTGGCACTCTCCAGTGGAATTTTCATCCTCCTCAAACATGCACCCTGAATAGTATGACAGCTTGTCCAGAATATGTTTAATCAGGTGACCTCCCCTAGACCAGCAAACTTCGACATGCTCAGTGCCTGAGGTCGCCATCTGCGATGGATAGTCCACTGATTTTTGGCTCAGCTTATATATTTACATCAATGATTGTACATCATGATTTGCGCCGTGTTGTCCTGGACGACTGAAAACTTTCTCTAGCTAAATATCAGCAACACAGTTGCCATGTTGTTTAAAGCCCACCTGAAACTTTGTACCTTCGGCATCAATTCCATCTGTGTCTCTTGCTGCTTGCTCAGACTGGACCTATGATGCACAGTTTTAGTGTTTTCATTTAAACTGTGCCAGGAGTTTCCTGAGGTGCCTTCAGATGACATCAAAAAAGAGGATGGGTTGGGGGGATGACATTATCTTTAGGAATTCTTGCTGGTCCTATCTCTGGTTTCTTCAATATGCTGTAAGGAGCAGGGTTACTGTCCTTTACTGCAGTGTAGGTGGGCTCAGCAAATTGACAAAGACAGATTTCCTTACAACAACTGGTCGCAAATCTGCATGTTAAAACAGTGTATGAAAGAATAGCTTAGCATTGGATACAACTCTTTTTTTCCCCACTTGAGGAGTTAGATAACTGTAAACACATAGGGGGAGAAATTGGGCTCTGCAGCGCGTGTTTTTTAGGTGTTACTCAGCTTCCTAAAGCTTCACAATGACCTCTGAAATGCATACTCACACTTCTGATGCGAAGTGCGGCAAATGGCCATCTCAGTAAAGGGGTTTGTGCACGCACACCTAACAACCAGTGCAGCAAAATTATGATGTCACTCAGTATGCGGTGCTGATTTTATGCCCGCACGGCCATTTTTGAATGCCATGCTCCAACCTATGCCCTGTTTTAACCTTGAACAGTTGAACATGATGTTAAATAGTATAAAGGACCACCTCACCACCCCCACCCCAAACCAGCACAATTTAAGGGAGCCATAAACTATTCACAGGTTAGTTGCTGTATTATTTGTTCTGGCTGTTATGTAATTTTTACATGTTTTGGGAGCACTCCTCTACTTGTCCAGAGTTTCAATAGTCTACAGGGAGTGGTACTGAAGTACTTATTTTGCTGATTAAAGAAACTTGTGCTAAAACAAGTTTCTTCCAAATATGGGTGGTCTGGTAGGCCTTCCTCTTGGAATTGAGCATGACTGGGAGAGCAGGGAGGAGGGGGAGGGAGAGAAAGGCTCTCAGCAGGAGATCATATCCATATCATATCATTCTTTAGGGAGAAAGTCTGTTACCTCAACTTCAACGATGATCAATGCATGAGGCGTCTTTCCTCACTAAAGAGGTTGTGACTGAAAAGGGTCAACTGCTGCAGCCACAACTGCAACCTCAAAGCACGGCAAGGACCTTATTGCCTGTGGCTGTCAAGGTGACTGTGGCTCTTCATTTCTGTGCATCTGGCTCCTTCCAGGCTGCTGCTGGAGATATAAGTAACATCTCGCAGTTTGCAGTACACTGCTGCACAAGGGGCATCACTGAAACTGTCTATACTCAGAAAGACAGCTTCATCTCATTCATTTGTCAGTTCCGAAGAAGGGTCACTGACCCGAAACGTTAACTCTACTTCTCTTTCCACAGATGCTGCCAGACCTGCTGAGTGAATCCAGCATTTCTTGTTTTTGTTTCAGATTTCCAGCATCCGCAGTATTTTGCTTTTATTCATCTCATTCCATCTTGCCACAGCCAAGTAGGCAGAGTGAGCACGAGGGTTTTCACGGATTGCCTGCAGTGCAAGGTGCCATTGACTCCACACACATTGCCTTGCATGTGCCTCATGTGAACTTGGCCATTTTCAGGAACACAAAAGGATTCCACTCCTTAAATATGAAGCTGGTGTGCAACCACAGGCAGTGCATCATGCCCATTATCTTGACAGTAGTTATAATTCCTTCATTCTGTGGCAGTCCTCTGTGCAACCTTGAACCATGTGATCCTCATCGTCGTGCGCTGGTGGAGGTGACCACTCGTTTCATGTCGGAAAGGATGGGCTCCGAGATCTGTGCAAAAGCCTGTGTCAAGTTCATCCTGGACTCCTCCATGCTCCTTGACATTGACCGCAGGCTTTCTGTCAGTCTTTCCAGTGCACCAAGCATTTGGTTATATATGACTATCAGCCTTCTTCAGTAGCTTGGCTCATTGAAGTCCTCATCTGAACCCTCTGCAGCAGAACTAGTATGAAATCTCGCCCTCTGGCAAGCTGGCATCTACGCTATCCTTTCCTTCTGCCCTGGTTCCTGTGCACATGTGCCCAGTGTCTCCACACTTGCAGATCCCTCCTCCATCCTAGCCTCTAAAATACATGCAATGTCAATATCTGAGCTTGTAGTTGCAAGTGTAAGATCGAGTACCAGTGTCTCTTCATCTTCATCCTCTTTCTCCACTGACTGGGAAGGCATACTTTCAAAATAGAGGGTTGCCTATTTAAGATGGAGATGAGGAGGACATCATTCTCTCAGAGGATTATGAATTTTTGTAATTCTCTACCCCAAAGAGCTGTGGAGGCTGAGTCATTGAATATATTCAAGGCTGAGAGAGGCAGATTCTTAAAATATAGGGCAGTCAAGGATTATGGGGAACAGGCAAAAAAGTAGAGTTGAGGCCACGATCAGATCAGCCATGATATTATTGAATGGCGGAGCAGGCACGAGGGACCGTATGGCCTAGCCCTGCTCCTAATTCTTATGTTATGTCCTTACGCTCCACTTCTTGGATATCTACAATGAAAAGGGACAAGTGTTGGGATGTGGTGAAGGGAGACGAGAAAGTAAGAGATGCATATTTACACCATGTTATGGCCACATGGTGAGGGGTGTGGGTGGTCCCCACTGTTCAACTCCCAATTGACCACAGCAAGTGATTTTGTTACTTGGGTTTTAACCCCATTGTGTTTTATTTGTCAAATAAACAGGCAGCGGCAGGTTTTCTTGTAGGTTTCAAACAGAAGTTTAACTATTTATTGAGCAAGTATTCACTCTGAAATGGTTGCAACTGCATCCGCACGTGCATTCACTTGCACACACACACACAATAAGAGATAGGGAGAGAGGAAAGGAGGTAAGGGGTTTGAAGCGAAGTAGGTTTTGGGGGTTCACGGTAACCTGTTGAATCTTCTCAGAGGTCAATTTCTTCTTTAAAGTTGCAAGCCTGGGTTGTTTGTAGATTTCTTTGTTGGTTGAAATTTCAGTCTGGAGACAGGGGATCACTTTCAGTTCTCTGCTGCACAAGTTGAATTGTAAAACTGACAGCAGAGCACTTTCTTTCTGAATTTTCTCCCAGCTGCTAGCTGGACAGGCTTTGGTGATCTTTGTCCTGATTTATTTCTCTCCCTCTCCAGAAAACTACTTTTAAGGTCAAAATGGTCTTATATCTTCCCTTTGTTGAAAGATGTACATCTCCATCCCTGTGGTGACCCATAATGGCTCAGGATGAGGCTACTTCACAACTTATTTGTTTCAGAAGATCCCATTTAATTCAAAAATGTCTCGATGGGTTCACGATGGATGTAATTGACACCTCCTAGCTTAGAATTATTTTGTCCTTGCCAGATAGTAAGAGAATTTGAATATACCAGGCCAGGTCTTTTGACCTTCAGCAGCCATTTTTTCCAACACGTTGTCCTCCTTTTAAAAGAAAAGTCCATTTTTACATCTTGTCAGTTTGAATTCCTGTATTTTCAATTGCTGCACTTCATGTGAGTATAACAACCATCTGCAGCTTCTAAATAAGAGGTGGAGAGATGAGGGAGAAGTTGAATGAGAGAAGGAGGATTAGGAATGCAGATACCCTCATCATCAATTGCTTCAACCTCTCCAGTAGCCACGGCCTCAGTAATGCTCCTTTCTCTGATGGCCAACATGCAGGCACACTTGTTTCAGTTCCCTCCTGCTCCCTGCCATTAGGTGCTATCTTCTCCTGCAAGAAAAAGTGAAGCGTGTCCACGAGTGTCCAGCAATATGCATGGGCGATATGGCTGTCATGGTTGAATAGCTGGCCGTGTGTGTGAGCTGTGAGGTGTGGTTGTGAGGCTTCCAACAGTGCTTCGTGTGAGAGGGTGAGATAAAGCATATGAATTGAAGGTTTGAGTACTGATTGATAGGAATTGCTGGTAGTTGGGTAATGGGTGTGTAGAGAATTGAGCAGTGGCTGAGGCTAGTGGTACAATTGGTAGAATTGGACATGTAAAGATGAACTCACTCATCTTGACAATTTGTGTGAGATCAGTAAACTTCTTAGTGCATTGCATCATGTTCATCAATCCTATCATTCACCTCCACTGCTACTTGCTTCCTCTTTCTTCTGAGCATTTGGCTGGAGGGTCTCCTGCCTCCTGCAGATACAGGACATCTCTCCTTCTTTCCACCTCTTCCACCAACCTCTCCAGCGTGGTGTCTGAAAACCTTGGGACTTGCTGTCTCACATGTTCAACTATTCCTCAAAGTTGCAGAGCAGGGATTCAGTTTTCAAATCACTCCCACCACTTCTTTCAGCCACAGTGCAGCTTCCCTTTAAAAAGTGCAGGCTACTTTTAAGCAGCACTAGCCACTTATGATATTGAGCCCCCTGCTGACGCACGCAGCTAGTGAACAGCGCAGGTAATGCTGGCTGCTCGCAGCCATCATGTAAAGCAGCCGGCAGCACAAATTTACCTCGCAGACTGCATTGCAATGAACATATTGCGATCCCCAAGCCTGTTTTCGGGAGTGAGCCAATTTCTTTCCAATCAGCTGACTATTCCCTTGGTGCTGCTCCCAGCAGGAAGTGTGGTGGAAATCCAGTTTGCTTGTGTGAATGGAGTAATGTAGCTGTATGAGGTGGGTGTGAGGTGGGTCGCCATGCTTGATACTCCAGGGCACGCTGTCCAGTGCAGTATGCCTGGCCATAGGTAGCAGGCAGAGTGAACATTATGTACAGTACCTGCACAAAGAGGGAACAATATGGAAGAAGATGCCAATCCCCAAAGAAAGCTGCCAAAGTAAGCATACTTAACAGTACTATTTACCAGGTAGATGTCCCAAATATGCATGTTATATAGTGTTGCCTATCAACCTGTTCTATATTTAGTGCTTGCCCATGCCAAGGTTTCATACAAACTTACAGCTCTTTCATTGTTTTTCATGCATCCCAAGACTCCAGCATGGCACACGTTCAGGCTGCATTATAAGCCTTGGCAAATTCATATCTTTAAATATTTTCACACATATAATCATTGTAACACAACTTAGCCACATGATGCATGGCTACTTACTGATACTCAAAATAGGCTTCAGTGGTGGTGGCAGAGGAGAGTGGGAATCTGTCATCAATGTAATTTTGGAAATGGAGCAGTATAGGGACATTTGGCAGCTCTGCCACACTGCTGCTGTTACTCAGTGAGAAAGGAAACAAAACTGGACATGTTGATATATACTCCTGTCACCTGTTTGATACATTGTGGATGGAACATTAGGTGATACTGTAGTTAATCCCTATGATGGTCTGAAAGGAAGAAAAAGCCGAAAAGTTGAGGGCAAGGTGATCTTAGTTGTTACTGGTACTGTTGTTCCTATGGCACAGCTATCCTTGCAGGAAACAGTATAATTCTGCAGTCAACTCCCTACTGATTTGGTTCTTGTAGAGCTAGATTCTCTTGGTTGATGCCAAGGAAATGTGCAAAGGTTTACTGATATAGTTATAGGCATTATGGGCAGGTATGGCCAGTACAGTTCTGGCATCTGGTGATCTCCCTGGTATTCTTTTCTCTATCCAATACCACTTCAACAACGGAATACTGTATTTGACCTGCTTGAAAACCAGCCTCAACATTAATTTATCTTGATTTGCTGATCACTATCAGATTCTAACTTGAACTTAAATGCCTTAAAACTCCAATAGTGTGTATTGTGAGAGCTATTTTATATAAATCCTGTTATATAAATGCAAGTTTGTTCTTTCTTAACACCTTCATCATTTTCCTCAAGGAAAGAGCACTGTGTGCTTTCCATGTCGCATGTTTCCTCAAAGCACAGGGCATTATTGGTGGCAGGCATGTGTCTATACAGACCTGACCCCAATCATATAGCCTCTATGAACAGAAAGAGTTTCCACTCCATTATTATGCGTCTGGACTGTGAACATAGGCACAAAATTATTCACATGAACTCCTATTACCCTAATATTATTAATGAATGCTGTATTTTAAGGCAATCAGTAGTCCATTATTTAGAGACATAACAGATGGCTTCTTAGAGAGCAAGGATATCCTCTTCCCACTTATGTTTCCTTTGAAACAGCCATGAACCAGAGAAGAACAGTGTTATAATAATGCACAAGCAGACACCAGAATCCTTGTTAAACATACCTTCAGGGTATTGAAACAAAATTCAGATGCCTGGACAGATCAGAGGGGTGTTACGCTATAGCTCTGCCAAGGGCTCAAACATTTTTGTAGTCTGTTTCCTATTGCACAACTTTACCCTACACAAAGGCATGAAACAAGTGGAAGGAGAGTTGCCTGGCCTTCAGTCTACTTGGCCATAGCAAAGATTGTGAATGCAGCCTGTTAACTATGGTTGAGATTTGGTTCATTACTTTTTTAAAAATCTTATTTCTCTCCCTCAGAAGATCAGCTATCTGTTAAGATGAACTTCTTTTTCTGTGATGGGTTATTCCCTTTCAGTTTCCTGTGTTTGTCCCAAAACCCAAACAAAGCATTTTATGGCTACCATCAGCAATTCCTGCCATTGCCAAGTTACTATTCCCAGCTGTCTGCAACGTATCTCCATGAAGTCGTAGATTTCTCACACAAAATTGTTATAATCACTGTTTAGAAAGAAGGAACTTATCACATCCTGAGATGTCCCAAAGCACTTTACAACTAATGGATTGTTTTTGGAGATCAGTCACTTTGTCATGTTGGCAAATGCAGCAGCCAACACACAGTAAGATCCCATTAACAGATGGTTTTTTGCTGCTGTTAGGTGAGGGAGGAATGTTGGGGAGGAATTGGGGAGCATTCCACTGATCTTCAAACTTTTACGGCCATTTCAGCAAACGGATGGAGCCCTGATTTAAAGTCTTTTCCAAAAGGCAGTACCTCCAACAATGCAGCACTGAAGTACCAACTGAAAAGATGTTCACCAGTTCTTAGTGGGGCTTGAACCAGTAGTAACCTGTAAGCAGTTATGGGGTGAAGCCCCACCGCAGGTTTGCTTACAGTGATTGTGGTTATGCCATTGACAAGAGTATGGAGTTTATGTTGCATTCTACAGTCAATGATGTAACGATCATACTAACGAAAAGCATGCCTATTATTGCTTCGTAGTACCAAACAACACATGTGATCTAGAGTGGCATGGCATTCTTCAACATTAAACATCTTGGTCAGGATTGTGTTGAGACCAAGAGCTACAATTCATCGCACATTGAATAAATTATTTTCAAGAATCACTTGTTGGTGACACTAGCATATGAATGTTGTTTGTGTCAAAATCCTCTCTCTGCTATTTTAAAGGAGGCATTAACCTGTTTATTTTAAATGACCTAATCATTCTGCTAAAATAGTGGAGAGAAGAACTTGATATTTACAATATTCATACATTGCCAAATTGTGTAGTTGCACCCTCTAGGGACTAACACTGGAGGTCACATTATAACAAAAAGATTTAAATATATTTTTAGCTAATTTTTCAGGAAATAAACTTGTAGTCATAGATTTTGTACTTTATTTTAATAAAGATGTGTGTTTCATTGTGCAGTAAACATTGAAGAGTCTTGATTTTTAAAATGCCGTTTGGTTATGGCATGAAGGGGGTCAGTACCTGAAAGCAAACAAAGGGAGAAGTTAGTTTGTTTTTCAATTGGGGTCAAACAGTGCACAGGAATGAAATTTCTTGGCAAGGCTGTTATTTTCCTTCTTGTGTCTGGGAGCCAAACCTTAGCTGCAGCCTCAGCCAGACATTGGCAGCTGTGTGCTGTTTATCCGAAGATATTGTGCTCCACCTAGCTGCAGTGCACACAAATGATCATTCATTGCTAAACCATAAGCATAGGAACACACAGGATTTATTTTTCAGCTTGGACAACAACGTTAGTAAAACACAGCCTCCTTAAGCCGTAAATAGGAGAACACTGGAGCTCAATATCTTCCTGTACAGCCCATTTGTGATGCCTACAATCGATAGCTGTTTGTGTTTGAAGCCTTTTGTTTTCCTTAGGGTACCAAATGAAAGACTGCTGGAACAACTTAATTGTAACAGGGTTTATGTACAAAAAGGAGAAAACCAAATGTTACACTTCTTTATCAGTGAGCTAGTGTTTGAGGAAGTTTAGATTAGTAGATTAGACACTTTTCTCTGGCATTATTCCAGTAATTTTGCAGAACTGTAATTAGATTGAACCAAATGACTAAGTGGGATATTTTTGTTGGCTGCTTCTGAGGCACCAGGGCTCAGTCAAGCAACAGAGGAATGAATAACTATCTGAAAAGACGGAGGGTGTTTCGGAGGGTTTGGTGGTTTCTTACTTCAGTTTTTTAGTTTGCAATTTTTATTTTGTCTATTTATATTAACTGCACAATAACACTAATAGCGACTAAACTATGCTTTGAAATAAATTCACTATTACTCTTCTGTACCTTGAAATGGCTCCACTCCACCTGCATAAAAATGTATGCACAATTATAGTGAGTAAAACTGTTGATATCAGAAATGACAACATAAGCTTACAAGTCATGTAACTTTTTTGCTATAAGATATGCATGCCCAGGAAGTTATTCATCAAAATTTTCTGTCGGTGATAAAACACTTTGTAACTTGCTTTTCATAAATGCAAAAAGGATTGGTTGCCCCACTGTTTTTTTGTGCTGTTGCTATGATTTCTGAACAGCTCGACATAACCGAATTTCCACGGTGCTGGGTATCTTTGGGATGTCACCTGCAGCAATAATAAGATAAATGCACAACCAACAACTGTCCAGCTTTCCAAACATGGGATATCATAATGATAGTGTTTCTCAGAAATAGATTGCAAATCTTCTTTTGCAAATTTCAAATAAATAATCATGAATGATACATGCCCCATGAAGATATGATAGTGGTAACTAATAGACATATGTTAAAATAACTGCCTCGTGTTAACCTGTCAAAGTACCAGTTTTGTTTCTCAAGCATGCTATACTGTACACTATGACCAACGCAATGGCCTAGATTTTACCAACCCTCTGCTCACAGGCTGGGAGGCGGGAGACCCCATAAAATGGTGGTGGAAAGCATCGGGAGGGGAGCCCGACATTTTCCTGCCGCTAGGGAATGGTGGGAACCTCAGTGGCACGCTGCCTGCCGACCAGAGGTAGGCGGCCAATTAAACCAATTAGTTGGTCAATTATTGGCCACTTCACGCTCAGCCTGCTTTTTACCAGCATTGGGAGGGGCCGCTGCCACATAGGGAGACCGCCAGGAAAACTGAGCAGCCTCCCAGCTTGTTCCTGGGGAAGGGACCTCAATTATAGTCATGGCAATGGCTGCCTGCACGGCTGTGGCACTGCCGCAGGAGGGTTCACCCCTCTGAATGCCAGGGCTTGCCTGCCTGGTTCTGGCACATTGAGTAAAATATCATAACTGGCCTTTGAGGGCATCTCAACATGGAGGCACTCTCTTTTTTTTCCTGCAGCCTCAGCAGCGGCCACCACTATTGGTGGCACTGTCGAGCTGCCAGCGCTCTGATTGGGCCGGCAGCTCTGGGAGGCAGGCCTGCCGTCCTCAATTGGACAGCAGTCCCGAGGGTGGACTCCTATTGGCTGTCGCAGGTAAAATGCTGCCCAGGGTCCTGCCATCAATCCGTGTGGGCTCAGGTCCATCTTTTGATGCCAGCAACAGGACTACCCAGGCTTTGATAAAATTCCAGCCTGTGATTTTACTATACACCATGACTAACTCAATGGCATTGACTTTCCTCTGCCTAACACCCCATGTGTGTCTGTCTCTGGGTGTTAGAAAAGGGTAAAGGTGCTATTAGGCCTTTTTAAAAATTCTTTCATGGGATGTTGGCATCGTTGGCTAGGACAGCATTTGTTGCCCATCCCTAATTGCCGTTGAGAAGGTGATGATGAGCTGCTTTCTTGAACTGTTGCAGTCCATCTGGTGTGGGTGCACCTACAGTGCTGTTAGAAGTGAGTTCCTGGATTTTGTCCCAGCGGCAGTGAAGGAATGGTGATATAGTTCCAAGTCAGGATGGTGTGTGGCTTGGAGGGGAACTTGCAGGTGGTGGTGTTCCCATGCATCTGCTGCCTTTATTCTTCTAAGTGGTAGACGTCGTGGCTTTGGAAGATGCTGGCGAATGAGCCTTGGTGTGTTGCTGCTGTGCATCTTGTAGATGGTACACACTGCTGCCACTGTACGTCTGTGGTGGAGGGAGTGAATGTTTGTATATGGAGTGCCAATTAAGCGGGCTGCTTTGTCCTGGATGGGATCAAGCTTCCTGACTGTTGTTGGAGCTGCACCCATCCAGGTAAGTGGACAGTATTCCATCACACTCCTGATCCGTGCTTGGTAGATGGTGGACAGGCTTTTAAGGGAGATAGGAGGTGAGTTACTCGCCAGAGAATTCCCAGCCTCTGACCTGCTCTTGTAGCCACAGTATTTATATGGCTCGTCCTGTTAAGTTTCTGGTCAATGGTAACCCCCAGGATGTTGATAGTCAGGGATTCAGCAATGCTAATGCCATTGAACGTCAAGGGGAGATGGATAGATTCTCTTGTTTGAGATGGTTATTGCCTGGCACTTGTGTGGTGTGAATGTTACTTGATACTTATCAGCCCAAGCCTGGATGTTGTCCAGGTCGTGCTGCATATGGAACCGGACAGCTTCAGTATCTGAGGAGTTGCGAATGGTGCTGAACATTGTGCAATCATCAGCGAACATCTGCACTGCTGACCTTATGATGGAGGAAAGGTCATTGATGAAGCAGCTGAAGATGGTTGGGCTTAGGACATTACCCTGAGGAACTCCTGCAGTGGTGGCCTGGGGCTGAGATGATTGGCGTCCAGCAATCACAACCATCTTCCTTTGTGCTAGGAATGACTCCAACCAGTGGAAAGTTGGTAGGGCTCCTTGATCCCACACTCGGTCAAATGCTGCCTTGATGTCAAGGGCAGTCACTCTCACCTCACCTTTTGAGTTCAGCTCTTTTGTCCATGTTAAGATCAAGGCTGTAATGAGGTCAGGAACTGAGTGGTCCTGGCAGAACCCAAACTGAGCATCGATGAGCAGGTTATTGCTGTTTAAGTAGGGCTTGATAGCACTGTCGACAACACCTTCCATTGCTTTGCTGATGAGCACAGGTCTTCAGTACAACTGCCGGAATGTTGTCAGGGCCCATAGCCTTTGCAGTATCCAGTGCCTTCAGTCATTTCTTGATATCACACGGGGTGAATCAAATTGGCTGAAGTCTGGCATCTGTGATGCTGGGGACTTCAGGAGGAGGCCGAGATAGATCATCAACTCGGCACTTCTGGCTGAAGATCGCAGCAGCATTTGACCGAGTGTGGCATCAAGGAGCCCAAGCAAAATTGAAGCCAATCGGAATAATCTGCGACCACCGAAAGCATTTCCTGCAGGTGTGTGCCCACTTCCCGGGAAGCAGCGACAACGCCTTCATACTTCCACAGTCCCAGGTGCCACAACTTTTCAGACCCCCCTGTTCGCCTTCAGGGATGGATTCTTGGGACAAGGGCTACCCATTGAAGGCATGGCTACTCATGCCTGTGAGGAACCCTCGCAATGCAACGGAGGAGAGGTACAACACTTGCCACGGCTCTACCCGAGCTGCCATTGAGCAGGCCATTGGGCTGCTGAAGATGAGGTTCTGTTACCTGGATTGATCCGGTGGAGCTCTGTAGTATGTCCCAGCAAGGGTCTCACGTATTATGGTGGTCTGCTGTGCTCTGCACACTCTAGCACTGCAGATGGAGGGAGGCCTTGCATGAAGAGGACATGATTAATTTCCACTCTTCCACGACAAGGAGGATGTGGAGGAGGCTAATGATCAGGCAGCACTGTATCTTGAACCCCTTGCAGCGGAGGCCAGGCACAGTGAGCGATGGGCCAAGGAGGCAAGAGGCAGTTTCATACTTACCTGCTTCGAGCCACCATGATGGTCTCTCAGAGTGAACTCAATAAAGATTCACCTCTGATTTCTATGATTTCAGTGCATTCTGTTTGTCGCCTCCTTTCTATATGGGTTCTGTGCCTACTTGCCAGTGGAACCACGTGTTAAGGCCCATGTGAGATGTTTATCAAAAGAGGGCTGTGCCTACACTGGCAGCCCATTAAGGGGGAAGTGTGTAGTCAGCATCTCACAATTAAGGCATGAAAGAATAAGCATTTTCCACAATGAAATTCAACTTTAGTAATGAGAAAACTTTATAACACAAAATAAAGTGGAAATGTCAGACACCCATGAAACCCTAAGTGTGTCAAGGTGGTTTTCTTTATACATTTGAGTGCCTCTATGAGGTGTGACCCTAGCGCTAGCAGCTGGGCTGGAGGCAGGCTGCTGATCAGGCTGACCCTTGGCCTGGGATGATTTTGACGGCCGTCCTCTGGCTGCCTGAGGCTTAGAGGGTCCCGGCTGCCTGAGGGTTTCCTGCACAGATGAAGGACTCTTCTCAGGCATCGCAACTACTGGAGCTGGGCTCACTGATGGAGGAGCTAAGGAGCTACTGTCCACACTCAGAGCACCCTGAGGGGAGCCACCAGCTGTGGCGGTCAGCCTCTCTTCCTCCCTTTCAAGGCTCACTTGAACCTCCCTACTGACCAGAGGAGGACAAGGAGCTGGAGAAGATCTGGGAGCCCCGTCCTTCTCTCACCTTGCCACTGCTGCATTCAGCTCATGGCCAAGGTGATGCTGTGCAGGTCTGTGCGTATTTGTGGGATCTGGCTCTCTATGAGGGTCGCCAACCTCCCGATGGAGGAAGCCATGTGCTCACATGCCTGAGACATGGCAACAGTCATGGCATGGATGGACTCCTCCATCGTCTGCTCATAGCTGTGCATGACCTCAGGCATCTCCACCAAATGTTGCCTTACCTCTCTCTCAAACTCCAGCATGCCCTGTGCTATTGACATGAAAGGCTCATCATCAGCCTGGGGCTCAGTATAGGCCTGGCCATCCACAGTCCTCTGACTATCAGAGCCCTCGGCTGTCTCAGCCTCAGTTAGCTGCTCTGGCGTGTGTGGAGTGCTCTCACCAGCTTGTGACCCTGATTCTACAGTCGAGCATAAACCCACCGAGGTGAAAGTATCTGTGCTGGTGGAAGGTGCAGGAGAGTCATGTGATGGTGCATCCTCTGACTGCTCCGCTTCAGAGGTTAACTACTGTCCCACTTTTGATGGAGTCTCCTGCGGACACCGACCTGCATGAGAGAACACAGACATGTGTGGGTTAGGCTGTGCAGATCTTGTCATGATATCTGTGTGTGATGTGGATCTCCAGAAATGTGTTGGATGTTGATTGAAGACAATCCTCACTCTCTTGTGCAGAGCCACCTGTCTCACCATCCACTATTAAACAGCTGCCCTGGAACCCTATTAACTGCAGTGCTTCATTCTCAGCTGCTGAGGGAGGACATATGTCTGCCATTCATCTGCAAGTTACCGAGGTCTCCCTGTTGTTATGGGCCAGATTGTCCTGCAAGTAGAAAGAGGGAGATAGGAAGAACTCACAGTAAGTGCTACAGGACAGGTGTGCTATGGGCAGCCCTTCGTTCCCTGCTGGAATTTACAATGTGGCTCATCCCCTCTGAACCTTCTATATTCTCAATTGTGTTCTCTACCTGGTATCTATCATAAGCAGACTTTTTCTTCTTTACCTTAATCTCTAGTTCTTTTGACATCCAGGGAGCTCTGGATTTGTTTACCTTGCCTTGCCCCTTCAAGGGAACATACCTTGACTGTGCCCGAACTATCTCTTCTTTAAAGGTAATATTAATCATTTTAAGTTGATGCACCAGCCAGCTCTCAAAGGCCCCATTAAATTCCACCCTTTGGATAGGATTTTATCTTGGAAATGGAGGTCTTGACCACTGGCAAAAGTGGCGCGAGCCCCACGTCGCCCTCTCTGGGGAAGGCCCACCAGATCATGCCAATTAGGCACTTAAGTGGGCAGTGGCAGGCCTTCCCTGGGATCAAGGATCCCAGTGGTAGAAATCCCCCCTCCCTCTAAGAGCTGCTGGCCAATCAGAGGCCAGAAGCTCTTTAACCAAGCAGCACCACTGTGGATGTGGTGGCTGCTGCTGGTGGAACACTGACCTGAGGCCCTCGACCCAGGCCAAAGGTACGTCAGGGCGGGAGGGGTTTGTGAGGTGGGGTTTGCGGTGGAAGGGAGTGTATGGGGGTCGGCAGCAAGGATGGGGGTGTCTCTCAGCGGGTCCACCCTCCCTTCTTGATGCCAGGTCCCTTAACCAGGCACGAAGTGCCTTTTAACGAGGGACCCCACCCAGAGCTGCAAGCAAACCACATGACTTTGGTTGGCGTGCTCCCCACGCAGCGACAGGCCCACCCGTGGCGGTGGGATGAGGCCCTTCTTTGGGCATTAATTGCTCACTTAAGGGCCTCAATTGGTGGCGAGGCACGAAGGCCGTTCACAGGCCTTCCCGCCCCAGACTTAATTTGGGTGGAGGCGGGAAGGTGGTGGGGGATACCCCACCACCAATAACCTGCCCGATTATATGCTCAACCAGCCTTCAAACCCAATGCGGGGGAGAGCATAAAATTCCCCCCTTTGTCTCTGTTCATGTAGAAACAACAATGCTTCACGTTGGTGATATCTTGTGAACTCGTTTTGAACTGAATTATTACCCTCATACTTCATACATATACATTTGTTGAAATTGCGCTACCTGAAATAAATAAAAAACTGGGATGATTTGTTTGAAATTCCTCTGCCCCTATTTTATTTGACACCAGACCTGCCATTTTGGACGTCGCCACTCTGGTTAATGCCCTCTCTTAAACGCACACAGCAAACAGAGGGAAGCAGGAGGAGCCTGCGTGTGGCTTTGCCAGGGTAGCAGGCTTCTTCATCTTAAAATCTACTTAAAATAAACAGATTAATGCCTTTGTTAAACTAGTGGCCAGGGGAACTTCATACAGTTGAGTACTAAAATTCCACAGTGCAATTCTAACTTATTGATGATAGAAAATGTCAGAATTATATCTTATATTAGTCAAATTTATTGAAAAATGTATTATTGACCAAAATTTTAGTCGATAATCAAACAACACATACAAATGAACCAGATCGTGGAATCATTGGCAACAAAGATGGCCTGTTTGATATAAAAATGGCATTCGCCTGCTTTGGCCATGGCCCAACCGAAAGACGTCTTGGTGAGGGCGTTAGCACAGATGTTATGTGCGTAGGTCAGAAGTATGCAGAGTGGGAAGATAGTGACGTAAGTCAGCATCTCACGCTGATTTGATGCCAGATCTGTCATTTTGGACCTCGCCACTCTATATTCAGCGAATCATCCTTGTGCATTCCCTTAATACCTGTATTGTGGGTGCCATTGCTGGTTTAGTGCTCCTACCCCAGTGACTGCAGCATGGTTGGTGGAAGGCTGCTGTCTTTCACTGTGGGACACTGTAGATGGCCTTACAGGATGACCTCGAGCAGCTCTGGGCCTAGGAGGCTCAGCTTCAGACTGCACCACCGTAGCATGGGTGGCAGCAGTCAGGACTGATTGTCTGACGGGCAATAGCAGGGGCATTGGCGGGAGCACGAGATTTCATGACATCGGTTTGAGCTTCCACTGCAGTACTCAGACATTGGACTTCGACTTGTGCTTCAATGGAAGCTTGACATTGGCCGTCAGATCCTGCTTCATGGTTGGATACACAAGTGTTCTCATGGAGTTGGTCACCACTTCCACATTGGAAAGGAATGTCTTCTGGCTCTGCCCAGTGCTCTGTGCCAGTTTGGAGCTGGACTCCTCCATGCTCTTTGACCATGACATCAGGCTTTCTGGCAGGCCTACCAATGCACCAAACATCTCTGTGTGCAAGCCCATCAACCCTTTTCTGTACGCCACCCCTTCAAAGTCCTCATCTTAGTGATCGGTAGCGGAACTCATGTGCAACCTCACCCTCCAGGGAATCACCTGTGTGATCCTTTCCCCTTGACCTCGCTGCAGGCCACTCATGCCCGGTTACTCACCATGTGCAGATCCTGCCTCTGTGCTACCCTCTAAAGTTTGCGCCGTGTCTAAGCTGGTGGCTGTAAGTGTTAGATCAAGTGATGGTGTTTTTTCCTCCTCAGTTTCTTCTTCATATTGGACTTAAGCCTCCCGCACTACTGCTTGGCCAGGTGATGATAGTTCTTGGCTGTCTGAAAGTATAAAGACAGGGTTGGGATGAGGGAAGGGGTGGGGGGCAAAATCAAGAGGTGCGTGGTTACACCATCTGCAGATTGTAAATAATAACATTGTGGGATGAGGGTGGAGTGGGAGCTGAGAAGGTGCATTAGGTAAGAAAATACCATCATCCTTAATGGTTTCAGCCATGTCACTGGCCACGGCCTCAGTGACCGCAGCTCCAGTGATGGCCTGATGTCAGGGGCTATTCAGTTTAGACCCTCATAGAATCATGAAGCAGAGAAGCAGTCCATTCAAGTCATTGTGCTGGCTATTTGACAGAGTTAACCACTTAGTTCCACTTCCCTGCTCTTTTCCCAATAGCCCTGCAAATATTTCCTCAAGTATATATCCGATTTCCTTTGGATAGTTACTACTGAGTCTGCTTCCACCACCCTTTCAGGGAGTGCAAAACAGATCATAACAACTTGCTGAGTAACAAAAACTTGTCTCATCTCTCTCTTGGCTTTTTTTCTGATTATCTTAAATATAGATATTTTAAAATTCCAGGTTTTCCAAATGTTTGTGCAAATTAATACTGGAACCAATGGGATGCATTTTCACCTTGTCACCTGGGTGTAAAAATAGTGTTGAGAATCGTTCATCTATTATAGGAACTGCCTGCTGTCAATTTCCATTGATCCACAATGCTAGTTTTGTGTTGGGGCAGAAAGCTGAAAATTTACCCTATTATTTCAACTGTCAGGCATAACAGCATTTCAGCTAGTTGTGTGACTGGCATTATTCCTTGGTTATAAGTATGTTAAATAAAATATTGTAGTTCTGATTCTGTGAGATTGACAGAATTGGGGCTGTGGTTGCCTATGGCTGGAAGTGAGGAGTGCTGGTCTGGTTAGTTTTATAAAGCTGGCTTAATTTCCTCACTATAGGAGCTCCCTTTCCAGGTGAAATGGGTACAAGGAATCTGACCAGTTTTGATTGGGGGAGAGGGCAATCTAGTGACGCAGCAGTACTTGAAATGATCCTCCTGATATTTAAAGGGGAGCTGCATTTTTGCAGTGCAAAATTTGGCACCAAGATTCCTCAGGATCTCTGTCGTTTCCAAAAGCTATTGACTAGTGATGCAAACAATGAAACCTTGAGTGTCAGTGATTGTTTACACAACAGCTTAAGTTGTTTGTATAATTAAGATGTATAATTTATTCTACTTTATAGGGCTGAATTTTACCAGCCTCTCATTGTCAGGGGTTCTGGCAGGGGGGGGAGGGGCCCTAAACTGCTTGTGGGAGCGTTCCGCCACGACCCCCGACGCCGAGAAGGCCCCACTGCATTTTACTGGCGGCAGCGAGGCCTCGGTGTGGCCCCCCCCCCCCCCACCGCTTGGTGGCAGGGCCTTCATTTAAATAGTCAAATCAATGCAAATAAATTTACTCCACTTACCTGGTCCCAGCGGCCGTCCAACACCGATTTTATGGCCGCCAGCCACACCTTGCGCGCCTTCGGGTTCTGAGGCGAGACACTGGTGGGGAGGGGGGAGGGGGAGGAGTGAAATTATCAGAGTGGGAGGGGGGAGAGTTTGGGGGGAAAAGTTTTCTTTTAGTGGGCAAGGCCCAAAAATAAAGTTTGTGGTCATTTGGGGGGTTGGTAGAGGGGCTTTCATTTTGTATTGAACATTGGAGACTCAATGGCAAATGAATGTTTCTTTAAAAATGTAAATGCTCCTGAAGGGCTTGAAGCCCTTTAAAAATGACGCCTGTGCGGTGGCGCTGGACACCGCTGCCAGGGATGGAGTGGCTACCCCCTCCACGTCATCGGGGGCGGACACTCCGCCCCCTCCATTTAAATGAGCCCAGCGCGAAATATCGCGGGGGCTCAGCAGTGGCGCTTCTGTGTCGGAATGCTACCGAGTTCAAAGCGCGCTGCCGCGATGTGTGGCACGCTAATAAAATTCAACCCATACAGTCTTGCAAGGGAATGTTCACAGTTCCAGTGTTGAACAGAAAAAATACTTTGAGAAACAACCAAGCCATATCATATCCTTATTGATGATTGGGAGATGGCACTAGTTGGCTTCTGATGGTGCATCACTCTGCATACTGGTGTCTCTCACTTCAAAAACAAATGCTTGCTGGAGTTGATTGGAATGTGAGAAAATCACAAAGTCACACGGTAACTGCAACAACCAATTGACTCTAGCAGGGCAGTCCTATGCTGCAACCACTGCTCAAAGGAATTATGGTTCTTGCATCAGTTTCAACAGTCATCTCACAGAGGCACCAAAGTATCTGAGAAACTTTGAATAATCCAGTCATCCTTGACTTGAGGCTCACCCATGTATAGATTTAGGTTTTCAAGTATCCTTGCTCCTTTTGTATTTTGATTATGATTTGATTATGATTAGAGATACAGCACTGAAACAGGCCCTTCGGCCCACCGAGTCTGTGCCGAACATCAACCACCCATTTATACTAATCCTACACTAATCCCATATTTCTACCAAACATCCCCACCTGTCCCTATATTTCCCTACCACCTACTTATACTAGTGACAATTTATAATGGCCAATTTACCTATCAACCTGCAAGTCTTTTGGCTTGTGGGAGGAAACTGGAGCACCCGGAGAAAACCCACGCAGACACAGGGAGAACTTGCAAACTCCACACAGGCAGTACCCGGAATCAAACCCGGGTCCCTGGAGCTGTGAGGCTGCGGTGCTAACCACTGCGCCACTGTGCCGCCCTATTTTATTATCTTTATAATTTTACAGGTTCCATGTATCTCACTATTTGGGGCAAAAATGAAACCAGCCAACTGGAAAGCACAAACATAACATTTTCAAGGAAGGGGGCTGTTTGTCAGGAATAAAACAGGGTGAGATGTCAGGACATCAAGAAGCAAATTTGGCTCATATTTATTCCACAAATTCTGTGTTTATAAATTAACTATTTTCAAAGCATTACGTTAATTAAATCAATTTTTTTGTTTGTTCAAATAGTTTAAGTGTTGATTGGATTAGAGATAACATACACGCAAGATAAAATAATATAATTTGGCACATTTTGTTTGAGCTGTGCAGGTTATAAACAGGAATGGAGCAGCATGGCTGTAAAATACCAGACTATCAGTGTAGGATAGTGCCATTTAGTCCGAGTGTAAATTAAATCACACTTGCATGGAAAGCACTGATGCAATCATTTAGTCTGGATGGATGCTGATAACATAAATGTGTTTATGTTTCTAACAGGACAACATTACTTTGTTTTTGAGAGCATGTGAAGAGCTTGGACTTAAGGAATCACAGCTTTTTGACCCAGGTGATCTCCAAGATATGGCCAACAGGGCTACAAGCAAGTAAGTAAAAAAAGAAGTGGTGGTGAATATCAAATGGAAGGAAAATTACTTGTACAAATTGTGAAAGAATTTCAAAGTGTAGTTGCTTTGAATTCATTCTCAGTTCTAACAATAATTAATTTGATATGCATATTTCTGTCATTTAAATACAATAAAATACATACAAACATCTTGTAAGTAAATTCCTGATAGAAACTTTGCCACATCCAATTTTGGTTGCAATCAAGCCAGTTCTGTACAATTTTGGGGATGAGCAGCCATTTTCCCTCCCTGACCGCTTGGTCTTCATCCTGTAAGTAACAGGAGTTTCTTGTATTTGCAGTGCATGATGCCTTTTTATTTGCTAAACATGTTGGGACTAAATTAGATGGCCCCAGCAAGCACTCGACGTGCTATTCATTGGCTGGGGGTCAATATCGTGAGAGGCTAGCACCATTTAAAGCTAGCCTGCGTTGTTTAAAGCTAGCTTGCAGCTCTTAAAGGGGAGATGCGTTGTGGCTGCAGCAGGTGCTGGGAATCATGGTTGAAGAGAATCTGACCTGGAAAAGAGTGAGGAATGACACAACAGGAGAGGGAGGAAGTTCCAAGGTTTTTGTTCACTGCTAGAGGTCTTGCTGGAGGATGTGGAAAGGAGGAGGCATGTCCTGTATCTGCAGGAGGGAAGGTAGTGCTCCAGGCACATAGTCAAAAGGCAGTGGGAGTAGATAGCCATGGCTGTCCAATGCCATCTGTCTCTCCAGCATGAATGGGAGCAACAAACTGAGCCATTACCCATCAATTAAACATCATGCATAATGGCATGCTAATGATGTCAGTGGTCACATTGACAAAACTTTAAGGCTTATGATGGAATTGAAAGACACATAATTACTACATGGTGGAATGTGCCTTTCAGACAACAAAGGCTGATGATTATCAGGAAAACACATTTAATTAAAGTAAACATGATATATTTGTCTCACCCGTGAATACTTATATGTGTCAAGATGTCTTTTTAATATGTTTGCGGGTGCTCCTTCGCAGTGTTACCTCTGCGCTAGCAGCTAGACTGGAGGCAGGTTGCTGTTCAGGATGCTCCTTGGCCTGGGATGACTTTGGCAGTTGTCATCTGGGGAGGCCTGACGTCTGGAGGTATCGGGGTGCCTGAAGGCCTCCTGCACCAGTGCAGGGCTGTCCTCAGGTGTCATGGGTGCTGGAGCTGGACTCACTGGTGGAGGAGCTGAAGGTATCCACACTCGAATCCCCCTGAGAGGAGACCCCAGATGTGGAGCGCAGCCTCTCCTTCTCCCTCTCAAGGATCGTTGGAACCTACCTGCACTCCGGAGAAGGACTGGCAAAGGGAATACCCTCCAGGCTCCTGGTCCTTCCCTCACCCTGTCACTGCTGATATGTAGTCATGGCCAAGGCGAAGGTTTGCAGGTCATTGTGCATCTGTGGAATGTAGCTATCGATGAAGGTCACCAATCTCTCGATAGTTGAAGTCGTACGCTCAAATGCCTGAGACATGGCAGCAGTCAGGGCTCCTCGATCATCTGCTCATGACTGCACAATGCCTCTGGCATCTCTGCCAAATGTTGCCTTACCTCTCCCTGCAACTGAAAATAGCGAATGTAACTCCTTTATTCAAAAAGGGAAGGAGACAGAAAGCAGGAAACTACAGGGCAGTTAGCTTAACATCTGTCATAGGAAAAATGTTAAAAGTTATTATTAAAGATGTGATAGCAGGGCACTTAGAAAAGTTCAAGGTAATCAGGCAGAGTCAATATTGTTTTGTGAAAGGGAAATCATGTTTAACCAATTTATTGGAGTTCTTTAAAGAAGTAACATGTGCTGTGGATAAAGGGGAACCAGTGGCTGTACTATACTTAGATTTCCACAAGGCATTTGATAAGCTGCCACATCAAAGGTTATTGCAAAAAATAAAAGCTTTATTTTTAGGGGGTAACATATTGGCATGGATAGAAGAATGGCTAGCGACCAGGAAACAGAGAGTAGGCATAAATGGGTAATTTTCTGGTTGGCAAGATGTAACGAGTGGTTTGCCACAGGGATCAGTGTTAGAGCCTCAACTCTTAACAATTTATATTAATGACTTGGATGAAAGGACCGAAGGTATGGTTGCTAAATTTGCTGATGACACAAAGATTGGTAGGAAAGAAAGTTGTGAAGAGGACATAAGGAGACTACAAAAGGATATAGATAGGTTAAGTGAGTGGGCAAAGATCTGCAAATGGAGTATAATGTGGGAAAATGTGAAATTGTCCATTTTGGCAGGAAGAATGAAAAAGAAGCATATCATTTAAATGGTGAGAGATTGCAGAACTCTGAGATGCAGAGGGATCTGGGTGTCCTAGTGCATGAACCGCATAAGGTTAGTATGCAGGTACAGTACGTAATTAGGAAAGCTAATAGAATGTTATCGTTTATTGGAGGGGAATTGAATACAAAAATAGGGAGGTTATGCTTCAGTTATACAGGGCATTGGTGAGACCACATTTGGAGTACTTATTGAAGGAAGGATGTAAATGCCTTTGAAGCACTTCAGCAAAGGTTTACTAGACCAATACCTGGAATGGGCGGGTTGTTTTGTGAGGAAAGGTTGGACAGGCGAGGCTTGTATCCACTGGAGTTTAGAAGAGTAAGTGGCGACTTGATTGAAACATATAAGATCCTGAGGGGTCTTGACAAGGTGCATGTGGAAAGGATGTTTCCCCTTGTGGGAGAATCTAGAACTAGGGGTCACTATTTAAAAATAAGGGGTCGCCCATTTAAGACAGAGATGAGGAGAATTTTTTTCTCTCAGAGGGTTGTGAGTCTTTGGAAGTCTCTTCCTTAAAAGGCGGTGGAAGCGGAGTCTTTGAATATTTTTAAGGCAGAGGTAGATAGATTCTTGATAAGCAAGGGGGTGGAAGGTTATCGGGGGTAGGCGGGAATGTGGAGTAATCAGTTCAGCCATGAACTTATTGAATGGCGGAGCAGGCTCGAGGGGTTGAGTGGCCTACTCCTGCTCCTAATTCATATGTTTGTGTGTAACTCCAGCATGTCCTGTGCTGTTGACACCAGAGGCTCATCATCATCCTGGGGCTCAGCATGGGCCTGGACTCCCACAGTCCTCTGACTGTCAGAGGCCTCATCTGTCTCAGCCTCAGCCAGCTGCTTGGGTGCATGTTTTGTGCTCCCACCAGCTTGTGACCCCGAATCTAATGCTGATCAGATACCCACCGAGGTGGGAGTATCTGCACTGGTGGAAGCTGCAGAAGAGTCATGGGATGGTACATCCTCTAAGTGTTGCCCATCCTCGGAGGTAGTCGTTGTATCCTCGTTGTCTTTAAGCATTTGCGAATGCTGCCCTGCAAGATACAATGTAAAGAACAGACATTTAGATGTTATGGTACACATGTCGCAATGATGACAGCACTGTGTTTCTCCATAAAATGTAATTTCGATTCATTTTGTGTTTGTCAATAATCACTCTCTTCAACTGGGACCCCGAGCTTGATGTCCGATATGGAATGTCCTCCTTGACTCCTGACTAGCTCGAGCACCTCCTCTTCGGCCTGAGACAGAGGCTGCAAGTCAGGCAACCTGCCACCGGTCCAGGGTGCCTCCCTGCTGTTGTGGGCCCCCTTCTCCTGAAAAATCAAGGATACAGTTACTGTTAAGTTCCAAATGTCTTTACATCACCACAAAGCTAACATGAGCTCCTCTTCTGCACCTGGGGGATGTCACTGCTCTCATTCTGACTCGACTTGTCATGGGTCTCAATTGGGCTAAAATAGAAACAAGGGAGACTGGTCTCACTTATTCAGTCAGTAATCTACTATCATTATGCTATGACCTTCCTATCATTGGAATGGTTATGTAAGTGTGCGTCTTTACGCTTGTGGGCAAGCAGATTGCAGCAAGTTATGTGGAATCACGCAACTTACCTTGGCTGAGCGAAAGAGGTCATTGATCCTCTTTGTGCACTGGACCCAGTTACGACGGGTGACCTCACGGCTGCTGATCTCCTCTGTGATCTCTGTCCAGGCTCACTTGGTCAGATGGGAGGACCTCTTCTTGCCATCACTGGGGCACAGGACCTGCTGCCTTTCCCTTGCAGCCTGGAGGAGAATCAGCAGGGAGGCATCACTGAACCGTGGGGCCACCCTAACCTTATATCTGACATAGTCAGAATGATGCCGGGGGGAGGCTTGCTGAGTTGCAAAATTATGCCAAATCAATGAAAGTGTTGCTATTCAATGCAAGGAGAGTAAATGCAGGGCTGGCAGTCTTTTAAAGATGGCGCCAGCACCTGATTCAACATCAGGTGATGCCATTAATGACATCACCAATCCCACCCCGCCATGTGATTGTGGGGGACGGCCGATGTCATTATGCTAATGGCCGCCCGCCGCGTAATCGCAGTGGCGTGGCCACAAATATCACAGACAGGGCCACCGCCATTTTGTGCACCTGCCGCCACTCAAGGCAGTGGGATAATAAAATCCAGCCTTTCACGTGTAGAAACGTTTCTTAATTTCACTCCTGTAAGTTCTGGCTCGAATCTTTAGTTCCTAGTCCTAGAGCTGAATTTTCATTCCAAGACAGAGGCAGGTTTGGAGGCGGGCATGCTGGGCAAATTGTGGCACTGAGCGGCATGCCACTTTCCCAATGCTTTCCTGCCTCTGACAATTTTGGTGGAGGTGTCTTCTCAGGGGGTTGCGGCAACCCACCTGAAAGTGGCAGGTAATCAATTGAGGCAGTTAACGAACCACTTGAAAGCTTGTTGCAGGGCTGATTTAGATTTTCAAGGTGTGGGAAACACACTGGGTCAATAGCACATCGAAGGACAGGAGGTGGCTGCACAGTGGGGAGCCATTCCAGATGCTGCATAAATGATTGAATAAGTAGAGATGAGTTCATGCAATGGCAAAGTTTGCAGAGTGTTTCAGTTGGAGGGACTGGGGCAATTGCTGGCAATTGCACATTCAGGGGTCAGTGGAGCACAGTAAGTGTGTCCAGGCAGCCATTCCCATGCTATCTGGTGGTACGTGAGGCCATAGGCCATCCCCGGACGTGGGGCTCAGTTACTCTGAGATGGCAACGCATGGTGACGAGGAGCAGCAGCGCCAGCAACACATGCAACCCCTTGGTGCAGAGGGACACAGAGTTGATGCGCGGGGGCAGGGAGGACATGAAGGTGCTACACTTACCGTAGGGTGTACTGCCAAAGACTCATCAGCCTGGATATCATGTCACAGCAGCAGTGCTACCAGACGCTGTGCCTATCGAGGCAGTTGGTTGCTGATTTGTGGCCCTCATGGAGGAGGACCTCAGGCCTCACTAGTCATTTGGGCACACCCTGCCAGTAGCCATGAAAGTGACAGTGGCCTTGAACTTCTTTGCCTCAGCATTGCTTCAAGGTGTGGCATATGACAAGCAGCCGCCCATCATAGCATCAGGCAGGTGACGGATGCTCTGTATGAGAGGGCATAGGAATACATTGAGTTCCAGACTGGTGGAGCCACGCAAGCACAGAAGACCGTGATCTTTGCCTCCATGGTAGGATTCCCTCAGGTGCAGGGGTTATCAACTGTACCCATGTGGCTATCAAGGCCCCAGTGGAATGGCCAGGGGCATTTATCAATAGGAAGGGATTCCACTCCCTCAACATACAGCTGGTGTGCAACCACCACAAGTGTTTTCTGCAGGTGGCTGAAAGGTTTCCTGACAGTTTCCAAGATGTCTTCATCCTGAGGCAATCATAGGTGCCACAGATGTTCATGCCACCAGAAAGACTTTGTGCTAGGGGACAAGGGTTATCCATTGAAGAAATGGCTGTAGACCCCTGTGTGTAACCCTTCAACGGCGGTACAGAGTTGCTACAACCACTGTCATCTCAGCACAAGGAACACCACTGAGCAAGCCATCAGACCTGAAGATGTGGTTCCAGTGCCTTGACCGGTTGGGGGAGGGCCCTCCAGTTCGCTCCCTCAAGGGTTTCTCGCATTGTGGTGGAATGCTGCGCTCAGCACAATATGGCCACACAAAGAGGTATGGACCTTGAAGAAGGTGTGGAGAATTGGCACCCTTCTTTACAGGAGGAGGTGGAAGGCATTGCGGAGCATGGTGATCAAGTGCTGCAAGGCCTTCCAGAGGTCCGGCTGACGCATTAAACCATTGTCCAGGATGGCAGGGAAGCTTGGGCCGTACAGATCCAGGTGTACTACTCCTGACACTGGCACATCCTGGCCCAGTACCACACCTCTCCCACAAGGAGCAGCCATATGCAAAATACCTGCCATGCAGACCCGTCTGCTGTTTCCCCACAAAGCCTGGAAGACACGTTGCCACCAGCCACACAGTGTCCCTGACCACCCATCTTAGCATCGCACATCCACTTCATCATGCTGGTGCCTTAATTCCCTCAAAACAGTGGGATCATACAAATCAGGGTGTTACCCTGAACCCTCTCATTACACTGAGGATTGATCAATGACCAAAGTCACCCGAGTGAACCCCAAGGTGAAACTACTGACGCGGCACTGTACTCATGCGGCCACTTCTACGAGGTGCTCCCCTGTGCCTGAGGCAGAAGTGGAGGCAGGCTGCTTGCTTGTGTCTGAATGCAGTGGAGACACCTGTTGCACCCGCCCTTGGCGTTGTGGTGTCAGTGGAGGCAACGCCACAGTTTGCTTTATCTGTGTTGATGCAGGGGCAGACTTGGTCACAGGGCCTTGCTGTATAGCTTGTGCCTCAGTTAGAAGGGTGAAGGAAGCAGCCGATGAAGGGTGGCCCCCTCGACATCATTCCTGCATGCTCAAGCCCTTTCATGGTGCACAGGCACGTCCGTGGAAACCAGTAGCTGGGGCACGTCTGGATACCCGTTCATGTGTCATTGCGCCATTAGTGCAACTAACCAGCCAAAGCTACAGAATGTACTATGCATTCTGTGCATGTGAGTGCAATGTGTTTACATCCACTCAGGGAGATGCCACTTATGGTTCTCCATAAGTTTGCCACTCTTTCAATGGAGGAGCTCATGCACTCATATGCCTGAAACATTGCAGAAGATCTCATGAATGGACTCCTCCATTCCCTGCCCAAGCCTCAGCACTGCCTCAGGGAACCCTGACATTCGGGCACACATGTCCCCTTGCTGCTCCAGAAAGACCCATCTTTCATTGGAACACCAAGGCTCTGCACCTCCTGCCAGCTGAGCATGGCTTTGTCTGTCCCACATCCTCCGAGGAGGACTGCCCACAGCTGCTGCTGCCTCTGTCACCTCCTCCTGCTTATACTGGTTTTATTTGTTCTTTCATGGGATGTGGGCGTTGCTGGCTGGGACAGCATTTATTGCCCATCCCTAATTGCCCTTGAGAAAGCGGTGCTGAGCCGCCTCCTTGAACCGCAGCAGTCCACCTGGTGCGGATACACCCACAGTGCTGTTAGGAATGGAGTTCCAGGATTTTGATTCAGTGACATTGAAGTAACGGCGATAAAGTTCCAAGTCAGGATGGTGTGTGGCTTCGAGGGGAGCTTGCAGCTGGTGGTGATCCCATGTCTCTGCTGCCCTTGTCCTAAGTGGTAGAAGTTGCAGGTTTGGAAGGTGCTGTCGGAGGAGCCTTGGTGCATTGCTCCACTTCCTCTTGTATATGGTACACACTGCTGCCACTGTGTGCCGGTGGTGGATGGACTGAATGTTTACGTTGGCGGATGAAGTATCGAGCAAGCGAGCTACTTTGTTGAGCTTGTTGAGTGTTGTTGGATCTGCACTCATCCAGGCAAGTGGAGAGTATTCCATCACACTCCTGACTTGTGCCTTGTAGATGGCAGATAGGCTTTGGGGAGTCAGGAAGTGGATTATTTGCTGCAAAATTCCCAGCCTCTGACCTGCACTGGTAGTCACAGTCTTGTCCAGTTCAGTTTCTGGTCAAAGGGAACCCCCTGGATGTTGATATTGGAAGATTCAGCGATGGTAATGCCGTTGAATGTCAAGGGAAGATGGTTAGATTCTCTCTTCTTGGAGATGGTCATTGCCTGGCACTTGTGTGGCGCGAATGTTACTTGCCAATCATCAGTCCCCAAGCCTGGATATTGTCCAGGTCTTGTTGCAACTGGACACGGGCTGCTTCAGTATCTGAGGAGTGCGAATGATGCTGAACGTTGTGCAATCATCAACGAACATCCCCACTTCTGACCATTGACCTTATGATTGAAGGAAGGTCGTTGATGAAGCAGCTGAAGATGGTTGGGCCAAGGACACTACCCTGAGGAACTGCTGCAGTGATGTCCTGGAGCTGAGATGATTGACCTCCAACAACCACAACCATCTTCCTTTGTGCCAGGTATGACTCCAACCAGCAGAGAGTTTTCCCCAATTACCATTGATTCCAGTTTTGCTAGGGCTGCTTGATCCCATACTCAGTCAAATGCTGCCTTGATGTTGAAGGCAGTCACTCTCACCTCACCTCTGGAGATCAGCTCTTTTGTCCATGTTTGGAACAAGGCTGTAATGAGGTCAGGAGCTGAATGGCCCTGGTGGAACCCAAACTGAGCATCAGTGAGCAGGTTATTACTGAGCAAGTACTGCTTGATAGCACTGTTGATGACACCTTCCATCACTTTGGTGTTGATAGAGAGTAGACTGATGGGGCGGTAATTGGCCAGATTTGTCCCGCTGTTTGTGGACAGAACACACTTGGGCAATTTTCCACACTGCTGGGTAGATGCCAGTGTTGTAGCTGTACTGGAAAAGCTTGGCTAGGGGCGCGGCCAGTTCCGGAGCACACGTCATCAGTACTGTTGCCGGAATATTGTCAGGGCCCATAGCCTTTGCAGTATCCAGTGCCTTCAGCCATTTCTTGATATCACATGGAATGAATCAGATTGGCTGAAGACTGGCATCTGTGATTCTGGGGACCTCAAGAGGAGGCCAAGATGGATCATCCACTCGGCACTTCTGGCTGAAGATGGATGCAATTGCTTCAGCCTTGTCTTTTGCACTGATGTGCTGGGCTCCCCCATCATTCAGGATGGGGATATTTGTGGAGCCTCCTCCTCCTGTTAGTTGTTTAATTGTTCACCACCATTCACAACTGGATGTGGCAGGACTGCAGAGCTTAGATCTGATCCGTTGGTTGAGGGATCACTTAGCCCTGTCTATCACAATCTGCTTCCACTGTTTGACATACAGGTAGTCCTGTGTTGTAGCTTCACAAGGCTGACACCTCATTTTGAGGTATGCCTGGTGCTGCTCCTTGCATGCTCTCCTGCACTCTTCATTGAACCAGGGCTGGTCCCTCGGCTTGATGGTAATGGTAGAGTGAGGGATATGTGGGGTCATGAGGTTACAGATTCGAATTAGAATTAGAATTAGAACATTACAGCGCAGTACAGGCCCTTCGGCCCTCGATGTTGCGCCAACCTGTGAAACCATCTGACCTACACTATTCCATTTTCATCCATATGTCTATCGAATGACCACTTAAATGCCCTTAAAGTTGGCGAGTCTACTACTGCTGCAGGCAGGGCGTTCCACGCCCCTACTACTCTCTGAGTAAAGAAACTACCTCTGACATCTGTCCTATATCTATCACCCCTCAACTTAAAGCTATGTCCCCTCGTGTTTGCCATCACCATCCGAGGAAAAAGACTCTCACTATCCACCCTATCTAACCCTCTGATTGTGGCTGAATACAATTCTGCTGCTGCTGATGACCCACAGTGCCTCATTGATGCCCAGTTTTGCATTGCTAGATCTGTTCGAAATCTATTCCATTTAGCACGGTGGTAGTGCCACACAACACGAAGGTGGGTACCCTCAATGTGAATATGGGATTTCGTCTCCACAAGGACTGTGTGGTGGTCACTCCTACCAATACTGTCATGGCCAGATGCATCTGCGACAGGTAGACTAGTGAGGACGAGGTAAAGTATGTTTTTCGCTCTTGTTGGTTCCCTCACCACCTGCCGCAGATCCAGTCTAGCAGCTATGTACTTTAGGCTGCCCAGTTCGGTCAATGGTAACAGTGAGATACATCAAGTGTCCAGCACAGAAACTGGCCATTTGACCCAACTGGTCTATGCGGCATTTACGCAAGAAATAAACCTCCTCCCACCCCTTTTCATTGAACCCAATCAGCATACCGTGGTAGTGGTGGTACTACCAAGCCACTCATGGTGATGGTCGTTGAAGTTCCCAACCAAGATGGCATTCTGTGCTTTTGCTGCCTTCAGTGCTTATTCCAAGTTGTGCTCAAAATGGAGGAGCACTGATCAGCTGAGGGAGGTTGGTAGGCAGTGACCAGAAAGGAAGTTTCCGTACCTATGTTTGACCAGAAGCCATGGGTTACACAAGAGCACAAGAAATAGGAGCATGAGTAGACCATATGGCCCATCGAGCCTGCTCCACCATTCAATATGATCATGGCTGATCTTAGGCTTCAATTCCACTTTCCTGCCCTTTATTCCCTAAGAGACCAAAAAGCTGTCTATCCCAGCCTTAAATGTGTTCAGCAATGGAGCATCCACAACTCTCTGGGGTAGAGAATTCCAAAGATTCACAACCCTTTGAGTGAAGTAATTTCTCCTCATCTCAGTCCTAAATGATTGGCCCCCTATCCTGAAACTGTGTCCTGTGTTTTCGATTCTACGACCAGCAGAAACAATCTCTCAGCATCTACCCTATCCAGCTCCTTCACAATCTTGTATGTTTCAATCAGATTGCCTCTCATTTTTCTAAACTCCAGAGAATATAAGCCCAATTTACTCAGCCTCTCATCATAGGACAACCCTCAATGCAAGTATACCCTTCTTAAATGTGAAGACCAAAACTGGTTTCACCACAAACTCTGTACAATTTCAGCAAGACTTCTTTATTCCTGTAATCCAGTCCCCTTGCAATAAAGGCTAACGTGCCATTTTCCTTCCTGATTACTTGCTGTATCTGCATGCTAACTTTCTGCATTCCTAGTACAAGCACACCCACGTTTCCTGTCTATATCTCTTTGCAGCCTCTCTGTTTCCTCCCCACAGCTGACCTTTCCAGCTACCTTTGTATCATCAACAAACTTAGATACATTATTCTCCATCTCTTCATCTAAGTGATTGTCATGCAGACCACCTGCCAAGAATGAGGCATATTAATTTTGTCATATGCGCATTGATTTTTAACTGTTGCTGGAGCAAGGAAATGATTTGTTAAACAAATCAGCCATGGCTGGAAAAAACATTTACATACTAACAGACAGTGCTTGTGGAGACAAAGGACCATTCCCTAACACATTCAACCCATAATGGACTTTGATCACCAGACATTGAAGGTGAGGAAGCTCACATTCCAGGATGACTGCTAAGATGGCCGAATCCACAAATAGACGTGGTCAAACCAGCTAGTAACATGATTAACCTGCAGGGCAACCAGAGTTTTTCTGAATTGTACAGACAGTTTGAGAGTCTGTGCTCCTGGACTGCAAAGACCTCTCCTGGCTGGCTCACCACAGCCTCTCCTGTCTGCTCCCATCTCTTTCTCACGGAACTCTAAATCCACTGAAGACATGAACCTTAAGAGAGAAAAGTCTCCTACATTGAACAAGACTTAAGGAAAATACTGGGCACCAAGGAAAAGTAAGATCTATCTAAAATCAAGGACTCTACACCGAGCTCGAAGAACTGTAACTTAAACCATCTTCAGATATTGTCTCAAACTTTTCCACTTTATTTCTTCTGCTCTTTTCTGTCTCTATCTACATGTGTGTATTGCACATGCATGCTAGCGTGGGCACGTCGTGTATCCGTAGGCATTAACTGAATTAGAGTTTAAGTTTAATAAAGTTCAACCTTTCTTCTTTAAATTTAAGAAAACCTGTTTGATTTGTTTATTTGCCTTATAATTGGAAAGCAGTGAACAAGGATTCCCCAAGGGGAAGCTAAAAACACGGTGTGTTTAAAATTAAACCCTGTTATGTTGAGACCAGGTGAAGGCTGAGACTGAACCCTAGACCCCTTTCTCACTTGGTCGTAACAGTCATCAATATAGATTGTAAATAGCTGAGGCCCCAGCACTGATCCTTGCGGCACTCCACTATTCACTGCCTGCCAACTTGAAAATCCCCCGTTTATGCCTAATCTTTGCTTCCTGGCCATTAACCGATCCTCTATCCATGCTAATATATTACCTCCAACTCCATGATCCCTTATCTTGCCTATTAACCAAACAGTAGTGGTAGTGTGGGGTATGGTATTAATCAGGAGATTAGAGAAGCATGTAGCATGGGTAATACAGTAATCATGGGTGACTCAAATCTGCATATAGACTGGGTAAACCTAATGAGCACTAATGCTGTGGAGGACAAATCTCTGGAGTGTGTTAGGGATGGTTTTCTAGAGCAGTATGTTGAGGAACCGACTAAAGAAGAGGCTGCTTTAGATCTAGTGTTATGTATTGAGAAAGGTCTAATTAATAATCTTGTTGAAAACGAACCTTTCAGGTTGAGTGGCCATAATATGATAGAATTTTATATTATATTTGAAGCCAGGGTGTTAAATTTGAACAAAGAAAATTATGAAGGTATGAGGGACGAATTGGCTGAGGTGGATTGGGAAAATATTTTAAAAGGTATGACAGTACATAAGCAATGAATAGTCTTTAAAGAATTATTACATAATTTACAGCAACTATACATTCCTTGAAGGCACAAAAACTCCAAAAAGAAGTCAGTCAACCATGGCTAACAAAGGAAGTTGAGGATTGTATAAACTTAAAAGAAAAGGCTGATAAAGTTGCCAGAAATAGTAGTAAACCTGAGGACTGGGAGGATTTTAGAATACAGCAACAATATTCTCCAACAAGAGAGAATCTAACCATCTCCCCTTGACATTCAATGGCATAACCATCGCTGAATCCCCCACTATCAACATCCTAGGGGCTACCATTGACCAGAAACTGAACTGGAGTAGCCATTATAAATACCGTGACTACAAGAGCAGGTCAGAGGCTAGGAATCCTGAGGCAAGTAACTCACCTCCTGACTCCCCAAAGCCTGTCCACCATCTACAAGGCACAAGTCAGGAGTGTGATGGAATACTCTCCACCTGCCTGGATGGGTACAGCTCCAACAACACTCAAGAAGCTCGACACCATCCAGGACAAAGCAGCCCGCTTGATTGGCACACTATCTACTAACATTCACTCCCTCCACCACCGACGCACAGTAGCAGCAGTGTGTACCATCTACAAGATGCACTGCAGCAATGCACCAAGGCTCCTTAGACAGCACCTTCCAAACCTGCGGCCTCTACCAATTAGAAGGATAAGGGCAGCAAATGCATGGAACACCACCACCTGCAAGTTCCCCTCCAAGTCACACACCATCCTGACTTGGAACTATGTTGCCGTTCCTTCACTTTCGCTGGGTCAAAATCCTGGAACTCCCTTCCTAACAGCACTGTGGGTATACCTACCCCAAATGGACTGCAGCGGTTCAAGAAGGCAGCTCACCACCACCTTCTCATGGGCAATTAGGGATGGGTAATAAATGCTGGCATAGCCAGTGACGCCCACATCCAACGAATGAATAAAAAAAAAGCAAAGGAGGACCAAGAAACTGATAAAGAAATGGACAATAGAATATGAATGAAAACTAGTAAAAAACATAAAAACGGACTGTAAAAGCTTTTATAGGTACGTAAAAAGGAAATGTTTGGCTAAGACAAATGTGAGTCTATTACAGGCAGAGATAGGAGAATTTATAATGGGGAATAGGGAAATGGCAGAGAAGCTAAATGATTACTTTGTGTCTGTCTTTACTGAGGAAGATACAAGAAATCTCCCAGAATTCGAGATCCAAGAGACTAGGGAAGGAGGAATTGAAGGAAATTAGTATTAGTAAGAAGGTTGTATTGGCGACATTAATGGGGCTGAAGGTTGATAAGTCCCCGGGATCTGATATTCTACTTTCCAGAGTGTTGAAGGAGGAGCTATGGAGATAGTGGGTGCATTGGTGATCATCTTCCAAAATTCTATAGATTCTGGAGCGGTTCCTGTAGTTTGGAAAATAGCAAATATCACCCCACTATTTAAGAAGGAAGGGAGAGAGAAAACAGAGAATTACAGACCTGCTAGCCTTATATCAGTAGTAGGGAAACTGCTAGAATCTATTCTGAAGGACGTGATAAAAGGACACTTGGATAGTAATGATCTGATTGGGCATAATCAACGTGGATTTGTGAATGAAAAATCATGTTTGATAAATCTGTTGGGAGTTTTTTGAGGATAGTACTAACAGAATTAATAAAGGGGAATCAGTGGATGTAGTATACTTGGATTTTCAGAAGGCTTTTGATAAAGTCCCCCACAGGAGGTTGGTTAGCAAAATTAAAGCACATGGGATAGGAGGTAATATACGAGTAATAAAAGCAAAATACTGCGGATGCTGGAAATCTGAAACAAAAACAAGAAATGCTGGATTCACTCAGCAGGTCTGGCAGCATCTGTGGAAAGAGAAGCAGAGTTAACGTTTCGGGTCAGTGACCCTTCTTCGGAACTGACAAATATACGAGCATGGATTAAGGATTGGTTAACAGGCAGAAAACAGAGAGTAGGAATGAACGAGTGATTCTCGCATTATCAGGTTGTGACTAGTGTGGTACCGCAGGATCAGTACTTGGGCCCCAGATGTTCACAATGTATATCAATGATTTGGATGTGGAACCAAATGTAATAATGTAACCAAAAATGTAAAAATGTAACCAAACGCAGATTGGGTAACTGCTTTGCGGAACACCTCCGCTCAGTCCGTCAGCAGAACCCTGAGCTTCCGGTTGCTGGCCATTTCAACACTCCCCCCCCCCGCTGTCATGTCCTGGGATTGCTGCAGTGTTCCAATGAATTTCAACGCAAGCTGGAGGAACAGCATCTCATTTACCGATTAGGCACACTACAGCTTGCCGGACTGAACATTGAGTTCAATAATTTCAGAGCATGATGGGTCGCCCTTTTTATGCTTAGTTATTTTTTCTTTTTCTCATTTCCCTTTTTTATTTGGTTATTTTATTTTAGATTTTTCAGCTGGTCTAGTTTGTTTCCACTGTGCTTACCCACTGTTTTGTTTTTTTTTAATGTGTTTTTTTATGTTTGTGCTTGGGATGCTCTGTGCTTTACAGTCATTCACACCCTCTCTGTACTAACACTTTGTCTTTCAGCACACCATCAACATACCGTTCGCCTTTGTTCCATGATCTTCTGGTCAGTTAGTCTTTGTGACCTTGTCCTATCAACACCTTCCCCTTTGTTATCTCTTGCCCCACCCCCTACTTTACTTGCATAAAACCTTTTACATTTCTAATATTTGCCAGTTCTGAAGAAGGGTGTCTGACCTGAAACGTTAACTCTGCTTCTCTCTCCACAGATGCTGCCAGACCTGCTCAGTATTTCCAGCATTTCTTGTTGTTATATGTAATATTTCCAAGTTCACGGATGACACAAAACTAGGTGGGAATGTGTATTATGAGGAAGATGCCAAGCGACTTCAAGGGGATTTGGACAGACGCAGTGAGCTGCAGCGGCGGGTGAAAAAATGGCACACTAAAGAGCTGCCGCAGTGACACAGTGGCTCATTTAAATAGCCAGGACTGGCCAACCGCACCCCACCCACCCCCCCCGACCCCAGATCATGTGGAGCGGGCGGGCTGTCCATCCCCAGTAATGGCGTCGGCTGCCCTACTAGGAAATTTAAATATTTAAAGAGAAATTGAATTAAAATAAATAAAAACATCTCTTTTGCCCCTCACCCACCGCCCCCCCCCCAGTAACAATTAAATTAATTATTTGCCCTTGCCCCCCCCCCCCACAAAACACTTACCTTTACCATCTCATAGAGAGATATAGCACGGAAACAGGCCCTTCGGCCCACCGAGTCTGTGCCAACCATCATTAATCCTACATTAATCCCATATTCCCTACCACATCCCCACCTTCCCTCAATTCTCCTACCACCTATCTACACTAGGGGCAATTTACAATTGTCAATTTACCTATCATCCTGCAAGTCTTTGGCTGTGGGAGGAAACCAAAGCACCCGGCGGAAACCCACGCAGTCACAGGGAGAACTTGCAAACTCCATACAGGCAGTACCCAGAACCAAACCCAGGTCGCTGGAGCTGTGAGGCTGCGGTGCTAACCACTGAGCCACTGTGCCGCCCCCTCTGACTGTCTGGGCTGAATTTTACTAGCCCTCCAACGTCGGGGGTAGTGGCATGGGGGCACGGAAAATTCTTCTGGGAGAGGCCCGTCATGACCCCCGATGTCGAGAAGGCCCTGCTGCATATTACTGGTGGCGGCAAGGCCTCAGTGCAGCCTGTCCTGCCACTGAGCAGCGGGGCCTTCATTTTAATATTACAATTCATTTGAGCGCATGGAAATGAACTTACCTTGTCCTGGCAGCCATTCCATGCTGATATTTGGCTGCCGGCTGGAACTCCCGTGCCTTCAGAACTCCGTTCAGAGTTCCGAGGCATGACACTGGTGGGGAGCAGGGAGGAGTGAAATTATTAGGGCGGGAGGGTTGGGGAGTGGGGAAAATACTTTGTGTCGGCTGAGAGGATGGTGGGAACTGGTTGAAGGGCACAGGTAATGAAGTTGTGGAGGGGGTGGTGGAAGTTCGGGTTGGGAATAAGGTTTATTTTGGGTCGATAAGGTCCAAAGACAAACATTGGGGCGCGGTGGGAAAGGGCCTCCAGCTTTTACTTAATTTTTTAAAGACAATGCTAAATACTGTTCTTTTAAAAGCTTCAAACTTCTTTTAAGGGCTTGAAGGCCTTTACAAGTGGTGCTGGCACCTGCATGGTGGTGCTGGACGCCATTGCTGGGGATGGAGCGGCCGTCCCCTCCACTTAAATGAGCCCCCGCGCGAAATATCGCGGGAGCTCAGTGGCGAACAAGTCATGCGGTGTACTGCGCCTCCTTTCAAGTTCGCTACCAGCGAACTTAGAAAATTCAGCTCTTCCCCTCCAAACTGCACAAACTTTCAACTTCAACCCTTTCCACCATCCCCTAGATCGATGATGCTAATGTGACCCCGTTCCCCCTGCTCCTGCACTGATAAACATGGCTCCCACCCCCACCCCTCCACATGTATTCTGCCATTCTGCCTCGTTTCCCCGGACAGGGATCTCAAGGCGCGGCAGTGCCAGCTGCTGGGTTGAAGATCGCAGCGGGACGTCAGGAGGACGTTATTTAAATATATTTATATATATAAATATATATTTATTTAAATATTTAAATTGCGGTCCCATCGCTGAGCGACAGGGGGGCCGCCACGAGGCTTTGCCGCCGCCAACAATATCGGGCTGGGCCCTGCCATCTTCGAGATCTGTGACCGGCCTCATCAGGGGCCATCTTCAAGCCTCGCCCCGCACTGATCCTGACGTCAGGGACCCCTTAATATCCAGTGCAGTGAGTGGGCAAGAACATGGCAGATGGAATATAATGTAGAAAATTGTGAGGTTATCCACTTTGGTAGGAAGAATAGATGTGCAGAGTATTTCTTAAATGGTAAGAGATTAGAAATTGTAGATGTACAAAGGGACCTGGGTGTCCTCATCAATAAGTCACTGAAAGCTAATATGCAAGTGTAGCAAGTAATTAGGAAGGCTGATGGTATGTTAGCCTTTATTTTTTTTTTAGATTAGAGATACAGCACTGAAACAGGCCCTTCGGCCCACCGAGTCTGTGCCGACCATCAACCCCCCATTTATACTAATCCTACACTAATCCCATATTCCTACCAAACATCCCCACCTGTCCCTATACTTCCCTACCACCTACCTATACTAGTGACAATTTATAATGGTCAATTTACCTACCAACCTGCAAGTCTTTTGGCTTGTGGGAGGAAACCAGAGCACCCGGAGAAAACCCACGCAGACACAGGGAGAACCTGCAAACTCCACACAGGCAGTACCCAGAATCGAACCCGGGTCCCTGGAGCTGTGAGGCTGCAGTGCTAACCACTGCGCCACTGTGCCGCCCTATCACAAGAGGATTTGAGTACAGGAGTACGGAAGTATTGCTTCAATTGTATAGGACCTTGATTAGACCACACCTGGAGTACTGTGTGTAGTTTTGGTCCCCTTACCATAGGAAGTATCTTACTGCCAGATAGGGACTGCAACGAAGGTTCACCAGACTTGTTCCCAGGATGGCGGGACTGTCCTATGAAGAGAGATTGGGGAAACTGGGCCTGTATACTCTAGAGTTTCAAAGAATGAGAGGTGATCTCATTGAAACCTACAAAATACTTAAAGGGATAGACAGGGTAGATGCAGCTAAGATGTTTCCCCTGGTTGGGGAGTCGAGAATCAGGGGACATAATTTCAAACCAATGGGGAAGCCACTGAGGACCAAGATGAGGAGAAACTTCTTTCCTCAAAGGGTTGTGAATGTTTGGAATTCTCTATCACAGAGGACTGTGGAAGCTCAGTCATCAAGTATGTTTAAAGCAGAGATTGATAGATTTCTGAATACCAATGACATAAAGGGGATATGGGGATAGTGTGGGAAAAAGGCATTGAAGTGGATGATCAGCCATGATCGTATTAAATAGTGGAGCAAGCTCAATGGGCTGAATGGCCTATTCCTGTTCCTAATTTCCTGTGTGGCACCTTATCAAGTGCCTTTTGGAAATCCAGGTATACTACATCTACTAGTTCCCCTTTATCTACCCTACTAGTTACATCCTGAAAAAACTCTAATACATTTCTCAAACACGATTTTCCTTTAGTAAAACCACGTTGACTTGTTCTAATCATACTGTGCTGTTCCAAGTGCATTGTTACGACTTCCTTCATAATAGATTCCAGCATTTTCCCAACAACTGATGTCAGGCTACTGGCCTGTAGTTCCCTGTTTTCTCTGTCCCTCCTTTCTTGAAAAGCGGTGTAACATTTGCCAAATTCCAATCTGATGGGACCATTCCCGAATCTAAGGAATTTTGGAAAATCATAGCCAGCGTATCCACTATCTCAGCAGCTATCTCTTTTAGAACCCTAGTGTGTAGGCCATCACATCCCAGGGATTTGTCAGATTTTAGTTCCTTAAGTTTCTCCAATACTTTTTCTCTGCTGATATTAATTTCCTTAATTTCCTCACTTATTAGCCGCTCGGTTTCTGATATGAAACTTGTGTCTTCTACTATGAAGACACTCACAAAATATTTGTTCAGTGCCTCTGCCATTTCCTCATTCCACATGATAATTTCTCCTGTCTTTGCCTCTTAGGGACCAATGTTTACTTTAGCTATTCTCTTTTTTATATACCTATAAAAGCTCTTACAATCTGTTGGTAGATTACTGGTTAGTTTACTCTCTTTTTTCCTATTTTTTCCTTTTTTATCAACTTTTTTGGTGGCCCTTTGCTAGTTTCTAAAACACTCCCAACCTTCAGACTTGCTATTCTTTTTTGCAACATTGTAAGCCTCTTCTTTTAATCTAATACTATCCATAACTTCCTGAGTGAGCCAGGGATGGGTCTTTCTGGCTGAGTTTTTGTTTTTCAATGGAATGTATTTTGAATGGTTTCTTTAAAGGTTTCCCACTGTTCATTTACCACCATATCTTTTAGTCTATTTACCCAATTTACCTTAACCAGTTTTCTTCTCATACCCACGTAATTGATTTCGTTTAAGTTTAGGATTCTTGTTTGTGATTGGAGTATGTCACTTTCAAACTTAACATGCAATTCAATGGTATTATGATCACTATTTCCCAGTGGATCTTTGACTATGATATTGCTAAGTAACCCTGCTTCATTACACAATACTAGATCTAAGAGAGCTTTATCCCTAGTTGGTTCCACAACATATTGCTCCAAGAAACTGTCTCGAGTTACTGTTGAGGCCATCAGGGCCCCTCCCCTCTGACTGTATATCAATCTGCCATGGTCCAATCGGTGGGACAGGCTGTGTCCTGTGATGGTGATGGAGAAGTTTAGGACATTGGTTGATTGGTATGATTCTGTGTGTATGATTATATAAGGCTGTTGTATGACTTATTTTTTTCTGAAGCCTGCCAGGACTCTGCTCACCCAACTTTGGGACATCCATCAGATTTTAGTAAGGATAATTTTGCAGATCGATTGTTCTGTGTATGGCTTTGTCATGTTTGAATGCGATGCCTAAATGATGTCCAAGAAATCAAAGGTCTGTTAAATCTCCTTTATATTGGAATGCAGATATTAATCAACAGACAAAAACAGAGAAAGCAGAACAGTTACATAATTGATCTAGAATGCAATAACACAGCATTTCTACACCTCATTAGTCTCTTTAGCCATTCAGTTAACTCATTCACGATAAAGGATGCAGTTTGGCATCACTCCCACTGTAGTCCATTGCCCTGGGGAGATGCCAGATAACCTCATTATTACAGCTGCACTGAATGGATTCAGACTACAGTGAGAGATGGCAACCAGGGCATATGCAATGAATTACAGAATGTTGTATTAAAATTGAAAACCTCTCGTGTATGGAGGATAAGAATTGTATCATGAATCATAATCAGTCCATATCTTAACAGCACAGGAGCCTATGTTGAAAAACAGACATGAACATGAATCATTCCAAATCCCATAAGGCAAATGTAGAGGTTAAAGCAAGCAAGTCCAGTAGGCAGGCTGGGCAGGGGCAGGACAGGGAGCGTGGCAGGTCTGGTAGGCTAAACTGAATTTACTTTAATGCAAGAAGCCTTACAGGTAAGGCAGATGAACTCAGAGCATAGATTGGTACATGGAATTGTGATATTAAAGCTATTACGGAAACGTGGTTGAGGGATGGGCAGGACTGGCAGCTCCGGGGTACCGATGCTTCCGGCGTGACAGAGGTGGAGGTAAGAGAGGAGGGGGAGTTGCACTATTGATTAGGGAGGACATCACGGCAGTACTTAGAGAGGATATACCGCGGGGAACGTCCAGTGAGGCCATATGGGTAGAACTTAGAAATAAGAAAGGGTTGATCACTTTGATGGGATTATACTATAGGCCCCCCAATAGTCAGAGGGAATTGGAGGAGCATATATGTAGGGAAATCACAGATAGGTATAGGAAATATAGGGTTGTAATAGTAGGTGATTTTAACTTCCCTAATATTGACTGGGACTGCCTAAGTGCTAAGGGATCAGATGGGGAAAGATTTGTTGTGTCCAGGATAGTTTTCTGAAGCAGTATGTGGATGGCCCTACTAGAGAAGGGGGTACACTCGACCTCCTCTTAGGAAATGAGGATGGGCAGGTGGGGGAGCACTTTGGGACCAGTGACCATAACTCTATTAGCTTCAAGATAGTTATGGAAAAGGATAGGACTGGTCCTCAGGTTGACGTCCTAAATTGGCGGAAGGCTAATTTCGATGGCATCAGACAAGAACTCCCAAAAGTTGAATGGGAGAGGCTGTTTACAGGTAAAGGGACGTCTGGCAAGTGGGAGGCTTTTAAAAGCGAGATAGGAAGAGTTCGGGGCCAGCATATTCCTGTTAGATGGAAGGGCAAGGCTGGCAAGTTTAGGGAACCTTGGTTGACGAGGGATATTGAGGGTCTGGTCAGGACAAAGAAGGAGGCATATGTCAGGTATAGGCAGCTGGGATCAAGCGAGTCCCTCGAGGAGTATAAGGGATGTAGGACTACACTTAAGAAGGAAATTAGGAGGGCGAAAAGAGATTTCCCTGGCAGATAAGGTAAAGGAGAATCCTAAAAGATTTTATAAGTATATCAAGAGTAAAACGGTAGCTAGGGAGAGTAGGTCCCCGTGAGGATCAGTGTGGTAATCTATGTGTGGAGCCACGGGAAATGGGCGCGGTCTTAAATGAATACTTCTCATCTGTATTTACCGTGGAGAAGATCATGGAAGCTAGTGAGTTCAAGGGAGGGAACAGCAACATCCTGGAGCATGTCAACATTACAAAGGAGGAGGTGTTGGAGGTTTTGAAGCGCATTAAGGTGGATAAATCCCCAGGGCCTGACCAGGTGTATCCTAGGATGCTATGGGAAGCAAGGGAGGAGATTGCTGGGGCCCTGGCAGAGATTTTTGTATCATCGTTAGCCATGGGTGAGGTAGCGGAAGACTGGAGGATAGCTAATGTTGTGCTTTTATTTAAGAAGAGCAGCAGGGATAAGCCAGGGAACTACAGGCCAGTGAGCCTTACATCAGTGGTGGGAAAGTTATTGGAAGGGATTCTGAGAGACAGGATTTATATGCATTTGGAAAGGCATGGTCTGATTAGGGATAGTCAGCATGGTTTTGTGCGTGGGAAATCATGTCTCACGAATTTGATTGAGTTTTTTGAGGACGTGACCAAGAGGATTGACGAGGGCAGGGTGATGGACGTGGTCTACATGGACTTTAGCAAGGCCTTTGACAAGGTCCCGCATGGTAGGCTGGTCCAGAAGGTTCGAACACATGGGATCCAGGGTGAGCTAGCCAATTGGATACAAAATTGGCTTGGTGATAGGAGGCAGAGGGTGGTAGTGGAGGGTTGTTTTTCAGATTGGAGGGTGGTGACCAGTGGTGTGCCGCAGGGATCGGTGCAGGGCCCTCTGTTGTTTGTCATATATATTAATGACTTGGATGTGAATGTAGGGGGCATGATTAGTAAGTTTGCAGATGACACCAAAATTGGTGATATAGTGGACAGTGAAGAAGGTTGTCTAAGGTTACAGCAGGATATAGATCAACTGGGAAAGTGGGCAAGGGATTGGCAAATGGATTTTAACACAGACAAGTGCGAAGTGATGCATTTTGGGAAGTTAAACCAGGGCAGGACATATACAGTGAATGGCAGGGTCCTGGGGAGTGTTCTTGAGCAGAGAGACCTGGGGTGCAAGTACATAATTCCCTAAAAGTGGCAACACAGATAGACAGGGTGGTGAAGAAGGTGTATGGCATGCTTGCCTTCATTGGCCGAGGCATTGAGTACAAGACTTGGGACGTCATGTTACAGTTGTACATAACGTTGGTTAGGCCGCATTTGGAGCACTGTGTGCAGTTCTGGTCGCCGCACTACAGAAAAGATGTAATTAAGCTAGAGAGGGTGCAGAAAAGATTCACAAGGATGTTACCTGGTTTGGAGGGCTTGAGTTATAAAGAGAGATTGGATAGGCTGGGTCTGTTTTCCCTGGAGCGAAGGAGGCTGAGAGGGGACATGATAGAGGTATATAAAATTATGAGAGGCATAGATAGGGTAGATAGCCAGAGTCTGTTTCCCATGGTAGGGGTGACTAAAACTAGAAGGCATAGATTTAAGGTGAGAGGGAGGAGGTTTAAAGGGGATCAAAGGTGTAAATTTTTCACACAAAGAATAGTGGGTATCTGGAATGAGCTGCCAGAGGAGGTGGTGGAGGCAGGAACAGTAGCAACATTTAAGAGGCATCTGGACAGGTACTTGAATGAGCAAGGCATAGAAGGATATGGAATTAATGCAGGCAGGTGGGATTAGTATAGATAGGCATTATGGTCGGCATGGACGCGGTGGGCCAAAGGGCCTGTTTCTATACTGTACGACTCTATGTCCCTCTTACTTTGAGGTGAAATTTCTCTTCTTGCTACTTTTAGCAAAAAAAGTCAGTATAAATAAAAAGAGGACTTGCCATTTTCTATAGACACTGACATTGTGGGTAAAATTGCAGGAAAAATTATTTCATCCCCTGTAAACAATCTGTATGTGCTCATTTTTTCTGAAGCCTGCCAGGACTCTGCTAAATGGCTCACAGGTCATTGTGCTCTTGCGTGTTGCCCTGAGTTGACAAAACTGGGAATCTCAGGTTGGATCTGCAGTCTCTGAAGAGTTAGCTGAGCTGGAGTGAAGGTGGGAGTGCTACAGTTGCTTCAGCACGATTGGGTAAAGGAGGAAAAAGATCAACCATTCCATGTGGACATAAGCTGAGGATGGGATTAGGCTTGTCTGCGTGATCGCTTCCACAATCTGCCAATATTCACATGAAGACTGACTGCTCTGATGTAGTAAGCGAGGACTATCAGTGGCCATAGAATCATTATTCATTATTACTTAAAAAATAAGAGAAAACTGGAAGAAAAAAAACACAACATTTGTGTAGAATGATATTTGGAATTGATAAAGCTTCAACTAGTGAAAGTACTTTGCATTTTTCCATGCAACATTAGCTGAGCAATCACACTTAACCAGAACAGAAGCTGTTGTTCACTTCTTTGAGGTGACCCTTTGGCTTTTCTGTAAGCTAGTTATGCAATACAAGCTGAAATAACATTTTACTTAGTGCTTTGTGGGTGGCTCAGCTTCCTTCACAGTTTAAGGCCCAGAGCAAACTGCTTTTTCAGCTCTTAATTCCCCTTCAAATAGGCCCAAAGTCTGCTTCCTATTTATGGTATTGTCTAGTAGCAGTAGAGTGCCTTTGGAAAATGTCAAGATTGAATAACAAATGTTCTACTCATAAAGTACACAGCAGGTGTGACATTTTCCATGTATGTTTGAACATTGTGTAAGATCTGACAGGGTGTCACTACTGAGACCTTGGCTTAATTTTACATTGCCATGTCACATCATATCTTTCCCAGGAAATTACAATTTATATCATGCCAAAATAGAAAATCTCAGTTTAATATCTATCTACACTGAATTTAGGTGGAATGCGTTGTTTGTGCTGCACCATTTAAACATTTGGAAATTGCAAAGTCACGGAATGATCTCCCAAATGCATATATACCTGGCATGATCCATAGTCAGTGCTGAGTTATCCGATTTCAACTAGGGTGGTGATAAGAGTATAGACATTTGTCTAATCGTCTCTCGACCAGAGTGGTATAAATTTAGCTGGGGTCCTGCTCCTGCTGACTATCTTGTGATGCTTGCTGGAAAGATGCATACATGAAAATTAGGTGACAACAGGATAGAAATCAGCTAGTAAACCCTTCATGGTAAAATAGCTTGCTGGCAGTTATTATATAGGATCAGCCATGTAATCACACTGCATCAAGAGTTAACATCTTCAGAGAGGAGGGAAGAAAATTGGGGGAATGAAGTCAAGCATTGCAACAAAATGCAAACCTGATACTCTTCCATAATCACCACAGAACATTAATATATTTCCCTACTGACGTATGCTAAACAAACACATTAAAACTGCTGAATCTTTACATTTAACTAATTAGCCTATCAACATTGGCATATAATACAATAAATGAGAAGAGATTGAATGCCTTCTGTCCAACTAACAAAAAACAAGTTAAAAAATTGGTAGCCATCTATTTCAATATTAGGCAGACCTATTATGCTATAAGAAAAATGGCAGCACACATGTACAAAAGAAGAAAATGTCTTGCTGTACATGTCAAATTCCTGATTTGTGTTTTCCAATAAAGGGCAATCAAGAATCACTCTTAAGACTGTAGTGAACTAAATAGATCAGCATCTGGTTATTTGAGAATAATTCCAAAATGTTTGAGATGAGTCACTTCGGGTTTCGAATTTAGTTCAGAGCACATCCCCATCGGGCATTTCAGAAATTCAAATCTGAATTACTCCTGCACCACTAAAATAGACAATGAGAAATTAAATGTGTTTTTTATTTTATTGTATAGTTCAGAAAAGTGAACATAAGCCTTGGATCTGTGGGTCCTTAGTGTATGAAAAAAATTACATGGCACACTTCAAAATGACATTTTATTCGTTCGGGGGTTGTGGACATTGTTGGCAAGGCCAGCATTTATTGCCTGTCCCTAATTGCCCCTGAGAAGGTGGTGGTGAGCTGCCTTCTTGAACCGCCGCAGTCCATATGGGGTAGGTACACCCACAGTTCTGTTAGGAAGGGAGTTCCAGGATTTTGACCTAGTGACAGTGAAGGAACAACAATAAGGTTCAAAGTCAGGAAGGTGTGTGGCTTGGAGAGAAACTTGCAGGTGGTGGTGTTCCCCTGCATCTGCTGCCCTTGTCCTTCTAGTTGGTAGAGGTCGCAGGTTTGGAAGGTGCTGTCAAAGGAGCCTTGGTGCATTGCTGCAGTGCATCTTGTAGATGGTACACACTGCTGCCACTGTGCATCAGTGGTGGAGGGAGTGAATGTTTGTGGGGTGCCAATCATGCGGGCTGCTTTGTTCTGGAAGTTGTCAAGCTTCTTTGGTGTTGTTGGAGCTGTACCCATCCAGGCAAGTGGAGAGTATTCCATCACACTCCTGACCTATGCCTTGTAGAGGATGGACAGGTTTTGGGGAGTCAGGAGGTGAGTTAATCGCCGCAGCATTCCTAGCCTCTGACCTGCTCGTTGCCACGGTGTTGATGTGGCTACTCCAGTTCAGTTTCTGGTCAATGGTAACCCCCAGGATGTTGATATGGGGGGAATTCAGCGATGGTAATGCCATTGAATATCAAGGGGAGATGGTTAGATTCTCTCTTGGTGGAGATGGTCATTGTTGGCCTGGCATTTGTGTTGCACAAATGTTACTTGCCACTTATCAGTCCAAGCCTTAATATTGTCCAGGTCTTGCTGCATTGCTCCATGGGCTGCTTCAGTATCTGAGGAGTCATGAATGGTGCTGAACATTGTGCAATCATCAGCGATCATCCCCAGTTCTGACCTTATGATTGAAGGAAGGTCATTGATGAAGCAGCTGAAGATGGTTGGGCCTAAGACACTACCCTGAAGAACTCCTGCAGTGATGTCCCAGAGCTGAGATGATTGACCTCCAACAACCACAACCAACTTCCTTTGTGCTATGTTTGACTCCAACCAGCAGAGATTTTTCCATCTGATTCCCATTGGCTCCTTGATGCCATACTCGGTCAAATGCTGCCTTAATGTCAAGGGCAGTCACTCTCACCTCACCTCTTGAGTTCAGCTCTTTTGTCCAATTTTGAGCTAAGGCTATAATGAAGTCAGGAGCTGAGTGGCCCTGGCAGAACCCAAATTGAGCAATCATAGTCAATAGACAAATTGGAAAAGTTACCACTCTCCAATCAGCATGCCCTACAGAATCAAACAGTTAAATTGCTGCCAATTAGAAACTACAACTGGCACAGATAAATCCCTCAAAACACATACCTAGAAAATTAGTCACTGAAGGTTAGAAATGCCTGCAGGTAGGTACTGGGGCTATTTTCACTACAACAAAGCAGTCTAAAGGAGAGTTAATGGAGTTTTTTTAAATAGGGAAAATTTTGACATAGGGAAAGGCATCTTACTCTGGTTGTGGTGTAACTGATAAAGAAGGTCATCCGTTTAAAATTGCGATTAAGGGAATGAGGAAACTGAAAGTAAAAATTGGATATTTTGTTGCAGAAAAGGAAAATACTGATTACAGGGAGAGAGGAAAGGAATGGTATTCGCTTTGATTTTGTCTAGCAGAGAGATGGCACAAACACGAAGGGCTGACAGATTTAATTATGTGCTGTAAAGTTGTATGGTTTGTTACGGACAGAGGAGAGATGATAGGGATGGCTCCCCGTTTTTTACCTCTTGACTGACCGAAGACAGCATGTTTATAAAAAGTGTTTTAATTGTCAGGAACAGAAAAATGACAGGTTTTCTCGTAAGTTACACCCTTGTACAAAAAGGTGTGTAAAGATAAGCCCAGCAACTACAGGCCAGTCAGTTTAACTTCAGTGGTGGGAAACTTCTAGAAACAATAACTCAGGACAAAATTAATAGTCATTTGGTTAATTAAGGAACGCCAGCATGGATTTGTTAAGGAACAATCGTGCTTAACTAATTTGCTGGAGTTTTTTGAAGATGTAACAGAGATGGTTGATGAGGGGAATGCTGTTGATGTGGTGTACATGGACAGTGCCACACAACAGACTTGTGAGCAAAGTTATATCTTATAGAATAAAAGGACAGTAGCAACATGGATACAAAATTATCTGAGTAATAGGAAACAGAGAGCAGTGGTTAATGGATGTTTTTTGGACTGGAGAAAGGCTTGTAGTGGGGTTCCCCAGGGGTCAGTGTTGGGACTGTTACAATCAGGTGAGGAGGGGTCAAAAGGCTCCCCTCCTGTCCCTCTCTTTGTTTGATCGCAACAGGGTTTATTTCTTTTAAACAGTGGATGTGCTTATCAATTCAGTGAGTGTTTAACCCTTTATGTACTGTAATCATAAAAGAACCAATTAGACAGGTTTTCTTGAATTTAAACAAGAAAGAGGTTAGTTTATTGTACTTAAAATTTTTTAAAAAAACTACGCTCCAACTTTCTCACATACACACACACACACATGAGAATCAGATACACACACAAATAGGTTACAGAGTGATGAAGAACAGATTGTTTGGATTAGAGTCCAGAACAAATAAAATAACCTACATTCTGTGGAGTCTGGCAATTCAGTTATCTTCCAGCTGAATTCATGGTCCTGAAGTTTTTAGCTGGTAGAGGTGGCCACCTGGTTCGGGGTTTTCTTGGAGACAGTGATGTAGATGGCTCTCTCCCCAGAATCTCTGTCTGCAGCAATGATAGACTTGAATGTTTTGCGGTCCGCAGACAGGCTTTGAAACTTAGAATTACCTGGAGAGAGAGAGCCATCTCCACTGGGGTCCTGCACTGATTAGCACTCAAAGCTTGTCTCCTGTGTCCAAAAGAATCTCCATGTTTTCACAGAGGTGGACAGACTTTTTCAGTGTATTCTCTTTTTTACTTTAATGAGATCTGAATCTAAGAATTTCAAACTCTCTCATGTCTTATTGTTTCAATAATTACCCTATTGAGGTTCATCTCCACTAGGGTTAATGTTCCAAGATGGCTTTGAATGTCTTGCTAACAAAGGTGACACCAGATAATTCATTCAGCTGCACAAGCCATTTTTCTAGATGAGTGCTTGTTCAGACATGCATCTCCACCTCAATACCTTGGAATGTGAGGTGTTTCAATGCAAATTGCAGTGGCCATCTTAGCTGCTGTTTTTTTAAAAGCTGAATTTAGGATTTTAGTTTTCCTTTTAAAAGTTTAATGTAAGTTTCCAACTGATGAATTAAAAATCATCATTCAGCATAGCACATTTTCATGAGAGGACCCTTGCTCTTCCTGATATATATTAATGACATAGACCTTGGTGTACAGGGCACAATTTCAAAATTTGCACATGATACGAAACTTGGAAGCATTGTGAACTGTGAGGAGGTTAGTGTGGAACTTCAAAAGGACATAGAAAAGTGGGTGGAATGGGTGGACAAGTGGCAGATGAAGTTCAATGTGGAGAAGTGTGACATGAGGAAAACTTTTTCATGCAGCAAGTGTGGTGGAGGCAGGTTCAATTGAGGCATTCAAAAGGGAATTGGATAGTTATCTGAAAAGGAAGAACGTGCAGAGTTATGGGAAGAATGCGGGGGAATGGCACTGAGTAAACAGCTCATTCAGAGAGCCAGTACAGACATGATGGGTCAGATGGCCTCCTTCTGTGCTGTAACAATTCTCTGATTCTGTGATTTTAAAAGAGAGATTTATTGTTCAACACCCAAATATACGCAACTACACCCACTCTCACACTCATACAGATACAAACACACTCAAGAAGATTGTGATTATAAAAGTGGCATGCGTTTAGGTCTTATGATTTCAAGAATTCTGTGTTACACTAGCTTTTCCCCAGGGTGAAGACTTGAAACAATGCAGGTCTGTAATCCTTTGTTGTCCACTGAAGAAAACTCTGGAGGTTTAGGAGGATGGATTTTCTGTTGTTCTATGTTCACAGTAGCAGATTTTTCTTGTTATACTCCAGTCAAGGTTCAATGGCGAAGCCCTGGTATGGTTCCTGAAGTGGAGGATTCAAGGCTAACGCGAGTCTCTGCCTACATGTGGCTTAAAACTGGGGATCTCAGGCAGGGTGTTTTCTCTTCATTGGCATAGATGTTTCCCTACTTCTATCTGCCCAGAATTTAATTAAAACCCCTTATCAGAAACCTAGGGCTGAATTTTATTCGCCTGCAGTCGGGAGTGGCGGTCGGCAAAAAAAATGGCAGCCTGCATGTGCGGTCCACACGCCACCATGCTGCCACGATCCAGTGCGCGGCGGCTCATCTGCATACACTGGGTGGTCTGCCCCCCCTCCCATCACATATTTTTAAAAGTTGAATTTAGGATTCCAGCTTTCCTTTTAAAAGTTTAATGTAAGTTTCCAACTGATGAATTAAAAATCATCATTCAGCATAGCACATTTTCATGACAGGACCCTTGCTCTTCCTGATATATATTACATATAATATCAAAGCCTTTATGTCCATTAATTCATGAAGTGCTTGTAGGTCTTCCATACTTGAAGCATGGTAACCTGTTGTACTACCTTCTAATTATATATTCTGTTCATGGAATTACCTGTTTGGTTAATGATATATTTATATCAGGTAACACAATTTTTGTCTTTTTGGTTAAATATTTCTCTCCAAACATTGCCATCTTCTTCCTTGTTAATATATAATGAACAGAATGCCATAAATATTAACGAGAGAAATGTATTTCACATTGTATGTTGCTGAAGTGAAAATGACGTCTGCCTTTAACCTAATGCAAAACTTTGCTATAAGCATGTAAGATATTAAGAATAGAGTAACCTCCTTGTTTGTGTAGGTATTTGTAAGATTAATCGCACCATTATAGTAGAAATGTTGCAGTTAATCACCTGCTACTGAATCTTAAATAGAGCATCATTCATTGATTAAGGAAATTAGAATAGCACTGCTTCTAAAGTTTAGGTTTTCAAATGTATGATCATAATTCATTCAAAATGTTATTGATATAATTACATTAAAAGAAAAATAACTCAAACTTGATGGATAATACATAGAATTACTTTGAATTTGCAGTACAGAAACAGGCCTTTCAGCTCAACAGATCTGTGCCGGTGTTTGTTCCACACGAGCTTCCTCCCACCCCCTTCAACTCACCCTATGACCATGTCCTGCTATTCATTTCCCCCTCATGTGCTTATCTAGATATCCCTTTAATACAACTATGATATTTGCCTCAACCGCTCCATGTAGTAGCAAGTTCCGCATTCTTGCTACACTCTTGAGTAGAGGTTCCGCCTGAATTCCTTATTGAATTTATTATTGACTATCTTGTACCTGAACTCCAGCTGCAAGGTGTTAAACCAGAGAGAGGACGAAGAAGTAAGATGATATTTACAGAAAAAAGGGGGAAAACGTACCCAAAAATATCCTCATGACAAAAGTTGTTTTATTTTAATTAAGTGAGTGTAGTCTGTTGGAAGCATTGCTGATGGTTTAAATTTGAATAAACTGTGTGGCCAACAAATCATCATTAAAAAGAGAGTATTGTAACATTGCATATATTAACTAACCATTTTGTCTCTTTTATTAATTCAGGTTATCAGAGTACAACAGGAAAATGAAAAATGTAAGTGGCTTTTATAACTATTTTTATGGGTTACTTGTATAAAAAAACATGAGAAAAACTGCATTCATGATTTTGTGCCACAAATCTATGCCAATGTGATTGCAAGCTACGATGTTGCTCTGATGTAACCTTTATTTTATATACATATACACAGATAGGTAGAGACTGGGAGTGAGGGTAAATATTTTATCTTGGACCTTTTTGTTCCAACTGATGGGTGCACACTATGTGGTTGGGGAGAGAGTATCGCCTTGCTAGGTGATCACTACAGTATAAGGCACAATGGAGTACTAGGATTGCTAGGAAATAACACAATTAGTGTTACTTTAGAGCAGCAACAATGAATTACAAACATTGTAATGAACTAAAATAACTCATTGCAGAGAATGGCTGTTTGTTCCAGTAATGTTTACAGACAATTAAACAAAATGTTATTTCAATCTTTTTTATTGCTTGATTTAGTTCGGAACACAGGCCCTGAAGTTTCCTGGAATTACGGAGTGTGGAAAAGAGGATTTCCAACCTCAGGGAATCCAGGAATTGGGAATGGATCTGGTAAAACTGGGATTCTGCCTTTGCAAGCCTCCTTCCTGTTAAATTCATCTGGGAGGAGAGCAATAGGTGGATCTTTTGCAGCCGCCCCCCGCACCCAACCCCGCAATCCCACCCCCATCAAGATGGCATATCTGGGAGAGTTTCTGGGATTCCCCAAGAATTCTGCCAATTATGCCCTGCAAGCTTTCGTGAATCCTGTTGAGTCCTTTAGAAAGGCCCTAAATTTAAATTTTTTACCAGACTAAGGTTATCAATCCAGCTAGGACAAAGGCTTCACTGAGTGCTGAAGATTTTTTTGGAGTATGATCTCCAGACTAGAATAAACTTGGAGCACCTTGGGCAGAGCAGCTATGGGCTACTGTGCCTTCCAAGGGTACATTCTGCTGGGCACTGGTAAAGCACCCTTGGATATGCCAAGGTTTCAGTTCTTCAGGCAAAACTTCCTCCCCCTACCCCTTCAAGCTTCTTTCATCATCTCCCACTTTTGACCCATTAATATCCTCCAACTACCATTCGAATGCCAATCTCCCTTTCCACTTTAAGGTCCTTGAAATTGTCATCAGCTCCCAACTTCATGACTAGCCATCCCCCTCTAAATCCTCGTTCGAATCCCTGCAAATCCCCCTCCAAATCCCCATTAGAATCCCTCCAAAACCCTGTCCAAATCCCTCCAATTCCCCTTCCAAATCCCCATTCACATCCCTCCAAATCCCCGTCTGAATCCATGTTCAAATCATTGTTCGAATCCCTCCCAATCCCTGTTCAAATCTCTCCAAATCCCTGTTCGAATCCCAGTTTGAATCCCTCCAAATTCCCGTTTGCATCCCTCCAAATCTCCATTCAAATCCCTCCAAAACCCTGTTCGAATCCCTCCAAATCCCCCTCTAAATCCCCATTCAAATTCCTCCAAATCCCCATTTGAATCGCCGTTTGAATCCCTCCAAATCCCTGTTTGCATCCCTCCAAATCACTGTTCAAGTTCCCATTCAAATCCCCCCAATTCCTCATTCGCATCCCTCCAAATCACTGTTCAAATCTCGGTTTGCATCCTTCTAAATCCCCATTTGTATCCCTCCCAATGCCCATTTGAATCACTGTTCGCATCCCTCCAACCCTTCAAATCTCCCTTCAAATCTCCCTTCAAATCTCCCTTCAAATCTCCCTTCAAATCTCCCTTCAAATCTCCCTTCAAATCTCCCTTCAAATCTCCCTTCAAATCTCCCTTCAAATCCCCCTTCAAATCCCCCTTCATATCCCTCCAAATGCCCATTCATATCCCTCCAAATCCACATTCAAATCCCTCGAAATCCAGCTTCCATTCTTCTCACAGCAACGAAATGGTCGCAGCCACAGTCATGAGTGACCTTCTTTGTGTATGTGAGAGTGCTGCATGATCCCTCCTCATCTTCCTTGTTGGTAAAACTTGAGCACAAAATCTAGGCTGACACTTTAGTGAAGTAATGAAGGAGTGCTGCTCTGACAGAGGTGCCATCTTTCAGTACAGACATGAAACTGAGACCCTATCTATCCTCTCAGTTGGACATAAAAGATCAAATGGCATATTTGAAGAGGAGCAGGGCAGTTCTCCAGGTGTGCTGGCTGATATTTATCCCTCAAAAAAGTCACGAAAACAAACTACTTGGTGATCGTAGATTATAACAGTGACTACATTGCAAAAGCACTTCATTGGCTGTGGAGTGCTTTGGGATATTCTGGGGCCATGAAAGATACTATATAAGTTTCTTCAATGCCTCCGTATTGAGCCATTGCCTCCTTAAATCAATCTCTTCTGATATATTCTTGAAGAGCTGTTGACTTTGCTGGAAGGGGACCTCTGAACAAGTCACCTTCTGTCCCCAAGCATCGTTCTATATATCTCTGCCATTTTCTCTTCCTTCTGCTCCTGTTCAGCCTCTATTGTATGGAATGGTCATAATGAACCCCATAATAAGAGCTCTATGACAAAGGGTGAAAAGAAAACAATTTCCTTGCCTAAAACTTCTGAAAGGCAGGTTGCTGCATCTTTTAGCAATAGAGCTGAGAGAAGAATTTTTGAAATTTCTGTGACAGCAGGTTTTGTCCTCGTTGTCCCTATATTTGCATAAGCGTATCTGTGTGAAGGAACATGCATCTCCTGCCAGCACCCAGTTCTGCATCTTTTACTGAATTTAATATCTATTTTTGAAAGTGTATTTGTTTCATATCTGGTTTATGTCCCAAATTGTGATCCACTGCACTGGAATTATATCACTTTTGACCTCCAGAAACTGTAGAATTTTGGACCCTTGGGCCGGAATTTTACACTGGGCGGACGGGAGCTGGACTCCGAAGCAAATGTCAGTGTAGAACCCGCTTCCGCCCAGCCTGGGGATTCATCCCGTATTTTACGGATCCCCAGGCTTTAATTGGCCCGAGGCAGGACTCCCAGCCACTTGAGGGAGGAGGTCCCACCTCAGTGAGCTGCCGGCCAATCAGCGGGCTGGCTGCTCTTAGTCTCAGCAGTGCCACTGGGAGCGCTGGCCACTGCTGGGACTGCAGCCCAGCCGACCGAGGAGGATACCAAGGAACCGGGACTGAAGGTAAGTTTAGGTTGCCTCACCAGGGGAATTGGTCATGCCCTGGTGAGGCTCGGGTGGTCGTTTGGGGGGAGGGGGGCATCTTGGATCCTGGGGTTGGGTTGGGAGGTGGGGGCGGCCGTCAATCGGGCACCCTGTGCCCGATTGCCAGGCCCCCTACCCGAGGTGCGGAAAGGCCGGCAGCTATAGCTGGCTGGCCTTTCATGTCCCCGGCACACCCGCTTGCCACGGGTAAAATACCCGTGGAGACGGGCGAGGGCCCTTAAGTGGCCGTCAAATGGCCACTTAAGTGCCTTGATTGGCCTTGGGTGGGCAGGCAGCTTCTCAAATTCCTGCCTGCCCTCACCCCCCCCCCCCCCCCCACCAGACCTCCGTAAACTTGGTCGGAGGCAGAATCGGGGCGATTAGGCCTACCGGAGCCTGCTGCTCAATTTTACGCTGCCCCCACGACACCATCCGACCCGCTGGGGCGACGTAAAATTCCGGCCTTGATCTCTGTTGTGTGGAACAATATGTAGTAGTGTTCTGAAATGTTTAACCCTGTTGTAATCATTGTACTTGTGAGATCATTGATTGTCATTTGGCTTTTGAACTTATAGTGAAGCAGTAACCATGTGCACCTATTAGGACAGGGTCTTGGCGGGAGCTTTGTTTGACACTTTCTTTTTTGCGATGTTTATGTAAGTTGGTTGTGAGTTCTAGATTTTGTGCTGTTTTTGTAGTTTACTGATTTTTTTTTTTTGTATTGCTATCACTCCAGAATGTGTGGGGCAGTCAGTGTGTGGAACTTGTCATTGTTACAGTGAGGATTAATGGATGGCGACAGCACTATTAAATTTTTACAAAAGCAAAATACTGCAGATGCTGAAAATTTGAAATAAAAACAGAAAGTACTGGGAATACTCAGTAGGTCAGGCAGCAGCTATGGAGAGAGAAACAGAATCAAAGTTTCAGGTCGAAGATGGCCCGATGAGGTCGGGTTCTGATGAAAGGTCATCGACCTGAAACATTAACTCTGTTTCTCTCTCATACAAACATACGAATTAGGAGTGGGAGTAGACCACTCGACCCCTCGAGCCTGCTTCGCCATTCAATAAGATCATGGCTGATCTGATTGTAACCTTGACTCCACATTGCCACCTCCCCCCGATAATCTTGCACCCCTTTGATTATCAAGAATCTATCTACCTCTGCCTTAAAAATATTCAAAGACTCTGCTTCCCAAGCCTTTTGAGGAAGACAGTTCCAAACACTCTCGACCCTCAAGGGGAAACATATTCTCCTCTTCTCTGTCTTCAATGTACGACTCATTTTTAAATAGTGAACCCTAGTTCTAGATCCTCCCACAAGAGGAAACATCCTTTCCACATCCACCCTGTCAAGACCCCTCAGGATCTTATATGTTTCAATCAAGTCGCCTCTTCTAAACTCTAGTGAATACAAGTCTAGCCTGTCCAACCTTTCCTCATATGACAACCCGCTCATTCCAGGTATTAGTCTAGTGAACCTTATCTGAACTGCTTCCAATGTATTTACATCTTTCCTTAAATAAAGAGACCAATACTGTACATAGTCCTCCAGATGTGGTCTCACCAATGCCCTGAATAACTGAAGCATATTCTCCCTACTTTTGTATTCAATTCCCCTCACAATAAACAATAACATTCTATTAGCTTTCCTAATTACTTGCTGTACCTGCATACTAACCTTTTAGGATTCTTGCACGAGGACACCCAGATCCCTTTGCATCTCAGAGTTCTGCAATCTCTCACTATTTAGATAATGTGCTTCGTTTTTATTCTTCCTGCCAAAATGGACTATTTCACATTTTCCCACATTATACTCCATTTGCCAGATCTTTGCCCATTCACTTAACCTATCTATATCCCTTTGTAACGTCCTCTTCGCAACTTACTTTCCTACCTATCTTTGTGTCATCAGCAAATTTAGAAACCATACCTTTGGTCCCTTCATCCAAGTCATTTATATAAATTGCTCCACAGATGCTGCCAGACCTGCTGAATATTTCCAGCATTTTCTGTTTCAATTAAATTTTTAAACTGCCTGGTGCTCTCAGGAAAGTACTTTTGCAAAGTATTTACAGCACAGAAACAGGCCATTTGATCCAACTGTTGCATGCTGGTGCTTATGCTCCACACAAGCCTCCTCCCATTCTCCTACATCTAACGCAATTAACGTATCCTATTCCTTTCAGCCTCATGTACCTATCTAGCTTCCCCTGAAAGGTTCTATGATATTCACTTCAACTACTCCTTGTGGTAACGAGTTCCATATTCTAACCACTCTATCCTCTTCGTATTCTTTTCCTCTAGATATACAGGCCAGCATTCCATTAGGCTTTTTGATTATTCTCTGTACCTGTTAATGACATTTTAATGAGCTATGTACCTGGATCCCCAAGCCTCTTTCGACCTCCACTGTTTCTAGCTCTTTACCATTTAGAAAGTACCCTGCTCTATCCTTTTTAGGTCCAAAGTGGATGGGTTCTTATTTACCTACATTGAAATCCATTTGCCACAGTTTTGCCCGTTCACTTAATCTATCAATACCTCTTTAGAATATTATGCTTCCATTTAAACTGCCTACAATATCACGCTTAACACCTATCTATCTTGAAGTTCATTTTGCCAATTACATGCCCATTCTGTAGGTTTATTAATGTCGTCCTGTATTTTGTCACAAAAATCCTCTGCATTAACTACACCCCCAATTTGGTGTCATCTGTAAATTTTGAAATTGTACTTCTAATTCCTTACTCCAGACCATTTACATAGATGGTGAATAACAGTGGCCTTAGCACCTAACCCTTGTGGAACACCACTTTCCTCTATTTGTCAGTATGAGTCATGACCTTTAATCTCTATTTTCTGTTTTGTGGTCAATTTGCTATCCATTCTGCTACTTGTCCCCTGACTCCACATGTTCTGACCTTAGTTATGAGTTTACTGTCTGGTACCTTATCGGCCCCAAAATTTAGCTCCTTAGCATTAATTTTTTCTGCCTTACTAATGCTGTTTTGCCTCAAAAACAGTAAATGCAGCACGTGGTACAAGCCACACCAGAAGCCATCTTAGTGAAGGCATTAGCGTGTGCTGGGAGGATCCGTCAGAATTATACAGGATAGGCAGATCATGGTATCAATCAGCATTACATGCTGATTTGATGCCAATGCTGCAATTTTGGATCTCAATACTCCAGCTAATGCCATCGCTTAACCTTGCACAACTGCATTCAGCAGCAGGAAGGTCCCTCACCTGCACTGTTTAAAGAGATCTTCAGCTATCTTCAGCTTCATTGCTGATTGATTTCTACTGGCTGCTGTTGCAATTGTAGAAGTGTTTGGGATTTCTAGAGTTGTTTAAAGTCTACAGGGTCTGGTGTGTCAGGTGCTGAAGGACTTTATCCTGATTTGAAGGATTCAGCACAAACTACTTGCTCCCAGACATGGGTGCAGTAGTTTGCATTCCCCTTGGATTACAGCCTGGTTCTCCCAGTTTGCTGTTCACTGTTGCACAAGGGAGGTCACTGAGGCTCTGTATGACCAGAGAGTTGAATACATTTCATTCTCTCTTGGCAGAGAGAAGCAGGCGGAGTGAGCTTGTGGCTTCACGAAGCTTCGCAGGCTTCCCATGGTGCAGAGTGCCATTGATTGCACACGCGTCATTTTGTGGGTACCACATCTCAACTCTGAGATGTACCTTAACTGAAAGGGATTCCAATCCTTCAGTGTCCAGCTGGTGTGCAACCATACGGACTGTATCATGCAGGTTAATGTCCGGTATCCTGGCAGCAGTCCTGTTACCTTCATTGTGCAGCAGTCCACTGTGCCATGCATTTGAGCCACCACTACAAATGGCTACTGTGTGACATGGACTATCTGATGACCACTTGACTGATGACTCCATTGAATAACCCATGGACACGTGGGCAGCATGCATTCAACAAGAACCATGTTGCCACATAAAATGTGATTGAGCAGACCATTCAGCTGCTGAAACAATGCATCTGCTGCTTGGCAGAGCATGTGTCAGGATTTGCAGCTGTATGCTGCATAACCTCACCATTTTATGAACACAGCATCTGCTTGGCCACAATGCAAAAATAAAAGCCTTCACAAAATAAAAATTCCAAACCAAATTTATAAATCAAATCATGCCATATTCCATACAAACGTAAACTAATCACCCTTGTGCATTCCTTAGTGCTGTCTTCCTTGTGCCTTTGCCTGCCCTAGTGCTCCTATACAGTGCAACCTCAATGGCTGCAGCATGGTTAGTGGAAGGCTGCCAGCTTTCAATGAAGGAGACTGCAGATGGCATTACAGGATTGTTGCATGTTGTCTTAACCTCTGTGTTAGCTTCTACTACACACAAAGCACTGACCACTCAAGATGGGATAAGTAACGCAGTAACGTGAACTTTTTATTTAAGGATGGTTCTGCATGTACAGACAGGTCTTCACTATGCAGGTACTTACTGCAGACTACCCCCAGCCCAGAAGTCACATGGTGTGTTACATCACTGCTCTTACACTGTTGGCCTGATGCCATAGACACACATACACAACAAGGATGACCTCGAGCAGTTCTGGACCTTGAGGGCCTGGCTTCAGACTGCAGCATCTGAGCTTGGGCATCAGCAGTCTGGGCTGGCTGGTAGGCAACAGCAAGGGCATTAGCGATGTGGCAGTGCAGGGAGGATAAATGCTGTACTCCTGAGAGAGGACAGCAGGTTCGTGCTCCATCGAATCACTGTCATTTTCTTGGGGTGGCACCTCAGTAATCCTAGCAATCTATTGGAGGACACACTGCTGGATTGCCATGACAGCTTACAAGCCCCTTTAAACACTGTCATCCATAGCCATAATGGCAGCAGTCTGAGCTTGGTGGCAGCAAGCTGAGCTTGCATGACTTCAGTCTGAGCTTCCACTGTAGCACCCAAATGTTGAGTGGTTTCTGCTTTTGCTGCAGTGGAAGCTGAGCCATTGGCCATCAGACGTTGCATCATGATTGGCATGCTTCCGAATGGAGTTGGCCACTATTTCCATGCTGCAAATGATGGACTCCAAGCTCTGTGCAAAGCCCTGTGCCATGTCGATGGCAGACTCCTCCATGCTTTTTCACATGGACTGCAGGCTTTCTGGCAGGTCTGCCAAAGCATTCCCTTCCAGCGAGCTGGCTCCTGCATTACCTTTATCCCCTACCCTAGCTGCAGGCCATGTGCTCGGCATCTCACTTCATGTAGATCCTCTCCCTAAGCTATCCTCTAAAGTATGTGCAATGTCAATATCTGAGATGGTGGCTGCGGGTGTGAGAGAAAGTGACAGTGTTTCTTTTTCATCACTGTCTTCCTGCTCTTCCACCTCTTGCTCTTCTACTACTGCCTGGCCAGGTTTTTCATTCTTGAGTATCAGAAAGGAGAAAGGTACAAGGATAGGGTTGTGATAAGGGGGGGAAGCAAGAGGTGCATGCATACCTCACCTACAGCTTGCAAATGTGAAGGTATTATGGGATGAGGGGGATGTGAGATGTGAAAAGGAGGATAAGGTAAGAAGGATATGGTTTCATGAGGGTCAATGGTTTCAGCCCTGCTGCTGGCTACAACCTCAGCCATGGCCACTCCAGTAATGTGATCACCGTTCTCTCCAGCGGGGTAAGGAAATGTAGCTGTTCCTGTCCCCTGCCATTTAGGTCCTGCCACCTCCGGTTATGCACCACCTTGTCCTGCAAGAGATGGCGTAGTGTGTCAATGAGTGAAGTGTGTTTAGGTGAAGTGGCATTTGAAGATGCATTCACTGACCTTGCCCACTTATGTAAGGTCATTGAACCTTTAGTGGTACTGCATCAAGGTCCTCTGGGCTAGAGTCCTGGCATTGACTGCCACAGCAATCTGGTCCCACTGCCTTTGCAAAGTTTGTGTGGAGGGCCTCCTAGTCCTCTGTGGATAGAGCACATCTCTCCTCCTCTCCATTTCCTGCACCAAGGCCTCCAATGCAGCATCAGAAAATCCTCGAGCCGCTGTCTCCTCTGTTTTGCAATTATTGAGTATTACCCATGTCAAAATCACTTTTAGAATGACTTCCTGTGGCTGCTCCCCTTTAAGAGGTGCAGACTGGCATTAAGTAGTGAAGGTTAACTTTAACTATAGCCTCGTGCTAGCCTCTCTCAATTTTGTGCCCCTTCTCAACCACATACTTTGCTCTGGCTGGATGCTACTATCATTTAAATTTGTAAGCAGCATGAAGCTTCCATGCTGCCTAGATCAGAAGCAACGGGTGCAGGTTAATTGTACATTGTGATCCCCAGAAATACAAATTCAAAGAATCACAGAATTGTTACAGCACAGAAGGAGGCCATTCAGCCCATCGTGTCTGCATCGGCTCTCCGAATAAGCAATTCACTTAGTGCCATCCCCCTGCCTTCTCCCTGTAACCCTGCACAGTCTTCCTTTTCATATAACAGTCTAATTCCCTTTTGAATGCTTCATTTGAACCTGCCTCCACCACACTGTCAGGCAGTGCATTCCAGACCTTAACCACTCGCTGCGTGCACAAGTTTTTCCTCATCTCACTTTTGCTTCTCTTGCCAATTACTTTAAATCTGTGTCCTCTCGTTCTCAATCCTTTCATTAGCAGGAACAGTTTCTCTCTATCTTTTCTGTCCAGACCCCTCATGATTTTGAATACCTCTATCAAATAACCTCTCAGCCTCTCATCTGCAAGGAAAATTAGAATATATTTAATGTTTAAACAAGTAATCTAGGGCACAAAATTAATTAAAGGTTAGAATAGGTAAGCTATCATGAACATTTTTACTGCTCACTGAACAAATATTTGTATAGGGCCAGAGGGAGGTAGTTGAATGTTTAACCATCCAGTGTTGGGTATGTTAAGTTCTACAACCCAATGATTCATTGAGTCTCAAATGGATTTTTGACATAGCAATGTTAAGATTCTGTGGTTTCCTGAGCAACCTGATTACTTGAATGAGCATTTTCTCTGAGGATTGATCACTTTTGTCAAGTGGTTGGCAGAAATGTTAGTTTCTAGATATTGCTCCATTTATTTTTGATTTTAAAGTTATTTTTTGCAACACAACATCCTTAAAGAAAAGGGATAGCCTGGGAAAAGTGCTTCTAATATAAAGAACTGGGCTGACCTTATATAATATCAAAATATTGGATAAATGACCTACTGATTTCCTCTTTTCCTGCTTGGCTCCCCCACACCCAACTTTACCTTTTCCTTGCACCAACCCTTTCTGAATATTTAAGTTATATGTGGAAGGGAGCAGCTCCATTGAGAAACCAACATAGTTGGAACTTAGTTTTAGCTCTATCTCTTTTTCCACTTTTCACATTCTTGTTTTCATGGGGCCGGTTTTCACCTTGGGTGGAGCTTGGTGAGAGGCCTGAGGCATTTTGATGGCTGGAACTTATGTGTGCAATGTCATTGAGCTGCGAGCACTAAACCAATGTTCACAAGCAGCTCACTGCTCTGGTCTCCACCATGGAGGCGAGCCAACGTTCAATGTTAAGTGAGGTTAGGGTTGGGGGGGCAAGAGGAAATCCTGGGCATTGAGAGGGTGGTTGGGTCAGCAGCAGGCCAGCGGTGTTTCTTGAAGCCAGGATGAGCATTTATGCACCTTTTGGCAGCACAAAAAACCCCAAAGACTTCCGTGCTTTCAGAGCCACCTGTAGCAATCCTTTTTAAAAAAAAAAAAAGTGGAATCACTTCAAATTGCAAAATGTGAAACTATTTTCCAATTATCATTATCATGAAAATTGTAGGAAAATTAGAATTTGTAAGAAGGCAGCAGTTAAGGTTAGCCTTTACTCAGTCATAGTAACAACTTGTCAAAAGTTAAGTGACGAGTTCTCTTTTAGTTTTGGCTTCTCTTTAATATAAAGTATGATAGTGAACTTTGAAGGAGCTGCAGTATGGCAACATAATTCCAGTTATGAGTATGTTTAGCCGCCTTGAGCCTACCGTGCCACTGTATATTTTGAGCACAATGAAGATTAGCAAGATTACGTCAAGTTGGCAGAGTGTTTTAACCTTTCGCTAATGAGTGCAGCAATACTATGTCACAGCAAAATGACCTGTGCTGAGGTGAGCTGATCTCACACAAAAATGTAATGTCAGCTTATTTAAACTGTCAGTGCATAGTAAAGGCCAGCTTGGGTCTGCAAATGAAACCCGACCCAAACCTGACAGAACCACATCCGACCCGAGCCCGACCCAGCCTGAGTCCTTTCATTTTTTCCCGTGCCCGACCCGATCTGACCTGATCACTGGAATGTTCAGTTAACCTAGCCTTTGTTTTTCAGATTTTAAACTTGTGCAGATAAGCAACAAAAACTGTAACTGGACTTAAAAGGTTGTTTAGTAAGTACATTATGATTGGAGCCACGTACCGGATGTGGTGAGTGTGTCCAACCCGACCCGAGCCCGAATGCCGGACCTGTAAGAGCAACCCGATCCCGACACACGTCATTGGGTCCCGTCGGGTTCGGGCTGGGTAGCCATGCTCTAGTGCATAGTGCTTGACACATTTTGAGTGTCACATGGGGCCACGTCAGGCAGGACTACTGGCTGCCTAAACAATGCTGCCTTTTTTTCATTTTCAGCTATCTGTGCAAGTTCCTTCATGTATTCAGCTGTTAAGGGTCACAAAAACAATGGCCAAAATCAAGTGAACACCATGTTATGGAGTGGATACTTAGTCACAAACTCTTCCCCCTCATCTGTCCCTCTCTCACCATCCATGGCCTCACTGAAGCATTCATTTCAAATGTGCACTTAACACCTGTAGTGTTGCTCAAACACTCTGGACACATTCCAGGGAAGCCCACTACTTTAAACAAGTTCTGGGACTTTAATGAGCCTTTTCTGCACAAACATTCACCACACTAATGTGGTGTCCGGCTCCATTGAGAGACACTGAGTGCATAAGTGCATGCAGGTGGTTTTCTTTTTATTCATTTCATGGGATGTGGGTGTCGCTGGCAAGGCCAGCATTTGTATAGGTATATATCAGATGCCTACACCCGATTTACAGAGAGCTGCTGTTTTCAGTTCATGGTTCACAGCTTGGTATTATCATTTTCTATGTGCCATTGAAAGTACTTGCCTTTTTGGTAATAAATATAATTTTCCAAATACAACGTTTTTTTAATGTGACCATGACATTGCTGCCCAACTAGCAGCACTGTGTAGCATAAATCAATAAAATCAATTATATCCCTTAGGTTTTAATCACTATTTACTGGCTGGGAAAAACAGCAAACAGCTGCACATCCTACAGTGGGCCGACACTGAACCTGATGGAATTTGAAGGATTGTTATCTCAAATCCAAAAGGTAATAATTTTCAATTTCAATATTGTGTGTGTGTGTGCTTTCTTAATCCTGGAGGTTTGTACTGTTAACTGTTGTTACTTTTAGTGATCAGAAATAACAGATTTACCTAAATGTTTTGCTCATTTTCATTTGTTCAGTAATATTACTAACACAATGTGGGGAAAAACCCAGATAAAACACAACTTTTTTGGTCAATATTACAAATAGAGGGATAAAAATGCATAGGTGTGGAAATTATACTGTGATGCGGATGCATAATGTATTTATATCAAATTCAATCATATCAAATGTAATTGAGGCATTAGCACTGCAGCTTCTGTTAGAATAGTAGACAAAGAAATTTGATCCAAAAGTATCAGGTTGTTCATGCAATAATATCGCCTCATATCATTTCCAGCAGTTATGCAACTTTTTAAACTTATTTGAAAAATACTTCCCTGATAACACATTTTTAATGCCATGGTTTTTATGTTTTTTGACATAAGCTTTCCCCAGAATTGGCAGGAGAGAGTGAATGTTGTTTCACTCCCAACACTGAATAACAGTAAATTTGGCAAATACTGCCTTCGTTCACATCCATGTTTTCTAAAGAGGCACCGAGTCAGTCATTAAAAATATATCAAATGTTCACAATTATATCATTTCATCACTTGCTGTACTCCTAACATTCTTAGTTTGAGAATTTTCTTAAAACTTATTTGTGAGGTAGAGAACTACTGGACCAAAATGTGAAAAGAACTAGATCGACGAACCATGTAATATGACCACAGAATTGGACAAGAACTCCACTGTATTTCATTAGTGTGCTATTTCTGAATTTCTTGTTAACCTAGTACTTGTGATAAATATTCTGTGGTGTGATATCAGACACTACTTTTATTTCAATCATGGAAAATGTCATGATTAAATTACCACAAGTATTCCAAAATCATAGAGACTTCTGTAAAATGAAACCGAGATCTGTTTTCAACATATGTGTGCTGATCTGTCCTTTGCTATAGCAATTAATGTTAAAGCAATCTTTAATTGAGACAAGGGATTTATTATAGCACTGGAGGGAACTTAGCATAGGATGGCTTCCATTGACCTTTCCTTGGGCTAGAGTTTCAGTGTTTAGTATGGGCTTCTTGCCTTGGAAAGAATTTATAATCAGGGGCTGTGAAAGGCAGCGATTGTTCTCAGTGCTCCGACCATGCGGGTCAGATGCAAGTGCGTTCATAGCCTTCAAAGCCAATAGCTGGCAAGCAGCAAAGTACTGGAATGATTTTTTTTAAGAGAAGAGGAAAAGCTTTTGCATATTTTCATTGCTGATTGCCTCTGAAAGCTATTTCTCCTTAATCCAGGAATTCCATTTGTTGGGGAAAGTTGAGGACAGACTTTGTTATAGTGTAATCCACAAGTTGTCACTGTGCGATGGGAACGGCCACAGGCAGGATTTTTGTAAATGGGTGATGGACAAAACCTGATCATCAGTATTTGGGCAGCGGTTTGAAAAAGGAGAGACTATTTTATTAGGAGAGCGTTGAAGTTGGAAAGTGCACAGCTGCACCAATACAGCCAGCAGCTTTTTTATCCATATCTCTGGACCATAATACACAAACGGAAGACAGTGTCTCAGTTGCTGGTTTTGTTTCCTTTTCTTTAACCCTTGAAGATTGCGGTAAGTAACTTCTTTAAAAATCTAGACCTATCCTAATGAGTTATTTCATGCTCTGTTGTCATCAGGAGATGGAAGACACAGACAGTCCAAAACGAAGCATCCGCGATAGTGGCTATATTGACAGCTGGGACTCTGAACGCAGTGACTCCCTGTCGCCTCCCAGACATACCAGAGATGATTCCTTTGATAGTCTGGATTCATTTGGGTCACGGTCGCAACAGACTCCATCCCCAGAGGTGATACTTAAAGGAAGTAGTGATGGTAGGTAGTGAAAATTTCCCAGGCAGGTATCTGCTACATGCAAATTCAGTCGTTGTAATAAGACTGGGAGTGTTTATGGCCATCAGTGCACAGCAGAAATCCGTAGGGATATGTGTGGTTATATGGCACTGTATGGCAGAGTGACTGGAGCCAGCAGAGCTCAGTTATACTTGCAGCTCCCATATTGCTGTCAGGCCAGAGACAATGGCGCCCTGCATATACATTATACACAAAGATCTGCTCAGTGGGATCGGAATGCTGTTTAAATGGCAGCCTGTTGCTTTTACTAACATTACAGATTTTCAACATCGCTTCACTTTGGGCTTCAGTTATACGCATGCAGGTATGAAACTGAAGTAATGTGAGACAGTCTCCCGGAGGTGGCCTCATACTGCTTTGCTAAACTGAGTTTAGGCAAGTTGGCACCCAAATTACACTACGAAGCTTGCGTTGATAAGAAGCCAAACTGCTTTACATTGATGCAACTGTAAAATAACTGACCTATTTATGTGATATGCATGTGAACCTAATCTAGGAAAGGTGATATTTAACAATAACTGTATCTGACTGAATGGCCATTGACAAAAAACGTTGAATGAATTGTCATGCTCTTTATAATGTTCTTACTCAATGATAACGATTTTTGTGCTTTACAAAAGTATTGCAAGTCCAGTAAAAGTCAGAGACTGAAAAGCAGGAAACGCCCACATTAAAAATGCCAGTGAGACTTTTTAAAGCAGAGACACAATTACAAAGTATTGTAAACTTACCCAATGTAAGTAAAAAAAAAAAAGCATACACTTAAAATGATTGAGTGTGGGAAATGAAGCATATTACAGCCCTTGCCCGAGATAGTATTTGTTGTGTGAATGAAGAGATGGCAGTGGGAGGTTCCACTTTCAGCCACTGGAGCAAACTAACAAAGAAAGCAGCAGTTTATGTAAAAAGTTTGGCAGAATTTGAGCAGTGGTAAGAGCATGCAATCTAGAAAATAATGAAACATACTTAGCTAAGACTGTTCACATTTAGAACAACGTTCCTTCTCACAGAAGTAATGGTGGTCTGAGCAGGGCTGTTTTATATAGAGTATATTCTTCTGTACAGAGATTTAAGGTGTAGTACAGAGGAAAAAAATAGAGGCTTTAAATGTGAAATGTGATCCCAGGAAGTATGTAACGAATGTTTTAACAAAAGCCATTGCACAAACTAGCATCTCGCACAAGGGCCAATTTCAGGAATGCTGCAACATGCTACGCTGTGGTGTAAAGGACGTGTAGGATCAATGGATATATCTCATTAGGACCCTTTCAGTTGCTGGATGGAAGTTGGGATTCTCCTGCTTCCTGATATCATTCCTTTGCCACTTCGTCCTAGAGAGCATGAAAAAGAAAGGAATCAGAACAGTTCCAGTTGGTTCAACATTTCAAAGTGTGAAGAGATAGAGTATGAGTGGAGGCTCATGAGTGTATGGATTCTGAGGTATGACAAGTTAGAGGTGAAAAGGAGACAGATTACATTTTGAGTACCACAGGTCTGTAATTTCACGTTGGCATTGCTGAAATGTGTCACAACAAAGTGACACATCATTTCCTAACACTATTCTTTTGGGTACTCTGAAAGGTCGTGGCAGTGACTCTGAATCAGATGTAACACAGAAGGCTCCTGACGTGAAGCGAGATGACATGTCTGTCAGACGGACTTCCTATTGTGAATCCAAATCATCCTTGCCTTTTAACCAATATCTACCCAACAAGAGCAACCATACAGCCTATATGCCAGCACCTCTTCGGAAAAAGCGGGCAGAGCGAGGGGAAAATTATCGTAAGAGTTGGAGCAACACTACCTCACCTGTAGGAACAGAGCGACCTTTCAGGTAAGTGACATCATTAGGTCATGATTTTTGAATTACCAGTACTAAGTAACATTCACATGCGACCTAAGCCTCCACAGTCCATTCACTTGTGATGCTATTAACAATATGATTCGATTAAGGTCATTTTGATGTGATTGTAAATGGTATTTGTGGCTCATCAGATGGCTTTTTAAAAAAACTGGATCATCTCACTAATGCTAGCAATGCCTATTGCTACCTGTTATTGCCTGGTAGACAACATTTTACATTTCTGCCCACTGAAAATGGCTCCTTGCCATCATCGTAAATTCTGACACCTTTCATATGAATGCAATGAAGAAAACCTGCACGCCTGCATTTGGAGATAGTTGAGCTCTGGTAAAATTATCAGTCTGCTGAATGGGTATTATTGTCAGAGGTTTTGTTATATTCAGTAATCCCAGTTTGTGAGAAAGATTCCTAAATGTAAGCTAACCACAATCAAGGAGGCGGTGTTATAGCCTAAGTAATGTTCAATTCATAATGCTGAAACAGAGCAGCCTTCAGCTTGAAACTTCTAAATCTAGGTCATGTTGTACAACATTTTGAAAGTACTGCTGTGAAAAGGTTGTGACTTAGCTGCTATCATAACGGCCTATTGCTACAGTAATAACTCAGAATAGTAAAAGAGATCACCTTAATTGATTTTTGCTCTTCTGCAATGTCAGGGCCACTTGAAGTTAAATGACATCCTAATGAAACCTGAGGATATAGGTGGTTTGTGATGATCTATAAACACTGCTTACAATGTAATTTAGGTGTTTGTGTAAGATCCACAACTTTTTTGCCTTAATGTATGTTGTATAACTTATTAGTCATAGTCACCCTGAGACTATAGAAGAAGAGCACAATGAAGAATCCTGTCAGGATGAAGATTTTGCTGAGATATCATCTACATTTTCCAAAGTTCAAGGGGTTGATGATTCCAAGGCTGCAGTGAAATTTGAACCAGCTGCTTTTGGAGATGCTGGTAGTCTCAAGAAGCACATTTGTGTGGCTGAAGATCTAGGGTGCAGAGCATCCAAAGAAGGTGCAAAATGGGAGGGGAAAGATGAAGAAGAAATTAAGAAGTTGAAAAGAATTCAGAAAGCTGGTATCACAGTCATGTCAGCATCTAAGCGTTACTGCAGGTCAGCAACATGATGTCGAGCTCTTATAGAGGTGAAATAAAGGCATGAGTTTTTGTGGTGAGGCACAATGTGTTGTTGCTTTATTTGGTTTTATTATACCATGTCTTTGAGAGTTTTGTAAACTATGACTAGTGTTTAAACATGAGGGAAATTGTGATCAGAGAAAATATTTAAGTTTTCCGCAAGTAGATGTCATTCTAATGAAATTTGAAGGAAGTTAATTAAAGTGCTCTTAAAATTGAAATTCATTCTAAAGATTTTGTTTTGAATGGTGGTTTTAAATTAATGATTTTCAATTATTGATTTTGACATGGTATAATAGGAATAAGTGATGAGGCTGAGGAATGTGTCAATATAACCTCAGCATGCTGGCTGATGCTCATTTTGGCTCTGTCTTTTTGGCTATGTTACTGTATATACATGAAGCAATATTTTCTGCATTAATATAGCAAAATTTTTAGTTAATGACTAGTGTGCTGTGTTTGAATACTTTAATCCCAACAGATATGTACTGCAGATGTTGCTGTATATTTATCCATACAGCAAAGCTGGGTTACTCACCTTGGCATGACAGCACTATGCAACTAACAGTTTGATAGAAATGTTGAAAATTTTTGTTACTGTAGTGTTCGAGCCTTAACATAACCCTGTCACCAATTAATGAATACACTTAAATAGCATACTTTGGCTTGTCATGTCTAGGAGATGATGGGGATAATTTTACAAGTTCTCTCGGCACAGAACCTTACCAGCAAAATGCATATTGGAAACGTAAATGGATGGACTAAATTCCCAATATGTTTTCTCAGCAGACGAGGGTGGAGGTGCAAACTCATAAAATTGTCTTTGATATTGATAAATGTGTATTACAAAATAGAGTGATATATGGGGTGAAGCTGTGTCACATACAGGATTAGGAAGATAAATGTGTGTTAGTATTCAGGATAAGTTTCTGGCTTTATCATGCCCATGGGGAGCCTCACCTGGTGAGAGCATATATTGAGGTAGATATTCTGAGTCCAGACTAACGCTGAATAGCACGTGGCTAAATTGCATCATGTACCTACTGGCACACAAGGCTTCTCAGGATCACAAAGTCGTAAAATATCCCATAGAATAACATGTTACATAAAATTGAAATTATTTGATCCTTGAATTGTCAATACATACAGTTGTGTACTGATGGTCTTATTCAGTTTTTAAGAATTTTGTCACCAGCGCATATCAGCATCAGATGACAGACACTCAACAACTGGATCATGTGGTTTGAACTACAAAAGTACTGGATTTTACTTCACTTCTTGTTGCAAAGAATAGCAGACTCTGTTGAGATTATACAAAATGGCCAGATGATATCATGAACAAGAGGAGTAAAGCTTGAGCAGTTGTGCATACTGTTTGGACCCATGTTTAAACCACATTATTCTCTATAAAATTATTTAGGGATGGAAATTAAACATAACTGTTTTACAAGAAAGTAGCGGAGTTCCAGGTCTTATGTGCCATGAAATTAGATCACACTGTGCCCGTATTACAGGCTTAAAATAGACAGCTAAGCGTCCAAAATGGCGGGAAGTATATGCGTGTTTATTCTGCACCTGATGTGCCATATTAGATTCGGCTGATCTAATTAATATTTAAATCAGAGTCCTATGTTTGTTGTAGGACTGTTTCATGACCTCCAGTGCCTGACATTCTATTTGATAAACTCATCCAGCAAATCATGCCAGTGACAGTCAGCAAGGACCCTGCAGCAGTGTTATTTAAAGGGCTCATCCATTCCACATGTTGGTTTGTCCTCATAAGCTGCTGACTAACATCTAGACCTTTTGTTGGCTATTTTCTGAATTCTTCAAGTGAATACTGTCTTCTGGAAATAACTTTGTACTGGGGCTGGACTGTTTGTTCCTTGGAAACAGTTTTATTGCAGTCATGGCTGGTCTGGTGGGTTTACCTTTGGGGCTAGGGGATGAGGGGCAGCAGAAAAGAAGCCAAGGAACCTGTCAGTGCTGTCACAAGAGGCTCCATCACCATGGATAACACAGTCTTGCTCATGGAGCTGACCACTTGCCCCTTGTTGGACAGAATGGCTTCCATGCCATGTGCAAAGCCTTGATGCAGGTTGGAGCTAGACACTTCAGTGTTTTGAATCATGTACACAAGCTTGCTGGAAGGCTGCCCAGTGCACCTAGCATTTCCTGGTATTTGCTCCTCAACTTTCTTCTGTCACTTGGACCATTTGAGTCCTCTGCAAAAGAGCTAGTATATGATCTTACTGTCCAGTGAGCTGGCACCTCTGGCATTTTTTTATTCTTTTATGGGATGTGGGCATTGCTGGCTAGGCCAGCATTTATTGCCCTTGAGAAGGTGGTGGTGAGCCGCCTTCTTAAACCACTGCAGTCCATCTACTGCATGTACTCCCACAGTGCTGTTCAGAAGGGAGTTCCAGGTTTTTGATCCAGTGACAGTGAAGGAACTGTGATATAGTTCCAAGTCAGGATGGTATGTGGCTTGGAGGGGAACTTGCAGGTGGTGATGTTCCCACGCATCTGCTCCCCTTCTCCTTCTGGTGGTAGAGGTCAGGGGTTTGGAAGGTGCTGTAGAAAGAGGTTTGGTGAGTTGCTGCAGTGCATCTTGTATATAGTACACACTGCTGCCACTGTGCATCAGTGGTGGTGGGAGTGAATGTTTAAGTTGGTGGATAGGGTGCCGATCAAGCGGGCTGCTTTGTCCTTATCTCCTAGCTTTTGTACAGTTGTACCCATTGATTCACCACATGAAGAACCCTCATTTAGCTTACCCTCTAAAGTAGGCATGGTGCCAGTTCCTGAGCTAGTGCTTGTTACGGTCAGATCGAGTGATGCCACATCTTCAGGAAGGCTGGTCTGCTCTATTTGGAGTGGCCCATGGGTGAAAGGAACTGCAGTTTGTCATGCAGAGTGTGTAGGGTGTGATGGAAGTTGGCAAGGAAAAAGAGGATAAGGTGTGAAGAAAGCCTGGATCACATCTCCTCTGGTGTTGCCACTCACAATGGCCATGGCTCTCCTCCTGCCCATGATGGCCAGCATAACTTCCTCCACTCGGGAATGGGTGTACAGAGAGGCTCGACCACCTCTGATTACCACCTCCTGCCTCATATTCTGTGCATTCTTCTCCTAAAAGAAGGGAGTGTGTCAGTGACAGCCCTGTGTGTTGTTTTGAGAATGTGGCCCAAGGAAGTAGCATTATCTTTATGTGACAGACACCTGCTGCCCTCTCTCAGGATGATAAGTGGAATAGTGCAGATGCTGAATACAGGATGTGAAGTGTGGATTGCAGCATGGTGCGAGTAGAAGGCGCAGAATGTTTAGCATGAAGAAAAGAAGGGGAATTGTGGTGCAGTGATTGTAGGAAATTGAAGGGAAGTGCGTGAGGAGACTATTGTGAATAATGAGGTTGGAGGTGTGAGCAGAGAGTGGTATTCTTACCTTAACAACTCTGGGGAGGTCATTGACCTACTTTCAGCATTTCAACCATGTCCTGAGAGCTAAGCTCTCCTCACTGGCAGTGGAGATGTCACCTGGAGGGCTTTCTGTACCCTAAGGGGAACAGGATCTCTCTACTTCTGCCACCGCCCTGGCCAGAGCCTCGAAAACTGAATCTGTAAACCCCAGTACCTTGTCTGGAGCTTTTGCAGGCATCCTTCTGCTGTTTCCAGCCATGATGTACCTCCCCTTTAAGAGGTCCTGGATGCATTTAAGTGGCGCCAGAGACTTTTGATTTTCTGATCCCCAAAGAGGCATGCATCCAATAAGCAGCATGGGAAATGCTGGCTGCTCACCTGACTCATTATAATGAACTGCTCACATGAATTTCACATTGTGCTCATGTGAACAGGCACATGCAGCACTCACCCTGTCTTCCACCTGCTTGTTTTCAGGCAAGATCAAATTTCTAGGTCCAAATAACCACAGCTATGTCCCATGATTCAGACTATGGTGATATTGTACTACATGACTCACATTGTAGCGCATGAACCGTATTGACAGGGGGTTTATTTTGCTGTTAGCTGTAGGGAAATAAATTCACATATTTATTTAGTATATTTCTAAATGATTGACAATGACTGTTATTAATCGTTGCATCAACTATTACCAAGACTCTTATTTGTTTTAGCTGTGAGTAAGTGATGCAATAGGGTCCTAAGGAACTCAGAGTAAAATTTTCCAAGATTTTGTGCCATCAATGGACCTCATGTGCAGAAAACAGGTTAGCAGAAAATCCTGGGTGTTCAATTGAAATTAAGAGACAGAAAACCATGCGCGATATACCCTATTACTTCTAAATAGGGTTTTTTTCTAAACCCCTCACTTTGTGCAAGGCACTGTCACTGGTGTAGCATCTTGGAAAATCATCCTCTTAGTGCCAATGTGGAATAAAATGGTGTGTGCATGAAAGTGGAACTAAAGTTGCAAAGGACTATGTGTGGAAACAGGCATGAGGAAAAATACATCTTAGTACAAATTAAAAGAATACTGAAAGTTCTATTTTATTGTACTTGAGTAGTGAACAGCTAACAACACACATCCTCTCATTTACCGTGCTGAAAAATGCTTGTGTTTCTCTTGGATGACAAATATTCACAACTTTCGCCCCTTTACGGTAGACAAAAACAACAACACGAAAACTGTGGGCAAAACACTCCAGATATCATCCTCCGCAAGGAGAACACATTTTTGACAAGCTATCAGGACAATGACTCAGAGTCTGAGGAGGAGGATCAAAAAGTTCCAGATATCGAGAAAGATGACCTCGCTTTGAGGAAGGTTCAGATGCATCAGTCCAAGTCCAAAGTGGCAGTCAATCAGTTCTTACCTGGACCATGCACGAAAAAGGATCGGGAACGCTGGGAGAGTATTAAACAATCCGCGTATGAAGCTGCTGAAGCGTCACAAAGTAAAGAGCAGAAAATGGACAGGTGTGCATTATACTAGCTACATATTGATGTCTTTTGCACAATATAACTATCTTATTGCTCACTCTTTCTGCCTATAATCTACTTAACAACTTTTCTGCCGCAGCCTGCTGGCCAAATTGGAATGAGACCCGGCTGCCAAAATGGACCAAGCTTCCTGTTGAGACTATTGGGTGGTCAATGGGTGCGCTCTGCTGGCTGGCTGCCTGAAGTCCACATCAGTTAACATGTACCCCATAATTTCAGCAAATACAAGAGCAAGTTGTGTAGATATTTAGCAGAGAGCAGTTGAGGGTGTCTTGAGAGGGAGGGAGTAACATATGATCTTTTTTGAACTTTGTGACTGGCTAACTGGATCATAGTCATCTCTTACATTTACTTATTGGTCACCTTGTTAATGTTTATCCCTTCCTCTTTGTGTTTCCCTTTATCATGCTGTATTGGCGATAAAGACAGCATTATTTATTTTACTGATGCATTCTGTAGGTATTCTCAAACTATTTCCAGTTTCACCTTTTTTACGAATTTGCTCTTATTTTGTAATGTTTCAGCATTGAAGTATAATTTCAGAAAAACAATGAGGGGCCAATTTTGAACTATCGGCCAAAATGAGCATGAATTCAGCAGTGCAGTTATGACTGCCATCCAATGGATTGAATACTCAATTCACACTAATGGGCAGTTCATTGAACCAGTGGGAGGCAAATTCCAGTGGCTCCACGGGCGAGTCATGCTGGAGATCAGCAGAGGGAGAGGCTCACCATTGGGGGGGCCCACCCAGAATCCATCTGCAGTATTTTTGTGGGGCTAGGAGGAACATTATCCCCAAAATATTCTCGTTCATGGTTGGAGCGTCTCTACTCACAACCTGTTGCAAATGGGTAGAGTGTTTCCATTTAAAGGCCCACTTGAAAGTCACATCAGGCAGACTTTGGCCATACAAGGGGTAGCCATTGCTTCCCTGCTATTTTCAACTGCAGAACACTTTGTAAACAGGATGGTTGGCAGTTCTAATTTGTCCAATTGTTTTCCTACTTAAGTTTGGTTTGTACATTCAAAATATACTAAACAAACATGCAATGGTTTCCATCAATTTCTCCTTAGAGTCATAGTATGTTCCAAAGGTGCATATCCAATGGAGGAGAAATGCCACTATGGGAAGTTCATTTGAAATGATGCTTCTCTTCTGAGTGCAGGTCATTTAGCCCTTTTCCACCACTTTTGTAATTCATTTGCAATTTGCAATTTAAAACCTTAACATTGGCTTTGAAGTAAATTCAGATAGAATATCTTAATTCCATAATTATGCATAGCAGATTCTGGGAAATATATTTACTGCAGGTAAGTGTAGGCCATACATGTTTATAGTTTGTGTGTGAGTACCCAGCTTTTATACAAAAACCCTTCTCATGACTAGGAACAGAGGAACAGAAGTAGGCCATTCAGCCCCTTGAGCCCGTTCCATTTCATTAGATCGTGGCTATTCTGCACTTCAACTCCATTTACCTGCCATTGCTCTATATTCTTTGATACCCTTAGCCAACAAAGATTTATTGATTTCAGTCTTGTAACATTGACTCAGCTTTTTGGGAGTGAGTTTTCCAGGCTCTCACTGCCCTTTGTGTGGAAAATTGCTTCCTGATTTCACTCCTAAATAGCCAAGCTTTAATTATTAAGATTATGTCCCTTGCTCTGGATTTTCCCCAGCAGGATTATAAACCTATTATATAATTTAACATATTTTCCTGCTTCTATCCAACCTCATATGATTTCATTCTCAATAATGTGCATGGAAATATCTATGCTGCCACCTTTTCATCCTGTTCCCACTTTACCGTTCTAATCTATTGCAAACCAGCACATACCGCAAAGCTTCACTTCTTATCTATTTGTTTTCTCTCTTCTCATTTGATATTCTGTGCTTTTTCCTCCTTTGACCTGCATACAATTATTCAGCCAAAGTCATATTCAGGCGACAGGGAGCGAGGTGGTTGCCCCACAAAAAGCAAGTGTGCTCCTGAAGTCACAGCAGCAGAATGAGCTTGAAGTGGAAGAGCAGTTGAAAGCCCCTGATTTTGAGCGCGATGATCTGGCTCGGCGAAAGGCCCTGGGTGGCTTTACCAGTCGGCAAAAACCTCACACCTTCATTCATCCCTCTATCACATCAGCTGATATGGAAATATGGGAGAGGCTCAAGGTTTCCACTGACACCAGGTTGTTACCAACCTCCCCTTCTGTTGTTTCTAATGGAAAGCATCATAGAGAAAGCTGCTGTTTCATATTTTGCTGTTTTTTCATATATTTTTAGCTACTGAGTAATATATATTTTCTTAATCGGAACACAAATTTAAAATTGTGCTTGAAAAAGTAATAATTGCTTGTGCAAGAACCTCAGTTAATTATAGAAATACTTGTTTTTATTTTTAATGCGGCCAGATTATTATGCAATATTGATGGTAGTGTTCACATCAACTTCCTTCCAGCACATTATTCTTCCCCAAAAATACAAATGAAAACACTGCATAGCTCATTATCATACATCATACATTATATCATGTTGTTTTACCTTAAACATTTCTTAAAAGAGGACCAAGCCTGCATTTAAAAAAATAATTACCAGGAATTAAACCAAGTGACTAATGGACACTGTGTTGCCATGGATTAGTATATTGTCCCTTCATCCAGGGATGACTATTTCAATCCAGGCACATTGATGGCATGAAACCCTTTGCTTGTTTTAAGGATACTAAATGAATTAAATGTGGCCATTCTCAAACATATTCTTCGTATGTGTAGAGTTACAACACAAAACTGCCCATAACAGCACTGTTTGTCATTAAGCTGGCAGTGTTAAAGAGGCTGAAGCAGGTATCAAAAGTATCACCCTATTGTAATAGCCCTGATAAACTGTGGTTAAACCATACTGTTAGGGAAGAGAATGAGCAGCTTTGCTCTATATTAGTCTTACTAAACCTAACCTGGACAAAACGGAGGTAGCAAAGCATTCGATCTTACAGCACTCACAATAATGATGTTGAGTACAAAAAGAACTACCAAAATCTGCTTACCCAAGTATCACTTTTTTAAATTTTTTTTTAATCACTTTTAAAAGTCAATATTTAGGCTCATGTGTGCAGATGAAATCTGTAGTGATCACTGCCATTAAGTATCTTTCTCCTGTGATTGCATCCCATTCCATTCACTGAAGACATCAGATGCCCAGTGAGACGGGTCCAATGATGGCAAACAATACACTCCCTAGTCCTGAAATGAAAAGATTTTCAATACGAATAAAGTAAAACCAGTTTGGGCAATCAAATAATAAACTTAATTATAGGCAAATTCTCTTTTGTCTTTAAGCATGTGACTATCAATGTTCCTCTACCCAATCTGCTTCAAAAATAAGCACACCTATCTAGGCTGAGATTTTCTAGTAGAAAATTCCTGCCTTTTGTCAATGCAACTGAAAGGACACACAACTCATACTTGTATCTACTCTTTCACTGAATTAGCGAAGGCAGTCACTCACTGCTGGGATACAGTTCCTTATTTTCCTTCCATTGGCAGTGACATTTTTGCCTCTATTTCTGTCTGCCTCTGGACTTCATTGTGGACTGTCAGCAAAAATTTGTCCACAGTGACTAAATCATTGCACTTAATTGCAATGGTATTCTTGCAACATATGCAGACCAGAGAAGTTTTACATTAAAATACTATCAATTAAGTCAGCATACAGGTAGAAGAAGGTACAATTTCACAGCTAGTGAACATAAGAACAGCAGTAGGCCATTCAATCTCTCAAGCCTGTTATGCCACTCAGTTAGATCATGGCAGATCTGTATCTTAACTCCATCCCTCTGCCTTAGTTCCATAACCCTTAATACCTTTGCCTAACAAAAGTCTATCAATCTTACTTTTGAAATTTTTGATTGACCTAACCTCAACAATTTTTGGGGGGAGAGAGTTCCTGATTTCATTTGTGTGTAGAAGTGCTTTGTGACATCACCCCTTGAGATAAAGGCCAACACTTTATTAGCCTTTGAAATTAGTTTTTATACCTGTCCACTAGTCTTTATTCATTTCTATGTATGGACCTCTAAGTATCTCTGCCCAGCCAGAGTTCCCATCTTCTTGCCATTTAAAAAATACTCTGATCTATCTCTTAGGTCCAAAGTGGATAACCTTACACTTTCCCACATTGAACTTCATCTGCCACAGTTTTGCCCACTCACTCAACCTATCAATGTTGCTTTGCAACTTATTGCTCCCATCTTTATTGTGTAGCACAATTCTACCTAACTTAGTATCATCAGCAATCTTAAATATACAGCTCTCTATTCCTTCATACAAGTCAGTTAAAAAAAAATTGGGAAAAGCTACATACCCAGTACAGATCCCTGAGATCCCTGTCTCACTAATTTGATTGAGTTTTTTGAGGAAGTGACAAAGATGATTGATGAAGGAAGGGCAGTGGATGTTATCTATATGGACTTCAGTAAAGCCTTTGACAAGGTCCCTCATGGTCCCTCCCTGGTACAAAAGGTGAAGTCACACGGGATCAGAGGTAAGCTGGCAAGATGGATACAGAACTGGCTCAGTCATAGAAGACAGAGGGTATCAGTGGAAGAGTGCTTTTCTGAATGGAGGGCTGTGACTAGTGGTGTTCCGCAGGGATCAGTGCTGGGACCTTTGCTGTTTGTAGTATATATAAATGATTTGGAGGAAAATGTAGCTGGTCTGATTAGTAAGTTTGCGGACGACACAAAGGTTGGTGGAATTGCGGATAGTGTTGAGGATTGTCAGAGGATACAGCAGGATATAGATCGGTTGGAGACTTGGGCGGAGAAATGGCAGATGGAGTTTAATCCAGACAAATGTGAGGTAATGCATTTTGGAAGGTTTAATGCAGGTGGGAAGTATACAGTAAATGGCAGAACCCTTAGGAGTATTGACGGGCAGAGAGATCTGGGCGTACAGGTCACTGAAAGTGGCAACGCATGTGGATAAGGTAGTCAAGAAGGCATACGGCATGCTTGCCTTCATCAATCGGGGCATAGAGTATAAAAATTGGCAAGTCATGCTGCAGCTGTACAGAACCTTAGTTAGGCCACACTTAGAATATTGCGTGCAATTCTGGTCGCCACACTACCAGAAGGACGTGGAGGCTTTGGAGAGGGTACAGAAGAGGTTTACCAGGATGTTGCCTGGTCTGGAGAGCATTAGCTATGAGGAGAGGTTGGATAAACTCGGATTGTTTTCACTGGAACGACGGAGGTGGAGGGACGACATGATAGAGGTTTACAAAGTTATGAGCGGCATGGACAGAGTGGATAGTCAGAAGCTTTTTCTCAAGGTGGAAGAGTCAGTTACTAGGGGACATAGGTTTAAGGTGAGAGGGGCAAAGTTTAGAGGGGATGTGCGAGGCAAGTTCTTTACACAGAGGGTGGTGAGTGCCTGGAACTTGCTGCCGGGGGAGATAAAGAACAAAGAACAAAGAAAATTACAGCACAGGAACAGGCCCTTTGGCCCTCCAAGCCTACGCCGATCCAGATCCTCTATCTAAACCTGTCGCCTATTTTCTAAGGGTCTGTATCTCTTTACTTCCTGCCCATTCATGTATCTGTCTAGATACATCTTAAAAGACGCTATCATGCCCGCGTCTACCACCTCCGCTGGCAACGCGTTCCAGGCACCCACCACCCTCTGCGTAAAGAACTTTCCACGCATATCCCCCCTAAACTTTTCCCCTTTCACTTTGAACTCGTGTCCCCTAGTAATTGAATCCCCCACTCTAGGGAAAAAGCTTCTTGCTATCCACCCTGTCTATACCTCTCATGATTTTGTACACCTCAATCAGGTCCCCCCTCAACCTCCGTCTTTCTAATGAAAATAATCCTAATCTACTCAACCTCTTCATAGCTAGCGCCCTCCATACCCGGCAACATCCTGGTGAACCTCCTCTGCACCCTCTCCAAAGCATCCACATCCTTTTGGTAATGTGGCGACCAGAACTGCACGCAGTATTCCAAATGTGGCCGAACCAAAGTCCTATACAACTGTAACATGACCTGCCAACTCTTGTACTCAATGCCCCGTCCGATGAAGGAAAGCATGCCGTATGCCTTCTTGACCACTCTATTGACCTGCGTTGCCACCTTCAGGGAACAATGGACCTGAACACCCAAATCTCTCTGTACATCCAAATCTCTCTGTACATCAATTTTCCCCAGGACTTTTCCATTTACTGTATAGTTCACTCTTGAATTGGATCTTCCAAAATGCATCACCTCGCATTTGCCCTGATTGAACGCCATCTGCCATTTCTCTGCCCAACTCTCCAATCTATCTGGTGATGGTGGAAGCAGGTACGATAACGACGTTTAAGAGGCATCTTGACAAATACATAAATAGGATGGGAATAGAGGGATATGGTCCCCGGAAGTGCAGAAGGTTTTAGTTTAGGCAGGCATCAAGATCGGCGCAGGCTTGGAGGGCCGAACGGCCTGTTCCTGTGCTGTACTGTTCTTTGTTCTTTGTTATCACTAGACATATTCTGCCAATTTGAGTACATAGCCATTATCCCTACTCTCTGTCCCCTACCTCCTAATCAATTCCCTATCCAAGCCAATAGGTTGCCTCCAATTCCATGTGCTTTTATCATTATTAACAAATGAAAAATTCATATAATAAACTGGATGTTCTTGCAATACAGCTGCCCTGTTCAGAAGGCTGGATAGATGATTCTGTTTGGTAGTAAATTATTATTATTTTTCAATAGGGTGACTTTCTCTTTTCACCAACACTAACTATGAAATTAATGATCTCTATGCTGTCTGCTTCTAATCTTTATTTTTCTCCATTCTCCACCAACTTCTTCTAGTGAGGAGACTTCCAAGCCAATTAGAAATTGTTCTGAAGTGAAGCCAATGTTTGAAATTGATGTAGAAAAAGCAGCTCAAGATGACCTTGCCTTTCGTAAGGCAAGAAGCAGTAAAAGTGCTTCAGGCAGCTGCCAGCGCTTTGTGCACTTTGGCTCAGTGACGGAGATAGATCAGCAACGATGGGAGAAGTTAAGCATCGCTGGGACTGGCCCAGACAGTGAGTCAGAGGAAGAGGCAGATAGTTGCACTATCAAAGCCTACACCTGCCATCTCTTACCTTCAGTGGCTTCAGCAGTTATCCTCAACTCACAAGACAGTATAATGGGAGGTGAATCCCAAGTCGTTGCTGGCAGCGAGGTCAGTCTTGCCTCTCAAAATGAGCTCAGGTACATTTTGCCACCTCTCCAGCTAGTCTGGATCAAGAGTGTGGTTCAACATTTTCAATTGCATGCGGTGTGATTGGAACTCCTAATAAAGCATGTTTGCAATGTAAGACTGAAGTCTCCCATCTTGTGCAATTGTTCCCTTGCTTTATGAATAGCTGTGTTTTATTGAGACTTCACCCTTCTGTAATATAGATAGTTTGATGTATGATTTTAATAATAACATAGACATGAAAATGGACTATGCAGTAACCTAGACATTGTTCACTGCTCATTTATGCTGCCAGAGGATTCAGTTGTCAGCATTAACCAATTTACTGGTGTTTACAGAAATGCATGTGTTTCTTTAACAGCTAGTTATGTTTCTTTTATTGATGAGCTGTAAATATTTCTTTTTATGGTATGATTGGGATACATTTTGTTCACTTTAATATTAGACAAATGGTAATTTTAGAAAATGCATTGCTGTATAATGAGAAATATTGGCACAGGATTATAAGTTCCTCTGGTTTGTTTTGATACCATTTGGAACTTTTGGATCATCAGATCTCTGCTGCTTATGGATAGTGAAAAATTTCCTCCTTTAAATATACTTATCTATATTTATCTATAAAAATGACATGTAATGCAGTTGATTAACAAGCTTCCAGAAAATTAGGTGCAAGGTCCAATCTCCCCCTTCACGACATTCTTCCAAGAAAATGGATTTGAGACATTGGAAGGAATTTTAACCTGCCAATGTGGGTGGGTTCCTGTGCGGGTGGCAGGTTAAAACAGCTGAAACCTCCGGCGTGTTGAAAAGCTGACAGGAACCCGCCGTCATCTGCCTTTAACTCTGAGCATGTTTTACAGTGCACGGGAAAGCCCCATTAAATGGGCATTAGCTGTTCTTTTAACCCAAGATTCTGAATTTAACTGTGTGCGCACGGGTTTCCTGAGCTTCCTGAAACTCGCCAGGGACAATGAGGCGAGAGGACAGAGGGATTTGATGGGACTGAGCAATTGATACTCTTTATTTACAGAGATCTGACACCCGCTTCCTTGCCGAAGTGAAAGGCTTTTTACTCACAGGGCTTGTTCTGAGAGTGTGCTTTCACTGCTTTAGAGGTGATTTCCAATACTTTGGAGGTCACTTCTACTCCTAGACCTGGTATTGTGCAACGACATAGGATTAATTAATGACCTCATAGTGAAAGCACCCCTAGGCAGCAGCGATCATAATACGATCGAATTTGATATTCAGTTTGAGGGAGAGAAGAGTGGGTCTAAGACTAGTATTTTAACTTAAATAAGGGCAATTATGAGGCCATGAAAGCAAAGCTAGCAAAAGTGAACTGGCAAAGTAGGCCAAGGGATAGGTCAATAGAGATGCAAAGGCAAACATTTAAGGGGATATTTCAGAATGCACAGATTAGATCCATTCCAACGAGAAAGAAAAATTCCAAGGGGACGGACCCACCATCCGTGGTTAACTAAAAAAGTTAAATATATTATCAAACTTATAGGAAAAGCATATAATTGTGCAAAGATGGGTGGTAGGTCAGAAGATTGGATAGAATATAAAAAGCAGCAAAGAACCACTAAAAGATTAATAAGGAGGGAAAAATTAGAGTACGAGAGAAAGCTGGCGAGAAATACAAAGACAGATATTAAGAATTTCTATAGATATTTTAAAAAGAAAACACTTAACAAAGGGAGCGTTGGTCCTATAGGAAGTGAGTCTGGGGAATTAATAAGGGAAAACAAGGAGATGGCATATGAATTGAACAGGTATTTTGCATCAATCTTTACCATAGAGGATATAAGTAACATCCTAGAAATAGCTGTAAATCAGGAAATGGAAGGGATTGAGGAACTCAAGAAAATTACCATCATCAGGGAAGTGATACTGAGCAAATTGTTGGAGCTGCGGGCTGACAAGTCCCCGGGTCCTGATAGACTTCATCCTAGGGTCTTAAAAGAAGTGGTTAGTGAGATAATTGATGCGTTGGTTTTGATTTTCCATAATCCCCTAGATTTGGGGAAAGTTCCATTAGATTGGAAAATAGCAAATGTAACTGCTTTATTCAAAAAGGGAGGGAGACAGAAAGCAGGAAACTACAGGCCAGTTAGCTTAACATCTGTCATAGGGAAAATGGTAGAAGCTATTATTAAAGACGTTATAGCAGAGCACTTTGAAAAATTCAAGGTAATCAGGCAGAGTCAACATGGTTTTGTGAAAGGGAAATCATGTTTAAATTGAGTTCTTTGAAGAAATAACATGTGCTGTGGATAAAGGGGAACTGGTGGATGTACTGTACTTAGATTTCCAGAAGGCATTTGATAAGGTGCCACATCAAAGGTTATTGCGGAAAATAAAAGCTCATGGTGCAGGGGGTAACATATTGGCATGGATAGAGGATTGGCTAGCTAACAGGAAACAGAGTAGGTATAAATGGGCCATTTTCTGGTTGACATGATGTAACGAGTGGTGTGCCACAGAGATCAGTGCTGGGGCCTAAACTTTTACAATTTATATACATGTTTTAGATGAAGGGACCAAAGGTCTGGTTGCTAAATTTGCTGATGATGCAAAGATAGGTAGGAAAGTAAGTTGTGAAGAGGACATAAAGAGGTTACAAAGGGATATAGATAGGTTATGTGAGTGGGCAAAGATCTGCAAATGGAGTGTAATGTGGGACAATATGGAATTGTCCATTTTGGCAGGAAGAATAAAAAAGAAGCATATTATCTAAATGGTGAGAGATGTCAGGGCTCTGAGATGCAGAGGGATCTGGGTGTCCTAGTGCATGAATCGCAAAAGGTTAGTATGCAGGTACAGCAAGCAATTAGGAAAGCTAATAGAATATTATCATTTATTGTGAGGGGAATTGTATACAAAAGTAGGGAGGTTATGCTTCAGTTATACAGGGCATTGGTGAGACCACATCTGGAGTACTGTGTACAGTATTGGTCTCCTTATTTAAGGAAGGATGTAAATGCGTTGGAAGCAGTTCAACAAAGGTTTACTGAACTAATACCTGGAATGGGAGGGTTGTCTTAAGAGGAAAGGTTGGACAGGCTAGGCTTGTATCCGTTGGAGTTTAGAAGAGTAAGAGGCGACTAGATTGAAATGCGTAAGATCCTGAGGGGTCTTGACAGGGTGGATGTGGAAAGAATGTTCCTCTTGTGGGAGAATCTCGAATGAGGGGTCACTATTTAAAAATAAAGGGTCACCCATTTAAGACAGAGATGAGGAGAATTTATTTCTCAGAGTCGTGAAACTTTGGAACTGTCTTCCTCAAAAGGCTTGGAAGGACTTTGAATATTTTTAAGGCAGAGTTAGATAGATTCTTGATAAGCAAGGGGTGAAAGGTTATTGGGGGTAGGCGGGAATGTGGAGCTGAGATTACAATCGGATCAGCCATGATCTTATTGAATGGCGGAGCAGGCTCGAGGGGCCAAGTGGCCTATTCCTACTCCTAATTCGTTGTTTGTTTGTTTGTATGTACTACTTTGGCTACACTTCAGAGCTGTCAACCTTCCGATCAGCATGGGGGCTGCTCAGATGAGGAACAAGTAGGACAAGAGCAGCATCAGCAGGAGCAGCAGCTGCCTTCTGCTCAGCCATCTGCCGCTCCACAGGACACAGGGGATGAAAACAGAGCTCAAGCTCACAGAAGACGATACCCCCAACATAGAGTATACAGGCACAGGATAAGCTTCCTGGACAAGACAGAGCACCAGTGCCTCAGGAGCCTCAGACTTTCCCATTAGGTTGTCACTGACATTAGCAACCCCTGGACAAAGACCTCCTTCCAAGTGAACCTGGCGGGTATGCACTGCCAGTGATGGTCAAGGTCACCTCAGCCCTAATTTACTTGCCTCTGCCTCCTTCAAAGGATTTGTTGGTGATATTTGTCGAATCTCGCAATCTGTTGCCCACATGTACATCTCCCATGTTTGCCAGTTATATCCACTTCACTACTGATGAGTCCAGTCAGAATGAATTTGAATTTCCTGCTCTGGCTGGATTCCCACTGATCCAGGGAGTCATCGACTACACAAATGTGGCAAGCAAGGTACACCAGATTATCCAGGATTCTTCATCAATTGAAAAGGATTCCTCTCCATCAGTGAGCAGCTAGCCTGCAACTCCCGAAAGATCATCATGCATGTTTGTGCAAGTTACCCAGGGAGATGCTATGATTGTTCAGAAGGAGGAGGAGCCTCATATGGCAAAGGTACCTTTAGCCATACACATTGCTGCCAGGGATGCCTGGGATGGTCTGATTCTGGTACACCATCTGGCTGTCACATAATCAACAATTCATCCCTCTTATAGACACCCATTGCTTTTCTATAACCCTTGTCATCACCTTTCTTCACAAGGCAGATGACCACTTGGCAGGAGGCAGGCAAAAATGGGCAAGGTGGGACGATGGAGTGATGAAATAAATTTTATGACTTATGAGCATGAAGCAGAAATGTGACAATGTAACACTATTTTAAACAATACCCTTGTGCAACTGCAAATCCTTTCTCTTCCTTTCATTACTACTGCAATGCAGTGCAGTTCCTGTGGTTTTAGCACAGCTAGTGATAGACTGCTCATATCCCTTCTCTGACTGCTCAGATGCTCTTGGCCGGTTGTCCGCTGGGTTTGGAGTCCATGAGGGCTCTGCTAAAACCTGCCCCACCTGCACCAGTACAGGGGTAGACTTGGCATTGGGACAGAAGGCTGCATGTGGGGCTCTGAATGGGCGGGTGGCAGTGGGAGGAGGAGGGAGGGGGAGCGCTCAGAAGTGTAAGCGCTTTGAGCTGAATCCCCACTTCCATGTCCTCTTTCTTCTTCTCATGGCCCACCCACACTTTCCTGCCAGCCAAGAGCAGGAGAGTGTTTTGCTGCACTTCAACAAGATGCTGAAAGGCCAAGAGAAGATTGACCTCAATTCTCAGTCTGAACATACAGGCCATTGGTGAGGGCCAGTATGTACTTGTTACCTGCTGCATCTGATGCTCCATGCAGGTGGCCGCTCTTTCCATTGACGTAGACACCTTTAAAAGACCTGTGACATCATGGCACTTATGCTAGAAAAGGATTCCGCCAATCTCTTACCAGTGGTGCTTAGTGTCTCTGGAAATGCTGACGCAATCTCATAAATTTTCTGCTGCTGCTCCAGAATTATCATCTTTGTGGATGATACCTGAGACTCAGCATCTGCATCCAGCTGAGCAGAGCTCTGAGGATCTTATACCCTCTGATGAGGTCTCTCTAATGCTGTCCCTGTCTCGAACACCTGTTTCTGCTCACTTGTGATGTGTGCTTTACCATGTGAAAACCCAACTACCTATCTTGCCGCCCCCACTGAGGTGTTTGTATATGAGCTGGTGGAGGGTGTGCATGAGTCGTGTGTCAGTGCGTCCTCAGAGTGAGTGACCTCCTCTGAGGAGTCATCATCCTCCTCCTACACCACTTCCTGTGGCATGCTTGAAGGACCTGTGGGTGATGAAAGATGTGAATTAGAACTGACAAGTTGAGAGTGCTCTAATTCACCATTGTGTGGATCATCATATTTCAGTGGCTACTCACTACATGAGTGAGTGTTGTGTGCCATGTGGCTGTGTTATATTTAATTCTGTCACCAGGTAACTGGGAGACCGCCATCTCTCCAGATATGCTGAGACCCCACTGATCTTCAGCACCTCCTTCCCTGCAGCTGTTAGTGTGGCTATGACTGGATGCAAGAACACAAGAAATAGGAGCAGGAGTAGACCATACGACCCATCAAGCCTGCTCTGCCATACAGTACGATCATGGCTGATCTTAGGCTTCAATTCCACTTTCCTGCCCACTCGCCATATCCCTTGATTCCCTAAGAGACCAAAAGTCTATCTAACCCAGCCTTCAATGTATTCAATGATAGAGCATCCACAACCCTTTGGGGTGGAGAATTCCAAAGATTCACAAGCCTTTAAGTGAAGCAATTTCTCCTCATCTCAGTCCTAAATGATCGGCCCCTTATCCTGAGACTGTGCCCCCATGTTTTAGATTCCCTGACAAGCGGAAACAATCTCCCAGTGTCTACCCTATCCAGCCCCTTCAGAATCTTGTAAGTTTCAAAGAAGTCGCCTCTGATTCTTCTAAACTCCAGAGAATATACCCAATTTACTCAGTCTCTCATCATAGGACAACCCCTTCATCCCAGGGACCAATTTAATGAACCTTCACTGTACTGCCTCCAATGCAAGTATATCCTTTCTGAAATATGGAGACCAAAACTGCACACAGTACTCCAGATGTGGTCTCACCAAAACCCTGTACAATTGTAGCAAGACTTCTTTATTCCTATATTCCAGTCCCTCTGCAATAAAGGCCAACATGCCATTTGCCTTCCTAATTGCTTGCTGTACCTGCATGCTAACTTCCTGCATTCCTTGTACAAGCACATCCAAGTCTCTTATAAGTTTTACACATTTTAAAAGATATTCTTTTCTGTTCTTATGACCAAAGTGAATAACTTCACACTTCCCTACATTATATTCCATCTGCCAACTTGTTGCCCACTCACTTAATCAGTCTATATCACTTTGCAGCCTCCCCACAGCTTACCTTTCCTCCTACCTTTGTATCATCAGCAAACTTAGATACATTACTCTCTGTCTCTCCATAGATTGTAAATAGCTGAGTCCCCAGCACTGAGCCTTGCGGCACTCCACTGTTCACTGCCTGCCAACGTGAAAATACTCCGTTTATGCCCACTCTCTGCTTCCTGTCCATTAACCAATCCTCTATTCATGCTAATATATTACCCCCAATTCCTTGAGCCCTTATCTTGCCTATTAACCTTTTGTGTGGTACCTTATCGAATGTCTTTTGGAAATCCAGGTATACTACATCTACTGATTCCCCTTTATCTACCCTACTAGATACATTCTCAAAAAACCCTAATTAATTTGTCAAACAGGATTTCCCTTCAGTAAAACCTTCCCTTCAGGAATCAAAGAATGACTAGAGTTAGATTGGGGCCAATCAAGGATAGTAGTGGGAAGTTGTGTGTGGAATCAGAGGAGGTAGGGGAAGTGTTAAATGAATATTTTGCGTCAGTATTTACAGTAGAGAAAGAAAATGTTGTCGAGGAGAATACTGAGATACAGACTACTAGGCTAGATGGGATTGAGGTTCACAAGGAGGAGGTGTTATCAATTTTGGAAAGTGTGAAAATAGATAAGTCCCCTGGGCCAGATGGAATTTATCCTAGGATTCTCTGGGAAGCTAGGGAGGAGATTGCAGAGCCTTTGTCCTTGATCTTTATGTCGTCATTGTCGACAGGAATAGTGCCGGAAGACTGGAGGATAGCAAATGTTGTCCCCTTGGTCAAGAAGGGGAGTAGAGACAGCCCTGGTAATTATAGACCTGTGAGCCTTACTTCGGTTGTGGGTAAAATGTTGGAAAAGGTTATAAGAGACAGGATTTATAATCATCTTGAAAAGAATAAGTTCATTAGCGATAGTCAGCACGGTTTTGTGACTGGTAGGTCGTGCCTCACAAACCTTAATGAGTTTTTCGAGAAGGTGACCAAACAGGTGGATGAGGGTAAAGCAGTGGATGTGGTGTATATGGATTTCAATAAGGCGTTTGATAAGGTTCCCCACGGTAGGCTATTGCAGAAAATACGGAAGTATGGGGTTGAAGGTGATTTAGAGCTTTGGATCAGAAATTGGCTAGCTGAAAGAAGACAGAGGGTGGTGGTTGATGGCAAATGTTCATCCTGGAGTTTAGTTACTAGTGGTGTACCGCAAGGATCTGTTTTGGGGCCACTGCTGTTGGTCATTTTTATAAATGACCTGGAAGAGGGTGTAGAAGGGTGGGTTAGTAAATTTGCGGATGACACTAAGGTCGGTGGAGTTGTGGATAGTGCCGAAGGATGTTGTAGGGTACAGAGGGACATAGGCTGCAGAGCTGGGCTGATAGATGGCAAATGGAGTTTAATGCGGAAAAGTGCGAGGTGATTCACTTTGGAAGGAGTAACAGGAATGCAGAGTACTGGGCTAATGGGAAGATTCTTGGTAGTGTAGATGAACAGAGAGATCTTGGTGTCCAGGTGCATAAATCCCTGAAGGTTGCTACCCAGGTTAATAGGGCTGTTAAGAAGGCATATGGTGTGTTAGCTTTTATTAGTAGGGGGATCGAGTTTTGGAGCCACGAGGTCATGCTGCAGCTGTACAAAACTCTGGTGAGGCCGCACCTGGAGTATTGCGTGCAGTTCTGGTCACCGCATTATAGGAAGGATGTGGAAACTATGGAAAGGGTGCAGAGGAGATTTACTAGGATGTTGCCTGGTATGGAGGGAAGGTCTTACGAGGAAAGGCTGAGGGACTTGAGGTTGTTTTCGTTGGAGAGAAGGAGGAGGAGAGGTGACTTAATAGAGACATATAAGATAATCAGAGGGTTGGATAGGGTGGATAGTGAGAGTCTTTTTCCTCGGATGGTGATGGCAAACACGAGGGGATATAGCTTTAAGTTGAGGGGTGATAGATATAGGACAGATGTCAGAGGTAGTTTCTTTACTCAGAGAGTAGTAGGGGCGTGGAACGCCCTGCCTGCAACAGTAGTAGACTCGCCAACTTTAAGGGCATTTAAGTGGTCATTGGATAGACATATGGATGAAAATGGAATAGTGTAGGTCAGATGGTTTCACAGGTCGGCGCAACATCGAGGGCCGAAGGGCCTGTACTGCGCTGTAATGTTCTAATTCTAATTCTAAAACCATGTTGACTTGTTCTAATCATGCTGTGCTGTTCTAAATGCATTGTTATGACTTCCTTAATAATAGATTCAAGTATTTTCCCAACGACTGAAGGCTTGGAGTTCATTGTTTTCTTTCTCCCTCCTTTCTTGAAAAGCAGTGTAACATATGCCAAATTCCAGTCTGATGGGACCATTCCCGAATCTAAGGAATTTGGGAAAATCATAGCTAGAACGTCCACTATCTCTTTTCGAACCCTCGGGTGTAGGCTATCCGGTCTGGAGATTTGCCAGATTTTAGTCCCTTAGTTTCTCCAATACTTTTTCTCTGCTGATCTGTCCTCTCTCCTGCAAGGAGAGAAAGAGAGACCTATGAGTGTGAAATGTGGAATGTTTTGAGAGGATGAAAGGACAGCATTTATGGAGGGCTACTGTGAGTGATGTGACATAGTAATACGATGAGGGTATGTGTCAGTAGTGGCTGGTCAGATGGGGATGTGAAGAGGTGCCTCGACAGAGATGGATGGGTGTACCTGCAAGGTATGCTGTTATGAGGGGTGATTAGAATTAGAACATTACAGCGCAGTACAGGCCCTTCGGCCCTCGATGTTGCGCCGACCTGTGTAACCATCTGACCTACACTATTCCATTTTCATCCATATGTCTATCCAATGACCACTTAAATGCCCTTAAAGTTGGCGAGTCTACTACTGCTGCAGGCAGGGCGTTCCACGCCCCTGTGATGTGTAGGAGAAGGCTTGGGAAGGCAGAGTGAGGGGGTTTGTACTTGAATGTGCCATGCCACTCACCTTTTCCGCCCTGATAAGTTCATCAAACCTCTTGCGGCACTGTATCCAGGAACGAGGAACCACACTCCTGCTGCTGATCTCCTGTGTCAGTTACAGACATGCCTGCCTGTTCTTGTAGCTGCCTTCTTCCTCCCATCTGTGGGGATCAGAATTTCCCTGCGGGTCCTGACATTTTACAGCATCATCTCCAAGGACACATCGCTGAAGTGCCATGTTGAGCCTCTATCTATGTGGGTTCTGGCTCTGTCAAACACTCCTACAATGTTTCATGTCTGAACATTGCATGGTGCTTGAAGTAATGAGCTGAAAGAGACTGATGTGAGTCGTCAACACACCTACTGCTCTAATTGGTCAGGAAACCCAGAAGTCAGATGCAAATGCAGTGGTTGGGTTAAGAAGCTACTGATAAATGTGCTACTGAAACTTCTGGGTTTCTGATGCGCTATGAATGAGTCTGAAAGTTATAATTCAATGCATTACTTCTAATGCTGTGAGATATTATTCACTAAGATGAGCAAGGCCTATGCTTGTTCTTCTACTGCTCCTCCATGGACAAGGCCATTTAAAGTTCAGCAAAAGCTGATTTTCTTTCAGAATTTTGTAGCGGATCATAACAAATCATGATGCTTCATATTTGAAGAGGGCATTTTTACTCATCTCCATAGTCATCCTTCCCCAGACTACTTCAAGAATAATATCACCCATTAGGCTTTCCAACCAAACATTTCGGTAATAATCCACACATATAATCTCATCTCAAAATCTTTTCTTGCCAGATTTATGAAGCGCAGCCAATGATTTTTTTTACTCCTTATAGCCTCAATATTGTCACATTGGCAAATTTCATCTAGGTTTGTGATAGGTTTGTAGGGCCCATTTTGACACCACATTCCCAGTTGATTGAAAGTGAGTATAACTTTGAGGTATTGTTAATTAAAAGGAGAACTTCCAAAAACTGTATTGTAATGAGGTGAACATGGCAAAAAACAAACATCTGCTGATCCAGCTGAGGCAGACTGTCAAGATGGGGTTTACTCAATTAATTTGTGTCTCTGATATGTTCATTGGAAGGCAAGAAGGGTTGCTAAAAGTCTGATCCATCTGTTGTTTTATATTCATAAAAGAAAATTTCTGCAGATGATGGAAATCTGAAATAAAAACAAGAAATGCTGGAAATACTCAGCAGGTCTGGCAGCATCTGGGGAGAGAGAAGCAGAGTTAACGTTTCAGGTCAGTGACCCTTCATCAGAACTGGCAAATATTACAAATGTAATATTACATTTCTAATATTTGCCAGTTCTGATGAAGGGTCACTGACCAGAAACATTAACTCTGCTTCTCTCTCCACAGATGTTGTTTTATATTGTTTAATATTTCTGTAAAGAATAGGCAATGGATTTTTTCCATTGCCAATTTTTTACATGGTGTGTTTTTCCTGGATTGCTATGATATTGCTGAAAAAAGAGACATGTTGTTGAGGCGGGGTTGCCGGGGCCAGTCCGGAAGGCCCTGGTGACAGGGGGTGAGGGGGTGGTTGTGCAGTTCGGGGAAGGCAGTCCCAGGGGGTAAAGTTGTTCCCAGTAGGTGTCCTCCTTGAGTCAGAAATTGCCTACAAAGGAGGGACCCCGCCCCCTAGCCCGCAGGGAGGGTGACGTTTTACGAGGTGTCCTCCCTGTGGGTGGAGCCCCCTACCGCTGCTAGTAAGTTCCATGTGGCGGTGGGAAGAGGCCCTTAATTGGTCATTAATAGGCCACTTAAGGCCCTCAATTTTCCTCTGGGTAGGAAGGTCATTGTGGGTCTATCCCACCCTGGGAAGACCACTGGGTGATGGGGAGAAGACGGGCCCTCTGCCCCACCGCCCCCCTCCACCACTTGTTACGATAGTCTGTGCCTCCCCACCTCCAATCCCACCTTGGGGGGCCCATAAAATTCCAGCCATTATTTAGCTATACTCACAAGGGCAAGGAATCCGTCAATATTGTAGCTACCTGGGCATAATCAATACTGGGGGAAATTGGACTTTGTGAAATGGAAGGGACACATTAGCCAGTAATTGCCTCCAGAAAATGCTGATGGTGCTGCTTTCCTATTTCTGTATTTTGGGTGGCATAACAACAGGTTGCAACTGACAACTGTAACAGAGGCAAATATCTCAGAAAATTGACCCTAGCTGCTAGAAAGACCTGCAGAAACTAAAGTGAGGACTTCTGTAGTTAACAGAAATCAATATCTCATCTAAATTCAAGCTGAACTGAGACAAAATAATCTTGCTTGGGTACCCAATAGACAAATGGTGCATGGGCATTGACAGAAGACTACAAAACTTATTGAATTGTATGAAAGGAAGCAGATTACTATGGCATTCTACTGTAGAGTGATTGAAACAGAACTGACCCTTCAACCTCAAACTAAATGACAGGTAATTCTTTAGCACCCAAACTTTGCTCTCCCACTATATTTTGGCATTCACCAATTCATTAAAGTATGTTGCCACAACATGACTACTATGTCCTGGATTAAATTAAGTTTGAGTCTTTCCATTGGGTTATTCTTTAATCTCTTAAATTCGCCAAGAAGATAAACTTTTCTAACACGTGTCTAATAAAAGAATATCCACTCTGTTTGTAATTCACATGGTGCTGTGCTGTCGAGTTTTTCTGTGAATAATCTACTGGAAAACAAGATTAAATACTGCTTCAGGATTATGTGACAATGATGGAGCCGGCTAAGTATTAGCAAGTTTTGCACCTGAACTTAAAATTGCAGTACTGGAAACAATTGGCAGCAGATGGAATTTGCAAATCATGAACCATATTAAATAGAAACTATTAATGGACTTTAAAAAGCTTAGATATTTAATATCACTAACAGTATGAACTAGCTTGCTGCACATTCTAAACTGTCAGTTTGATTCCTGGGTTAATTATATTATCCTAAACGTATTATACTTATTTATACTGCAAATCGAACAGTGGTGTAAAGCAACTTTGGCTTTGCCTGCTTTGAATTTGTGTCGTATAATTAGTGTCAAGGGCTGAACTGACTCCTCCAGGGAGTCTGACTCCTGTTTGCTCCCAGATCAGGCCAAGCTGACTATGGCCTGAATTTCAGGGTCAGCGGCAAAGCAATAGCATCTGCCACTCACCTCAAAGAAAGCTTCTCACAAACATCTAGCAATCTCTGTGACATGGATTTCCCCTTTCCCAACGTTAGTTTGAATTTGGTGTCAAGTTGAGGAGATCTTCAGGTGTCCAACAGCAGTGACGTCATCAAGCAGGGTAAGTAGCCAATCACATTGAAGTATTCTCACAAAGAGCAAAGCTGGAAGTAAAATGCACTAAATTTTTCACTTTTAATTACAATTTTTCAAAGAGTGAATTAAATGATTGGGACATACACATGGGATTAAGGTAAAAGCTGAAATATCATAAACAAACTTAAAAAAAATTCAAAATATGTGAATGAGAAATTTGATATTCTACTGATACACAATTAGTTTTCAGGGCCTGTTGAACAGTAAATTTTATAAAACTCTGTTTAGGCCACAACTGGAGTATTGCGTCCAATTCTGGTCACCACACTTTAGGAAGGAAGTGAGGGTCCTTGAGAGGGTGCAGAGGATATTTTCCAGAATGGTTTCAGGGATATGGGATTTTAGCTACAAGGTTAGGTTGGAGAAGCTGGGATTGTTCTCCTTGAAGCGAAGGAGATTGAGGGGAAATTTGATAGAGTTTTTTTATTCGTTCATGGGATGTGGGCATCGCTGGCTAGGTCAACTCTAATTGCCCATCTCTAATTGTCCTTGAGAAGGTGGTGAGGAGCTGCCTTCTTGAACTCAACCTCACAGCTCCAGCGACCCGGGTTCAATTCTGGGTACTGCCTGTGTGGAGTTTGTAAGTTTCCTCCGGGTGCTTCGGTTTCCTCCCACATGCCAAAAACTTGCAGGTTGATAGGTAAATTGGCCATTATAAATTGTCCCTAGTATAGGTAGGTGGTAGGGAAATATAGGGACAGGTGGGGATGTGGTAGGAACATGGAATTAGTGTAGGATTAGTATAAATGGGTGGTTGATGGTCGGCACAGACTCGGTGGGCCAAAGGGCCTGTTTCAGTGCTGTATCTCTAAACTAAACTGCTGCAGTCCTTGGGGTGTAGGTACATCCACAGTGTTAGGGAGTTCCAGCATTTTGACCCAGTGACAGTGAAGGAGCAGCGATATAGTTCCAAGTCAGGATGGTGTGTGGCTTTTGGGGGAACTTGCAGGTGGTGGTGTTCCCATGCATCTGCTGCCCTTGTCCTTCTAGGTGGTAGTGGCTGCGGGTTTGGAAGGTGCTGTCGAAGGAGCCTTGGTGAGTTGCTGCCATGCATCTTGTAGATGGTACACACTGCTGCCACTGTGCGTCAGTGGTGGAGGGCGTGAATGTTTATGGATGGAGTGCCGATCAAGTGGACTGCTTTTTCCTGGATGGTGTCAAGCTTCTTGCGTGTTGTTGGAGCTGCACCCATCCAGGCAAGTAGAGAATATTCCAGCACACTCCTGACTAGTGCCTTGGGGAGTCAGGAGATGAGTTACTTGCCACAGAATTCCCAGCCTCTGACCTGCTCTTGTAGCCACAGTGTTTATGTGTCTAGTGCAGTTCAATTTCTAGTCAATGATAACCCCCAAGATGTTGATAGTGGGGGATTCAGTGATGGTAATGCCATTAAACATCAAGGGGAGAAAGTTAGATTCTCTTGTTTGAGATGGTCATTGTGTAATCATCAGCGAACATCCCAGTAGATTTAGCTAAGGTAGACAAAAAAAAGCTGTTCCCATTAGCTGATGGTAGAAGGATTAGGGCACAGGTTTAAGGTTTTGGGCAAGAAATGCAGGGAGTTGTGAGGAAGAACTTTGTAACGCAACGGGTGATAATGACCTGGAACGTGTTGCCTACGAGGGTGGTGGAAGTGGAGATGATTAATGATTTTCAACGGAAATTGGATGGGCACGAGAAGGCTAGAGGAAGTAAAATTGCAGGGTTATGGGGATAGAGCAGGGGAATGGGATTGATTGGATTGCTGGATAGAAAGCCGGTATGGTCTCGATGGGGAAATGGCCTCCTTCTGTGCAATAATGACTCTATACTCTATAATTCTAATTATGAACTTAGTACGCCATTAAAAACTCAGTTACACCTCATGAAACGAGGTGTTGAGGTGTTTTTGAATTTTTACAGTGAGACTAATGGTCTAAAAGGGCAAGATCTAGTCAGTTATTTATACTTGATAGCTGTCTGGGGCGAGTTCAACAGTACATCCTATGGGGAAGCGTAGAATCACTGACAGCAATGTCTGGATTTCCATGTTTAATGTGCATGTGTGGACTCCAGGGCCAGGATTTTATGTTGGATGGGAGGCCCCTCCCACCAGCCAAAAATTTGGGGGCTAGCCAGTGGCCCAGGCCCTTAATTGACCGCTGGCAGGACTTCTGCCCCTCTGAGGCAGGAAGTCCCACCTCCAAGAGCAGCCGGCCAATCAGCAGGCTGGCAGCTCTCAGTCCTAGCAGCGCCACAGGGAACAGTGGCCACGGCCGGGACTGCAGCCAGGGAATGGAGCAAGAGGGACACTGGCCCCGGAAAAAAGGTACGTGGAGCCGCGCTGTGGACAGTTGGCTGGATCCCGGTGAGGTAAGGGAGTTCAGTTGGGGGAAGGGACGGGGTTGGTGAGGAGAATGTAGTTCAGTGGGCCACTTGATGCCCTTAATTGGCCTGGGGTGGACGGGCCATTTCTTGCCACCACCGCCCCTCGCCATATAGCAGGGGGGGCAAGAAGGCAACAGGAACAGCACCCCTTGCCTCCCACTCAATTTTATGACCCCCCCCCCAGTCTGCTCCTGTGGGGGTACGGAAAATTCCAGCCATGAAGTTGCTGTCAGTTTCAGAGGAGTAATGGCGGCAAATGCTGAAAGTTACTACCGCAAGTTCCAGGCCATCAGCTAGTATGAAGCAAGACCTCTCTTTTTAGTTGTAGTGTAAATTAATTGAATATTTTTAATATTAAGGATGAGTAAAATAGCCTTGTTCAAATTCTCCATTTGATTTAACCCAACCCAGAACGGTGGTAAAATTTCTGCAGACCAATGGGCGCGGAATGCACTACACAGACGCACCCATTGGTTCTTGGTGTGGAGCGGCCTAACCAGCAGATCAATATGGGCCACCCCAAAGATGGTCAAATTTGTTGTCATTTTTGTGAGGCCAGGAGGAGCAGGAGCTAACGGATATCCTGCCCTCCCCAACTGGTGAGCTGTCTTGGAGTGCCTGTTCAGCATTCACAGCTCTCCAGTCACATGCTAAAGAGGTTCATTAGTCATTTCTAATATGTGTATATATCTAATGAGTGGTATTGTGTTGGTATTTCACATCATTCTGTATATCTTGCTGTCACAGGGGGATATTATTAGGAGTCTAAACATTGTGCACAACTTTTGCGCTTTCTTTTATAGAGTAACACCAATTTCATGTACTATCATAATTCCAGAAAACTGCCAGTATTATTATAACTAATCTTGAACCAACGAAAATAAGTTCCATCCAATATTTCCTCCATACAGTAACCTTTTAAAATAGAATTTTCATAATATGAAAATAGAAATAACATAGAGTTGCCTACAGAGAATTGTGATAACATTGTGTTATTAAAATAAAGCAGAATTGGGCCTAAGAGAGTGATACTTGACCAACCAATCAGTAAATCTCCATGTAACAAATGTGTATTCCTAACTATGTGATGTCTAATCTCAAATCAAGTGCCAATAGAAAATGTAAGTCATTCCCTTGTGTTGAGAGTAGAATCTGACAATCTGGTACCCAAGGATCAAACTAACCTCTGTACAATTAATTAAGTAACCTCCCCCAAACCAAGAACTCAGCCAATTTAGACTTCACCATGAATTTAATTCCTAACTCTTATTTAATCCTTAAAGGGTTTTTCTTAGTGTTTTACCTGCTATTTTTGTACTCTTTCCTTCCCTCCTCCTCCTCCTCCTCTGCTTCTGAATGCACTGACTGTTTGATGTAGGGCAGTCCCATTGGCACTGTTCGCTCTTAGATAAAACCATACTGTGGTTGCAAATCAGAGAAAACTCTCTTTTTTTTGCATGAGACCCAAAAGACATATGGCCCCAATATTTTCAGGGATGCAGGGAGGGAGCAGGGGAGGGTGGCAATGCGGGGAAAAGCTAGGAGGGATGCAGGGGTCCTGTTGAATTTAATGACAGGACCACACTATATTTTATTTCTTCTGTTTCCTGCCTGGTAGCCTGCCAAATTGACAAGATGGTTTGTTGCCAGGTGGAAAAAAAGTGGTAGGAGGTTGCAGTCAGCAACCCTTGGGGATGGTCCACAGCAATTGTGATTGCAGGGTTCAGACTGGAGAGAGGTCACGATCAGCCAAAGGGAGGCTGAAGGTTTGCTTGAGGGGCCGGGGAAGCTCTCCTGCCTCTCCTGAGCCACAAGGAGTGCTAAACAAAGCACTTACTTTATGGAGCCAGACACTCCTGCCTTCATTTCACTGCAGGGTTTCCTGAGCACTGGGAAACTCAGCTAGCAGCAGTTAGATTTAAGTCGGACTTCCAATTGCACTGTAGAAGCTTGACTTAATTATGAAAATAAAATATCTCATCTCTCCAAGATGGTACACATGTACAACTCGCAACCTGCCATGGGTGGGTACGTGGCAGGTTGGGGACACATACCCTGTTTCTTAGGGTTTAATTCCCCCCTCCTCCCACCGATCCCAACCTTCTCCCGTCCATCGTGGTGGGGTTAATGTTGAGGCAACAGTTTAGGATAATTTCCAGACCTATCCCCACAACCACAGTAATCGTCACCATCCCCATCATAACCCCCAGTGTGATGTAATATCTGAACAGCATTCAGAAGATCAAGATACAGAATCAGTTTGGGTAGAGATAAGAAATAGCAAAGGAAAGAAGTTACTGGTGGGAATAGTTTATAGACCCTTGACAGTAGCTACAAAATAGGACAGAATATACATCAAGAAATAATGGGGGCTTACAAGAAAGGTGGAAATAATCGTGATGGATTTTAATCTTCATATCAATTGGACAAATTAAATTGGCAAAGATAGCCTGGAAGATGAGTCCATAGAGTGTAATTGGGATAGTTTCTTAGAACAATGCATTGTAGAACCGACCAGGGACCAGGATATTTTAGATCTGGTAATGTGTAATGAGACAGGATTAATTAAGACCTCATAGGAAAGGATCCTCTGGGCAAGAGTGATCATAACATGGTAGAATTTTACATTCACGTTGAGGGTGAGAAGTGTGGGTCCATAACTTCAATAAAGACAATTACAAGGGTATGAAGACCGTGCTGGCTAAGGTGGAGTGGGAAAATAGGTTAAAAAGTAAGATGGTAGCGAAGCATTGGCAGATATTTAAGGAGATATTTCATAACTCTCAACAAAGATATATTCCATTGAGGAAGAAAGACTCTACAAGAAGGATGCACCATCTATGGATAACTAATGAAGTTACGGGTGCTATCAAATTGAAAGAAAAGGCGTATAATGCTGTGAAGATTAATGTTAGGCCAAAAGATTGGGAACATTTTAGAAACCAGAAAAGGATGACTTAAAAAAAACCAGGAATAAAGAAAGAGAAATTGGAGAATGAGAGAAAACTAGCAAAAAATATAAAAACAGTGAAAGCTTCTACAAATATATAAAAAGGAAAAGAGTAGCTACAGTGAGCATTATTCCCTTAGAGGGTGAGACTGGGGAATTAATAATGGGAAATGAAGAAATGACAGAGCTTTGAACAAGTATTTTGTATCTGTCTTCACAATAGAAGACACAAAAAGCATCCCAAGAATAGTAGAAAATCAGGAGGCAAAAGGGAGGGAGGAACTTAAAACAATCACTATCACTAGAGAAAAAGTAATGGGAATACTAATGGGACTAAGGCTGACAAGTCCCCTGGACCTGATGGCCTGCATCCATTGGTCTTAAAGGAAGTGGCTGCAGAGATGGAGGATGTATTGATTGTAATCTTCCAAAATTCCCTAGGTTCTGGAAAGGTTCTGGCATTTTGACAAATGTATTAGAGCTCTTTGAGGATGTAACAAACAGGGTGGATAATTGGGAACCAGTAGATGTGGTGTATTTGGATTTCCAAAAGGCATTCGACAAGGTGCCATGTTAAAGGTTACTACTCAAAAGCTCATGGTATTGGGGTGATTATTAGTATGGATGGAGGACTGGCTAACAGGAAACAGGATAAATGGGTAATTTTCAGGATGGCAAACTAACTAGTGGAGTGCCACAGGGATCTGTGCTGGGGCCTCAACTATATACAATCTATATTAATGACCTGGATGAAGGGACTGACTGTATTGTAGCCAGATTTGCTGATGATGCGAAGATAGGTAAAAAAACAAGTTGTGAGGAGGATACAGAGAGTCTGCAAAGGGATATAGATAGGTTAGGTGAGTGGGCAAACATTGGGCAGATGGAGTATAATGTGGGAAAATGTGAGGTTGTCCACTTTGGAAGGAAGAATAGAAAAGCAGAATATTATTTAAATGGAGAGAAACTACAGAATGGTGTGGTACAGATGGATCTGGGTGTCCTTGTACATGAATCACAAAACATCAGCATGCAGGTACAGCAAGTAATTAGGAAGGCAAATGGAAGAGGGAGATGGAGTATAAAAGTAAGGAAGTCTTGCTACCACTGTACAGGGCATTGGTGAGACCACACCTAGAGGACTGTGTACAGTTTTGGTCACCATATTTATATAGGGACATACTTGCATTGGAAGCAGTTCAGAGAAGGTTCACTAGGTTGATTCCTGGGTTGAGGAGTTTGTCTTATGAGGAAAGATTGAGCAGGTTGGGCCTATACTCATCGGAGTTCAGATGATTGAGAGGTGATATCATTGAAATGTATAAGATTCTGAGGGGCCTTGACAGGGTAGATGCTGAGAGGATGTTTTCCCTTGTGGGGGAATCTAGAACTAGGGGCCACAGTTTCAAATTAAGGAGCCTTCCCTTTAAGATGTAGATGAGGAGGAATTTCTTCTCTGAGGTTGTTATACTTTGGAATTCTCTTCCCCAGAGAGCAGTCGAGTATGGGTCATTGAATATATTCAAGACTGAGCTGGACGGATTGACAAGGGAGTAAAGGGTTATGGGGGTCAGGCAGGAAAATGGAGTTAAGGCCACAATCAGATCAGCCATGATCTTATTGAACGGCAGAGCAGGCTCGAAAGGACGAATGGCCTACTCCCGTTCCTATTTCTTATGTTCTTATTCCATTCTCCCGAAACATGTAAAAGGAACAAATTTGTATTTTAGAGTCTTTACCCGCTGAAGTTTTATCCAGTAGACTGTAAACGTGAAGTAATTGTTTTATTTCTTATCTAACCATCTTGTTCTATTGTTACCTTATTTTCTATCAGTTAGTACCTTTCTTTTTTTTTCTTAATTTACATCTTCTTCCATAGCTGTAAACTTGAAGAAACTTTCCTTACTGATACATGCACAGCTGAGTATTTTCGAAGAACTCCTTCTCCCATTCTGGTTGTCCAGACTGTAATTCTGAATGAAAGCATTCACGATTCCAGTGAGGAAATTGAAGATGAAGACGAGGGAGTCCCAGATCTAGGGAAAGATGACATGATGAGCCGGCGGATAAAGGCCACCTCCAAGCCGAGCAATGCTGCTTTTAATAAATTCCTCCCAGTCCCCAGTTCACAACGAGACCAGTCAAAGAGCGGAATTAATCAAGGACCTGAGACCGGTGCCACGCAAATGAGCAAACCCAAGGATGAATCTCTTTGGACGTGAGCTTTTTGATTTGTTTATAAGATGAATGTTTGCTGTGGAACTGGAGCCTGAAGTGCACTTAAACTGAACTAATTGCAAGTGTGGAAATACCTGCATTGAAACAAGTAACGCTTAGCATGTGTTTGAATTTGTCTTGGTCTGTGTGCCATCGTGATTCATCATGAACTGTTACAGTGCCATTGGAGAAATAATTACAAAAATAATATTAAAGGTATGTGGGACTGTATTTTTCGTGCTTCCATGTCTGAGCGATAACAGTGAAAATCATTTTTTGAGTTTAGTAGCTTGTTATGTCTTAACACCCAGTTTGTGTTAGTTTTTTGCACCTTGGAAATTCCTTAGGCCTAGAACTATTAAAAATCTATTACGTGCGTGTTTACTTTAACCTGATGTTATGCCAGTCTCTAAAAATAAAGCATTCTACTTTAAAATAGGGTGTGCTGCCTAGAGTCCAACTGTCACACGTAGGAGAGTTCTTTCGGAAATGACTGTTCCTATTACAAATCTAAGCAACATTTCTGAAGCATTAAACACAAAAACACAAAAATACAATAATGAAGGGCAACTGAGGGATAATCACAAAGATCTCTTTATTTATGAGAGAATGGGCATGTCAGTAGTGGACATTTGGACTTTAGCTGAATCACAAAAGCCATATGTTTGGTTTAATGTCACCTGATGTTGCAAATGGTTTATTTAATGTAAAACCACTGAAATCTTATGAGACCTCCTGTTTCTACAGTGATTATCAACATAGCTTGCTGAAGGAGGATGCAACAAGGTAAAATTCTGAATCAAAATAGAGAAATGTTTAAATTCAGGCAGAACTGGGCTATTTGGAACTGAGACTGACATTCCATTGGTGACCATAGAACCATAGAAAGATTACAGCACAGAAGGAGGCCATTCAGCCCATCGTGTCCGTGCTGGCTGAAAAAACTAGCCACGCAATCTAATCCCACCTTCTAGCACTTGGTCCATAGCCTTGTAGGTTACAGCACTTCAGGTGCATGTTCAGGTACTTTTTAAAAGAATTGAGGGTTTCTGCCTCCACCACCGTTGCTGGCAGTGAATTCCAGGCACCCACCACCCTCTGGGTGAAAAGGTCTTTCCTCATTTCGCCTCTAATCTTTCTACCAACTGTGCCTCTTGTTAATTGACCTCTCCGCTAGGGGAAACAGGTCCTTCCTATCTACTCCATCTAAGCCCCTCATAACTTTGTACACCTCAATTGAGTCACACCTCAGCCTCCTCTGTTCTAAGAAAAACAACCCTAGCCTATCCAATCTTTCCCCATAGCTGCAACTTTCAAGCCCTGGCAACATTCTTGTAAATCTCCTCTATACTCTCTGCAGAACAATTATGTCCTTCTTGTAATGTGGTGACCAGAACTGTACACAATACTCCGGCTGTGGCCTAACCAGCGTTTTATACAGTTCCAGCATTACATCCCTGCTTTTGTATTCTATACGTTGGCCAGTAAAGGAAAGCATTCCATATGCCTTCTTCATCATTCTACCTACCTGCCCTGCCGCCTTCAGGGACCTGTGGACATGCACTCCAAGGTCTCTCACTTCTTCTACCCCTCTTAATATCCTCCCATTTATTGTGTATTCCCTCGATTTGTTTGCCCTCCCCAAATGCATTACCTCACACTTTTCCGGATTGAATTCCATTTGCCACTTTTCCGCCCACTCAACCAAATCCTTGATATAATTCTGCAGTTTACAGCTATCCTCTTCACTACCAACTGCACAGCCAATTTTTGTGTCATCAGCAAATTTCCCAATCATACCTCCCACATTTATGTCCAAATCATTAATATATACCACAAACAGCAAGGGACCCAACACTGAGCCCTGTGGAACGCCGTTGGAAACCACTTTCCATTCGCAAAAATATCCGTCGACTACTACCCTTTGTTTCCTGTCCCTGAGCCAATTTTGGATCCAACCTGCAACATTCCCTGTATCCCATGGGCTTTCATTTTACTGACTAGTCTGCCATGTGGGACATTGTCAAATGCCTTACTAAAATCTATGTAGACCACATCCACTGCACTACCCTCATCAATCCTCCTTGTTACTTCCTCAAAAAACTCAATCAAATTAGTAAGACACGACCTTCCCTTAACAAATCCATGCTGATTTTCCCTGATTAATCCATGCCTTTCTAAGTGGCACTTTATCCTGTCCCTCAGAATTAATTCTGCTAATTTACCCACCACGGAGGTCAGACTCGCCCCCTTTTTAAATAATGGTACAATGTTCACTGACCTCCAATCATCTAGTACCTCACCTGTGTCTAGTGAGGATTTGAATATGATCCTCAGAGCATCCGTTATTTCCTCCCTGGCTTCCTTTAACAACCTGGGATGCAATCCATCCGGCCCTGGCAATTTATCCACTTTCAGGATGTCAGACCCTCTAGTACTTCCTCTCTCATTATGCTTATCGTATCTAATATTTCACACTCCTCCTTTTTAACTACAATGTCTGCATCTTCCCTCTGCTTTGTGTAGACAGAGACAAAAAACACATTAAGAACCCTGCCCACATCTTCTGCATCCACACATAAGTTCCCTTGTACATCTCTGATAGGCCCTACCCGTTCCTTAGTTATCCTCTTACCCTTAATGTACTGATTAAACATCTTCGGGTTTTTCTTTATTTTACCTGCCAATAATTTTTCATGTCCTCTCTTGGCTTTTCTAATTTCCTTTTTACTTCACCCCTGCACTTTCTATACTCCTCTAGGCTTTCTAAAGTATTAAGTTTTTGTGATCGTCATAAGCTTTCTTTTTCTGCTTTAACCTACCCTGTAAGCTTCTAGATAACTAGGGGGTTCTAGATTTGGCCATACCACCCTTTATCTTTGGTCACTGGCCAGTTATGAACCACCATCCGTAAATTAACACTGGAACAACCCACTTTATGTAAAAGGCTTCTTTCCTTGGGTATTTTGAGTTGTTAATATATTATTAAATTGTCCAAATGTTATTGCGAGTCTATATGCTGCATTGTAGGCATACATTTCAATAAATAATACCATATAACACATGAAGTTTTATCTTTTGTGTTCCTGCCATCGTACTTTTCGTACCTGGAACACATATGTTGAATTTGGGCATGCACCATAAAAATAATTGGCTGGAAAATCAGGTGCAGGAAGCACACCGAATGTGTAGGCCTGATGCATGAAGCATTGTGCCGGGAGCAATAAAACTGAAATCTTAATTCTGAGTCCATTATAATTATGTTCAATGGACATTAAGCATATGATCTGTTGTGGGGCAGTATTTTTGTCAGTTAATGCCTAGTCTTGAGTAACCCAGCTCTGCTTCCTCCAACTGTTAAGGACAGATATGTAAGGCTAAAAATTCGATGACTCCTAAAACGGGTATGAGGATTGTGATGCGCGATTAACCTGTCCTGTTCAAAGTAATGCAGCAGCACACAAACGTCATGCTGCCTGCTAATTTAATGATTGTGCCCTACAGCCCAGCAATAAAAGCACTGTTGAGTGGCTGCATGCCTTATCAAACGGCTTAAATTTGTACAAGGCGAGCACCACTTAAAGCTAGCCTGCATTACTGCGACAACAGGTACTGTAAGTCATTGTGGAAGAGCATCTGACCTACAAGAAGAGTGGAGATGGTGCAACATCGCAGAGAGCAGGCTCCTAGATTTTCTGGCGCAGCACTCGTGGCCCTGGTGCAGGAGGTGGTCAGGAGGAGAGAGGTCCTCTTACCACCAGGGGCCAGGAGGCCCTCCAGACTAGTGTTTAGAAGGGAATGGGAGCAGATAGCCACAGAGGTTATTGCGAACAGTGTCACTTCGAGAACTTGGATGCATTGCCACAAGAAATGTAATGACCTCACGCGTGTGGTCAAGGTCAGTGAACTCATCTTCAAATGCGCTATCCTTATGACTAAACCTCTAACCTCACACACTGCTCAATGCACCACACCCCAACCACTCACCTGCCAACATTATCTAGTATGATGCATGCATCACATTGTTAACTTCATCTCACCTTCATGCATTTAGCACTATTGCAATCCTCCCACCCACAGCTTGCACACATTGCTAACTATTCAACCATACTGGCCACATCACCCAACCACATTGCAGCCCACTCACTGACATACTTCCCTCTGTCTTGCAGGATAAGGTGACGCACAACCAGAGGCATTAGCAGCTAACCTGCGGGGCACCGGCACAGCTGCATGTTTTCACCCTCATGAGGGAGATGATGGTCACCATAATTGGAGTGGCTGTCGCTGATGCCGTGGGCAGTGGCAGGGCTGAGCCTATAGAAGATGACAGTGTGCTCATACCTAATTCACCTTCTCACGACCCACTTTCCCCTCATTCCACAATATCGTCTGAGTAATAAGCTACAGATGGTGTCAACATGCACCTCTTACCTTCCCCCCTCCCCACACAACAACCGTACCCTTCTGCCTTTCACCTTTCAGACTCCCACGAACTGCCACCTGGCGTCAGCATGAAGGCCAAGAGGAGCAAGGCACTGATGATGAAGAAACACTGTCACTCAATCCCACAATTATACTGGTACGGCGCATAATTTAGTGGGTAGCAGAGAGGTGGGATCTGCTTGTGTTGAGTCACCGGGCACAAGTGGCCTGCAGCTAGGGCAGGGGGAAAGGATATCTTGTATGCCAGCTCCCCAGAGGGCGAGGTCGTACTGAGTTTATCTGCAGAGGACTCAAATGAAGACTTTGATGTGGCAGTGAACAGAAAGAGGCTGATGGGTATGCACACAGAAATGCTTGGTGCATCAGCAGGCCTGGCAGAAAGGCTGTTGGCAGTGTCAAGGAGCATGGAGAAGTCTGACTCCAACTTTGGACAGGGCTTTGCACAGAGCTTGTAGCCCATCCTCTCCAGGTAGAAGTGGTGGCAGCTGCATGAGAGCACTTGCAGACTCGACCATGATGCAGGGTCTGATGGCTGTTGTCTCAGCTTCCATTGCAGCACAAGCAGAAACCACTGAATATCTGGCTGATGCAATGGAAGCTCAGACTGAGGTTATGAAATCTCAGCTTGTTGCCATGCAAGCTCAGACTGCTGCTGTCCACGCTGAGATGGTGCAGTCCAAAGCCGGGCCTTCAAGGCCCAGAGCTTCTCGAGGGCATCCTGCAAAGCCATCTCCAGTTTCCCTCACTGAAAATCAGCAGTCTTCCACCAGCCATGCTGCGGCTCCGGGGTAGCACTGTGTAGAAGCACTAAGACACCTTTAAGACAGGCACTAAGGGAATGGACAAAGGTGATCCGCAGAGTTTTGTTTAGAATATTGGATGTTTTATTGGATAAAGTTGGTTGGAATGATTGTTTTTTTCTGACTTTTCTAATAGCATTGTGGCTAAGAGGACAGCAACAGGCAATGGTGAGGTGTGGGACTGTTGTTGAATGTGAAACTGGGGTTGTGGTCTTGGGAACCAAAGTCGAATGAGATAATCACAGATAGCCCGGCCAGAACCTACTTGTACCAGCTGCCTCGTCACTTCCTCTTGCTCCTCTTCCTCCTCTTTCTCCTCCTCCTCCTCCTGAGGTGCTCACAGTATCCCTGGCGGCAAGGGCTGTGCCCTCACATTGGTGAGGTTGTGGAAGATACAGCAGAACACCAAGAATCAGGACACACATATACTGTAGGACTCCTCCCCAGTGGTCCAGGCAGTGGAATCATTGCTTCAGCCTCTCAGTGGTCTTCTCTATGATATTTCCCATGCAATATGGCTCCCATTGTCTGCATACTGACCATGTGTGGTTGGGTTACAGAGGGGACTCACGAGCCAGGTGTTAAGCGGATTGCCCTTTGCACCCAGCAGACAGCCTCTGGTTTGATGTGATGGCTGAAAGACTGAGGGATGAGTGGACTGGCACAGAATGGAAACATCATGGCTGTTGCCAGGATCGTGGGCATTTACCAGCATGATGTGCTAAGCATGGTGACGTAACAACTGCATATTTAGCAAGTGGTACCATATGTTGTTGCTGTACATCTCAATATTGAGATGCAGCACCAGCAAAGCCATGTGTGCAGTCAATGGCACCATGCACCGCCTACTATCCTGGGAAGGCCACATGCATGCTTTGCTTGCTTCTCTCTGGTCCAAGAAAACACAATGAACTTCCCACTCCTGGCATAAAAAGCGTTTGTCACTGCTCTGATGCAACAGTGGATGACGAATTAGGAGATGTTAGTATGTCAACTGCTGCAGCCTGGAAGGATCCCAAGGCAAAGAAATTCAGGGCCACAGTCACCTTCGCAGCCACTGGCAGTGCCGTCCTCGCCCTGGTCTGAGTTTGTAGGTCTGGTTGCAAGAGGTGGCAGGGTTCTGTGAGCACCTCCTTCTTAAAGCACAGATGTCACACACACTGTTCCTGGCTTAAGTGGAGGTAAGAGAAGTGCTCCTGGAGGACCCTAGCTGGATAAGGATTCCTGCTGAGACACCTTCTCCCCATCCTCCTCCTCCCTCTGGAAGAAGCTTGCCTTCTTTGCTGCCTCTGCTCTAACTCCCTCCCAGGCTGCAGCCCAAGGCAATTTGCAACTATAGCACCCATGACCGGGAGCAAGTTGTGTGCCCAGAACACTTGCAGTCACAACCAATACCTTCACCACATGCAGACTTCACCAACTTGAACCAGCTCCTCAAAACACCCAACACTTCCACAAACGCAAACAGAGTCAATAGAAAATAATCAGCAAGTTGCAAGTTGCTGATGGTTCCTTTAAATAGTGCTAGATGGGGTGGAGGGGAATCTGTCATGGTGCTGAAGGCATGTTCAGCTGTGTGATGTTAAGATAGGGCATTAACTAGAGTGGCAAGGTCAAAAATGGCAGCACTGACATCATGATCTGCCTACTTTCGGTGCACGCTCCTAATGCCTGCGCTAATGCCCTCACCAAGATGGAGGTTGGTGAGGGCAGTGCTGGAAGTGTGTGCATGCAGCATGGACACCATTTCAGCAAAATGGCATCCAGAGCACTGAAAGAAAAGGCATTTTGGAGCCCAATTTTGCAGCCGGAGTCTCAAGAAATACCAAAATCGAAATATAATTTTCATGATACAATATGAATCACAGAGGAATTTGTGCATTTATTCTCACCTGTTATCTGAACAAACTTTATTTTTAGAAGTTGACACTAAGGGTAAATTCTGTGATCCCACATTCCCAGTGAGGAGCTGTACCAGAAAGAAAGTGGGTTGGAGATTGAGAGCTGTTGTTGCATTCGCTTGCAGTGTGATTCCCAGCTGGGAGTGCAGGATCACTACATTTACCCTATTGTGCTGCTGTGATTCAGGCATTCATATTTGTTCAATTGAAGCTTCACTAAGAAACTTTTCTAATTGTGACCATTAGAGACTGTTCAGACATGTTTGGAGAGATCTAATGAAATTGCTATACCAGCAGGGATTTTCATCCACCAGGAGCACATATCAGGAACTCAGGTGTGCACTCATGATTTTCTAGCCACTAATTTTAATTGCAGGAAATCATTGGTAGCAAGCATTTTAACTCCTAATGTGGGCTCCTACAGGCAAGGCCCCTTGCTGGAAGTACAGTTTTGTCAAATTGGGTTGATCGCTCTTAAATTACCAAAGATCAAATATTTCTGCACAAACAACTTTGTTAAATGTGAATCTGAATTTGTGTCTGAATGTAATTTTGCTTGAGTCTGATTGTATTGGTCTATTGATGTAAAATTATGTATCATTTGAACATGAACATAGAGGAAGGCATACACAATAAGTGGTAGGCCTATATGAGAGAGGAGACAGTTGGAAGAATACATTTAGAGAAAGATAGAAGGAGAAAATAGGAGAAAAATCAGTTGTAGCTGAAAAGAGACACATGGACAACAAAGGGGATTGTTTGTGAGAGCCAATCATAGAAAAAGAGGGATCCCCAAATCATGAATTATTAATAAAAAAGAGGAAAACAAACAATTGGAGAGTGGGAGTCATGCAGAGAGACAATTAGGAAAAGAGCAATGTATTCCTTTTATATTTATGAACCATACCGTAGGAGATCAGCTTGTGTTTGTTTAGATATTCTACTGGAGCATAAGCCGAGTTAATTAAGGTATTAGTGAGCTGTAGAATTTTACAATGCATTGTTCATAGGCAACAAGGATCTTGAGAGATAAAAAAAATCATGTACACTTACATGGATTAGCTTTTTTGTTTTATTTACATTTATTTTCTACTTCTTGTTTGATGATTAACGAATAAACAGTGCAAAAATGCCTTAATACATATTACATTGCTTTGAGTTTGAAAGAAAATTTTGATCTTGAAAATTTGCTGTGAATTTTAACAGGAAGTAACACGCTGTGCAAAATATGGGGAGAACTTGACAACTGTCTTTTTTTAAGCGGAGCATGATTGCTGGCTTTGTGCAAACACATGATCAACAATAGATGGTTTAAAGGGAACAATCATGACTGTGAACTTAGCAATGTATTTCATTCCATCTAATTCACTCGGTATAATTTATGCATTCAAAAAATTTCCATGGCAAATATTTTGAAAGCAAGAAGTGAAATTGTTTTTAATGCACTAATTTCAGGGCTTAGCATTTTGCATTTTCCATTTATTTGTTATACTTCCTTGATTGGCCATTGTTGATTAATTCCAATAGAACTTGATATTTACAACAGCTGGAGACAAGAAATGTCAATGTGATCATTTAAGTCATTCATCACTTTGCTGTGTAACAGGTCAAAGTACAACAATAGGAAGGTCAGGATTGGGGTAGTTGACATGAATGTTTTCACGCTTTCATTAATAACATACTGATTGTAAGTGCAAACTTCATGCACCTTGCTGGTTCTACTCAAATTTCTGTCAGAGATTAGAGAATTATTTAATTGCCCTAATTAAATGTTGAATCCCCTACCATCAACATCCGGGGGCAGGTCGCCATTGACTAGAAAATTAACTGGACCAGCCACATAAATATTGTGGCTACAGATGCAGTTCATAGCCTAGGAATTCTGCGACGAATAACTCACCTCTGACTCCCCAAAGCCATTCCACAAGGCGCAAGTCACGAATGTGATGGAATATTGTCCACTTGCCTGCATGAATGCAGCTCCAAAACACCTAAGAAGCTCAACACCATCCGGGAGAAAGCAGTCCACTTGATTGGCACCCCATCCACCATATTAAACATTCACTCCCTCCACCCCCACGCAGCATGGCTGCCATGTGTACTACAAGATGCAATGCAGCAACTTGCCTAGGCTTTTTCAAGAGCACTTTTCACACCCGTGATCTCTAAAGCCTAGAAAAGCAAAGGCAGCAGGTGCATGGCAACACCAACACCTGCACGTTCCCCTCCAAGTCGCACACAATCCTGACTTGGAAATATATTGCTGCTCCTTCACTGTTTTTAGGTCAAAACCCTGGGACTCCCTACCTAACAGCACTGTGCAAGTACTTCACCACATGACCGTAGGGGTTCAAGGCAGCGGCTCACCGCCACGTTCTCAAGGGCAATTAGGGATGGGCAATAAATGTTGGCCTTGCCAGGGATGCTCACATCACATAAGCAATAAAAAAGGCTACTTTCCTTTTGAAAATTAGTTTAATTAAGGAATAAGCTTTTCCCTAAAATTCTGAAAATTTACACTCAAGGGGTACATAAGTAGTGTAATTGTTAAGTTAGAATTAACAAGATCTTAATTAATGGTCTTAATTCAGTCAATTGTTTCACATGGGCCTTTGGAAACAAGATGATGTGTTTCTGTTATGTGTGATACTGATCAGGTAATTCACCAAACAAGTCATGTTTGTGTAATTGGAGATCTTGAAATATCGACTAGCTCAGCATCTGAATTGCATTTATAAATGAAACTGTCTTAGAGCTATACATATTGGTATAATTAAAAATTCCAAAATATAATAGCAAAGAGTATTTGTCCTAATTAAATATAATTTAATTCTGATTAGTCTAATTGACAAATTTACTGTTTTCTAATGCAAAATATCTGGCAAAATTGGAAAGTGTAATTATGACTACTATTTAATGAACCATGACAAATGGTATATATTAATACACTTCATTTGTGCACTGAAGTAAATTTTAAAATCTTTTTTTCTTCTCTCCTTTATCTGGTTCCCCTCATGCCTAAGGCAAGGCAGGATGTTCTGCTTTTTGGTTGCTGCCAGTATCACCTTGAAACCCTCCGACTTGGCCAAGATTGATCAGCCCTCCATTAATTTCTTTCCTCCCTCGATGTTGTATCTTTCCACAGTGTCCATAGTGCTGCCCTTGAAATAGTTGTTAAAAATAAATTTCCAGTCCTGTTTCTTCAAATAAATATATATTCATTGATCCTGCTGCCAAATGGAATCCTGTTTCAATGTTACGGCCCCACAGCTGGGGTGTTGGGCTCCAGAAACTACTGATGGGCATGTACAATAGGCAGAGCTCCTTTTTGCTTTATATTTTCATACATCAAAGATCAGCCAGATCATGCCATTCCAAAAGGTTTTGGCTTTCATTTGTCTAGAAAACTAATGATTAAAACCAGCTTTCAGCCACTGAATCAACAATGGTTTAGAATTCATATCAACCTCCAAATTGTATGGTATAAGTCAGATTGAAGAGAGAGAAAAATGGTTTATAAAATAGATTTCAAGCTATCAATATTTTAGAATAGATAGATTAGGCAAGTAAAAACTAACATTAATGTAAAACATTGGGAGTTTCCTTGGGGATTCTCCCAATTGGCCACTGTGACTTTGGTGGAAATGGAAATGACTACCAATCTTCTGTTGAAGTTGTAGTGGCCAATAAGGAGAACCACTGAAGAAATTTCCAGCAAAAGTAACATAAGTAGGAGAGAGAGGCAATAGGGAAATATTTTAGGTGTTTATTTTTATATTGTTGAATATATATTACAGCAATTAAGCTACTCCTGTTATCTAAGTAACATTTTAGATGTTATTAGCACAATATGAACTGGAAAACTGAGTGACTTACTGTCCAGGGAGATAGCAGTTTCCCTGGACCTGCCAGAAATCTAATCATTAAACCCCTGTTATACAAACAAATTTCCATTGTGCATTTTTGAAAATCTCAATTTTATGCATTTGATGCTTCTTATGTTTTATTGTAAATATTCTGTGTGTTCTTTATATTTGGTCCTGTAGATACAGTCCTACAGCTGCCCTGTCTGATGATACAGGGTAAGTGGTATCTTGTGTTTAAAATTTGTGGAACTGCATGTGCTTAATCAGTATTTGCAACTGCTTACTAAATCACCAGGCATAACGAGTTTGTCTAGGCTTGCGTGTTTAACTGCTTTGGCTATATATAGCAACACACAGTTGGGGATTACTGACAACAGAACAATTTATAAGAAACAGGTGAATTTCACGTATAAATGTTACACCAGATTTGGGGAGGACTGAATATAGAATGATCATTTCAGATTGGAGTTCTTAATAATGAGTGGCAATTGCTATTGGGCTGTTGTGAAACAAATGTCCATGCAAATTCTCTTTTTCTATATGGTTACAGATTTTTGCAAAACACAACTGGTACAGCATCACGTATCTGGAACTTTTAGGCTTAACATCAATTAACTCCTTAATGTAGGCAGAGGCCACACTTGAAGGCAGACACTGTTCAGGGGTGGGGGATTTGGGTGGGGTTGGGAGTGGGTGGGAGAGAAGTGGCAGGCAGAGGCACCAGTACATGGAACAGATTGTATTTTCTTGGCTGCATTTGGGCTGTTTAACTCATTCTACATTAGTGACTCAAGTTTTCCATTTCATACTTACATCTTCACAAATATGAAACAAACTGTGTTCCCAATAATTCTGTGCAAAGCCTTCAAAAGGGAGTTGTATATGTACCTGAAAAGGATCAATTTGCAGGGCTATGGGGGGGAAGAGAAGGGGAGTGGAACTAATTAGATAGCTCTTTCAAAGGGCCAACATGAGCATGAAGGGCCAAATGGCCTCATTCTGTGCTGTATGAGTCTGTGATTCTATAAAATAAAAATTGGTATTCTGGCTTTAGGGGAGTTGTAAAAACACATTTCTTGACTTTCTTTCTCTGCTGCTGCCTATGAATTTGGATTATGTTATTTTGCATGCAGAATAAACTGTTTGATGTTTGTTCTTGATTAACTGTTCTAATGAAATTGAAATTGAAGCTATGAGCTCTTGCCAGCAGTCAAAGAAAGTCACTGCTTACACTTTGATGTAATCATCACATACCAGTTCCACTGAAGTATTCAAAGAATGGTATGAATCAGTGGGAGTGGTGGATGGCAGTCAGAATCATTTAGAAGCAGAAATGCATCGGTAAAGTGTTAAATCACAATGCTGTTAAACAAAAAAGTGACACTTTGGAGTAGTAACTGTTCAGCTCAGAACGGGTATGATGTGACGTACCATTTGTTGCAGTACATCATCAGTCTTCTATTGGAAGTGAATTTGACACAACATCCAAAAACCCAGATAAACCAACAGCACATTAATTTTGAGCCACATTGTTCAGAAGAGTGTCTCGTACCGCTCTCCTATATTTCATGATCATGCATTTGGTTTCCCAATTCTTCTTAAGCTTTCCGACCTCCCATTTGCCATCCTATCCTCCCCATTAAAGTACTTTGAGATGTTCCCCTATATGAGGTTGTTGATTCTACGAGAATCCCTAAAGGAATAGCTTTATTAATGTTATAGAGAACAGATGGTGACAAAAAAGTAACAGACAATAAAGATGTGCCCTTTTTTTGGCAAATGTGGTAAATAGGAATATAAGAATCACAGTTACAATATCATTCTTCATACCCGCATTTACAATTCTCTAAAGTGAACAAAGGAAATGTTTCTTAAAGTGAGGGCAGAGCAGTATCATAAATTAAACTGAATCATCTATAAAATAAAACCAAAGAATGGGCAGGAAATTTTGTTCTGAAAGATTATTTAAAGAATGAGGCTTTAGAGTTTAATCAAATCTGGCTTCTGTGATCTATGAAAAGTGTCACAGGAAGGATATGTGGTTGTTAAACATCGCACACTCAGATACATTTATAGGTAACCTGTCTTAAGGTCAATCTCATTGCATTGTCCTTTATCCTGAGTTCATATTAATTTGACATTGCCATAATCTGAATCATGGAGTGCATATTGGAGAATGACATTTATTCCACACATTCCATCTATATATAAAAAAAACTATTGCATGTGCCTGTATCAGGCATTCCAAACATCACGTTTAGGGCATCACATCTTTTTGTGTCATCTTTCACCTGATTAGTAAAAGTTCATGTTCATAAAACATCAATAAATCATAACAGAACAGGTAATCCTCATACCAATCAGCAAATACCAAGCAGAAATGAAAACCACCTGTCATGAAATGCAAAAAAACTAAAATCAAAAATGGGAAGCTAGCATTTGCTAGTGATGAAAAAAAAAATTAAATGTATCACAAGATATTTTGACAATCCTTTCTACTGCTATCTTAGTTCTCCATGAACTTGAACATGTACAACTGTAAATAGCGTAATAAAATTGTTTTAAAAAACTTAAAATTGTAGTAGAAAATGGTTACGGTTGCACACACAATAGGTAATTTCTCTGTTTGAAATGTCTATAATAATTTTTTCCATCATAGACCTATTTGATTATTAGGTTCATGTAGGTTTCCAGACCCATAACTGTTAGTTAGCGAGACCTAAGCCAGAGGTTACAGCTCCCAGAATATATCCGTGCACCCAGTTTCTTGATATTTCTCATGATTGACTGTAAGACTGTTGATTCAGAGCATTGCAGGATATGCTTTTTGAAAGCTATCCCATCCCCAGTTAATTCTGGTAGGGATGAGAATTACTTTTTTGTTGTGTGCATAAAATAACAGATCATTGAGTCCAACATTTCTGTGGTAACATTGAAAGCAAAACATTATATACTACATATTAGCTGATGTCCCCCCCGCTATGCTCAGCAAGTAAGAAAGCTGAACGGGTTGAGCTAAGGAGAAAACCAGCAAGTGGAAAAGGACGCAAAGCAGATACCTATATTTTGTAGTACATTCTAATATAAATATATTTTATTTTTCATCATATAAACAATGGGATAGAACTCCCATGGGGTGTTTTCCCAAAATTCCACCATAACTTTGACAGAAGATCATAGGAAATAGGAGCAGGAGTAGGCCATTCGGCCCATCGAGCCTGCTCTGCCATTCAAACAGATCATGGCTGAGCATCTACCTCTACGCTATTTTTCCCCACTACCCGCATATTCCTTGATGTCATTAGTATCTGGAAATCTATCGATTTCTGTCTTGAACATGCTCAATGATTGAGCTTCCACATCCCTCTGGGATAGAGAATTCCACAGATTCACCGCCATCTGAGTAAAGAAATTCCTCCTCATCTCAGTTATGGCCTGCCCCTTATTCTGAGACTGTGTCCCCTGGTTCTAGACTCACCAGCCAGGGGAAACATCCTGTCCACATCTACCCTTTCACGCCTTTCAAGAATTTGTAAGTTTCAATCAGATCACCTCTCATTCTTTGAAACGCTAGACAATACAGGCCCAGTTTCTGCAATCTTTCCACATAAGACAATCCCGCCATCCCAGGGATTAGTCTGGTGAACCTCCATAGCACTCCCTCTACGGCAAGTATATCCTTTCTTAATTAATCTGTACACAATACTCCAGGTGTGGTCTCACCAAGGCTTTATACAATTGCAGCAATACATCTTTATTGCTGTACTCAGATCCCCTTGCAGTGAAGGCCAACATACCATTTGCCTTCTTAATTGCTTGCTGCACCTGCATGCTAGTTTTTAGTGACTCATGAACAAGGACACCCAGGTGTCTTTGGATATCAACACTTCCCAACCTCTCACCATTTAAGAAATACTCTGCCTTTCTGTTTTTTCTACTAAAGTGGATCACTTCACACTTGTTCACATTATATTCCATCTCCCATGTTATTTCCCATTCACCTGTTCAAATCCCCTTGAAGCCTCTTTGCATCCTCCTCACAACTTACATTCCCACCTAGTTTTGTGTCATCAGCATATTTGGAAATATTACAATTGGTCCCCGTATCCAAATCATTTTTTTTAGTTCATTCATGGGATTTGGGCGTCACTGGCTAGGCCAGCATTTATTGCCCATCCCTAATTGCCGTTAAGAAGATTTTGAACAGCTGTGGCCCAAGCATTGATCCTTGCAGTACCTCACAGGTAACTGTCTACCATCCTGAAAATGACCCCTTTATTCCAACACTTGGCTTTCTGTCTGTTTACCAATTCGCAATCCATTGCAGTATGTTACCCCCAATCCCATGTGCTCTAGTTTTGTTTACTAACCTTCTGTGTGTAAATGTATCAAAAGCCTTCTAAAAATCCAAATACACCACATCCACTGGTTCTCCTTTATCTACAAGTAACATCCTCAAAAAACTCCAACAGGTTTGTCAAACATGATTTCCCGTTCACAAATCCATGTTGACTCTGCACAATCATGTCATTATTTTCCAAGTGTCCAGTTATCTGATCCTTTATAATAGATTCTACCATTTTCCCTACAGCTGATGTCAAACTAACAGATCTGTAGTTCTCCGTTTTCTTTCTCGCTTCCCTTCTTAAATAGTGGGGTTACATTTGCTACAAGATCAACGGAAACCCTAAAGAAATTATGTAAGTCACCATTTAAGTCATTTCTCCAGGGTTTCACACCGATCTTCTGCCAAACTTCTTGTGGGAGATCAGAAAACAATTTTTTTTTTTTAGAGATACAGCACTGAAACAGGCCCTTCGGCCCACCGAGTCTGTGCCGACCATCAACCACCCATTTATACTAATCCTACACTAATTCCATATTCCTATCACATCCCCACCTGTCCCTATATTTTCCCTACCACCTACCTATACTAGGGGCAATTTATAATGGCCAATTTACCTATCAACCTGCAAGTCTTTGGCATGTGGGAGGAAACCGGAGCACCCGGAGGAAACCCACGCAGACACAGGGAGAACTTGCAAACTCCACACAGGCAGTACCCGGAATTGAACCCGGGTCGCTGGAGCTGTGAGGCTGCGGTGCTAAATTCTACCTAATGTTTGATTTTGTGTTCCACAGTATAAACAGTTCTGGAAGGAACTCATCGTCATTCTACTTAAATAAATGAGCACTGTCACAGAGATATTTGATTAAGAAGGAAAGGTGCAAATAAATGATTATACTAAAGTTATGTATTCCTTGGTCTTCAGTATAAAAGATCACACCTAAACCGATGGACTATAAAAGTAAATGACTGCTCCCCTCTATTAGATGGAAAAATTGTATTTATTTGCAAATTGGGAATTTGAGGGACCAAATTTTCTTGCAGTCAATAAGAAAATACTATTTACTTAATTTTTAGAACCAATCAGAAAATGCTATATTAGCAATCTTAGAAACTTTGTTCCAAATTCTCTCAGTGGACAACTGCACCCCCCTTTACTTCTCACCTTAGTGCCTTTAGTTTAGTTTAGTTTAGAGATACAGCACTGAAACAGGCCCTTCGGCCCACTGAGTCTGTGCCGACCATCAACCACCCATTTATACTAATCCTACACTAATTCCATATTCCTACCACATCCCCACCTGTCCCTATATTTCCCTACCACCTACCTATACTAGGGGAAATTTATAATGGCCAATTTACCTATCAACCTGCACGTCTTTGGCATGTGGGAGGAAACCGGAGCACCCGGAGGAAACCCACGCAGACACAGGGAGAACTTGCAAACTCCACACAGGCAGTACCCAGAATTGAACCCGGGTTGCTGGAGCTGTGAGGCTGCGGTGCTAACCACTGCGCCACTGTGCCGCCCTTTTTGCACCCATCATTCTCTTGGACACCATTATCATACGCTTCGGCAACCCGAGCAATATCTGGCCACTGCTTGCACACACTTGCCATCACCTATCACATTCTTCTGCGCTCCTAGCAAACGCTTGGGCACCTCTCTCACACTGCTGCCATATCCGAACTCAATCTTGGGGATCAATGGCACGCTTTCGGGCGCACCGAGAACACTCTGCATACAACAAGCACACATGTGGGCAACACTATTTTGGCACCCTCTAGTACACTCTTGGGCACACCTAGTAGACATTGAGCATCTACAGCACACACGTGGGCAACACCAGAACACACCCATCACCTTCTTGGGTACATCTATCACACTTTGGGCAAACCGATCACACATTTGGGCAGTTTCTTGCAGCAACATAATTTCTGACGTATCATGAAAAATACAATAGGATGTCACACAGTATATAATTAAAAGTCTTGCATTTAGAACATTTATAACATGCCAGGCATTGCACTGCAAAGCGTCATATAGTTTAGAGAAACAAACCAATCTTAAAAACTGCACTCAGTTCTGGTCTCCATATTACAGAAACGATATAGAGGCATGGGAGAAGGTTCAACAAAGATTTGGAAGGATGATACCAGAACTGAGAGGGTACAGTTAGCAGGAAAGGATGAACAGGCTGGGGTTCTTTTCTGGAGAAACTAGAAGATTGAGATGTGACTTGATTGAGCTCTTTATACTTATGGAGAGGTTTCAAAGGGTAAATGTAGAGAAGATGTTTCCACATGTGGGATAGCCACTAATAAATCCAATAAGGAATTCAGGGGAAACTCCTTCACCCATAGAATGGTTAGAATGTGGCGAGTACAAGGAGTTGTTGAAGCGAATAGCATAGATGTATTTAAGGTAAAGCTAGTAAAGTACATGAGTGAGAAAGGAATAGAAGGATGTGTTGATGGGATTAGATGAAGTAAGGTGGGTGAAGGCTCATGTGGAGCATAAAGACCAGCATGCACCTGTTGGGCTGAATGGTCTGTTTTTGCACTCTCAAATTCTACACAAGAAAGATCAATTGATCTGGAACCTGAAATTAACAAGATTCTTCCAATCTATAATTAGACTCTACTTGACTTTAAATTATGTTTACCAAGCAGTGTATAATTTGTGGCATTAAAGAGGCACGCTACCTTTGCAGTAGAATAATGTTAATCCTTATACAACAGTACAGGATTCGATTTTCTGTGAGCAATGCCCTCAGAAGGACGGCTTCTAGTATAATTTTTTCTTATGTAAGAAGAAAATAAAATATACGATTCTGAAATGCAGCTATGAGGAAAGATTGGATAGGCTGGAGTTGTTCTTCTTGGAACAGAGAAGGCTGAGGGGAGATCAGATTGAAATGTATAAAACTTTGAGGGGCCTGGATAAAGTGAAGGTGAAGGGTCTATTCACCTCAGCAGAGAGGTCAGTGACTAGGGGGCATAGATTTAAAGTGATTGGTAGAAGGATTAGAGGGTAGATGAGGAAAAACGTTTTTCACCCAGAGGATGGTGGGGATCTGGAACTCACTGCTTGAAAGGGTAGTTGTGGCAGAAACCCTCAACTCATTCAAAACGAGTCTGGATATGCACCTCAAGTGCTGTAATCTGCAGGGCTACGGACCAAATGCTGGAAGGTGGGATTAGAATAGGTGAATTGTTTTTCGGCCAGCACAGACACGATGGGCCAAGTGGCATCTTTCTGTGCTGTAATCTTTCTATGATTCTATGATCTTGTACTTGCAGGACTTGAACAGCACTAGGTGGCAGTAAATGATTTTGCAGCAGCCACGGATGTAAAAGGTGCACTTGCACCAGTAGCTAGAAAGATGACAGCTGATGCCTATTCTTTGGGGTTTCCACCAATCATCTGTCAAAGGTACAGTGGAAGATTGGGAGAATTCCCATGGAAATTCTACCCCAATGTGTCTTATTCTTATCAATTTCAGAACGTATTGAATGAAACATACTGACTAGAATCAGAGCTCAATAGTCTTCAGGCAGCCAATTTGTTATTTGCAATTGGAGAACAATATTAAAAATTTCTGAATGGAATTGGGATCATTTGGAAGACACCATGGTGTGCTGCAAGCTTTTCAATCAGAAAACCTACTTTAAGAAAGAATGCTTTGAAAAGCTAAAAAAATTGGTGACTGTAATTGTGTGTAGACAGGGGATTCGTGCAGAGCTGCATATATTGTTCTCTGTACAAATAGCTCGGCCACTGCTCAATACTGAGCATTTGTCAGGAATAAAGTAACTCCACTCCACCTTTCATTCACAAGAAAGAGAAGATAGAAATTGTTATTGAGTTGAAGGGTTGCAAACTCTGACAGGACTCTTCAGTGGTGTGAATGTGAGAATCTTTGAGAACTGTATTGATCTAAATTATTCCCAAAACATGCAGAATGGACAGCCTCATGACAACAACTGCACATTCTCCTATAATCAGGAGAATATAAGACTTCAATGGCAGTCCGAAACTAATCATTTGGAACCAACAAACACTGCTAAAGAGCAGGATGAGGTGACAGAGGTACACAGAGTGGGAGCAAGCTTTACATCAGTGACAGCCTTGGAGGAGACCTAGTTTATAAAATATTTATAGTGTTGCTTAGATGGAGTCCTCAGTCTATTCAGAGCAATCAGTCTTAGACTTTATAATTCTACTCCAGGTGACAAACTAGTTTACTTCCTGTAAGTTAGAGTGCACAGATATTGTGGAATTATTTTTGAAGTTTCACACAATTAAAATTACAACAGTTAAATGCAGGGGAGGGAGAATGCCCTCTTAATTGGGGAGATCAGAAGGGAGGATTCAACAGGGTTCAAAGAATAAGTTTGTTTAATTAATGGTTTAAATTTCAATCTTTAGTTGATAGGTGAATTGCCAAATGAAAGCACTTCAGTGAAGAAGGAGTTGACTGCACCGATTAAGAATGGGTTTGTGAGTGGATGGGAATAGTAGAGTAGTACATAAACCAGTCAGCTTCTAATATTGCTGACATTATCATATTAGCAAGGACATTAGCTTCGGATCTTCTATTCTTCAGCATGTAGGGTCCTTAAAATATGACATGGTTACTGATTCATTGATAAATGCACACATCTGTAAAGCACATCAGCTCTCAGATACAGTTCACAAGGTGCTTGTGCTTTTAAAAGAAACAAATATCAACCACTGAACTTGTCACAACATTTTAAGCAAACAATAAATGAATGAACAATATTACATTTGCTATACCATTGCTTTCATATAATCATAAACAGACTAATTGCCCATTCATTCATAATCCCTTACTGTCACTAGTCTGATGTACAGCATGTTTCCATGAGCACTTACAAAGATAGATGTATTATCTTCCTGTGCAGAAACTTTATAGTTATCCCATATGTCATGTGGCAACAGGTTTAGTGTAGGTTGGAAATGGATGCTGATCTCGTGTGTTGGCTCATTTGATAGCTGCATTCTGTTAAGCATTTCATTGGTTTGTAAAAAAAACACAAGTCTCTCAGGCGCTGCTTGTGTCATGTTGGCTCTTTTTACGATGATTCACATTTTATTAAATCGCATGGCTTGTAACATTTTATTTCATTTTAATAGATTCAGTACAAAACATTTTGTATTATCATTTCCCATTGTTGTTTTAAACCTTTGAGAATTGAGGCCAACAAAACTTGCAGCATTTGCAGTTGGACATTTCATCCCCTTTCCAAATCATAAATCAGACCAAATAATAAGGAAAAATATTTTGAACATTAACATTTTACCCATCTGTTTTTAACTGAAAACATTCAGAGAAGTCAGGTCATGAATAGATTTGTAGGACTATTTTGTGGACGGTTCATTTGTTTCAGATGTAATTCCTTTCCAGGAACATCCTGCAAGATTGTCCAAGTTCTGAATGAGATCCCATGGCACAATTTCACAATCTTAAATATTTTTCTCCATGAGAACCTTTCTCTTTAACATATGAGATATTATTTTATGGCACTAATATAATAAAATAAAACTCTCAGTTTTTCAGACTGAGAAAGTGAATTGCAAACGTTCGAACCTCAGGACTGTCTGTGCAGTTTTGGTCAATACTCAACTAACACCTGATATAATCTAAAAAAAAAACCTTGTAATCTTAGACAGGTGTTTCCAGATTGCAGAAAGTTTTGACAGTTCTTTTTAAGTGCTATTTTCCATTAGTCAGGTCCATGAACTTAACTGCAGATCAAAGTACATTGTTATAGACACAAAGACTCTCATGTTTTATAAATGCACAGTTGAGCAAATTTACTAATTTATTTGAATGCAATTTTTGCCTGCCGTTTTAAAAAAAATCTAGTCTGATATGAGATTAATCCCAAGTGAATGACATCAGGTTTTAGTTAAAAACTGTCAAGCAGAGGCAATAAAACTTGGCCCATCATTGATTATTATAGAACTCTTGTGCTATGGTGTAACTCATAGGTCCATCCCATGGGTGAAATAAGCATTATTCATACAAAAAGAGCTGAATAGGGTTGCACTTGATGAATTCTAGCACCCTGATGTGGAGGAGGAATATACACTAATTAAACAATCTTTAAGAGAAAAGGAAAGGCATTCTCACTTTTTTTTATACTCCTGCTTTACAGAAGTGTCAGTATGAATGACATGAGACCTGAAGATGATGCTTCAACACAGCCTCACAGTAAAGCTCGCCATGAGGAACTGCACAACATTCACAGTCGACTACGTGAAGACCAGGACAAATGGCAAGAAGTAAGACCTGAAAATAAAACTGCTTGATGTTGCCCTCCATCGACATCTTCTAACAAACTGCCACAACACAGACCTCCCTTGTCTCATGTATCTACCAACCCCGACTCTTCATTAGCCTCACACCCCTGCCATACCTATTACCCTTCTGCCCTGCTCACTGCCCTGGCACTAGTTGCACACCCAGCTGGCACCAAAGACCAGCATGGGAAGATAATGGTAGGAGCAGGAATTCCTGAACTCTATCATTAAATTTTTTAAAAATTCATTCATGGGATGTGGGCGTCGCTGGCTACGCCAGCATTTATTACCCATCTGTAATTGCCCTTGAGAAGGTGGTGGTGAGCTGTCTTCTTGAACTGCTGCAGTTCTTGGGGTGCAGGAACACCGACAGTGCGGTTAGGAAGGGAGTTCCAGGATTTTGAACCAGCAACTGTGAAGGAACAGTAATATAGTTCCAAGTCAGGATGGTGTGTGACTTGGAGGGGAACTTGTAGGTGGTGGTGTTCCCATGCATCTGCTGCCCTTCTCTTTCTAGGTGGTAGAGTTAGCGGGTTTGGAAGGTGCTGTCTAAGGAGCCTTGGTGTGTTGCTGCTGTGCATCTTGTAGATGGTACACACTGCTGCCACTGTGCGTCAGTGGTGGAGGAAGTGAATGCTGAAGGTGGTGGAAGGGGTGCCAATCAAGCGGGCTGCTTTGTCCTGGATGGTGTCGAACTTCTTGCGTGTTGTTGGAGCTGCACCCATCCAGGCAAGTGGAGAGTATTCCATCACACTCCTGACTTGTGCCTTGTATATAGTGGGCAGGCACTGGCTAGAGAGGAGGTGAGTTATTTGCTGCAGACTTTGACCTGCTCTTGCAGCCACAGCATTTATGTGGCTGGTTCAGTTCAGTATCTGGTCAATGGTGACCCCCCAGGATGTTGATAGTGGGGCATTCAGCGATGGTTATGCCATTGAACGTAAAGGGGAGATTCTCTCTTGTTTGAGATGGTCATTGTCTGGCACTTGTGTGGGACGAATTTACTTGCCACTTATCAGCCCAAGCCTGAAGGTCATTGATGAAGTAGCTGAAGATGGTTGGGCCTGAGGGCACTACCCTGAGGAACTCCTGCAGTGATGTCCTGGAGCTGAGATGATTGACCTCCAACAACCACAACCATCATTTTTTAGTTTTAGTTTTTATAGAGATACAGCACTGAAACAGGCCCTTCGGCCCACCGAGTCTGTGCCGACCATCAACCACCCATTTATACTAATCCTACACTAATTCCATATTCCTACCACATCCCCACCTGTCCCTATATATTTCCCTACCACCTACCTAAACTAGGGACAATTTATAATGGCCAATTTACCTATCAACCTGCAAGTCTTTGGCATGTGGGAGGAAACCGGAGCACCCGGAGGAAACCCACGCAGACACAGGGAGAACTTGCAAACTCCACACAGGCAGTACCCAGAATTGAACCCGGGTCGCTGGAGCTGTGAGGCTGCGGTGCTAACCACTGCGCCACTGTGCCGCCTAGTGCTAGGTATGATTCCAACCAGTGGAGAGTTTTCTCTCTGATTCCCATTGACTCCAGTTTTGCTAGGGCTCCTTGATGCCATACTTGGTCAAATGCTGCCTTGATGTCACTCTCACCTCACCTATGGATTTCAACTCTTTTGTCCATGTTTGGACTAGTGCTTGTACAATGTGACTAAATTCACATTAAAAACCATACAGATAATTGTACAATGTGACTAAATTCACATTAGAAACCGTACAGATAATTATACAATGTGACTAAATTCACATTAGAAACCGTACAGATAATTATACAATGTGACTAAATTCACATTAGAAACCATACTGATAATTATACAATGTGACTAAATTCACATTAGAAACCATACTGATAATTGTACAATGTGACTAAATTCACATTAGAAACCATACTGATAATTGTACAATGTGACTAAATTCACATTAGAAACCATACAGATAATTGTACAATGTGACTAAATTCACATTAGAAACCATACTGATAATTGTACAATGTGACTAAATTCACATTAGAAACCATACTGATAATTATACAATGTGACTAAATTCACATTAGAAACCGTACTGATAATTGTACAATGTGACTAAATTCACATTAGAAACCATACAGATAATTGTACAATGTGACTAAATTCACATTAGAAACCATACAGATAATTGTACAATGTGACTAAATTCACATTAGAAACCATACTGATAATTGTACAATGTGACTAAATTCACATTAGAAACCATACAGATAATTGTACAATGTGACTAAATTCACATTAGAAACCGTACAGATAATTATACAATGTGACTAAATTCACATTAGAAACCATACTGATAATTGTACAATGTGACTAAATTCACATTAGAAACCATACTGATAATTGTACAATGTGACTAAATTCACATTAGAAACCATACAGATAATTGTACAATGTGACTAAATTCACATTAGAAACCATACTGATAATTGTACAATGTGACTAAATTCACATTAGAAACCGTACAGATAATTATACAATGTGACTAAATTCACAATAGAAACCATACTGATAATTGTACAATGTGACTAAATTCACATTAGATACCATACTGATAATTATACAATGTGACTAAATTCACATTAGAAACCATACTGATAATTGTACAATGTGACTAAATTCACATAAGAAACCGTACAGATAATTATACAATGTGACTAAATTCACATTAGAAACCATACTGATAATTATACAATGTGACTAAATTCACATTAGAAACCGTACAGATAATTATACAATGTGACTAAATTCACATTAGAAACCATACTGATAATTGTACAATGTGACTAAATTCACATTAGAAACCATACTGATAATTATACAATGTGACTAAATTCACATTAGAAACCATACTGATAATTGTACAATGTGACTAAATTCACATTAGAAACCGTACAGATAATTATACAATGTGACTAAATTCACATTAGAAACCATACTGATAATTGTACAATGTGACTAAATTCACATTAGAAACCGTACAGATAATTATACAATGTGACTAAATTCACATTAGAAACCATACTGATAATTGTACAATGTGACTAAATTCACATTAGAAACCATACTGATAATTGTACAATGTGACTAAATTCACATTAGAAACCGTACAGATAATTATACAATGTGACTAAATTCACATTAGAAACCATACTGATAATTGTACAATGTGACTAAATTCACATTAGAAACCATACTGATAATTGTACAATGTGACTAAATTCACATTAGAAACCATACAGATAATTATACAATGTGACTAAATTCACATTAGAAACCATACTGATAATTGTACAATGTGACTAAATTCACATTAGAAACCATACTGATAATTGTACAATGTGACTAAATTCACATTAGAAACCATACTGATAATTGTACAATGTGACTAAATTCACATTAGAAACCGTACAGATAATTATACAATGTGACTAAATTCACATTAGAAACCGTACAGATAATTATACAATGTGACTAAATTCACATTAGAAACCATACTGATAATTGTACAATGTGACTAAATTCACATTAGAAACCGTACAGATAATTATACAATGTGACTAAATTCACATTAGAAACCATACTGATAATTATACAATGTGACTAAATTCACATTAGAAACCATACTGATAATTATACAATGTGACTAAATTCACATTAGAAACCATACTGATAATTGTACAATGTGACTAAATTCACAATAGAAACCGTACAGATAATTGTACAATGTGACTAAATTCACATTAGAAACCATACTGATAATTATACAATGTGACTAAATTCACATTAGAAACCGTACAGATAATTAAACAATGTGACTAAATTCACATTAGAAACCATACTGATAATTATACAATGTGACTAAATTCACATTAGAAACCGTACAGATAATTGTACAATGTGACTAAATTCACATTAGAAACCATACTGATAATTGTACAATGTGACTAAATTCACAATAGAAACCGTACAGATAATTGTACAATGTGACTAAATTCACATTAGAAACCATACTGATAATTATACAATGTGACTAAATTCACATTAGAAACCATACTGATAATTGTACAATGTGACTAAATTCACAATAGAAACCGTACAGATAATTGTACAATGTGACTAAATTCACATTAGAAACCATACTGATAATTATACAATGTGACTAAATTCACATTAGAAACCGTACAGATAATTAAACAATGTGACTAAATTCACATTAGAAACCATACTGATAATTATACAATGTGACTAAATTCACATTAGAAACCGTACAGATAATTGTACAATGTGACTAAATTCACATTAGAAACCATACTGATAATTGTACAATGTGACTAAATTCACATTAGAAACCGTACAGATAATTGTACAATGTGACTAAATTCACATTAGAAACCATACTGATAATTGTACAATGTGACTAAATTCACAATAGAAACCGTACAGATAATTATACAATGTGACTAAATTCACATTAGAAACCGTACTGATAATTATACAATGTGACTAAATTCACATTAGAAACCGTACAGATAATTATACAATGTGACTAAATTCACATTAGAAACCATACTGATAATTGTACAATATGACTAAATTCCCAATAGAAACCGTACAGATAATTATACAATGTGACTAAATTCACATTCGAAGCCATACTGATAATTATACAATGTGACTAAATTCACATTAGAAACCGTACAGATAATTATACAATGTGACTAAATTCACATTAGAAACCATACTGATAATTGTACAATGTGACTAAATTCACAATAGAAACCATACTGATAATTGTACAATGTGACTAAATTCACATTAGAAACCGTACAGATAATTATACAATGTGACTAAATTCACATTAGAAACCATACTGATAATTATACAATGTGACTAAATTCATATTAGAAACCATACTGATAATTATACAATGTGACTAAATTCACATTAGAAACCGTACAGATAATTATACAATGTGACTAAATTCACATTAGAAACCGTACAGATAATTATACAATGTGACTAAATTCACATTAGAAACCATACTGATAATTGTACAATGTGACTAAATTCACATTAGAAACCATACTGATAATTATACAATGTGACTAAATTCACATTAGAAACCATACTGATAATTATACAATGTGACTAAATTCACATTAGAAACCATACAGATAATTATACAATGTGACTAAATTCACATTAGAAACCGTACAGATAATTATACAATGTGACTAAATTCACATTAGAAACCATACTGATAATTGTACAATGTGACTAAATTCACATTAGAAACCGTACAGATAATTATACAATGTGACTAAATTCACATTAGAAACCGTACAGATAATTATACAATGTGACTAAATTCACATTAGAAACCATACTGATAATTGTACAATGTGACTAAATTCACATTAGAAACCATACTGATAATTATACAATGTGACTAAATTCACATTAGAAACCATACTGATAATTATACAATGTGACTAAATTCACATTAGAAACCGTACAGATAATTATACAATGTGACTAAATTCACATTAGAAACCATACTGATAATTGTACAATGTGACTAAATTCACAATAGAAACCATACTGATAATTGTACAATGTGACTAAATTCACATTAGAAACCGTACAGATAATTATACAATGTGACTAAATTCACATTAGAAACCATACTGATAATTATACAATGTGACTAAATTCACATTAGAAACCAGACTGATAATTGTACAATGTGACTAAATTCACAATAGAAACCGTACAGATAATTGTACAATGTGACTAAATTCACATTAGAAACCGTACAGATAATTAAACAATGTGACTAAATTCACATTAGAAACCATACAGATAATTGTACAATGTGACTAAATTCACATTAGAAACCATACTGATAATTGTACAATGTGACTAAATTCACAATAGAAACCGTACAGATAATTGTACAATGTGACTAAATTCACATTAGAAACCGTACTGATAATTATACAATGTGACTAAATTCACATTAGAAACCATACTGATAATTGTACAATGTGACTAAATTCACAATAGAAACCGTACAGATAATTGTACAATGTGACTAAATTCACATTAGAAACCGTACTGATAATTATACAATGTGACTAAATTCACATTAGAAACCGTACTGATAATTATACAATGTGACTAAATTCACATTAGAAACCATACTGATAATTATACAATGTGACTAAATTCACATTAGAAACCATACTGATAATTATACAATGTGACTAAATTCACATTAGAAACCATACTGATAATTATACAATGTGACTAAATTCACATTAGAAACCGTACAGATAATTAAACAATGTGACTAAATTCACATTAGAAACCATACTGATAATTATACAATGTGACTAAATTCACATTAGAAACCGTACAGATAATTGTACAATGTGACTAAATTCACATTAGAAACCATACTGATAATTGTACAATGTGACTAAATTCACATTAGAAACCGTACAGATAATTGTACAATGTGACTAAATTCACATTAGAAACCATACTGATAATTGTACAATGTGACTAAATTCACAATAGAAACCGTACAGATAATTATACAATGTGACTAAATTCACATTAGAAACCGTACTGATAATTATACAATGTGACTAAATTCACATTAGAAACCGTACAGATAATTATACAATGTGACTAAATTCACATTAGAAACCATACTGATAATTGTACAATATGACTAAATTCCCAATAGAAACCGTACAGATAATTATACAATGTGACTAAATTCACATTCGAAGCCATACTGATAATTATACAATGTGACTAAATTCACATTAGAAACCGTACAGATAATTATACAATGTGACTAAATTCACATTAGAAACCATACTGATAATTGTACAATGTGACTAAATTCACAATAGAAACCATACTGATAATTGTACAATGTGACTAAATTCACATTAGAAACCGTACAGATAATTATACAATGTGACTAAATTCACATTAGAAACCATACTGATAATTATACAATGTGACTAAATTCACATTAGAAACCATACTGATAATTATACAATGTGACTAAATTCACATTAGAAACCGTACAGATAATTATACAATGTGACTAAATTCACATTAGAAACCGTACAGATAATTATACAATGTGACTAAATTCACATTAGAAACCATACTGATAATTGTACAATGTGACTAAATTCACATTAGAAACCATACTGATAATTATACAATGTGACTAAATTCACATTAGAAACCATACTGATAATTATACAATGTGACTAAATTCACATTAGAAACCATACAGATAATTATACAATGTGACTAAATTCACATTAGAAACCGTACAGATAATTATACAATGTGACTAAATTCACATTAGAAACCATACTGATAATTGTACAATGTGACTAAATTCACATTAGAAACCGTACAGATAATTATACAATGTGACTAAATTCACATTAGAAACCGTACAGATAATTATACAATGTGACTAAATTCACATTAGAAACCATACTGATAATTGTACAATGTGACTAAATTCACATTAGAAACCATACTGATAATTATACAATGTGACTAAATTCACATTAGAAACCATACTGATAATTATACAATGTGACTAAATTCACATTAGAAACCGTACAGATAATTATACAATGTGACTAAATTCACATTAGAAACCATACTGATAATTGTACAATGTGACTAAATTCACAATAGAAACCATACTGATAATTGTACAATGTGACTAAATTCACATTAGAAACCGTACAGATAATTATACAATGTGACTAAATTCACATTAGAAACCATACTGATAATTATACAATGTGACTAAATTCACATTAGAAACCAGACTGATAATTGTACAATGTGACTAAATTCACAATAGAAACCGTACAGATAATTGTACAATGTGACTAAATTCACATTAGAAACCGTACAGATAATTAAACAATGTGACTAAATTCACATTAGAAACCATACAGATAATTGTACAATGTGACTAAATTCACATTAGAAACCATACTGATAATTGTACAATGTGACTAAATTCACAATAGAAACCGTACAGATAATTGTACAATGTGACTAAATTCACATTAGAAACCGTACTGATAATTATACAATGTGACTAAATTCACATTAGAAACCATACTGATAATTGTACAATGTGACTAAATTCACAATAGAAACCGTACAGATAATTGTACAATGTGACTAAATTCACATTAGAAACCGTACTGATAATTATACAATGTGACTAAATTCACATTAGAAACCGTACTGATAATTATACAATGTGACTAAATTCACATTAGAAACCATACTGATAATTATACAATGTGACTAAATTCACATTAGAAACCATACTGATAATTATACAATGTGACTAAATTCACATTAGAAACCAGACTGATAATTATACAATGTGACTAAATTCACATTAGAAACCATACAGATAATTATACAATGTGACTAAATTCACAATAGAAACCGTACTGATAATTGTACAATGTGACTAAATTCACATTAGAAACCGTACTGATAATTGTACAATGTGACTAAATTCACAATAGAAACCGTACAGATAATTGTACAATGTGACTAAATTCACATTAGAAACCGTACTGATAATTATACAATGTGACTAAATTCACAATAGAAACCGTACAGATAATTGTACAATGTGACTAAATTCACATTAGAAACCAGACTGATAATTATACAATGTGACTAAATTCACATTAGAGACCGTACTGATAATTATACAATGTGACTAAATTCACATTAGAAACCATACTGATAATTATACAATGTGACTAAATTCACATTAGAAACCATACTGATAATTGTACAATGTGACTAAATTCCCAATAGAAACCATACTGATAATTATACAATGTGACTAAATTCACATTCGAAGCCATACAGATAATTATACAATGTGACTAAATTCACATTAGAAACCATACTGATAATTGTACAATGTGACTAAATTCACATTAGAAACCATACAGATAATTATACAATGTGACTAAATTCACATTAGAAACCGTACAGATAATTATACAATGTGACTAAATTCACATTAGAAACCATACTGATAATTATACAATGTGACTAAATTCACATTAGAAACCATACTGATAATTGTACAATGTGACTAAATTCACATTAGAAACCGTACAGATAATTGTACAATGTGACTAAATTCACATTAGAAACCGTACAGATAATTGTACAATGTGACTAAATTCACATTAGAAACCAGACTGATAATTGTACAATGTGACTAAATTCACATTAGAAACCAGACTGATAATTGTACAATGTGACTAAATTCACATTAGAAACCGTACAGATAATTATACAATGTGACTAAATTCACATTAGAAACCATACTGATAATTATACAATGTGACTAAATTCACATTAGAAACCATACTGATAATTGTACAATGTGACTAAATTCACAATAGAAACCATACTGATAATTGGACAATGTGACTAAATTCACAATAGAAACCATACTGATAATTGTACAATGTGACTAAATTCACAATAGAAACCATACTGATAATTGGACAATGTGACTAAATTCACATTAGAAACCAGACTGATAATTGTACAATGTGACTAAATTCACATTAGAAACCATACTGATAAATGTACAATGTGACTAAATTCACATTAGAAACCATACAGATAATTGTACAATGTGACTAAATTCACATTAGAAACCATACAGATAATTGTACAATGTGACTAAATTCACATTAGAAACCATACAGATAATTGTACAATGTGACTAAATTCACATTAGAAACCATACTGATAATTGTACAATGTGACTCAATTCACAATAGAAACCAGACTGATAATTGTACAATGTGACTAAATTCACATTAGAAACCATACTGATAATTGTACAATGTGACTAAATTCACATAAGAAACCGTAAAGATAATTATACAATGTGACTAAATTCACATTAGAAACCATACTGATAATTGTACAATGTGACTAAATTCACAATAGAAACCAGACTGATAATTGTACAATGTGACTAAATTCACATTAGAAACCATACTGATAATTGTACAATGTGACTAAATTCACATAAGAAACCGTAAAGATAATTATACAATGTGACTAAATTCACATTAGAAACCATACTGATAATTATACAATGTGACTAAATTCACATTAGAAACCGTACAGATAATTATACAATGTGACTAAATTCACATTAGAAACCGTACAGATAATTATACAATGTGACTAAATTCACATTAGAAACCATACTGATAATTATACAATGTGCCTAAATTCACATTAGAAACCGTACAGATAATTATACAATGTGACTAAATTCACATTAGAAACCATACTGATAATTGTACAATGTGACTAAATTCACAATAGAAACCATACAGATAATTATACAATGTGACTAAATTCACATTAGAAACCGTACAGATAATTATACAATGTGACTAAATTCACATTAGAAACCATACTGATAATTATACAATGTGACTAAATTCACAATAGAAACCATACAGATAATTATACAATGTGACTAAATTCACATTAGAAACCGTACAGATAATTATACAATGTGACTAAATTCACATTAGAAACCATACAGATAATTGTACAATGTGACTAAATTCACATTAGAAACCAGACTGATAATTGGACAATGTGACTAAATTCACAATAGAAACCATACAGATAATTGTACAATGTGACTAAATTCACATTAGAAACCAGACTGATAATTGGACAATGTGACTAAATTCACAATAGAAACCATACAGATAATTGTACAATGTGACTAAATTCACATTAGAAACCATACTGATATATGTACAATGTGACTAAATTCACATTAGAAACCATACAGATAATTGTACAATGTGACTAAATTCACATTAGAAACCATACAGATAATTGTACAATGTGACTAAATTCACATTAGAAACCATACTGATAAATGTACAATGTGACTAAATTCACATTAGAAACCATACAGATAATTGTACAATGTGACTAAATTCACATTAGAAACCATACAGATAATTGTACAATGTGACTAAATTCACATTAGAAACCATACTGATAATTGTACAATGTGACTAAATTCACAATAGAAACCAGACTGATAATTGTACAATGTGACTAAATTCACATTAGAAACCATACTGATAATTGTACAATGTGACTAAATTCACATAAGAAACCGTACAGATAATTATACAATGTGACTAAATTCAGATTAGAAACCATACTGATAATTATACAATGTGACTAAATTCACATTAGAAACCGTACAGATAATTATACAATGTGACTAAATTCACATTAGAAACCGTACAGATAATTATACAATGTGACTAAATTCACATTAAAAACCATACAGATAATTGTACAATGTGACTAAATTCACATTAGAAACCATACTGATAATTATACAATGTGACTAAATTCACATTAGAAACCGTACAGATAATTATACAATGTGACTAAATTCACATTAGAAACCATACTGATAATTGTACAATGTGACTAAATTCACATTAGAAACCATACTGATAATTATACAATGTGACTAAATTCACATTAGAAACCATACTGATAATTGTACAATGTGACTAAATTCACATTAGAAACCATACTGATAATTATACAATGTGACTAAATTCACATTAGAAACCATACTGATAATTATACAATGTGACTAAATTCACATTAGAAACCATACTGATAATTATACAATGTGACTAAATTCACATTAGAAACCATACTGATAATTGTACAATGTGACTAAATTCACATTAGAAACCATACTGATAATTATACAATGTGACTAAATTCACATTAGAAACCATACTGATAATTATACAATGTGACTAAATTCACATTAGAAACCATACTGATAATTGTACAATGTGACTAAATTCACATTAGAAACCATACTGATAATTATACAATGTGACTAAATTCACATTAGAAACCATGCAGATAATTATACAATGTGACTAAATTCACATTAGAAACCATGCAGATAATTGTACAATGTGACTAAATTCACATTAGAAACCATACTGATAATTGTACAATGTGACTAAATTCACATAAGAAACCGTACAGATAATTATACAATGTGACTAAATTCACATTAGAAACCATACTGATAATTGTACAATGTGACTAAATTCACATTAGAAACCATACTGATAATTATACAATGTGACTAAATTCACATTAGAAACCATACTGATAATTATACAATGTGACTAAATTCACATTAGAAACCATACTGATAATTGTACAATGTGACTAAATTCATAATAGAAACCGTACAGCTAATTGTACAATGTGACTAAATTCACATTAGAAACCATACTGATAATTATACAATGTGACTAAACTCACATTAGAAACCGTACAGATAATTGTACAATGTGACTAAATTCACATTAGAAACCATACTGATAATTGTACAATGTGACTAAATTCACAATAGAAACCGTACAGATAATTGTACAATGTGACTAAATTCACATTAGAAACCATACTGATAATTATACAATGTGACTAAATTCACATTAGAAACCATACTGATAATTATACAATGTGACTAAATTCACATTAGAAACCGTACAGATAATTATACAATGTGACTAAATTCACATTAGAAACCATACAGATAATTGTACAATGTGACTAAATTCACATTAGAAACCAGACTGATAATTATACAATGTGACTAAATTCACATTAGAAACCATACAGATAATTGTACAATGTGACTAAATTCACATTAGAAACCGTACAGATAATTATACAATGTGACTAAATTCACATTAGAAACCATACAGATAATTGTACAATGTGACTAAATTCACATTAGAAACCGTACAGATAATTGTACAATGTGACTAAATTCACATTAGAAACCGTACAGATAATTATACAATGTGACTAAATTCACATTAGAAACCATATTGATAATTGTACAATGTGACTAAATTCACAATAGAAACCGTACAGATAATTATACAATGTGACTAAATTCACATTAGAAACCATACTGATAATTGTACAATGTGACTAAATTCACATTAGAAACCAGACTGATAATTGTACAATGTGACTAAATTCACATTAGAAACCGTACAGATAATTATACAATGTGACTAAATTCACATTAGAAACCATACTGATAATTGTACAATGTGACTAAATTCACATTAGAAACCAGACTGATAATTGTACAATGTGACTAAATTCACATTAGAAACCGTACAGATAATTATACAATGTGACTAAATTCACATTAGAAACCGTACAGATAATTATACAATGTGACTAAATTCACATTAGAAACCATACTGATAATTGTACAATGTGACTAAATTCACAATAGAAACCATAGTGACAATTGTACAATGTGACTAAATTCACATTAGAAACCAGACTGATAATTGGACAATGTGACTAAATTCACAATAGAAACCATACAGATAATTATACAATGTGACTAAATTCACATTAGAAACCATACTGATAATTGTACAATGTGACTAAATTCACAATAGAAACCATACTGATAATTGTACAATGTGACTAAATTCACATTAGAAACCAGACTGATAATTGGACAATGTGACTAAATTCACAATAGAAACCATACAGATAATTGTACAATGTGACTAAATTCACATTAGAAACCATACTGATAATTGTACAATGTGACTAAATTCACTATAGAAACCATACTGATAATTGTACAATGTGACTAAATTCACAATAGAAACCATACTGATAATTGTACAATGTGACTAAATTCACATTAGAAACCAGAATGATAATTGGACAATGTGACTAAATTCACAATAGAAACCATACAGATAATTATACAATGTGACTAAATTCACATTAGAAACCATACTGATAATTGTACAATGTGACTAAATTCACAATAGAAACCATACTGATAATTGTACAATGTGACTAAATTCACATTAGAAACCAGACTGATAATTGTACAATGTGACTAAATTCACATTAGAAACCATACTGATAATTGTACAATGTGACTAAATTCACAATAGAAACCATACTGATAATTGTACAATGTGACTAAATTCACATTAGAAACCAGACTGATAATTGGACAATGTGACTAAATTCACAATAGAAACCATACAGATAATTATACAATGTGACTAAATTCACATTAGAAACCATACTGATAATTGTACAATGTGACTAAATTCACAATAGAAACCATACTGATAATTGTACAATGTGACTAAATTCACATTAGAAACCAGACTGATAATTGTACAATGGGACTAAATTCACATTAGAAACCGTACAGATAATTATACAATGTGACTAAATTCACATTAGAAACCGTACAGATAATTATACAATGTGACTAAATTCACATTAGAAACCATACTGATAATTGTACAATGTGACTAAATTCACAATAGAAACCATACTGATAATTGTACAATGTGACGAAATTCACATTAGAAACCAGACTGATAATTGGACAATGTGACTAAATTCACAATAGAAACCATACAGATAATTGTACAATGTGACTAAATTCACATTAGAAACCAGACTGATAATTGGACAATGTGACTAAATTCACAATAGAAACCATACAGATAATTATACAATGTGACTAAATTCACATTAGAAACCATACTGATAATTGTACAATGTGACTAAATTCACAATAGAAACCATACTGATAATTGTACAATGTGACTAAATTCACATTAGAAACCAGACTGATAATTGTACAATGTGACTAAATTCACATTAGAAACCGTACAGATAATTATACAATGTGACTAAATTCACATTAGAAACCGTACAGATAATTATACAATGTGACTAAATTCACATTAGAAACCATACTGATAATTGTACAATGTGACTAAATTCACAATAGAAACCATACTGATAATTGTACAATGTGACGAAATTCACATTAGAAACCAGACTGATAATTGGACAATGTGACTAAATTCACAATAGAAACCATACAGATAATTGTACAATGTGACTAAATTCACATTAGAAACCATACAGATAATTGTACAATGTGACTAAATTCACATTAGAAACCATACTGATAATTGTACAATGTGACTAAATTCACATTAGAAACCATACTGATAATTGTACAATGTGACTAAATTCACAATAGAAACCAGACTGATAATTGTACAATGTGACTAAATTCACATTAGAAACCATACTGATAATTGTACAATGTGACTAAATTCACATAAGAAACCGTAAAGATAATTATACAATGTGACTAAATTCACATTAGAAACCATACTGATAATTATACAATGTGACTAAATTCACATTAGAAACCGTACAGATAATTATACAATGTGACTAAATTCACATTAGAAACCGTACAGATAATTATACAATGTGACTAAATTCACATTAGAAACCATACTGATAATTATACAATGTGACTAAATTCACATTAGAAACCGTACAGATAATTATACAATGTGACTAAATTCACATTAGAAACCATACTGATAATTGTACAATGTGACTAAATTCACAACAGAAACCATACTGATAATTATACAATGTGACTAAATTCACATGAGAAACCATACTGATAATTGTACAATGTGACTAAATTCACATTAGAAACCAGACTGATAATTGGACAATGTGACTAAATTCACAATAGAAACCATACAGATAATTGTACAATGTGACTAAATTCACATTAGAAACCAGACTGATAATTATACAATGTGACTAAATTCACATTAGAAACCAGACTGATAATTGGACAATGTGACTAAATTCACAATAGAAACCATACAGATAATTGTACAATGTGACTAAATTCACATTAGAAACCATACTGATAAATGTACAATGTGACTAAATTCACATTAGAAACCATACAGATAATTGTACAATGTGACTAAATTCACATTAGAAACCATACAGATAATTGTACAATGTGACTAAATTCACATTAGAAACCATACTGATAATTGTACAATGTGACTAAATTCACAATAGAAACCAGACTGATAATTGTACAATGTGACTAAATTCACATTAGAAACCATACTGATAATTGTACAATGTGACTAAATTCACATAAGAAACCGTACAGATAATTATACAATGTGACTAAATTCAGATTAGAAACCATACTGATAATTATACAATGTGACTAAATTCACATTAGAAACCGTACAGATAATTATACAATGTGACTAAATTCACATTAGAAACCGTACAGATAATTATACAATGTGACTAAATTCACATTAGAAACCATACTGATAATTATACAATGTGACTAAATTCACATTAGAAACCGTACAGATAATTATACAATGTGACTAAATTCACATTAGAAACCATACTGATAATTGTACAATGTGACCAAATTCACATTAGAAACCATACTGATAATTATACAATGTGACTAAATTCACATTAGAAACCATACTGATAATTGTACAATGTGACTAAATTCACATTAGAAACCGTACAGATAATTATACAATGTGACTAAATTCACATTAGAAACCATACTGATAATTATACAATGTGACTAAATTCACATTAGAAACCATACTGATAATTGTACAATGTGACTAAATTCATAATAGAAACCGTACAGATAATTGTACAATGTGACTAAATTCACATTAGAAACCATACTGATAATTATACAATGTGACTAAATTCACATTAGAAACCGTACAGATAATTAAACAATGTGACTAAATTCACATTAGAAACCATACAGATAATTGTACAATGTGACTAAATTCACATTAGAAACCATACTGATAATTGTACAATGTGACTAAATTCACAATAGAAACCGTACAGATAATTGTACAATGTGACTAAATTCACATTAGAAACCATACTGATAATTGTACAATGTGACTAAATTCACATTAGAAACCGTACAGATAATTATACAATGTGACTAAATTCACATTAGAAACCATACTGATAATTGTACAATGTGACTAAATTCACAATAGAAACCATACTGATAATTGTACAATGTGACTAAATTCACATTAGAATCCGTACAGATAATTATACAATGTGACTAAATTCACATTAGAAACCATACTGATAATTGTACAATGTGACTAAATTCACAATAGAAACCATACTGATAATTATACAATGTGACTAAATTCACATTAGAAGCCATACTGATAATTGTACAATGTGACTAAATTCACATTAGAAACCGTACAGATAATTATACAATGTGACTAAATTCACATTAGAAAGCATACTGATAATTATACAATGTGACTAAATTCACATTAGAAACCATACTGATAATTGTACAATGTGACTAAATTCACATTAGAAACCATACTGATAATTGTACAATGTGACTAAATTCACAATAGAAACCGTGCAGATAATTGTACAATGTGACTAAATTCACATTAGAAACCGTACTGATAATTATACAATGTGACTAAATTCACAATAGAAACCGTACAGATAATTGTACAATGTGACTAAATTCACATTAGAAACCAGACTGATAATTATACAATGTGACTAAATTCACATTAGAAACCGTACTGATAATTATACAATGTGACTAAATTCACATTAGAAACCATACTGATAATTATACAATGTGACTAAATTCACATTAGAAACCATACTGATAATTGTACAATGTGACTAAATTCCCAATAGAAACCATACTGATAATTATACAATGTGACTAAATTCACATTCGAAGCCATACAGATAATTATACAATGTGACTAAATTCACATTAGAAACCATACTGATAATTGTACAATGTGACTAAATTCACATTAGAAACCATACAGATAATTATACAATGTGACTAAATTCACATTAGAAACCGTACAGCTAATTATACAATGTGACTAAATTCACATTAGAAACCATACTGATAATTATACAAAGTGACTAAATTCACATTAGAAACCATACTGATAATTGTACAATGTGACTAAATTCACATTAGAAACCGTACAGATAATTGTACAATGTGACTAAATTCACATTAGAAACCGTACAGATAATTGTACAATGTGACTAAATTCACATTAGAAACCAGACTGATAATTGTACAATGTGACTAAATTCACATTAGAAACCAGACTGATAATTGTACAATGTGACTAAATTCACATTAGAAACCGTACAGATAATTATACCATGTGACTAAATTCACATTAGAAACCATACTGATAATTATACAATGTGACTAAATTCACATTAGAAACCATACTGATAATTGTACAATGTGACTAAATTCACAATAGAAACCATACTGATAATTGGACAATGTGACTAAATTCACAATAGAAACCATACTGATAATTGTACAATGTGACTAAATTCACAATAGAAACCATACTGATAATTGGACAATGTGACTAAATTCACATTAGAAACCAGACTGATAATTGTACAATGTGACTAAATTCACATTAGAAACCATACTGATAAATGTACAATGTGACTAAATTCACATTAGAAACCATACAGATAATTGTACAATGTGACTAAATTCACATTAGAAACCATACTGATAATTGTACAATGTGACTCAATTCACAATAGAAACCAGACTGATAATTGTACAATGTGACTAAATTCACATTAGAAACCATACTGATAATTGTACAATGTGACTAAATTCACATAAGAAACCGTAAAGATAATTATACAATGTGACTAAATTCACATTAGAAACCATACTGATAATTGTACAATGTGACTAAATTCACAATAGAAACCAGACTGATAATTGTACAATGTGACTAAATTCACATTAGAAACCATACTGATAATTGTACAATGTGACTAAATTCACATAAGAAACCGTAAAGATAATTATACAATGTGACTAAATTCACATTAGAAACCATACTGATAATTATACAATGTGACTAAATTCACATTAGAAACCGTACAGATAATTATACAATGTGACTAAATTCACATTAGAAACCGTACAGATAATTATACAATGTGACTAAATTCACATTAGAAACCATGCAGATAATTATACAATGTGCCTAAATTCACATTAGAAACCGTACAGATAATTATACAATGTGACTAAATTCACATTAGAAACCATACTGATAATTGTACAATGTGACTAAATTCACAATAGAAACCATACAGATAATTATACAATGTGACTAAATTCACATTAGAAACCGTACAGATAATTATACAATGTGACTAAATTCACATTAGAAACCATACTGATAATTATACAATGTGACTAAATTCACAATAGAAACCATACAGATAATTATACAATGTGACTAAATTCACATTAGAAACCGTACAGATAATTATACAATGTGACTAAATTCACATTAGAAACCATACAGATAATTGTACAATGTGACTAAATTCACATTAGAAACCAGACTGATAATTGGACAATGTGACTAAATTCACAATAGAAACCATACAGATAATTGTACAATGTGACTAAATTCACATTAGAAACCAGACTGATAATTGGACAATGTGACTAAATTCACAATAGAAACCATACAGATAATTGTACAATGTGACTAAATTCACATTAGAAACCATACTGATAAATGTACAATGTGACTAAATTCACATTAGAAACCATACAGATAATTGTACAATGTGACTAAATTCACATTAGAAACCATACAGATAATTGTACAATGTGACTAAATTCACATTAGAAACCATACTGATAAATGTACAATGTGACTAAATTCACATTAGAAACCATACAGATAATTGTACAATGTGACTAAATTCACATTAGAAACCATACAGATAATTGTACAATGTGACTAAATTCACATTAGAAACCATACTGATAATTGTACAATGTGACTAAATTCACAATAGAAACCAGACTGATAATTGTACAATGTGACTAAATTCACATTAGAAACCATACTGATAATTGTACAATGTGACTAAATTCACATAAGAAACCGTACAGATAATTATACAATGTGACTAAATTCAGATTAGAAACCATACTGATAATTATACAATGTGACTAAATTCACATTAGAAACCGTACAGATAATTATACAATGTGACTAAATTCACATTAGAAACCGTACAGATAATTATACAATGTGACTAAATTCACATTAAAAACCATACAGATAATTGTACAATGTGACTAAATTCACATTAGAAACCATACTGATAATTATACAATGTGACTAAATTCACATTAGAAACCGTACAGATAATTATACAATGTGACTAAATTCACATTAGAAACCATACTGATAATTGTACAATGTGACTAAATTCACATTAGAAACCATACTGATAATTATACAATGTGACTAAATTCACATTAGAAACCATACTGATAATTGTACAATGTGACTAAATTCACATTAGAAACCATACTGATAATTATACAATGTGACTAAATTCACATTAGAAACCATACTGATAATTATACAATGTGACTAAATTCACATTAGAAACCATACTGATAATTATACAATGTGACTAAATTCACATTAGAAACCATACTGATAATTGTACAATGTGACTAAATTCACATTAGAAACCATACTGATAATTATACAATGTGACTAAATTCACATTAGAAACCATACTGATAATTATACAATGTGACTAAATTCACATTAGAAACCATACTGATAATTGTACAATGTGACTAAATTCACATTAGAAACCATACTGATAATTGTACAATGTGACTAAATTCACATTAGAAACCATGCAGATAATTATACAATGTGACTAAATTCACATTAGAAACCATACAGATAATTGTACAATGTGACTAAATTCACATTAGAAACCGTACAGATAATTGTACAATGTGACTAAATTCACATTAGAAACCGTACAGATAATTATACAATGTGACTAAATTCACATTAGAAACCATACTGATAATTGTACAATGTGACTAAATTCACAATAGAAACCGTACAGATAATTATACAATGTGACTAAATTCACATTAGAAACCATACTGATAATTGTACAATGTGACTAAATTCACATTAGAAACCAGACTGATAATTGTACAATGTGACTAAATTCACATTAGAAACCGTACAGATAATTATACAATGTGACTAAATTCACATTAGAAACCATACTGATAATTGTACAATGTGACTAAATTCACATTAGAAACCAGACTGATAATTGTACAATGTGACTAAATTCACATTAGAAACCGTACAGATAATTATACAATGTGACTAAATTCACATTAGAAACAGTACAGATAATTATACAATGTGACTAAATTCACATTAGAAACCATACTGATAATTGTACAATGTGACTAAATTCACAATAGAAACCATACTGATAATTGTACAATGTGACTAAATTCACATTAGAAACCAGACTGATAATTGGACAATGTGACTAAATTCACAATAGAAACCATACAGATAATTATACAATGTGACTAAATTCACATTAGAAACCATACTGATAATTGTACAATGTGACTAAATTCACAATAGAAACCATACTGATAATTGTACAATGTGACTAAATTCACATTAGAAACCAGACTGATAATTGGACAATGTGACTAAATTCACAATAGAAACCATACAGATAATTGTACAATGTGACTAAATTCACATTAGAAACCATACTGATAATTGTACAATGTGACTAAATTCACAATAGAAACCATACTGATAATTGTACAATGTGACTAAATTCACAATAGAAACCATACTGATAATTGTACAATGTGACTAAATTCACATTAGAAACCAGACTGATAATTGGACAATGTGACTAAATTCACAATAGAAACCATACAGATAATTATACAATGTGACTAAATTCACATTAGAAACCATACTGATAATTGTACAATGTGACTAAATTCACAATAGAAACCATACTGATAATTGTACAATGTGACTAAATTCACATTAGAAACCATACTGATAAATGTACAATGTGACTAAATTCACATTAGAAACCATACAGATAATTGTACAATGTGACTAAATTCACATTAGAAACCATACTGATAATTGTACAATGTGACTCAATTCACAATAGAAACCAGACTGATAATTGTACAATGTGACTAAATTCACATTAGAAACCATACTGATAATTGTACAATGTGACTAAATTCACATAAGAAACCGTAAAGATAATTATACAATGTGACTAAATTCACATTAGAAACCATACTGATAATTGTACAATGTGACTAAATTCACAATAGAAACCAGACTGATAATTGTACAATGTGACTAAATTCACAATAGAAACCATACAGATAATTATACAATGTGACTAAATTCACATTAGAAACCATACTGATAATTGTACAATGTGACTAAATTCACAATAGAAACCATACTGATAATTGTACAATGTGACTAAATTCACATTAGAAACCAGACTGATAATTGGACAATGTGACTAAATTCACAATAGAAACCATACAGATAATTGTACAATGTGACTAAATTCACATTAGAAACCATACTGATAATTGTACAATGTGACTAAATTCACAATAGAAACCATACTGATAATTGTACAATGTGACTAAATTCACAATAGAAACCATACTGATAATTGTACAATGTGACTAAATTCACATTAGAAACCAGACTGATAATTGGACAATGTGACTAAATTCACAATAGAAACCATACAGATAATTATACAATGTGACTAAATTCACATTAGAAACCATACTGATAATTGTACAATGTGACTAAATTCACAATAGAAACCATACTGATAATTGTACAATGTGACTAAATTCACATTAGAAACCATACTGATAAATGTACAATGTGACTAAATTCACATTAGAAACCATACAGATAATTGTACAATGTGACTAAATTCACATTAGAAACCATACTGATAATTGTACAATGTGACTCAATTCACAATAGAAACCAGACTGATAATTGTACAATGTGACTAAATTCACATTAGAAACCATACTGATAATTGTACAATGTGACTAAATTCACATAAGAAACCGTAAAGATAATTATACAATGTGACTAAATTCACATTAGAAACCATACTGATAATTGTACAATGTGACTAAATTCACAATAGAAACCAGACTGATAATTGTACAATGTGACTAAATTCACATTAGAAACCATACTGATAATTGTACAATGTGACTAAATTCACATAAGAAACCGTAAAGATAATTATACAATGTGACTAAATTCACATTAGAAACCATACTGATAATTATACAATGTGACTAAATTCACATTAGAAACCGTACAGATAATTATACAATGTGACTAAATTCACATTAGAAACCGTACAGATAATTATACAATGTGACTAAATTCACATTAGAAACCATACTGATAATTATACAATGTGACTAAATTCACAATAGAAACCATACAGATAATTATACAATGTGACTAAATTCACATTAGAAACCGTACAGATAATTATACAATGTGACTAAATTCACATTAGAAACCATACAGATAATTGTACAATGTGACTAAATTCACATTAGAAACCAGACTGATAATTGGACAATGTGACTAAATTCACAATAGAAACCATACAGATAATTGTACAATGTGACTAAATTCACATTAGAAACCAGACTGATAATTGGACAATGTGACTAAATTCACAATAGAAACCATACAGATAATTGTACAATGTGACTAAATTCACATTAGAAACCATACTGATAAATGTACAATGTGACTAAATTCACATTAGAAACCATACAGATAATTGTACAATGTGACTAAATTCACATTAGAAACCATACAGATAATTGTACAATGTGACTAAATTCACATTAGAAACCATACTGATAAATGTACAATGTGACTAAATTCACATTAGAAACCATACAGATAATTGTACAATGTGACTAAATTCACATTAGAAACCATACAGATAATTGTACAATGTGACTAAATTCACATTAGAAACCATACTGATAATTGTACAATGTGACTAAATTCACAATAGAAACCAGACTGATAATTGTACAATGTGACTAAATTCACATTAGAAACCATACTGATAATTGTACAATGTGACTAAATTCACATAAGAAACCGTACAGATAATTATACAATGTGACTAAATTCAGATTAGAAACCATACTGATAATTATACAATGTGACTAAATTCACATTAGAAACCGTACAGATAATTATACAATGTGACTAAATTCACATTAGAAACCGTACAGATAATTATACAATGTGACTAAATTCACATTAAAAACCATACAGATAATTGTACAATGTGACTAAATTCACATTAGAAACCATACTGATAATTATACAATGTGACTAAATTCACATTAGAAACCGTACAGATAATTATACAATGTGACTAAATTCACATTAGAAACCATACTGATAATTGTACAATGTGACTAAATTCACATTAGAAACCATACTGATAATTATACAATGTGACTAAATTCACATTAGAAACCATACTGATAATTGTACAATGTGACTAAATTCACATTAGAAACCATACTGATAATTATACAATGTGACTAAATTCACATTAGAAACCATACTGATAATTATACAATGTGACTAAATTCACATTAGAAACCATACTGATAATTATACAATGTGACTAAATTCACATTAGAAACCATACTGATAATTGTACAATGTGACTAAATTCACATTAGAAACCATACTGATAATTATACAATGTGACTAAATTCACATTAGAAACCATACTGATAATTATACAATGTGACTAAATTCACATTAGAAACCATACTGATAATTGTACAATGTGACTAAATTCACATTAGAAACCATACTGATAATTGTACAATGTGACTAAATTCACATTAGAAACCATGCAGATAATTATACAATGTGACTAAATTCACATTAGAAACCATGCAGATAATTGTACAATGTGACTAAATTCACATTAGAAACCATACTGATAATTGTACAATGTGACTAAATTCACATAAGAAACCGTACAGATAATTATACAATGTGACTAAATTCACATTAGAAACCATACTGATAATTGTACAATGTGACTAAATTCACATTAGAAACCATACTGATAATTATACAATGTGACTAAATTCACATTAGAAACCATACTGATAATTATACAATGTGACTAAATTCACATTAGAAACCATACTGATAATTGTACAATGTGACTAAATTCATAATAGAAACCGTACAGCTAATTGTACAATGTGACTAAATTCACATTAGAAACCATACTGATAATTATACAATGTGACTAAATTCACATTAGAAACCGTACAGATAATTGTACAATGTGACTAAATTCACATTAGAAACCATACTGATAATTGTACAATGTGACTAAATTCACAATAGAAACCGTACAGATAATTGTACAATGTGACTAAATTCACATTAGAAACCATACTGATAATTATACAATGTGACTAAATTCACATTAGAAACCGTACAGATAATTATACAATGTGACTAAATTCACATTAGAAACCATACTGATAATTGTACAATGTGACTAAATTCACATTAGAAACCATACTGATAATTATACAATGTGACTAAATTCACATTAGAAACCGTACAGATAATTATACAATGTGACTAAATTCACATTAGAAACCATACAGATAATTGTACAATGTGACTAAATTCACATTAGAAACCGTACAGATAATTATACAATGTGACTAAATTCACATTAGAAACCATACAGATAATTGTACAATGTGACTAAATTCACATTAGAAACCGTACAGATAATTGTACAATGTGACTAAATTCACATTAGAAACCGTACAGATAATTATACAATGTGACTAAATTCACATTAGAAACCATACTGATAATTGTACAATGTGACTAAATTCACAATAGAAACCGTACAGATAATTATACAATGTGACTAAATTCACATTAGAAACCATACTGATAATTGTACAATGTGACTAAATTCACATTAGAAACCAGACTGATAATTGTACAATGTGACTAAATTCACATTAGAAACCGTACAGATAATTATACAATGTGACTAAATTCACATTAGAAACCATACTGATAATTGTACAATGTGACTAAATTCACATTAGAAACCAGACTGATAATTGTACAATGTGACTAAATTCACATTAGAAACCGTACAGATAATTATACAATGTGACTAAATTCACATTAGAAACCATACTGATAATTATACAATGTGACTAAATTCACATTAGAAACCATACTGATAATTGTACAATGTGACTAAATTCACATTAGAAACCATACTGATAATTGTACAATGTGACTAAATTCACATTAGAAACCATGCAGATAATTATACAATGTGACTAAATTCACATTAGAAACCATGCAGATAATTGTACAATGTGACTAAATTCACATTAGAAACCATACTGATAATTGTACAATGTGACTAAATTCACATAAGAAACCGTACAGATAATTATACAATGTGACTAAATTCACATTAGAAACCATACTGATAATTGTACAATGTGACTAAATTCACATTAGAAACCATACTGATAATTATACAATGTGACTAAATTCACATTAGAAACCATACTGATAATTATACAATGTGACTAAATTCACATTAGAAACCATACTGATAATTGTACAATGTGACTAAATTCATAATAGAAACCGTACAGCTAATTGTACAATGTGACTAAATTCACATTAGAAACCATACTGATAATTATACAATGTGACTAAATTCACATTAGAAACCGTACAGATAATTGTACAATGTGACTAAATTCACATTAGAAACCATACTGATAATTGTACAATGTGACTAAATTCACAATAGAAACCGTACAGATAATTGTACAATGTGACTAAATTCACATTAGAAACCATACTGATAATTATACAATGTGACTAAATTCACATTAGAAACCGTACAGATAATTATACAATGTGACTAAATTCACATTAGAAACCATACTGATAATTGTACAATGTGACTAAATTCACATTAGAAACCATACTGATAATTATACAATGTGACTAAATTCACATTAGAAACCGTACAGATAATTATACAATGTGACTAAATTCACATTAGAAACCGTACAGATAATTGTACAATGTGACTAAATTCACATTAGAAACCGTACAGATAATTATACAATGTGACTAAATTCACATTAGAAACCATACAGATAATTGTACAATGTGACTAAATTCACATTAGAAACCGTACAGATAATTGTACAATGTGACTAAATTCACATTAGAAACCGTACAGATAATTATACAATGTGACTAAATTCACATTAGAAACCATACTGATAATTGTACAATGTGACTAAATTCACAATAGAAACCGTACAGATAATTATACAATGTGACTAAATTCACATTAGAAACCATACTGATAATTGTACAATGTGACTAAATTCACATTAGAAACCAGACTGATAATTGTACAATGTGACTAAATTCACATTAGAAACCGTACAGATAATTATACAATGTGACTAAATTCACATTAGAAACCATACTGATAATTGTACAATGTGACTAAATTCACATTAGAAACCAGACTGATAATTGTACAATGTGACTAAATTCACATTAGAAACCGTACAGATAATTATACAATGTGACTAAATTCACATTAGAAACCGTACAGATAATTATACAATGTGACTAAATTCACATTAGAAACCATACTGATAATTGTACAATGTGACTAAATTCACAATAGAAACCATACTGATAATTGTACAATGTGACTAAATTCACATTAGAAACCAGACTGATAATTGGACAATGTGACTAAATTCACAATAGAAACCATACAGATAATTATACAATGTGACTAAATTCACATTAGAAACCATACTGATAATTGTACAATGTGACTAAATTCACAATAGAAACCATACTGATAATTGTACAATGTGACTAAATTCACATTAGAAACCAGACTGATAATTGGACAATGTGACTAAATTCACAATAGAAACCATACAGATAATTGTACAATGTGACTAAATTCACATTAGAAACCATACTGATAATTGTACAATGTGACTAAATTCACAATAGAAACCATACTGATAATTGTACAATGTGACTAAATTCACAATAGAAACCATACTGATAATTGTACAATGTGACTAAATTCACATTAGAAACCAGACTGATAATTGGACAATGTGACTAAATTCACAATAGAAACCATACAGATAATTATACAATGTGACTAAATTCACATTAGAAACCATACTGATAATTGTACAATGTGACTAAATTCACAATAGAAACCATACTGATAATTGTACAATGTGACTAAATTCACATTAGAAACCAGACTGATAATTGTACAATGTGACTAAATTCACATTAGAAACCATACTGATAATTGTACAATGTGACTAAATTCACAATAGAAACCATACTGATAATTGTACAATGTGACTAAATTCACATTAGAAACCAGACTGATAATTGGACAATGTGACTAAATTCACAATAGAAACCATACAGATAATTATACAATGTGACTAAATTCACATTAGAAACCATACTGATAATTGTACAATGTGACTAAATTCACAATAGAAACCATACTGATAATTGTACAATGTGACTAAATTCACATTAGAAACCAGACTGATAATTGTACAATGTGACTAAATTCACATTAGAAACCGTACAGATAATTATACAATGTGACTAAATTCACATTAGAAACCGTACAGATAATTATACAATGTGACTAAATTCACATTAGAAACCATACTGATAATTGTACAATGTGACTAAATTCACAATAGAAACCATACTGATAATTGTACAATGTGACTAAATTCACATTAGAAACCAGACTGATAATTGGACAATGTGACTAAATTCACAATAGAAACCATACAGATAATTGTACAATGTGACTAAATTCACATTAGAAACCATACAGATAATTGTACAATGTGACTAAATTCACATTAGAAACCATACTGATAATTGTACAATGTGACTAAATTCACATTAGAAACCATACTGATAATTGTACAATGTGACTAAATTCACAATAGAAACCAGACTGATAATTGTACAATGTGACTAAATTCACATTAGAAACCATACTGATAATTGTACAATGTGACTAAATTCACATAAGAAACCGTAAAGATAATTATACAATGTGACTAAATTCACATTAGAAACCATACTGATAATTATACAATGTGACTAAATTCACATTAGAAACCGTACAGATAATTATACAATGTGACTAAATTCACATTAGAAACCGTACAGATAATTATACAATGTGACTAAATTCACATTAGAAACCATACTGATAATTATACAATGTGACTAAATTCACATTAGAAACCGTACAGATAATTATACAATGTGACTAAATTCACATTAGAAACCATACTGATAATTGTACAATGTGACTAAATTCACAATAGAAACCATACAGATAATTATACAATGTGACTAAATTCACATGAGAAACCATACTGATAATTGTACAATGTGACTAAATTCACATTAGAAACCAGACTGATAATTGGACAATGTGACTAAATTCACAATAGAAACCATACAGATAATTGTACAATGTGACTAAATTCACATTAGAAACCAGACTGATAATTATACAATGTGACTAAATTCACATTAGAAACCAGACTGATAATTGGACAATGTGACTAAATTCACAATAGAAACCATACAGATAATTGTACAATGTGACTAAATTCACATTAGAAACCATACTGATAAATGTACAATGTGACTAAATTCACATTAGAAACCATACAGATAATTGTACAATGTGACTAAATTCACATTAGAAACCATACAGATAATTGTACAATGTGACTAAATTCACATTAGAAACCATACAGATAATTGTACAATGTGACTAAATTCACATTAGAAACCATACTGATAATTGTACAATGCGACTAAATTCACATAAGAAACCGTACAGATAATTATACAATGTGACTAAATTCAGATTAGAAACCATACTGATAATTATACAATGTGACTAAATTCACATTAGAAACCGTACAGATAATTATACAATGTGACTAAATTCACATTAGAAACCGTACAGATAATTATACAATGTGACTAAATTCACATTAGAAACCATACTGATAATTATACAATGTGACTAAATTCACATTAGAAACCGTACAGATAATTATACAATGTGACTAAATTCACATTAGAAACCATACTGATAATTGTACAATGTGACCAAATTCACATTAGAAACCATACTGATAATTATACAATGTGACTAAATTCACATTAGAAACCATACTGATAATTGTACAATGTGACTAAATTCACATTAGAAACCGTACAGATAATTATACAATGTGACTAAATTCACATTAGAAACCATACTGATAATTATACAATGTGACTAAATTCACATTAGAAACCATACTGATAATTGTACAATGTGACTAAATTCATAATAGAAACCGTACAGATAATTGTACAATGTGACTAAATTCACATTAGAAACCATACTGATAATTATACAATGTGACTAAATTCACATTAGAAACCGTACAGATAATTAAACAATGTGACTAAATTCACATTAGAAACCATACAGATAATTGTACAATGTGACTAAATTCACATTAGAAACCATACTGATAATTGTACAATGTGACTAAATTCACAATAGAAACCGTACAGATAATTGTACAATGTGACTAAATTCACATTAGAAACCATACTGATAATTGTACAATGTGACTAAATTCACATTAGAAACCGTACAGATAATTATACAATGTGACTAAATTCACATTAGAAACCATACTGATAATTGTACAATGTGACTAAATTCACAATAGAAACCATACTGATAATTGTACAATGTGACTAAATTCACATTAGAATCCGTACAGATAATTATACAATGTGACTAAATTCACATTAGAAACCATACTGATAATTGTACAATGTGACTAAATTCACAATAGAAACCATACTGATAATTATACAATGTGACTAAATTCACATTAGAAGCCATACTGATAATTGTACAATGTGACTAAATTCACATTAGAAACCGTACAGATAATTATACAATGTGACTAAATTCACATTAGAAAGCATACTGATAATTATACAATGTGACTAAATTCACATTAGAAACCATACTGATAATTGTACAATGTGACTAAATTCACATTAGAAACCATACTGATAATTATACAATGTGACTAAATTCACATTAGAAACCATACTGATAATTGTACAATGCGACTAAATTCACATTAGAAACCGGACAGATAATTGTACAATGTGACTAAATTCACATTAGAAACCAGACTGATAATTGTACAATGTGACTAAATTCACATTAGAAACCGTACAGATAATTATACAATGTGACTAAATTCACATTAGAAACCGTACAGATAATTATACAATGTGACTAAATTCACATTAGAAACCATACTGATAATTGTACAATGTGACTAAATTCACAATAGAAACCTTACAGATAATTGTACAATGTGACTAAATTCACATTAGAAACCATACTGATAATTATACAATGTGACTAAATTCACATTAGAAACCATACAGATAATTGTACAATGTGACTAAATTCACAATAGAAACCGTACAGATAATTGTACAATGTGACTAAATTCACATTAGAAACCATACTGATAATTATACAATGTGACTAAATTCACATTAGAAACCGTACAGATAATTAAACAATGTGACTAAATTCACATTAGAAACCATACTGATAATTGTACAATGTGACTAAATTCACATTCGAAACCATACTGATAATTGGACAATGTGACTAAATTCACATTAGAAACCATACTGATAATTATACAATGTGACTAAATTCACATTAGAAACCATACTGATAATTGTACAATGTGACTAAATTCACATTAGAAACCAGTCTGATAATTGTACAATGTGACTAAATTCACATTAGAAACCAGACTGATAATTATACAATGTGACTAAATTCACATTAGAAACCGTACAGATAATTATACAATGTGACTAAATTCACATTAGAAACCAGACTGATAATTGTACAATGTGACTAAATTCACATTAGAAATCAGACTGATAATTATACAATGTGACTAAATTCACATTAGAAACCGTACAGATAATTATACAATGTGACTAAATTCACATTAGAAACCATACTGATAATTGTACAATGTGACTAAATTCACATTAGAAACCATACTGATAATTATACAATGTGACTAAATTCACATTAGAAACCATACTGATAATTGTACAATGTGACTAAATTCACAATAGAAACCGTACAGATAATTGTACAATGTGACTAAATTCACATTAGAAACCATACTGATAATTATACAATGTGACTAAATTCACATTAGAAACCGTACAGATAATTGTACAATGTGACTAAATTCACATTAGAAACCGTACAGATAATTGTACAATGTGACTAAATTCACATTAGAAACCAGACTGATAATTATACAATGTGACTAAATTCACATTAGAAACCATACTGATAATTGTACAATGTGACTAAATTCACATTAGAAACCAGACTGATAATTGTACAATGTGACTAAATTCACATTAGAAACCGTACAGATAATTATACAATGTGACTAAATTCACATTAGAAACCATACTGATAATTGTACAATGTGACTAAATTCACAATAGAAACCATACTGATAATTGTACAATGTGACTAAATTCACATTAGAAACCAGACTGATAATTGGACAATGTGACTAAATTCACAATAGAAACCATACAGATAATTGTACAATGTGACTAAATTCACATTAGAAACCGTACAGATAATTGTACAATGTGACTAAATTCACATTAGAAACCGTACAGATAATTATACAATGTGACTAAATTCACATCAGAAACCATACTGATAATTGTACAATGTGACTAAATTCACAATAGAAACCATACTGATAATTGTACAATGTGACTAAATTCACATTAGAAACCAGACTGATAATTGGACAATGTGACTAAATTCACAATAGAAACCATACAGATAATTGTACAATGTGACTAAATTCACATTAGAAACCATACAGATAATTGTACAATGTGACTAAATTCACATTAGAAACCATACAGATAATTGTACAATGTGACTAAATTCACATTAGAAACCATACAGATAATTGTACAATGTGACTAAATTCACATTAGAAACCATACTGATAATTGTACAATGTGACTAAATTCACATTAGAAACCATACAGATAATTGTACAATGTGACTAAATTCACATTAGAAACCATACTGATAATTGTACAATGTGACTAAATTCACATTAGAAACCATACTGATAATTGTACAATGTGACTAAATTCACATTAGAAACCATACAGATAATTGTACAATGTGACTAAATTCACATTAGAAACCATACAGATAATTGTACAATGTGACTAAATTCACATTAGAAACCATACTGATAATTGTACAATGTGACTAAATTCACATTAGAAACCATACTGATAATTGTACAATGTGACTAAATTCACAATAGAAACCATACTGATAATTGTACAATGTGACTAAATTCACATTAGAAACCATACTGATAATTGTACAATGTGACTAAATTCACATAAGAAACCGTAAAGATAATTATACAATGTGACTAAATTCACATTAGAAACCATACTGATAATTATACAATGTGACTAAATTCACATTAGAAACCGTACAGATAATTATACAATGTGACTAAATTCACATTAGAAACCGTACAGATAATTATACAATGTGACTAAATTCACATTAGAAACCATACTGATAATTATACAATGTGACTAAATTCACATTAGAAACCGTACAGATAATTATACAATGTGACTAAATTCACATTAGAAACCATACTGATAATTGTACAATGTGACTAAATTCACAATAGAAACCATACTGATAATTATACAATGTGACTAAATTCACATTAGAAACCAGACTGATAATTGTACAATGTGACTAAATTCACAATAGAAACCATACAGATAATTGTACAATGTGACTAAATTCACATTAGAAACCATACTGATAAATGTACAATGTGACTAAATTCACATTAGAAACCATACAGATAATTGTACAATGTGACTAAATTCACATTAGAAACCATACAGATAATTGTACAATGTGACTAAATTCACATTAGAAACCATACTGATAATTGTACAATGTGACTAAATTCACATTAGAAACCATACTGATAATTATACAATGTGACTAAATTCACATTAGAAACCGTACAGATAATTAAACAATGTGACTAAATTCACATTAGAAACCATACAGATAATTGTACAATGTGACTAAATTCACATTAGAAACCATACTGATAATTGTACAATGTGACTAAATTCACAATAGAAACCGTACAGATAATTGTACAATGTGACTAAATTCACATTAGAAACCATACTGATAATTATACAATGTGACTAAATTCACATTAGAAACCGTACAGATAATTATACAATGTGACTAAATTCACATTAGAAACCATACTGATAATTGTACAATGTGACTAAATTCACATTAGAAACCATACTGATAATTGTACAATGTGACTAAATTCACATTAGAATCCGTACAGATAATTATACAATGTGACTAAATTCACATTAGAAACCATACTGATAATTGTACAATGTGACTAAATTCACAATAGAAACCATACTGATAATTATACAATGTGACTAAATTCACATTAGAAGCCATACTGATAATTGTACAATGTGACTAAATTCACATTAGAAACCGTACAGATAATTATACAATGTGACTAAATTCACATTAGAAAGCATACTGATAATTATACAATGTGACTAAATTCACATTAGAAACCATACTGATAATTGTACAATGTGACTAAATTCACATTAGAAACCATACTGATAATTATACAATGTGACTAAATTCACATTAGAAACCAGACTGATAATTGTACAATGTGACTAAATTCACATTAGAAACCGGACAGATAATTGTACAATGTGACTAAATTCACATTAGAAACCAGACTGATAATTGTACAATGTGACTAAATTCACATTAGAAACCGTACAGATAATTATACAATGTGACTAAATTCACATTAGAAACCAGACTGATAATTGTACAATGTGACTAAATTCACATTAGAAACCGTACAGATAATTATACAATGTGACTAAATTCACATTAGAAACCATACTGATAATTGTACAATGTGACTAAATTCACAATAGAAACCATACTGATAATTATACAATGTGACTAAATTCACATTAGAAACCGTACAGATAATTATACAATGTGACTAAATTCACATTAGAAACCAGACTGATAATTGTACAATGTGACTAAATTCACATTAGAAACCGTACAGATAATTATACAATGTGACTAAATTCACATTAGAAACCAGACTGATAATTGTACAATGTGACTAAATTCACAATAGAAACCATACAGATAATTGTACAATGTGACTAAATTCACATTAGAAACCATACTGATAATTGTACAGTGTGACTAAATTCACATTAGAAACCATACAGATAATTGTACAATATGACTAAATTCACATTAGAAACCATACTGATAATTGTACAATGTGACTAAATTCACAATAGAAACCAGACTGATAATTGTACAATGTGACTAAATTCACATTCGAAACCATATTGATAATTGTACAATGTGACTAAATTCACAATAGAAACCAGACTGATAATTGTACAATGTGACTAAATTCACAATAGAAACCATACAGATAATTATACAATGTGACTAAATTCACATTAGAAACCATACTGATAATTGTACAATGTGACTAAATTCACATTAGAAACCGTACAGATAATTATACAATGTGACTAAATTCACAATAGAAACCAGACTGATAATTGTACAATGTGACTAAATTCACATTAGAAACCATACTGATAATTGTACAATGTGACTAAATTCACATTAGAAACCGTACAGATAATTATACAATGTGACTAAATTCACATTAGAAACCATACAGATAATTATACAATGTGACTAAATTCACATTAGAAACCATACTGATAATTGTACAATGTGACTAAATTCACATTAGAAACCGTACAGATAATTATACAATGTGACTAAATTCACATTAGAAACCATACAGATAATTATACAATGTGACTAAATTCACATTAGAAACCATACAGATAATTGTACAATGTGACTAAATTCACATTCGAAACCATACTGATAATTGTACAATGTGACTAAATTCACATTAGAAACCATACAGATAATTGTACAATGTGACTAAATTCACATTCGAAACCATACAGATAATTGTACAATGTGACTAAATTCACATTAGAAACCATACTGATAATTGTACAATGTGACTAAATTCACATTAGAAACCATACAGATAATTGTACAATGTGACTAAATTCACATTAGAAACCATACTGATAATTATACAATGTGACTAAATTCACATTAGAAACCATACAGATAATTGTACAATGTGACTAAATTCACATTAGAAACCATACTGATAATTATACAATGTGACTAAATTCACATTAGAAACCATACTGATAATTGTACAATGTGACTAAATTCACATTAGAAACCGTACAGATAATTATACAATGTGACTAAATTCACATTAGAAACCATACTGATAATTATACAATGTGACTAAATTCACATTAGAAACCGTACAGATAATTGTACAATGTGACTAAATTCACATTAGAAACCATACTGATAATTATACAATGTGACTAAATTCACATTAGAAACCGTTCAGATAATTAAACAATGTGACTAAATTCACATTAGAAACCATACAGATAATTGTACAATGTGACTAAATTCACATTAGAAACCATACTGATAATTGTACAATGTGACTAAATTCACAATAGAAACCGTACAGATAATTGTACAATGTGACTAAATTCACATTAGAAACCATACTGATAATTATACAATGTGACTAAATTCACATTAGAAACCGTACAGATAATTATACAATGTGACTAAATTCACATTAGAAACCATACTGATAATTATACAATGTGACTAAATTCACATTAGAAACCGTACAGATAATTATACAATGTGACTAAATTCACATTAGAAACCGTACAGATAATTATACAATGTGACTAAATTCACATTAGAAACCGTACAGATAATTATACAATGTGACTAAATTCACATTAGAAACCATACTGATAATTATACAATGTGACTAAATTCACATTAGAAACCGTACAGATAATTATACAATGTGACTAAATTCACATTAGAAACCATACTGATAATTGTACAATGTGACTAAATTCACAATAGAAACCATACTGATAATTATACAATGTGACTAAATTCACATTAGAAACCAGACTGATAATTGTACAATGTGACTAAATTCACAATAGAAACCATACAGATAATTGTACAATGTGACTAAATTCACATTAGAAACCATACTGATAAATGTACAATGTGACTAAATTCACATTAGAAACCATACAGATAATTGTACAATGTGACTAAATTCACATTAGAAACCATACAGATAATTGTACAATGTGACTAAATTCACATTAGAAACCATACTGATAATTGTACAATGTGACTAAATTCACATTAGAAACCATACTGATAATTATACAATGTGACTAAATTCACATTAGAAACCGTACAGATAATTAAACAATGTGACTAAATTCACATTAGAAACCATACAGATAATTGTACAATGTGACTAAATTCACATTAGAAACCATACTGATAATTGTACAATGTGACTAAATTCACAATAGAAACCGTACAGATAATTGTACAATGTGACTAAATTCACATTAGAAACCATACTGATAATTATACAATGTGACTAAATTCACATTAGAAACCGTACAGATAATTATACAATGTGACTAAATTCACATTAGAAACCATACTGATAATTGTACAATGTGACTAAATTCACATTAGAAACCATACTGATAATTGTACAATGTGACTAAATTCACATTAGAATCCGTACAGATAATTATACAATGTGACTAAATTCACATTAGAAACCATACTGATAATTGTACAATGTGACTAAATTCACAATAGAAACCATACTGATAATTATACAATGTGACTAAATTCACATTAGAAGCCATACTGATAATTGTACAATGTGACTAAATTCACATTAGAAACCGTACAGATAATTATACAATGTGACTAAATTCACATTAGAAAGCATACTGATAATTATACAATGTGACTAAATTCACATTAGAAACCATACTGATAATTGTACAATGTGACTAAATTCACATTAGAAACCATACTGATAATTATACAATGTGACTAAATTCACATTAGAAACCAGACTGATAATTGTACAATGTGACTAAATTCACATTAGAAACCGGACAGATAATTGTACAATGTGACTAAATTCACATTAGAAACCAGACTGATAATTGTACAATGTGACTAAATTCACATTAGAAACCGTACAGATAATTATACAATGTGACTAAATTCACATTAGAAACCAGACTGATAATTGTACAATGTGACTAAATTCACATTAGAAACCGTACAGATAATTATACAATGTGACTAAATTCACATTAGAAACCATACTGATAATTGTACAATGTGACTAAATTCACAATAGAAACCATACTGATAATTATACAATGTGACTAAATTCACATTAGAAACCGTACAGATAATTATACAATGTGACTAAATTCACATTAGAAACCAGACTGATAATTGTACAATGTGACTAAATTCACATTAGAAACCGTACAGATAATTATACAATGTGACTAAATTCACATTAGAAACCAGACTGATAATTGTACAATGTGACTAAATTCACAATAGAAACCATACAGATAATTGTACAATGTGACTAAATTCACATTAGAAACCATACTGATAATTGTACAGTGTGACTAAATTCACATTAGAAACCATACAGATAATTGTACAATATGACTAAATTCACATTAGAAACCATACTGATAATTGTACAATGTGACTAAATTCACAATAGAAACCAGACTGATAATTGTACAATGTGACTAAATTCACATTCGAAACCATATTGATAATTGTACAATGTGACTAAATTCACAATAGAAACCAGACTGATAATTGTACAATGTGACTAAATTCACAATAGAAACCATACAGATAATTATACAATGTGACTAAATTCACATTAGAAACCATACTGATAATTGTACAATGTGACTAAATTCACATTAGAAACCGTACAGATAATTATACAATGTGACTAAATTCACAATAGAAACCAGACTGATAATTGTACAATGTGACTAAATTCACATTAGAAACCATACTGATAATTGTACAATGTGACTAAATTCACATTAGAAACCGTACAGATAATTATACAATGTGACTAAATTCACATTAGAAACCATACAGATAATTATACAATGTGACTAAATTCACATTAGAAACCATACTGATAATTGTACAATGTGACTAAATTCACATTAGAAACCGTACAGATAATTATACAATGTGACTAAATTCACATTAGAAACCATACAGATAATTATACAATGTGACTAAATTCACATTAGAAACCATACAGATAATTGTACAATGTGACTAAATTCACATTCGAAACCATACTGATAATTGTACAATGTGACTAAATTCACATTAGAAACCATACAGATAATTGTACAATGTGACTAAATTCACATTCGAAACCATACAGATAATTGTACAATGTGACTAAATTCACATTAGAAACCATACTGATAATTGTACAATGTGACTAAATTCACATTAGAAACCATACAGATAATTGTACAATGTGACTAAATTCACATTAGAAACCATACTGATAATTATACAATGTGACTAAATTCACATTAGAAACCATACAGATAATTGTACAATGTGACTAAATTCACATTAGAAACCATACTGATAATTATACAATGTGACTAAATTCACATTAGAAACCATACTGATAATTGTACAATGTGACTAAATTCACATTAGAAACCGTACAGATAATTATACAATGTGACTAAATTCACATTAGAAACCATACTGATAATTATACAATGTGACTAAATTCACATTAGAAACCGTACAGATAATTGTACAATGTGACTAAATTCACATTAGAAACCATACTGATAATTATACAATGTGACTAAATTCACATTAGAAACCGTTCAGATAATTAAACAATGTGACTAAATTCACATTAGAAACCATACAGATAATTGTACAATGTGACTAAATTCACATTAGAAACCATACTGATAATTGTACAATGTGACTAAATTCACAATAGAAACCGTACAGATAATTGTACAATGTGACTAAATTCACATTAGAAACCATACTGATAATTATACAATGTGACTAAATTCACATTAGAAACCGTACAGATAATTATACAATGTGACTAAATTCACATTAGAAACCATACTGATAATTGTACAATGTGACTAAATTCACAATAGAAACCATACTGATAATTGTACAATGTGACTAAATTCACATTAGAATCCGTACAGATAATTATACAATGTGACTAAATTCACATTAGAAACCATACTGATAATTGTACAATGTGACTAAATTCACAATAGAAACCATACTGATAATTATACAATGTGACTAAATTCACATTAGAAGCCATACTGATAATTGTACAATGTGACTAAATTCACATTAGAAACCGTACAGATAATTATACAATGTGACTAAATTCACATTAGAAAGCATACTGATAATTATACAATGTGACTAAATTCACATTAGAAACCATACTGATAATTGTACAATGTGACTAAATTCACATTAGAAACCATACTGATAATTATACAATGTGACTAAATTCACATTAGAAACCATACTGATAATTGTACAATGTGACTAAATTCACATTAGAAACCGGACAGATAATTGTACAATGTGACTAAATTCACATTAGAAACCAGACTGATAATTGTACAATGTGACTAAATTCACATTAGAAACCGTACAGATAATTATACAATGTGACTAAATTCACATTAGAAACCAGACTGATAATTGTACAATGTGACTAAATTCACATTAGAAACCGTACAGATAATTATACAATGTGACTAAATTCACATTAGAAACCATACTGATAATTGTACAATGTGACTAAATTCACAATAGAAACCATACTGATAATTATACAATGTGACTAAATTCACATTAGAAACCGTACAGATAATTATACAATGTGACTAAATTCACATTAGAAACCAGACTGATAATTGTACAATGTGACTAAATTCACATTAGAAACCGTACAGATAATTATACAATGTGACTAAATTCACATTAGAAACCAGACTGATAATTGTACAATGTGACTAAATTCACAATAGAAACCATACAGATAATTGTACAATGTGACTAAATTCACATTAGAAACCATACTGATAATTGTACAGTGTGACTAAATTCACATTAGAAACCATACAGATAATTGTACAATGTGACTAAATTCACATTAGAAACCATACTGATAATTGTACAATGTGACTAAATTCACAATAGAAACCAGACTGATAATTGTACAATGTGACTAAATTCACATTAGAAACCATATTGATAATTGTACAATGTGACTAAATTCACAATAGAAACCAGACTGATAATTGTACAATGTGACTAAATTCACAATAGAAACCATACAGATAATTATACAATGTGACTAAATTCACATTAGAAACCATACTGATAATTGTACAATGTGACTAAATTCACATTAGAAACCGTACAGATAATTATACAATGTGACTAAATTCACAATAGAAACCAGACTGATAATTGTACAATGTGACTAAATTCACATTAGAAACCATACTGATAATTGTACAATGTGACTAAATTCACATTAGAAACCGTACAGATAATTATACAATGTGACTAAATTCACATTAGAAACCATACAGATAATTATACAATGTGACTAAATTCACATTAGAAACCATACTGATAATTGTACAATGTGACTAAATTCACATTAGAAACCGTACAGATAATTATACAATGTGACTAAATTCACATTAGAAACCATACAGATAATTATACAATGTGACTAAATTCACATTAGAAACCATACAGATAATTGTACAATGTGACTAAATTCACATTCGAAACCATACTGATAATTGTACAATGTGACTAAATTCACATTAGAAACCATACAGATAATTGTACAATGTGACTAAATTCACATTCGAAACCATACAGATAATTGTACAATGTGACTAAATTCACATTAGAAACCATACTGATAATTGTACAATGTGACTAAATTCACATTAGAAACCATACAGATAATTGTACAATGTGACTAAATTCACATTAGAAACCATACTGATAATTATACAATGTGACTAAATTCACATTAGAAACCATACAGATAATTGTACAATGTGACTAAATTCACATTAGAAACCATACTGATAATTGTACAATGTGACTAAATTCACATTAGAAACCATACAGATAATTGTACAATGTGACTAAATTCACATTAGAAACCAGACTGATAATTGTACAATGTGACTAAATTCACAATAGAAACCATACAGATAATTGTACAATGTGACTAAATTCACATTAGAAACCATACTGATAATTATACAATGTGACTAAATTCACATTAGAAACCATACAGATAATTGTACAATGTGACTAAATTCACATTAGAAACCAGACAGATAATTGTACAATGTGACTAAATTCACATTCGAAACCATACTGATAATTATACAATGTGACTAAATTCACATTAGAAACCATACAGATAATTGTACAATGTGACTAAATTCACAATAGAAACCATACTGATAATTGTACAATGTGACTAAATTCACATTAGAAACCGTACAGATAATTGTACAATGTGACTAAATTCACATTAGAATCCATACTGATAATTGTACAATGTGACTAAATTCACATTAGAAACCGTACAGATAATTGTACAATGTGACTAAATTCACATTAGAATCCATACTGATAATTGTACAATGTGACTAAATTCACATTAGAAACCGTACAGATAATTGTACAATGTGACTAAATTCACATTAGAATCCATACTGATAATTGTACAATGTGACTAAATTCACATTAGAAACCGTACAGATAATTGTACAATGTGACTAAATTCACATTAGAAACCATACTGATAATTGTACAATGTGACTAAATTCACATTAGAAACCGTACAGATAATTGTACAATGTGACTAAATTCACATTAGAAACCATACTGATAATTGTACAATGTGACTAAATTCACATTAGAAACCATACAGATAATTGTACAATGTGACTAAATTCACATTAGAAACCATACTGATAATTATACAATGTGACTAAATTCACATTAGAAACCATACAGATAATTGTACAATGTGACTAAATTCACATTAGAAACCATACTGATAATTGTACAATGTGACTAAATTCACATTAGAAACCATACAGATAATTGTACAATGTGACTAAATTCACATTCGAAACCATACTGATAATTATACAATGTGACTAAATTCACATTAGAAACCATACAGATAATTGTACAATGTGACTAAATTCACATTAGAAACCATACAGATAATTGTACAATGTGACTAAATTCACAATAGAAACCATACTGATAATTGTACAATGTGACTAAATTCACATTAGAAACCGTACAGATAATTGTACAATGTGACTAAATTCACATTAGAATCCATACTGATAATTGTACAATGTGACTAAATTCACAATAGAAACCATACTGATAATTGTACAATGTGACTAAATTCACATTAGAAACCGTACAGATAATTGTACAATGTGACTAAATTCACATTAGAAACCATACAGATAATTGTACAATGTGACTAAATTCACATTAGAAACCAGACTGATAATTGTACAATGTGACTAAATTCACATTAGAAACCATACAGATAATTGTACAATGTGACTAAATTCACATTAGAATCCATACTGATAATTGTACAATGTGACTAAATTCACATTAGAAACCATACTGATAATTGTACAATTGTACAAATCAGAAAAGATTGTGGGATGAGGGGAAGGTGGGATGTTAGAAGGTGGATTAAGGTAGGAACATATCGTCATCCTCTATGGTTTCAGACCCACTGCTGGCCAAGGTTTCACTTGTGGTGGCACCAATGATTGCCAGCACCATCTGCTCCACAGAGCTGAGGCCATGCAGCTGTGCCTGTCCCCCACTGGTTAGGTGCTGCTGCTTGCATTTCTGCACACCTTGTCCTGCAAGAGAGAGGGAGGTGTGTCGGTGAATGTGGTGAAATGTTTTTGGGTGATGTGCCTGTCACAGTTGAATAGCTGGAAGTGTGTGCAGGCTGTGAGATGTGAGTGTGATGTTTGCAGCAGTGCTGAGTATGTGAGGATGAGGTGAGGGTATGAATGTTAGGTAAGAGTCTTGATTGAAAGAGATTGTTGGTAGGTATGTGAAGGGGGCAATGGTGTATTGAGCAGCGTGTGAAGCCAGTGGTTCATTTGTAAAGCATATGAAGATGAAAAAAACACCTGCACCAAGGTCTCTGGTGATGCATTGGAGAACCTTGGAGCATGCTGCCTTGCCTGTTTCACAATTTCCACCTCCTCCTTCTGATCGTAAGCACTTCCACAGCGGCTTCCAGCACCTGCTGCAGTCAGAATGCTCCTCCCCTTTAAGAGGTGCAGGCTAGCTTTACCACGCATGACCTGGAGCCCCCTGCTGAGACATGCAGCCAATCAGCAGCCCGCATAACGATGCCACTACTATCATTTAAATTAGCAGACTATACAGAGTTTGCATGCTGCCTGCATCGCTACGAATGTACACAGGTTAATCACACATTGTGATCCTCGTGCCTGATTACCAGCCTCATCCAAACGTTCCCCTCACCTCTTTGACCACGGAGGTAATTTTATGGAGGTGATGGGATCTTGGCCACCGGCCGGAGAGCCGGCAAGAGACCTGCGTTGCCTCCTCTGGGAAGGCCCACTGGTATTACGTGCCAATCAGGCACTTGAGAGATCACCAGTAGGCCTTCCCCGGGATCAGGACCCTGGGGATGGGAAGTCCCATCCACCGAAAGCTGTCAGCCAATCAAAGACCGGCTGCTCTTTTACTCAGCAGCGCCACCGGCCAGGCAGTGGCTGCTGCTAGAATATACACCCACCGTGGGGCTCAGGATTGCAGAATGACCCAGGCCAGAGGGAGTGATGGCTGGGTGGTGTGCGGTTTCGCAGGGTGGGCGTCAGGGGGAAGCGGGGTGTAGTGGGGTCGGCAGCAAAGGCATGTGTTTGGCTATCAGCAGCACCCGCCCCACTTCCCGATGCCGTGTCCCTTGATCAGGCAATGAGTGCCTTTTACTGAGGGACCCTCCCCACCCCCACCCCCGGGAGACTACAAGCAAACCCACATGGGTTTGCATGTCGTGCTCCGTGCAGGAGACAGGCTCGTCCGCCGCTGGGTTAATACCAACGGCAGCGGGAAGAGGCCCTTAATTAGGCATGAATTGCCCATTAAGGGCCACAATTGGCTATGGGGCGGAAAGGCCGGCTATGGGGCGGAAAGGCCGGCCATGGGCCTTCCCACCACAGAATTAATTGGGGTGGAAGTGGAAAGATGGCAGGGTCCCCACACACCACCATCTGCTCAATTAAATGCCACCCCCCCCAACCTGCAAACATAAAATACCTCCCCATGTTTTTGATCACTCCTCTGAATATTAACTTCTTTGATTTGGTATCTATTTGTTCCTTAAGCCTCTGTGCAGCATCTTGTTGGTTTTTAAAAAAAAAAATGCAAGTAATGTTTCTGCCACTGCAGACTGACATTTAAATCTATGCAATACAATATGTGAACAAAAATGTTGTTTCTATGCAGGACCTGGCTCGCTGGAAGAATCGGAGGAGGAGTGCCTCCCAGGACCTTATCAAACGGAAAGAGGAACGAGATATTGTGGAAAAAATAATGAGTGGAGAGCGCAGTTCATCAGAAAGGCGGAAGAGCATTAAAACATACAGAGAAATTGTGGAGGAAAAGTATGTAGTTTGGATATAATATTGTTCTAAACTGATCTTGTCGTTCATTGTGAGGAATGTTTGCCAATAACTGATACTATGGGATGAATTTTAATCACAAAAAACGAGGGGGTTTGGGACAGGTAGGCTATTAAACTGTTATAAGTCTGAATCCTGACCCCACTCGTCTCGAACCTACCCACCTCCGGTTTTAATGGAGGCCTGGTGTTGGCGACCAACCCGCTTGTAGGAGGCAGATTGACAATTTAAACATTGGCCGGAATTTTACGCCCCCGCCTCAGGAGTGGGCTGGTGACAGGTGTGTGGGGGGCGGGGGGGGGAGGTGCGTAAAATTGAGTGGGAGGTGGGGGGTGCCATTCCCGACGCCCACCCACCCTCGCTGCAATTTTACGAGGGGCAGCTGTGGCAAGAAATGGCCCATCTGCCCCAGGCCACTTAAGGACCTTAAATGCCCAATTAACTGCCACTTAAGGGCCTCCCCCTGTCACTGCTGGTATTTTACCATATTACTTGAGCCACGAAATATTTAACGCCTACACTTTCTGCCGGCGGCTCAGGCCCCCAGAATGCTGCCAGGTTAAACCTGGTGGCCTCCTTGCGGGTTGGGGGGGGCCATCCTGATGGGGCACCCTGTGCCCCATGGAGGGCCCCTCCATGGCCCAACTGCCCCCACTGAAATACATTATCCCCACCAACCGACCCCGTCTTGCCTCACTGTGGCCCAACCAATTGTCGCTGGCGATCCCCACAAAATTATCTTTTTTCCAGGGCCGGTGTCCCTCTTGCTCCCTTCCCTGGCTGGAGTCCCAGCAGTGGCCACCGCTCCCAGTCGTGCTGCTGGGACTGAGAGCGGCCGGGCCACTGATTGGCCAGCAGCTCTAAGAGGTGGAACTTCCTGCCTCAGATGGGCGGAGGTCCTGCCCAAGGCCAATTAAAGCCCTGGGCCACATAAAATCGTAGCATTGCTTGCAGGCCCAGCGGAGGCAGGCTCACCCCCGACTTTTGGGCTGGTGGACGGGGCCTCCCATCCAATGTAAAATTCCGGCCATTGTAATATTTCCACTTACCTGTTGGATCCAGCTTCACCAAATTCCGCAATTGGGGACGCTGTGCCGATCCTTCTGATCTCCCTCCGACCTGCCCCTGGGGCCTAGGATCTCCTTCTGACCCTTCAGGCCTCTGCTCCCCTGCTGCCCAGGCCTCCAATCCCTCAAGCCTCTGATCCCCGATCATGCTGGGATCGGACCTCCGTTTCCCCCTCCGCCCACTCTTCACAGGGATTGGCTCCCCCCTGCACCAGCATTGAACCCTACATCGGGATTGAACCCCCTGACCTCAGGACCAGACTACCACCCAGAATTGCCCCCCATCCCCCATGATCGGAGCCCCCAGAACTGGACCTAGCTGGTCCTGCAATCTATCTTCTCCAGTGTTCCTTACCCGACTGGAAGTTAAGCCTGTCAATAAACTCCACAGCGTGTGGGGAAATTCTGACTTTCGGGTTTCTCTCTTGCTAGTGGCCCACTCTGTCCCACCGGCCCCACCAGCCTTGTGCCTGACAGGTCAATAGTTTTAAATTTCCCCCATGAATCTGGTTTGTGTAGCAATGTTGTAAAGCCAATGCAACCAGCGGCTGAAGGTAAATGGCTGATATAGAACATAGAACAGCACAGCACAGTACAGGCCCTTCGGTCCACGATGTTGTGCCTGATATTTTAATAAATGGAGGTAACGGTGAGACTTATGTTACAGATCCATAAAAAAACTATGAAAATATAACATTCTGCTTGTAGACAATATACCGCTATCCAGCGATAACATTTTAAACTATTATTCAAAATTTGATATTTTTGGGTAAGATTTCCTTCAGGCTCAGTAGTTTGGATCTTGCAAGATTAACTCATTCCTTCACCTTCAAAATCCAGAAAAGATTTTCTTCAAGTCCAATTCTTACAAATTGTTAGTTTTTTTCAGTCTGGGCCTTCTGCACAATTTGTGTCCTTTGGTACCTGTGACAACTTCTTGAATTGATCTGACATTAAAGCAGGCTTTAAACACCCTCTGACCAGCAGCAATGAGTAGGCAGCGGAGTTGAAATCAAAGTGGTCAACTTACTGCCTTGTTCCCATCCCACCACCATATTTCCCAGTGCCATCTGTTGGACGGCCTCCATAATGAGACAGGACCATCATCAATCCAAGTATACATAGGACTCGATTCAGTTTCAATGGCTGTTGAGAGGACTGTTTATCATGGGCTGGTGTTTTATCCGGGCGACGGAGATATTGACCACCGGCAAAAGCACCGCCGAGAACCCCGCGTTGCCGCTTCAGTGGGAGGCCCGCTGATTCAAATGCCAATTAGGGACTTAACTGGTCAGCAGTGGGCTTTCCACGGGATCAAGGACCCCGGTGTCGGAAGTGCCGACCTCTGAGAGCTACCAGCCAATCATTGCTGCCAATGGAGCACCCTCCTGACGCTGGACCCAGGCCACAGGTAGGTCAGGGCAGGAGAGGTCTCACTTGATAGGGGGTTGCGGGGTAGAGTGTGCAGGGAGGTCGGCAGCAAGGGCACGGGAGTGGCTCTCAGCGAGCACCTCTCCTCCTCTTCCTGATGCCGTGTCCCTCGATCAGGCACTAAGTGCCTTCTAATGAGGACATCCTCCCCTGCTCCAGAGCCAGCAACCAATCCGCAAGGTTTCTCGTTCGCGCTTCCTGTGTGGCGACAGGCCCACCCGCCGCTCGGCTAATTGCAGCGGAGGCAGGGTGAGGCCCTTAATTGGGCATTAATTGCCCACTTAAAGGCCTCAATTGTTGGCAGGGCTGGAAGGCCATTCACAGGCCGTCCCACCCTGGAATAAATTTTGAGGGAGGCGGGAATTTGGCGGCTCCTTCTGAACCTCCTGCTGGCCACCATCCCACCTGATTAAATGCCCTCCCTGCCTGCAAACCCGCTGCGGGGGAGAGCATAAAATTCCCCCCATGGGTGTTTCGCTCAATGAAACCTTGTGGGCAAGAGAAAAAGGCCCCAAAAGGTAAGTATTCAAATAATTTTTGAGGGGCCAGAAGGAGCAGGAATGCTCCCCTAGGTTCCACCAGAAGAATGTGGGCTGCTCACTCCCTGTGATTTACCCCCCAAACCCTGGATTTGTATTTCTGTGAGCCGGGTTAGCTGCTGAGCCACCTTATATTGTGCTGGCTTGAAGCTGGCGAGCAGCAGTGGAATAGCCATTCAGGGCGTGCAGTTAACCCTGTTTATGGTAATGAGGTGTGGCACTTGATACTGCAGGTATTAGGCAGCTGACCCATCTGCTCTTCTGGCTGACCATCCAGTAGTTAAAACCACCCTTAAATGTCTTACTGAATTATACCTGACTATTGTCTCACCATTTCAAAATTTGAACCAATCTCAAAAGTAAGAAAAAAGCTCAATAAATGCATTATTGAGAGTAAAGCCTGGCTCGGGTATAAAATTGAAACCGAACTCGGGCCCGGCCTGACAACAGTCAACCTGAACCCGACCTGGCCCGACACACGTAGTTGGGTTTGGTCGGGTAGCCAGGCTTTACTGCAGAGTGCGGATTCCGGACTGCACGTTTCCTGCCTTGACGTCCTGAATGGTCATTTGAAGATTACTTCCCGGAGCAAGGCAGGACTGTCCATGTCCAGCCCGACCCAACCCGATCCTGAATGCTGGACCTGGAAGAGAAACCCGACCCGACCTGAACCCGACACATGTCGTTGGCTCTGGTTGGGTTCGGGTCGAGTAGCCACACTTTAACTGAGAGACCCATAGCATAAATAAAGTAGAAAGTAGTGGTAATAGCCAATAATTTAGCCAGTCTTTTATATAAAATCTTCTGTATTGTACTGCAGTTTGGTAAATTTTGCTACGCAATAGGCCTTAATGGGACTATCTGGACATGAGTTTGGTCCCTAAACCACTGCAAAATCTGCAATACACCCAGTGACCCACAAAGACAAGATACTTGTGTATACTTTTATAGCTCTGCTGCAGAGAGTGAATCCTATACTGTACTTAGCACTGGACTATAAAATCAAATAGTTATGTTCCTGATGCAGTGCCTACAGTACTTTTTTTCTGCAGGATTAGGAAGTGGGTGGGGAACTTTTTAATGTAGACATTAAAGTTCATGGGACAGTAAAATTGGATAGGGCGTCTGACCCAAACCTACCCTGTTCTCACTGGGCAGCTCAGGTTAAACTAGACTGCTTCATTTCATACATCAAAATTGACTCTGAGAAAGGCTGGTTATAAAGTGAAATATTTACACCTTTTGTTATGGTTCATTATATTTGGAATTGCAGGGAATGCAGAGAAAATGCACTCCAAGAAGCATATAAGAATGCAAGGACCCCAGAAGAGGCTGAAGCCATTTTGAAAAAATATTCACAGAGATTTATCATCAGTGAACCTGTTCTTGAAAAGTTGGCGATGCCAAAATTCCTGGAGAGAAGTCAATCTGTGGATTCAGATACTCCATCCTCACCAACAAAAGATCCTAATTCACTGAAATACTTACGACAGCAATCATTGCCTATCCAAAAATACACTGCCACAGTTGAAGCAATGATCATTCCCAGCAGCCAGTTGCAGACTAACTTTTCTGCAGCAGTAATATCCCCGACCAGAACTGTTGCTGCTAAGGCAGTGCCGATTTTGATCCCCAAGCCTTATTCACAACCAAAAGATTCACAGATGGTGCTGAAATCATTTAAGGTAAGAAGGAGCCCTTGAAGCCAAAGTGGACTGAACACTATTCAGATATTAGTCTCTCCATTGCGTAAAGATAGTTATTAAATCGAGTCAATGCCAACTAAACCATGGAGAAGATTTCTTCTACAGGCGATTTATAATAAAATAGTAAATCTGTTCTTCATAAGCAGGTGCACAATTTTATTAATTCCAGATATATGTTAATGACCTGTACTTAGGCATCCAGGGCCCACACCCTTACCCCATCGCCAGGGCCTGCCAAATGATCCCAGAGACCCCAACATCACTTACCTCTCCTGGGGTCTCCAATGTTTCGGTACTACAGAGCCTCCTACTGTACCGGCAGTGGTCACTGCCTCCAATGGCCCTACAGGTACTGGAGAGCTGCTAGCCCTCTGATCAGCTGGCAGTTCCTGGAGGCAGGAGATTATCCCATAAAGGAACAGCGCCCCTGATGGTGGGCATTTAATTTCTGCCTGCCGTGAAATTGCACCAGGGGTCCAATGGAGGGCCGAGGCAGGGTGTCCCCCACAACCTTCTGGCCCGCTGCCAGGATCCCCATTGCCAGAACAAAATTCTTCGTAGATAGTCAGTTGTTCTGATCGGGAATGCACTGCCCAAAAGGGTAGTAGGAGCAGATTCAATAGTAACATTCAAAAAATAATTAGATAAATACTTGAACGGAACAAATTTACAGGGCTGTGGGGAAGGAGCAGGGGAGTGGAACTAATTGGATAGCTCTATCAAATTCTAAGATTATATGATCACACCCATCAGTGCTCCCTAGCATTCACTCGGCTAGAGTTTGTGACATCAGGGCGGGGAGGGCACTTCATTAGCACCACAACAGTGTCTCATGTGCCTGCCAACCCTATGTTGCCAGGCACTCTGAATAAATGCATATATTTGAAAGTGTTGCCCATGAACAGTTTGTATCAACATTCACAGCAAAGAAGTGAATGTTGATATGGACTATGATCAACCATATTGATTCCAATAAAGTTAGAATAGAATTATGGAATCATAGAATAGTACAGCTTAGAAACAAGCTGTTTGGCCCATCGATTTTGTGCTGGTGTTTTTCTCCACATTAACCAGCTAATATAAACCCAGTCTCATGCTCAGGTGAACCTCAGCTATTGTCTACTGGCTGCCTGCCATTTCAATAGAGTTTGCAACAGAAAGCATCCATGGGAAACAACAGATATTTCAAGTGGCCACACTTGAGATTCCTTTTTTGAACTGAAACAGATATAAAAACAATTTGCATTTGGCCTAAATAAGTGTAATTTCATTTAGAAAAAAATATATGGCTTTCTTCACACTATCAATTACATTTTAGGATCACTGTTATTTGGATTTTAAAAAGAAATGATTTACAATTTTTTGACATTTAGGCTTTTTATGGTAAATAGCTTAGCGCTGAAAGAACTTATGCAATTTTCTATAAATTTCTGTGTTACATTCTGTATACCACAGGAGTCTTATCTGCATTGCTTTGAATGTTCTTTTCTAGTATGATAACTTTTAGAAATGTTTAGTTTTGTGTTTCAACAGAACTTTACAACTGAGGAATTAACATCTGATCTGAATTATTTTCTTTATGTATATGTAGAAAGATGGAAAGATTAGAATAAATGGAGATACCAGCCCAACATTTACCAGAGTTGAAGAGAAGGAGTCCACATCTGCAATATCTGCCCCAACCCTTTCAAAATCACAGATGTTTGAAGGTGTAGCAAGAGTGGACAATCCCCCACTAAAATCTCAGACAGATAACAACTGTCATGTGTCCAGACTTGACAAGGTGGTTTCTTCAACCAGAAATGACCTACAGACTGAAGACACAGAACAGGTACGTACACACTTTACCTTTTGTAACCAGTGTCTCATGTCACTGTACTGCCAGTATTGCTTTACAACAATGCTGGAAACAGGTTACCTGCTCAGCAATAACCTGCTCACTGACGCTCAGTTTGGATTCTGCCAGGGCCACTTGGCTCCTGACGTCATTGCAGCCTTGGTCCAAACATGGACAAAAGAGCTGAATCCAGAGGTGAGGTGAGAGTTACTGCCCTTGACATCAAGGCAACATTTGGCCTGGTATGGCATGAGACTTCATGGGATCTGGAGTCAATGTTGACGCCTCCCAGGGCAACTCCCGACTGACTGTACACCACCTCTGCTGGTGGATAGGGCAGACCCACGGATGGTGATGGTGGTGTCAGGAAAATTGTCTGTAAGGTTTGATTCCGTGAGTATGACTATGTGAGGCTGTTGCTTGACTAATCTGTGGAACAGCTCTCCCAACATTGGCACAAGCCTCCAGATGTTAGTAGGGAGGACTTTGCAGGGTTGACAGGACTGGGTTTGCCATTGTCGTTTCCAGTGTCGAGCTCGATGCCGGGTGGTCCGTCTGGTTTCATACAAGGTATAGAACCTTGGTTAGACTGCACCTGGAGCACAGTGTGCAGTTTTGGTCCCCTTGCCTTAGGAAGGATATTATTGCCATAGAGGGCGTGCAACGAAGGTTCACCAGACTTGTTCTGGGATGGTGGGACTGTCCTATGAAGAGAGATTGGGAAAATTGGGCCTGTATTCTCTAGAGTTTCGAAGAATGAGAGGTGATCTCATTGAAACCTACAAAATACTTAAAGACATAGACAGGGTAGATGCAGGTAAGATGTTTCCCTGGTTGGGGAGTCTAGAACCAGGGGACACAGTTTCAAAATAAGGGGGAAGCCATTTAGGACAGAGATGAGGAGAAATTTCTTTATTCAGAGGGTGGTGAATCCTTGGAATTCTCTACCCCAGAGGGCTGTGGAAGCTCAGTCATTGAGTATGTTTAAAGCAGAGATTGACAGATTTCTAAATACGAATGACAGAATCACAGAATAATACAGTGCAGAAGAGGCCCTTCGGCCCATCGAGTCTGCACCAATGCATTAAAACACCTGACCTGTCTACCTAATCCCATTTGACAGCACTTGGCCCATAGCCTTGAATATTATGACGGGCCAAGTGCTCATCCAGGTACTTTTTAAAGGATGTGAGGCAACCTGCCTCTACCACCCTCCCAAGCAGGGCATTCCAGACCGTCACCATCCTCTGGTTAAAAAAGTTCTTCCTCAAATCCCCCTTAAACCTCCCATCCCTCACCTTAAACTTGTGACCCCTCGTAACTGACCCTTCAACTAAGGGGAACAACTGCTCCCTATCCACCCTGTCCATGCCCCTCATAATCTTGTACACCTCGATCAGGTCACCCCTCAGTCTTCTCTGCTCCAGTGAAAACAACCCAAAATTTTCCAACCTCTCTTCATAGTTTAAATGTTCCATCCCAGGCAACATCCTGGTGAATCGCCTCTTCACCCCCTCCAATGCAATCACATCCTTCCTATAATGTGGCAACTAGAAATGCACACAGTACTCCAGCTGTGGCCTTACCAAAGTTCTGTACAACTCCAACATGACCTCCCTGCTTTTGTAATCTATGCCTCGATTGATAAAGGCAAATGTCCCATATGACTTTTTCACCACCCTATTGACCTGCCCTTGGCAAACAGGATTAAGGATAATCCCAAGGCTTTTTATACGTATAGAAAGAGCAAGAGGGTAACTAGGGAAAGGGTTGGCCCACTCAAGGACAGAGAAGGGAATCTATGTGTGGAGCCAGAGGAAATGGGCGAGGTACTAAATGAGTACTTTGCATGAGTCTTCACCAAAGAGAGCCGAGGGAAGGGAGTGTAGATAGTCTCAGTAATCTCATTATCAAAAAGGAGGAGGTGTTGGGTGTCTTGCAAAGCATTAAGGTAGATAGGTCCCCAGGGCCTGATGGGATATACCCCAGAATACTAAGGGAGGCAAGGGAAGAAATTGCTGGGGCCTTGACTGAAATCTTTGCATCCTCATTGGCTACAGCAGAGGTCCCAGAGGACTGGAGAATAGCCAATGTTGTTCCTTTGTTTAAGAAGGGTAGCAAGGATAATTCAGGAAATTATAGACCGGTGAGCCTTATGTCAGTGGTAGGGAAATTATTAGAGAGGATTCTTCGGGACAGGATTTACTCCCATTTGGAAACAAACGAACTTATTAGCGAGAGGCAGCATGGTTTTGTGAAGGGGAGGTCGTGTCTCATTAATTTGATAGAGTTTTTTGAAGAAGTGACAAAGATGATTGATGAAGGAAGGGCAGTGGATGTTATCTATATGGACCTCAGTAAAGCCTTTGACAAGGTCCCGCTTGGCAGACTGGTACAAAAGGTGAAGTCACACGGGATCAGAGGTGAGCTGGCAAGATGGATACAGAACTGGCTCAGTCATAGAAGACAGAGGGTAGCAGTGGAAGGGTGCTTTTCTGAATGGAGGGATGTGACTAGTGGTGTTCCGCAGGGATCAGTGCTGGGACCTTTGCTGTTTGTAGTATATATAAATGATTTGGAGGAAAATGTAGCTGGTCTGATTAGTAAGTTTGCGGACGACACAAAGGTTGGTGGAGTTGTGGATAATGATGAGGATTGTCAGAGGATACAGCAGGATATCGATCGGTTGGAGACTTGGGTGGAGAAATGGCAGATGGAGTTTAATCCGGATAAATGTGAGGTAATGCATTTTGGAAGGTCTAATGCAGTTGGGAAGTATACAGTAAATGGCAGAACCCTTAGGAGTATTGACAGGCAGAGAGATCTGGGCGTACAGGTCCACAGGTCACTGAAAGTGGCAACGCAGGTGGATAAGGTAGTCAAGAAGGCATACGGCATGCTTGCCTTCATTGGTCGGGGCATAGAGTTTAAAAATTGGCAAGTCATGCTGTAGCTGTACAGAACTTTAGTTAGGCCACACTTAGAATATTGCGTGCAATTCTGGCCGCCACACTACCAGAAGGAGTTGGAGGCTTTGGAGAGGGTACAGAAGAGGTTTACCAGGATGTTGCCTGGTCTGGAGGGCATTAGCTATGAGGAGAGGTTGGATAAACTCGGATTGTTTGTCACTGGAACGACGGAGGTGGAGGGGCGACATGATAGAGGTTTACAAAGTTATGAGCGGTATGGACAGAGTGGATAGTCAGAAGCTTTTTCCCAGGCTGGAAGAGTCAGTTACTAGGGCACATGGGTTTAAGGTGAGAGGGGCAAAGTTTAGAGGGGATGTGCGAGGCAAGTTCTTTACACAGAGGGTGGTGAGTGCCTGGAACTTGCTGCCAGGGGAGGTGGTGGAAGCAGGTACGATAGCGACGTTTAAGAGGCATCTTGACAAATACATGAATAGGATGGGAATAGAGGGATACGGTCCCCGGAAGTGCAGAAGGTTTTAGTTTCGGCAGGCATCAAGATCGGCGCAGGCTTGGAGGGCCGAATGGCCTGTTCCTGTGCTGTACTGTTCTTTGTTCTTTGTTCTTTGTTCTGCCTTCAGAGGTCTATGGACAAACACGCCAAGGTCCCTTTGTTCCTCGGAACTTCCCAGTGTCAGGCCATTCATTGAATACTTCCGTGTCACATTACTCCTTTCAAAGTGTATCACCTCACACTTTTCAGCGTTAAATTCCATCTGCCACTTTTCTGCCCATTTGACCATCCCGTCTATATCTTCCTGTAACCTAAGACACTCCACCTCACTGTTAACCACTCGGCCAATCTTTGTGTCATCCGCGAACTTACTGATCTTACCCACCACATAGTCATCTATGTCGTTTATATAAATGACAAACAATAGGGGTCCCAGCACAGATCCCTGTGGTACGCCACTGGACACTGGCTTCCAGTCACTAAAACAGCCGTCTGTCATCACTCTCTGTCTCCTACAGCTAAGCCAATTTTGAATCCACCTTATCAAGTTACCCTGTATCCCAGGTGCATTTGCTTTCTTGATAAGTCTCCCATGTGGGACCTTGTCAAAGGCTTTGCTGAAATCCATGTAAACTACATCAACTGCACTACCCTCATCGACACACCTGGTCACATGCTCAAAAAATTCTATCAAATTTGTTAGGCATGACCTCCCTCTGACAAAGCCATGCTGACTATTCCTAATCAAATTTTGCCTCTCCAAGTGGAGATAGATTCTCTCCTTCAGAATTTTCTCCAATAGTTTCCCTACCACTGACATGAGACTCACTGGTCTGTAGTTCCTTGGCTTATCTCTACAACCTTTCTTAAATAGTGGGACCACATTAGCTGTTCTCCAGTCCTCTGGCACCTCCCCCGTGGCCAGAGAGGAATTAAAAATTAGGGTCAGAACCCCTGCAATCTCCACCCTCGCCTCCCACAGCATCCTGGGACACAGGACCTAGAGATTTGTCCACTTTTAAGCCTTCCAAAACCTCCAATACCTTGTCATGCCCTATGACAATTTGCGCAAGAACTTCACAGTCTCTCTCTCTAAGTTCCATATCTACATCCTCTTTCTCTTGGGTAAAGACAGATGTGAAGTATTCATTCAACACCCTACCAATGTCCTCTGGCTCCACCCACAAATTTCCCCCTTGGTCCCGAATGGGTCCTACTCTTTCCCTGGTTATTCTCTTCCCATTGATATACTTATTGAATATCTTGGGATTTTCCCTACTTTTACCAGCCAGAGCTTTCTCATATCCCCTCTTTGCTCTCCTAATTGCTTTCTTAAGCTCCATCCTACACTTTCTGTTTTCCACTAATGCTTCCATTGATTTGCTCTCCTTGTATTTGCTAAAAGCCTCTCTTTTCCTTCTCATTGTACCCTGTATGACATGAGGATTGTGTGGGAAAAAGGCATTGAAGTGGATGATCAGCCATGACCATATGGAGTGGCGGGGCAGGCTCGATGGGCTGAATGGCCTACTCCTGCTCTTATGTTCCTATTCCTTTTATTCGACTTTGTAGTGGTTTGATACAACTGAGTGGCTTGCTGGGCAATTTCAGAGGGCATTTAAGAGTCAACCACATTGCTGTGGGTCTGGAGTCAGGTGGAGGCCAGACCAGGTAAGGACAGCAGATTTCCTTCCCTAAAGGACATTAGTGAACCAGATGAGTTTTTACAACAATCAACAATAGTTTCATGGTCACCATTAGGCTACCTTTTAATTCGAGATTTATTAATTGAATTCAAATTTCACCATCTGCCACGGTTGTTTTCGGACCCATGTCCCCAGAGTATTAGCCTAGGCCTCTGACACTTATATCTTATGCAGCAGTTATGTGCTGTTATGTTGATTCTGTTTCATAATAAATCTGTGTCTTTTTCTTACAGGGAGAGCAGCGTGAGCTGCCGATTGCCATTACCACCACTCAACAGCCAAGCACAGAGGAAGAATCTGATTTGAAATCCTGCTGCAATGAGACTGAGAAAGAGACAGTAAAAGATGCAGCTCAAGAAGGTGTGAGGCTCATTTCAAACATGCAGCAAAAATCCCAGCTCTGCTTTGTGCCTTGCTGTGATATAACAGATGCCAGACTTTCCTGAATTCTTTGTTTTAACAGTCTTGCAAGTGAGAGGCTCAATGGCCTTTAAAATGGCATCGTGACTTCGTAATCACATTATGTACACAAAAAAGGTTGTGTGAAAATGTGTGAGTGAAAACGTTTTTTAGAAGACGCAGCTTACCAGCTATAAAACTGCTTTTACCCCTTGGCCCTGATCCTCTGGGCGTCCGGTGGGAAACCAAAGAGTGAAATGCATGAATGCTTCCTGGGACAATCCCAAATCCCGGAACTTCCTTCCTAACTGCACTGTGGGTGTTCCTTCACCACACAGACTGCAGTGGTTCAAGAAGGTGGCTCACCACCATCTTCTCGAGGGCAATTAGGAATAAGCTATAAATGCTGGCCTTGCTAGCAATGCTCACATCCCATGAATGAATTTTTTAAAAAAGCTTTCTTAGAGGCTTGAAGCAAACAGTTGGCATAGTGAGTCGTCTGTCGCAAGTGTGGTCATTAATAGGCTTCAATAAAATGCATTGATTGTTTCAGGTTGGAACAGTACTATGTAGAGAGTAGCAGATTTGTTTCTAATAATTTTATTATCAAGGAAGTGATATCTGATGTAACTCCAGTTCCTTCACTTCTTGTTAATTGTTTCATATGTTTCTCTCTCTCCCTGCCCCAATTCTCAGCTTTAAGCTTTTGTTGCTTTTCTACCCCAGACCCTGTCCTCCTTTGGCAGGGATGAAGAGGCTGGATTATGGCCTTTACTACTATTTCTGTTAATGCTGCCCAATATCAGCAGTTACAGTGTTCAAAAAAAGAATAAGCTACCTTGGAAATCCTTCCTCCCAAACTCGGAGTACTTCACCTTTGTGAATCTGCAAGCTGAGGGCTGGGAGGATGTTGGTTGAGGTCAGTTAAGGCTAGAATCCAAAGACACTCACCCCAATTTGGAGCCTCATGATCTCCCATTATAACTATTGGGTTGCCTGCTCATTACTAATTGCTAAAGAACATAGAATGGCAGAACAGACTCAAGGGGCTGAATGGCCTACTCCTGTTCCTATGTTCCTATTGCAAGTATCTGTCCACTCTGAAAGACAAATTCACTAATTCTGCTTTTATTTTATTGTAGACTATGAAGAAGATCATCAATGGAACTTGGAAACATCAACGGTACACATTGCCCTATCAAACAATGTGGCAATGGGCATAAGGGATGCAATTGATTCCAAAATTCTAACAACTGATGAAGCCTGCTTAAATCCTGAGAAAGAGGAGCCCAGTGAAAATGTACAGAAACAGCTTAAACAAGAGGTAGCCTTTGATTTAATCTTGCGCACTGGTTTCAAAAGTTTCACTTCTTTCTGTATATTTTCAATGTTTTGCTTCATTGCAATATTTTATTGCACTCCAAAACTGCAGTTTTCAATTTTTTTCTGAAAACTTTGACATTAAAGTAACTTTGTAAAGTAAGTTTTAAAACTATTTATGGAGAGAGCATGGAGTTGTATCACCAAGCTGGAAGCCCACTGTTTATTAAATTGTTCTTTTCTCTTTAGGAAGTGAACTTCAATAGATCTCAGTTTTATCTGATACAGTTTAATATTTGCAATGTCACAAGGTCACTCATTGTATTTAACACAAAACAGGCTTTAAAATCGGAGACACTTCAACACGATGAAATAGAAGATGTGTTTGATTCCATTCAAAGGATAAATGAAGTGGAAGAAGAGACTGTAGAAAACAGTCAGTCTATTGATGTTGTTAATCAGCAAGGTAAGACATCAAAAAGCACGGAGAGCATGCCTGCTGTATGGTGAGATGCAGTTAGCTTAAAAGCATAGCACAATAGTCTTTAGTATAATACGTTGCAAAAATGACGAAAAATAGTGTTAGAAACAAATTGCATGAGAAATTGTTTGAATACAATACTGTATTATAAAATAGTGCTTTATTTTCAAACTATACTTCCAAAAAATTATATCTTCTGCAGTACGCCATGGGCTAGAATTTCTGCTCGATTGCGCTGGTTGTTTTTGCGCAATTCTGATAACCGGCGCAAAATAGAATGGAGTTTTACATGCAAGTTGTGTTCAGTGCAACTGAACATCAGTTCAGAGTTTCTGTGATCGCTTATGCTGGTTTTAAAGCCATCATGCTAGATGCATGCCCCAACGACAGAACTGGCCATGGCCCCAGAATAAATTAATCAACATTGGGATTTTCTGCTAATTGCGTCCATTTGCAGGCCTTTGAGGAGGCTCCAAATGTTAAGCTGGATCTTTTTGGTGCTTACGTAGCAAGAAACTTACTACTGCACCCAGTCTTGCTAGAAAATAATTTGTATATTTTTTAAATCACAAAAATAGGGCGAACTCACAAGTGGTGCATTGACACCGTGATTTAAAATGCTTATTTTTTGTGATAAAACCATTTTCAGCTGTTTTTGCAGGATTTGGTTCAGGAGTCACAGAATACCCAAAAAAGGAAAAAGTCATAGGTAGTTTTAAAGTTGCCTATTAAGAAGCAGCGGTTTAAATATGATGATGCATAAGCTAAATAGACAGAAAACACATACGACCAGAACATAACAGGTTAAACGGTTTAGCGATCCTGGATCATACGGTGGGGCAGAATGGTAGTGGCAGTCTCTCCAACTGCTGAGGCAGGTGAGGTGTTGGTGGTCACTTTGGTCAAAGAACAAAGAACAAAGAACAGTACAGCACAGGAACAGGCCATTCGGCCCTCCAAGCCTGCGCCGATCGTGATGCCTGCCGAAACTAACACCTTCTGCACTTCCGGGGCCCATATCTCTCTATTCCCTTCCTATTCACATATTTGTCAAGATGTCTCTTAAACGTCGCTATCGTATCTGCTTCCACCACCTCCCCTGGCAGCAAGTTCCAGGCACTCACCACCCTCTGTGTAAAAGAACTTGCCTCGCACATCCCCTCTAAACTTTGCCCCTCGCACCTTAAACCTATGTCCCCTAGTAACTGACTCTTCCACCCTGGGAAAAAGCTTCTGACTATCCACTCTGTCCATGCCGTTCATAACTTTGTAAACCTCTATCATGTCGCCCCTCCACCTCCGTCGTTCCAGTGAAAACAATCCGAGTTTTTCCAACCTTTCTTCATAGCTAATGCCCTCCAGACCAGGCAACATCCTGGTAAACCTCCTCTGTACCCTCTCCAAAACCTCCACGCCCTTCTGGTAGTGTGGCGACCAGAATTGCACGCAATATTCTAAGTGTGGCCTAACTAAGGTTCTGTACAGCTGCAACATGACTTGCCAATTTTTATACTCTATGCCCCGACCGATGAAGGCAAGCATGCCGTATGCCTTCTTGACTACCTTATCCACCTGCGTTGCCACTTTCAGTGACCTGTGGACCTGTACGCCCAGATCTCTCTGCCTGTCAATACTCCTAAGGGTTCTGCCATTTACTGTATACCTCACACCTGCATTAGACCTTTCAAAGTGCATTACCTCACATTTGTCCGGATTAAACTCCATCTGCCATTTCTCCGCCCAAGTCTCCAACCGATCTGTATCCTCTGACAATCCTCATCATTATCCGCAACTCCACCAACCTTTGTGTCGTCCGCAAACTTACTAATCAGACCAGCTACATTTTCCTCCAAATCATTTATATATACTACAAACAGCAAAGGTCCCAGCACTGATCCCTGCGGAACACCACTAGTCACATCCCTCCATTCAGAAAAACACCCATCCACTGTTACCCTCTGTCTTCTATGACTGAGCCAGTTCTGTATCCATCTTGCCAGCTCACCTCTGATCCCGTGTGACTTCACCTTTTGCACCAGTCTGCCATGCGGGACCTTGTCAAAGGCTTTACTAAAGTCCACAGAGACAACATCCACCGCCCTTCCCTCATCAATCATCTTCGTCACTTACTCAAAAAACTCAATCAAATTAGTAAGACACGACCTCCGCTTCACAAAACCATGCTGTCTCTCACTAATATGTTCGTTTGTTTCCAAATGGGAGTAAATCCTGTCCCGAAGAATCCTCTCTAATAGTTTCCCTACCACTGACGTAACGCTCACCGGCCTATAATTTCCTGGATTATCCTTACCACCCTTCTTAAACAAAGGAACAACATTGGCTATTCTCCAGTCCTCTGGGACCTCACCTGCAGCCAATGAGGATGCAAAGATTTCTGTCAAGGCCCCAGCAATTTCTTCCCTTGCCTCCCTCAGTATTCTGGGGTAGATCCCATCAGGCCCTGGGGACTTATCTACCTTAATGCTTTGCAAGACACCCAACACCTCCTCCTTTTTGATAATGAGATGACTGAGACTATCTGCACTCCCTTCCCTAGGCTCATCATCCACCAAGTCCTTCTTCTTGGTGAATACTGATGCAAAGTACTCATTTAGCACCTCACCCATTTCCTCTGGCTCCACGCATAGATTCCCATCTATGTCCTTGAGTGGGCCAACCCTTTCCCTGGTTACCCTCTTGCCCTTTATATATGTATAAAAAGCCTTGGGATTTTCCTTAATCCTGTTTGCCAATGACTTTTCATGACCCCTTTTATCACTCCTAACTCCTTGCTTAAGTTCCTTCCTACTGTCTTTATATTCCACGAGTGCTCCATCTGTTCCTAGCTTTCCAGCCCTTACAAATGCTTCCTTTTTCTTTTTGACTAGGCTCACAATATCCTGTGTTATCCAAGCTTCCTGAAACTTGCCAAACTTGTCTTTCTTCCTCACAGGAACATGCTGGTCCTGGATTCTAATCAGCTGACGTTTGAAAGACTCCCACATGTCAGATGTTGATTTACCCTCAAACAGCCGCCCCCAATCTAAATTCTTCAGTTCCTGCCTAATATTGTTATAATTAGCCTTCCCCCAATTTAGCACCTTCACCCGAGGACTACTCTTATCCTTATCCACAAGTACCTTAAAACTTATGGAATTATGGTCACTGTTCCCGAAATGCTCCCCCACTGAAACTGCGACCACCTGGCCGGGCTCATTCTCCAATACCAGGTCCAGAATGGCCCCATCCCTAGTTGGACTATCTACATACTGTTTCAAGAAGCCCTCCTGGATGCTCCTCAGATGTTCTGCCCCATCCAAGCCCCTAGCACTAAGTGAGTCCCAGTCAATACTGGGGAAGTTAAAATCACCCACCATTACAACCCTGTTACCTTTACATCTTTCCAAAATCTGTCTACATATCTGCTCCTCCACCTCCCGCTGGCTGTTGGGAGGCCTGTAGTAAACCCCCAACATCGTGACTGCACCCTTCCTATTCCTGAGCTCCACCCATATTGCCTCGCTGCATGACCTCTCTGAGGTGTCCTCCCGCAGTACAGCTGTGATATTCTCCTTAACCAGTAATGCAACTCCCCCCCACTTTTACATCCCCCTCTATCCCGCCTGAAGCTTCTAAAGCCTGGAACATTTAGCTGCCAATCCTGCCCTTCCCTCAACCAAGTCTGTGTAATAGCAACAACATCATATTTCCAAGTACTAATCCAAGCTCTAAGTTCATCTACCTTACCTGTTATACTTCTCACATTGAAACATTGGTCCTCAGGATCTTCAGCCTTCTTGAGCTATCCAAAGTGTTCGGCAGAAGCCAGTATAGACTCCACTTTGGGAAGCTCTCGTTCTGTCTGAAGAAGACTGAATATTTCCCTCCCGAGCACCTGTTTATATGCTTTATTTCTCGAGATGGTGGGTTTCCCATGTCAATCACTTGTTCGATTCCAATTTCCCAATCATCAAGGGACAGGTACCAAAAGTAAACCCCTCCCATGCCCATCACTGCCCCTGAAGCTACCTTGTGGCTTCTCGCCCCCCTCAAGTCTAAATCAGGGGACACGATCACTGACCAATGCAAGCAAATGGACCGCTGGGTGGAGCACCACCTAGAACTGTACTCCAGGGAAAATGTTGTCACTGAGACCGCCCTCAATGCAGCCCAGTCTCTGCCACTCATGGTTGAGCTGGATAAACAGCTAACAAACTCGGAACTCAGTGATGCCATTGATTCTCTAGCCAGTGGAAAAGCTCCTGGAAAGGACGGCATTACCCCTGAAATAATCAAGAGTGCCAAGCCTGCGATACTCTCAGCACTCCATGAACTGCTATGCCTGTGCTGGGATGAGGGAGCAGTACCACAGGACATGCGCGATGCCAATATTATCACCCTCTATAAGAACAAGGGTGACCTCAGTGACTGCAACAACTACTGTAGAATCTCCCTGCTCAGCATAGTGGGGAAAGTCTTCACTCGTTTCATTTTAAACAGACTCCAGAAGCTGGCTGAACATATCTACCCTGAGGCACAGTGCAGATTTCGCGCAGAGAGATCCATCATCGACATGCTGTTCTCCCTTCGCCAGCTACAGGAGAAATGCCGGGAACAACAGATGCCCCTCTACATTGCTTTCCCAGATCTCACCAAAGCCTTTGACCTCGTCAGTAGACGTGGTCTCTTCAGACTACTAGCAAAGATCGGATGTCCACCAAAGCTACTAAGTATCATCACCTCATTCCATGACAATATGAAAGGCACAATTCAGCATAACTGTGCCTCATCAGACCCCTTTCCTATTCTGAGTGGTGTGTAACAGGGCTGTGTTCTCGCACCTACACTGTTTGGGATCTTCTCCCTGCTGCTCTTACATGCGTTCAAGTCTTCAGAAGAAGGAATTTTCCTCCACACAAGATCAGGTGGCAGGTTGTTCAACCTTGCCCGTCTTAGAGCAAAGATCAAATTACGGAAAGTCCTCATCAGGGAACTCCTCTTTGCTGACGATGTTGCATTAACATCCCACACAGAGGAATGTCTGCAGAGAATCATCGACAGGATTACGGCTGCCTGCAATAAATTTGGCCTAACCATCAGCCTCAAGAAAACGAACATCATGGGACAGGACGTCAGAAATGCTCCATCCGTCAATATCGGCGACCACGCTCTGGAAGTGGTTCAAGAGTTCATCTACCTAGGCTCAACTATTACCAGTAACCTGTCTCTTACTGCAGAAATCAACAAGTGCATTGGAAAGGCTTCCACTGCTATGTCTAGACTGGCCAAGAGAGTGTGGGAAAATGGCTCACTGACACGGAACCCCAAATTCCGAGTGTTTCAAGCCTGTGTCCTCAGTACCTTGCTCTACGGCAGCGAGGCCTGGACAACGTATGTCAGCCAAGAGCGGCGTCTCAACTCATGCCATCTTCGCTGCCTCCGAAGAATCCTTGGCATCAGGTGGCAGGACCATATCTTCAACGCAGAAGTCCTCGAGGCGGCCAACATCCCCAGCATATACACCTTACTGAGCCAGCGGCGCTTGAGATGGCTTGGCCATGTGAGCCGCATGGAAGATAGCAGGATCCCCAAGGACGCATTGTACAGCGAGCTCGTCACTGGTATCAGACCCACCGGCCGTCCATGTCTCCACTTTAAAGATGTCTGCAAACGCGACATGAAGTCCTGTGACATTGACCACAAGTTGTGGGAGTCAGTTGTCAGTGATCGCCAGAGCTGGCAGACAACCATAAAGGCGGGCCTAAAGAATGGCAAGTCAAAGAGACTTAGCAGTTGGCAGGAAAAATTACAGAAGCACAAGGAGAGAGCCAACTATGTAACAGTCCCGACAACCAATTTTATCTGCAGCACCTGTGGAAGAGTCTTTCACTCTAGAATTGGCCTTTATAGCCTCTCCAGGTGCTACTGCACAAACCACTGACCACCTCTAGGCGCTTACCCATTTTCTCTCGAGACGAGGAGGCCAAAGAACAGGTACCGTTCGTAAACTGCTGCCAGACACTTATCTAGAGAGGGTACAAGGTTCCATCCTATCAGCGTTAGGAATGTTTTGTTTCAGAGCCGGTGCCAGAGTCATGTCCTTGGCAGAAATAACAGGTCTCCGCTGTCCTGTGTCTGTCAGCCCAGCAGACTGCTATAGAATCTTTCTTAATAAGACAGGGAGAGAGCTATTTCTATCATAGTGAACTAATTTTCTTAAGCTTTTATAATGTTATTAGACAACCATTTCTTACAATTGCCACTTCAGTATATCAAGGAATACTTTAAAGCAAAATTTCATTTTTTTTAAATTACATTTTAAAACGCTGCTTAATTGCTGTGGCTCAAGGCAGGTTTTGCGGTTGGCAATATGAAAATGAGTTTGAGTGGTAACTCAAGGAAAAGAAACACTTTTCCAAACGGGTTCAATTTTGGGCACAATTGATCGCAGATTGTGCTCAAAGCAGAAACTCTTCCCCCATATATGAAACTTACCAGTAACCTGATTGAGAATTAAATCAAATTTCTCACTTTGAGATGGACAGATTCAAGTGGCAGGCAACCCTGAACATTGAATCCATGAAGCCAGGTTGAGAATTCCACCGTTTACTGAGCCTGATAGCATTAATCTTTGTAAACAGCACTGCCCAATATATAAACTCTAATAATGTGCAATCTGTGCACTTATATTTATAGAATAAATGTTTAAAATGATAAGATTTAGTGAGTTACAAGTCAATAACACAGTTATAGCATGACATGAGCTGTATCACTGTAGTTTAAGTGCCTTGTAGTACAATGTGAAGCATCAGATTGTGCAGTTATGTTGTTCTCATTCTTTCACACCTGGTATACCTATTGTAAATAACATTACAACATTTCATTCTCATCCAAATAAAAAAGGAACTTACCTTACTTAGGAACATTAGCCTAAAAATTCTTGTTTGCAATATTATCATCTGAACAGTTGTGATTCTGAATTGCCACTTAAAATTGATTATGTGATTTATTTTGATATAAGAAGATTGAATAATACAGTGGATTACTCTGGCAACCTTTAACCTCTGGGATAAAAACAAGAAATGCTGGAACCACTCAGCAGGTCTGGCAGCATCTGTGGAAAGAGAAGCAGAGTTAACGTTTCGGGTCAGTGACCCTTCTTCGGAACTAGAAGGGTCACTGACCCGAAACGTTAACTCTGCTTCTCTTTCCACAGATGCTGCCAGACCTGCTGAGTGGTTCCAGCATTTCTTGTTTTTATTTCAGATTTACAGCATCCGCAGTATTTTGCTTTTATTTAACCTCTGGGATCTTGGCTCAATTCCTGTCTCTCTGATAATGAGTGATGGGGATAGTTTCAATCCAATGTTTCACTAAAAATGGATGTAGGACCCACCATAAAACTGGCCACTAATAACACAAATTGGCACAGATTTTCAAGCATCACTCAGATAAGTGACAAGGATAGCTGGTCTATATGTAATTGTCACAGTGGTGCTGTAGAGGAATGTGCTTATAATTGCTGAGGTTCACTGTGGATCTGACCTATGCCATGGGTGGTCTGGAAGTGCTTGATGCTGACACTGAATATCAAAAGTGGAGAAATATCCTCCCAAAAAATTTTAAAAGACCAAACAAATGACCGGTAGAAGGATTTCTTTGCAAGTACTGAATGACTCAAATGCCTTAAATGTGTATGAATTGTGAAGATCTTTTTTAGAAGTGAAAGAAGAATTGTAACAGACTATGACAAATGCAATACGAACCATTCAATTGGAACTTGTTAGGTTTGAAAGATATTCTAAACTGATTGGGATTGTTGAGTGACCGGTGAGTAGCGGACATTATTTGTAAATTCTACCAGATTTCGAGTTATTGGCAACAACTAGGAGCCAACAACTAATTGGAAAATTTGCAGAAATCTTTGTTTATCCCCCTCTATATTCACAACCTGAAGTGTGGGCCTGTGCCAAATACACTCGGCTGAGCACCCAGGATCTGGGCTGGATTTTATCAGCCCCCTGATGTCAGGGGGTCGTGGCAGGGGGGCCCAGAAAATATCTCCAGGAAAGGCCCGCCACAGGCCTCGACGTCGGCAAGGCCCCGCCCCATTTTACCGGAGGCGGCGAGGCCCTGTGGTGGCACTCCCAGCACTCGGCGACGGAACCTTAATTTAAATAGTCAAATAAATGTTAATGAATGAATAATTACTTACCTCGTCCCAACAGCTGTCCCACGCCAATATTACAGCCAAATGCCGGAACTCCCGTGCCTTCGGATCTCCAATCAGAGTGGGGAGGGGGGTGGAGTCAAGTTTCCAAGATCGCTGGCGAGCTTGAAAAATCCAGCCTCGGTACCTCCCAAAACAATAGGTGTCAGACATTTATTGATTGTTTTAATCCAGAAAGCTAGTTGTTGAAGGATGAAACTGGAGCCAACCTGTAGTCAGTCTTACATTTATTCACTGAGTGAAAAGATTACAAACATATAGCTCCTAACTCAAACCCCCACTCAGCTTCAGTAAGTGTCTCCTGATTTGTGCTTAAGTAAGACTCCAATTAATGCTTCCACCTGCATATAATTAAACACAATTGTCATTGATTACCAAGGCGAGTAAACAAATTGCCTACAGTTATTGTCCCCTATTTTGCAGTCAGTGACGAGGCGATGGCACTTGCCCCTGACCGCAAAGAAAACTGCACACTAACTTTAGGCTATCCTCCTGGCGAAAATGTCATAAAAAAGCTCAGAGATTTTTGAGAGACGTCAACTCCCACGGATTTGAGCAGCATTGGTTAATGCAGTTGCAAACGTCAGAGCCCATAGGGCCATCACAAAATCTGACAAAACTGACAGGAGGATAATGCATACCCACATATTCAGCCTGGATCTTAAAGAGAGGTGAGTAGTGCTTAAGTTTTTTTTAATTTGTTCATGGGATGTGGGAATCGCTGGCTAGGACAGCATTTATTACCCATCCCTAATTGCTGTTAGGAAGGTGGTGGTGAGCTGCCTTCATGAACTGCTGCAGTCCATGTGGGGTATGTATGCCCACAATGCTGTTAAGAAGGGAGTTCCAGGATTTTGACCCAGTGACAGTGAAGGAACAGTGAAATAGTTCCAAGTCAGGATGGTGTGTGACTGGGAGGGGAACATGCAGGTAGTGGTATTCCCATGCACCTGCTGCCCTTCTCCTTCTAGGTGGTAGAGGTCGCGGGTTTGGAAGTTGTTGTCTAAGGGGCCTTGGTGCGTTGCTGCAGTGTATCTTGTAGATGGTACGTACTACTGCCACTGTGCGTCGGTGGTGGAGGGAGTGAATGGTGAAGGTGGTGGATGGGGTGCCAATCAAGGGGGCTGCTTTGTCCTGGATGGTGTCAAGCTTCTTGGGTGTTGTTAGAGCTGCACCCATCCAGGCAAGTGGAGAGTATTCCATCACACTCCTGACTTGTGCCTTGCAGATGTTGGACAGGCTTTGGGGAGTCAGGGGGTGAGTTACTTGGTGCAGGATTCCTAGCCTCTGACCTGCTCTTGTAGCCATGGTATTGATGTGGCTACTTTAGTTCAGTTTCTGGTCAATGGTAACCCCCAGGATGTTGATAGTGGGGGATGCAGCAATCGTATTGCCATTGAATGTCAAGGGGAGATGCTTAGATTCTCTCTTTATGGAGATGGTCATTGCCTGGCACTTCTGGGCGCGAATGTTACTTGCCACTTCTCAGTCCAAGCCTGGATATTGTCCAGATCTTACTGCATTTCTCCATGGACTGCTTCAGTATCTGAGGAGTCGCAAATGGTGCTGAAGATTGTGCAATCATTAGCGATTGCACAATCAGTGATTTCTGACACTGAGAAGATTTTAGAAATCGTGGAACACAATAACTCGCAAATGTTCATGTCACACCTTTCATGCCATCTGATGAACATCCGCATATCTTAACTAGATTGTAACCGTAGGATCATAACAAAATTACGGATGATGATGGCCATTCAGGGCATTTTAACTCATTCAATCAGAATGAACCGACAGTCCTCCCATTGTAGCATCTAATTGTGTCTTAAGCGTTCCAGGATTTTTACCTTCACTAGTCTATGCGGAAGCTCATGCATGAAGTAGAATTTCCTGATATCAGTCCTACATTAGTTGAACCTGTGTTTCCTTATTATATTCCGTCAACTTAATTTAAAGTAATATTTCTGGATTTGCCTATTCCATTGCATTGTATACTTCTATTAGGTCACATCTCAAATGTCTCCATTCTGTGCTAAGTTTCTCTAGACTTTCTATGTAATTCAGACCTATGACAATACGGATCAGTTTCACGGTTCCGCTCTGCCTGAGCATCTTCTTTGTTCTCTGTGACCAGCACTGGACACACTATCCAAGGGGAGGCAGTGGTGTAGTGGTAATGTCACTGTACTAGTAACTCAGGCTACTGTTCTGGGGATATGGGTTTGAATCCCACCATAGCAGATGGTGAAATTTGACTTCAATTAATCTGGGAATTAAAAAGCTAGTCTAATGGTGACTGAAACCATTGTTGTAAAAACCTATCTGGTTTACTAATGTCCTTTAGGGAAGGAAATCTGCTGTCCTTACCTGGTCTGTTCTACATGTGACTCTAGACCCACAGCAATGTTGTTGTCTCTTAAAATGGCCACGCTGTTCAAGGGCAATTACGAACAGACAATAAATGCTGTACAGTCTGATCATGAGTTCCTCTGAATCATGTTTTATTATTTTGGCCATGTAATTCAACATTCTATTGGCTTTGTCAGTTGCTGCTCTGCATTGATTGGAACCATTGAGTGCCAAAACTCCAAGCTTTCTTTGAACTCATCCTTTACTATTTCAACACAATTCATGGAGCATGTGTGTTGCCCATTTTTCCTTCCTATCTGTAGCACTTTACATTTATCTACATTAAATTTCATCTTCATTGTTCTGTCCACTTGCATATTTTGCCTAAATCATTCTGCAATTTCTGAGCTGCCTCCTTCAGTTCCACGAGTTTTGGTATCATCTGCAAATTTGACGAATTTGCACTGAGCTTCTGAATCCAGGACAGTGATGTGAATTAGGTATCCTACTCAGTATTCCCCCACCCCAATATACTCCTTGAACAAGTACCTACAGTTTTCTACCCTTGAGCCAATTACTTTATCTGTACTTGAACCCACACAGCTTTCACTTTAACTAGTAGCTTTTCATGTGCAATTTTATCAACAGCTATTTGTAAGTTTCAATACACATTGTCATTAGGTTTACCATAGTTAACTTCTTCAAAATAAAGTTCAGGAGGTTGGTCAGGTAAGTTTTGCCCATCTAAAGCAGTGTTGAATGTTGTTTACTCTTTTAATCAACTCTGGTACATTTTATTCATTATTACAATTGATTAGCTTACTGTAACAATGTGCATTTGCAGCATATGGTAATGCATCTGAATAACTACTCTCACTGGGTTCATGACCACCTGAGTTTGTCACACTCTAGTAATCAGCTCACATAGTGAAAACCTATTCATCCTCCATACTAAATGTTTCTTGAGTTAAAATCTGTGATCTGCTCCTATAGTTATTTTGTATGCATATATTTTCCTAATATAAAGATTAAAATAAAAGAACAATTTATTATTGCAACAGTAATTGTTAAATATGCATCACAAAATCAGTTGCATAATGCCTTCGGAAGTGTTTTTATACCATCTGAGTGTGTACTGTTGAGACAGTGGTATAACATATATGGTAAGCACCAAAATAGAAATAGCGTTTCTATGGCATAGGAGTAAAATATACACAGATCTGCATACATAATAACATAAATTTTAACTACCTCTATGGGATTACAATCTGCAGCAGGACCTTTGGATCTGTAATTAATTACTTGTCAAAATCAGCTAGAAGAAATGTATTAATGTTACATATTTTTATACATATTTAAGTCTCTGTTATCCAAAACAAATTTATTCTTGTATATTAAATACCCACATTTATAATTTTGTTGTTAGTCATTTCTTATCATTTCTGTTTCCTCTTTTACTTTATTCTGCTACCTACCTTAGTGCCACATAATACTGCCAGTGTTCCGGTTACAGTTCGGAACTCCTGGCGACGCTCAGAGTTTTTCTCACAGCCAGGTAAAAGTTGTGCATAGTAATTGCCTCCTTCTGTTTTGCTTCCTGTACCTGGGAGTGCTTTGGGACACACTAATGATCACATGAGTCACAGTTATTCCCAGATTTTCTAGATTTACCTATCTCATTGTGTGCTGCATAGTTGCCAATGTATACCAATGTGGGGAAAAAGCAGTTGTAAAAGTAGTTTATTAATAGCTTTCTTTTAAAATTAATGTCAATTCATAGGAATTTCAGTAAATTTAAAAAAACAAATTGACCCCTGACAACGCAGCCAAGCGCCGATGTCATCAGTGGCTTCCCAGATGCACGTGTGTGCAGAACAGTTTCTTCCTGCTAGTTAAGTGCTGTGCATGCTCAGCCTACTTCAGCACCTGGCTTGCCAGGACTAATTCGTGCATGCGCTCTAAAATGTCATCGCATGCTGGAATGGGGCCATTCGCTCCTTACCTCTCCGCCACCTTCCCTCAGCTACTCGCTTTCGCCCTCGCCGCTTCCCCTCTCGGCCACTCGCTCCCCGCTACCTTTCATCAGCCACTCGCACCCACCCTTGCCACTTCTCCTCCTCAGCCACTCGTTCCCGCCTTCGCTGCTTCCCCCCCTCCCCCAGCTGCTGGCTGCATGCCTCGCCACTTCCCCCCTCAGCCGCTGGCTCCCAGCCTCATTGCTTCCCCCTTCAGCTGATTGTTCCCCGCCTTGCCGCCCAAAAAAGTGGTGGGGGGCGGAGAACAAGCCTCCGAAGCGGCAAGGCAGGGAGCGAGCGGCCGAAGGGTGACGGGGCAACGCGGGAGACAGTGGCCAAGAAGAGGGAAGTGGCGAGGCCTGGAGCGAGCGGCCGTGGGCGGGTGGGGGTTGTGGAGGGAAGCAGGGAGCGAGTGGCTGAGATGGGGAAGAGGTGAGGGCAGGAGCCAGGGGCTGAGGGGGAGGAGAAGCGGCGAGCAGACAGGCACGGGAGGAAGCGGCGAAGAGAAGCGCGATGGCTTCTATCTGAATTAGAGCCCAGAATCCATTTGCACTGCTGTAACTGTGCAAGAGGATAAGCCACATGAATCTATTTCCAAAACCTATATGTTAGAATAATAGGCATCATACAAAGAGTGAATTGAAAGATGCCTTACAATGAGATTATTTGGTTCTGTATTAGCACAGGTACTGTTGGTGGTGGGATGGAGGTGGTATTCCCAGCCACTGTGGAGATTTGGGTTTAAGGCTGCATTTACTTTTTGTGATAAATTGAGCAGCGCCATCTTGATTACTTGCAGCTGCCAGAGACGTTGCAGACAGTGATGTTTCAGTCGATGAGGCTGTATTTGTGCATATGCTAGGACTGCGCCACCTAGTGGTTGCGTTGTCAGCAAATGCAGCCGTAAAAAAATCTATCAAAGATTAAAACTTGTTAGGTACTACACAGATGGAGTCTTCTGAATAGGACATCATTCCCTTTTATATAAAAAAGTGCCTTTCCCATCATTAGATACAAGACATTGGAGTTGACTAAAAGCTTCTTTAGATTAGAGATACAGCACTGAAACAGGCCCTTCAAGTCTGTGCTGACCATCAACCACCCATTTATACTAATCCTACACTAATCCCATATTCCTACCAAACATCCCCACCTGTCCCTATATTTCCCTACCACCTACCTATACTAGTGACAATTTATAATGGCCAATTTACCTACCAACCTGCAAGTCTTTTGGCAGGAAACCAGAGCACCTGGAGAAAACCCATGCAGACACAGGGAGAACTTGCAAACTCCACACAGGCAGTACCCGGAATTGAACCCAGGTCCCTGGAGCTGTGAGGCTGCAGTGCTAACCACTGCGCCACTGTGCCGCCCTTCTCTAGTACAAATAAGTTTATCTAGCATTTACAGAGAATGCAGAAGTGTCAGCTGCACCACACTTCAACAGCTGCTCTCACTTTAACTCATTTATAAATTGACCATTGTAATTAGAGCCCCACTACCAAAAAAGAGATTCAGTGGTCTTACAATTCTATTCAACATGCTGTAATCTGAATATAATGATTGAATTCAAAAACATTATCACAAAAATTACATTGCTATTACTGTATGATATCCCAACACAACATGGGCATTGCTCTTTGACTACAACATGAGCATCTTTGTTGAGAATAATAACGGTCAGTATTTCTAGGCATCCAGGGCTTTCTGGGAATCTAAGTCCTGGCCAAAACCAGTAAGATAAAAAAAAGGAATTTCAGAAATAGCCTCAACAGTAATAACAATCAAACATTCTCATGCAGATGTGGACAAGGCAACACTATCTGACAATCTTAACTGTTTCTTTTTCCAGTTTGCTTAATAGTTACAAGATAATTGATGCATACATTTTTGTGTAGATTCTTTTTATTTATGAAATCTTATTTGCCTTTTCTTACAATGCCAGTCTGATGCCCTAGGAAGCAGTACCTAAAATTGGTAGAGTTGGCAACTATGTGCATTGCATACTCTTGGGACTTGATTGTGTTCTCCTTACTAATTTGCTTGTTTTCCAACTAAGGTGACCAATAATAAAAGACTTTAAAAAAAATCACAACAGCATGGTGTTAGCACACAAAATTCTCCACAATCCAAGGCTGTGTCCTAAAGTTGCTTAATTTAGTAGCTGCAGAATATCACCGATAGTTGATAGTAAATTCCAGCTCTGTGGCTCACTTCCTGCACCATCACTTGCTGTTCAGTTGTCATTTTTGGAAATCATTTTGTTGGTGGTGGGTCATGTACAATTATCTGGTCATTATGTCCTTTTAATCATTATTTAAGCCTAGAATTCCACCTGTCCATCGATGGTTACAACAGTTGGTGCACAACATGGGGTGCTCCCTGGCGTCCTCCCAATATCTATTCCTCAACTAACACCAAAAACAAATGACCTGCATGGTCATTTATTTCATTGTCGTTTGTGGGACCTTGCTATGTGCAGATTGCCACGTTTCCTACATTACAGCAGTAACCTATCTTCAAAAGTACTTCATTGGCTGTAAAGAGCTTTAGGACATCCTGAGGTTATGAAAAGTGCTATGTAAATGCAAGTCTTTTTTCTTTTGGTGTCACTAATTATGGTAAAATCATAACATTTCACTTTTCTTTTACCGTCCTCATTCATGCTTATCATGATGTTGATTGCGAGCCCCAAAAGCCTCATCTGATGCATCTGCACAACATTTCAAGGAACTGACAACTTCCTAAATGTTCTCCTCTGGCCTGACATCACAGTGATGATTGCTGGCTCTTTATTGGAACTAGTTGTGTTTGGCAGTCTAGTTGGGCATCAACTTATTAGAACAAATAGATTCATAAACCAATTAGAAAATAATTTCCACATTGTCACTACCCCCTGCATGTGGGTCTCCTTCATGGACAGGTGGAAATTCATTCCATGATTGTTAATCCTTTGTAATAAGCCTTTTCTTTACCTTACAGCAGAAATGGAAAGCAGTGAAAATGTAAATGTAAGTATATAACATTATTGATTTATGTGTGTAATGTGATGATGCCTTGAAAGAACAACGGTTCTTGACAGCTGATATCTTCAGTGTAATGTGTGTCATTGTCAGGGTATGCTATTCAATATTGTAATGAAAAATTCTCCTTGATCAGTACAGAATCATTGAGCATCATGTGTATAGAGATATTTTTTAATTTGTTTATTAAGTTGCTGAAGATGCAAACAATTTTAATAACAGAATTGTGAAAAATGATGCCCTTCAAAGACAAGCCATTAATGTTAATTTAAAGCTTCAAAAAAGTTGCAGGATCTGATAATCTTCTAAATAGGATCTTTTTGGAAATTTGAACAATGCAGCATACTGTTATTTTATCATTTGTGCAATTTCTTCATGAACCTCTTTTTAGCTCTTGATGTACCGTTCACAAGTCCTCTCCAATAGGCCATAGGCCAGTGACTGGGTGCTGTGGGATGGACCCTCTGGGATTCCCTCCTTTTCTCCCAGTGGGGAAACAGCTGGCCTCAAGTTTGTTACTCTCCATGATAATTCCACTTTGATGAGGATCTTGTTTTAATGGGGCACTGTATGGAAATCATGGGCTGAATTTTCCCAGCCCTTTGGGGACAGGCGAGGAGATGGGAAGGCTGGCAAAATGGTGGTGAAGGCGTCAGGAGAGGGTGCCCAATGTCTTCCCACCACTATGCCATTTTGCCAGTGGTGGAAAAGGTGGCTGATGGTCCACCCACCTGGAGCCCAATTAAGCCACTTATGTGGCCAAATGAGGGCCCCTTCTCTCCTTTGCTGGCCTATTGCAGGTGGTGGGGGGGGGAGGCAGGAGGAGAGGGCGGTGGGGGGAGGGGGGCTGCTGCCCTGTGGAGAGACCACCAGGTAAATCCTGGCAGCCTCCTAGCAGGTTCTGGGGGGGCGGGGGAGTGTCTCATGGAGGGCCAGCCGGTGCCAATCACTGCCCCTGTGGCAACGGCACCACCTGTCCTCAGTGACCACCTTGCCCCCTTTCCCAGGGCTCGCCTGACGAGCCCTGGTACCCCCAGACCCCATTTACCTGACTTTAAGGGTGCATGGCCATTGATGTGCCATCATCATCCAGGTGCAGCCCCAGCAATGGCCACCTCTCCAGGTGGTGCAGCTAAGGCTGCTGACCCTCTGATTGGGCCAGCAGCTCTTGGGGCGGGTCGTTGTACTTAATAGGTATGACAGCTACAACAGCAGCCTCTTAATTGGCTGCCGCTGGCTATATGTGGTCCTGCTGACTGCCAAAGTGGGATCGCACTTACCCCATCACCACCCCCCACCCTGCTTTCGGCTCATATCTTATTATTCTATGGTACGATGCATTAACACTACCATACTCTTTGCATCATATGTTCAATTATTGTCACAATGGCACTATTTCTGTTCATGATTTAAGCATCCTCTGATCCCTGATTTTGTAGATTATCTCCATTGAATAGGTGCAGAATTATTTTTCTACATGACTAAAGTGGATATTAAGAAGTTTTAATTCTGTGTATTTTAACTTTGAAAATGTGGTACATTTTAGTTGAAATGAAAATCTTCATTGGAGGTTGAGCTCTCAGAAAATTTTTGTATGGCTTTGTATATTGATGATTTGGATGTTTGACTTACAGTGGTCTTATCCATAACATAAGTCTCAAGATCACAAGATGAGGAACGTCCATCTTAGCCTTTCCACTCAGAAAATCTACAGTTTTCCTCCCCATTACAGTATCCATCTGGTTTTATCTTCCCTATTTTAAAATCTGTTCCAAGTTTTGATTGTGTGAAAAAGTTCCTTCTGGCATTGGTCCAAAATTCACTTTCACCAATTTGAACTAAGCCATTCTATTTTCATCCCTTACTTTAAAATTTCCTTCAAATTTACCCATTTAATTTATACCATGTATTGCCTTATTTAATTTATAAGATCATGTCACAGGTTCCTTGTCTCAATTCTCAAAAGCACCAGTTTTGATCACTTTAACTCATAGCTAAACACTCTGATGCTGAAGGTATTATATTTTAGGTAATAAATATTGAGCAGTGAGTGACCTAACGTCTTGAGGTTCTGTAACCTGAACTGGGCAGTTTTCCGTGAACCTCAGTTCCTGGTAGAAACTAGGAACAGCAGACTTCAAAACACTATGGAGGAGAATTTCAGTCCGGGCCCAAGACAGATGTGATATTGGCAGTATGCTCAGGGTGCTCACCCAAGACCAGAGTTGAACTATTTTCAGGTTCAGGCCTCATTTACATTTTTCAGCCAGTTTTAGAGCATGAAAATTGATTGGCTTCTGCACAGAGCAGTTGACATGGAGGGTTTGTTGGGCAGAGGGTTCCTGGACAGGATGGGGGAAGACTGGTCCGGCAGTGGGCCGGAAAATTTTAAAGAAAGAATAGGAAAAATTGAATGTGATGGCAAATAGGTGCACAAGTTCCCCACCAGGACTTCGGCTAGTCACATTTTTCAGGTGAAAAATGGGCAGTCAGCGATTGAAAATACCCCTATGATTTATGTTGATGTTCTGGGAGTATAGAGAATTAGCTCTGCAGCAGTGATTAGATGTTTCGCAATATTTTTGACTACTGAATTGAAGCAACGTATTCATATTGTATTTCAATAAATTGTAATATTAATATCAGTATTAAAATACCTTTTATCTTTATCATTGTGTCTACCCAACATGATTTAAAAACAGCGAGGACCATTCAGTGGAATTAAAAACCTCCGTAACAAACAAAGAAAATGCGGAGTAAAAGTAAAATGTTAATGTTGGATTACATTCTTCAGTGATCGCCCCTTTAGGGATTTTGTGGAGATGAGTCATTATGAGCTCAATTGGAAATTACCTTTGCCCAGGAAAACATAAGTGGAATTATTCTACAACAGACCTACATATCTGAAACTTAAGAGTAAATTTTGAATCCTCCAGCCTGGTGGAAACCAGGCACAGCAGCAGTTAAAATGGAGTGGGCCAATATCCAGCTCCATTTCCACCTTGTGATGATTTCTGTGCCACTGTTTTTCTCGAAAACTGAGGTGCCTCGTATATTTATGCAAATTGGAGTCCTATGCCATACATAAGACTCTGAAGACTTTAAAACTGCCAACTGAACAGGGTGTCCAAATATGAGACCCAAATCGCAGTTGCACAACTTAAGAACACTGCATGCAAGAAGTCAGTTTCACATAGAAGAATGCAATTGCAGCATCTCGCAAATGGATCATACAAGTGTTCATTTTAGTATCATGTTTGAATTGTAAATTTTTCAATATGACATTTGTAAAATATAATTAAATAAAAATTGAAGCCACAGCAATGTTTTGATATTCCAAGGCACTGCATGTGGAGGGATAGAAAGTGGAATTCAATCCATATATACAAATTTAATCAAAAAGGGAATAGTGCCAGAGGACTGGCGAGCACTAACTGTAATCTTTATTTACAAAGGGGGAGATAGAACTCATCCAGGAAATTAAAGATCAATTAGCTTAACTTGGATACTTGAATCTTTTCCAAAAGATGCAATAACAAAACATTCAGAAATCAAAAATATAATTTTAAAAAAGCATGGAATTCTAAAACGAAGATCATGTTCAAGCAACTTGGTTGAATTCTTTGAAGAAATAACAGAAAAAGTAGACAAGGGTAATGCCATAGATATGGTCTGCACGGACTAAAGGTCTGCTACCCAACCTGAACCCAACGGGACCCGACGACATGTGTCGGGTTCAGGTCGGGTCACTCTTCCGGGTCCGGCTTTCGGGCTCGGGTTGGGTCGGACACACATAGCAAGAATTGCAGTTAAGTGTTTAAAGAAAAAAAAACTATCTGAGCTGGGAGTCCGGGACGCCAAAGAAGGAAACTCTGATTCTGTGCAGTGAGCCAGTGAGCGTCTGTCTCTATGACGTTATCATGCTCATGCTGCAGCTTTCTGAAGATTGGGAGTCAGAAGGTAAGTAAAGGGAATTTCAGGTGGTCGGGTCGGGGTCGGGTCGGGTGCAGGAAAATTTGGAGGGACTCGGGCTGGGTCGGGCTCAGGTCCGATGTGGTCCTGTCGGGTTGGGGTTGGGTTTATTTTCCCTGACCTGAGCAGGCCTTTAGCACGGACTTCGAGAAAGTCTTCAGTCAAGTACCACATAAAACTCATGACAAAGATAAGGGCTGAAATTTTACCACCACCACCTGCCCCCCCCCCCCCCCCCCACCCCACAGGAGCAGGCTGGTGGCAGGAGGGGCTGTAAAATTGAGTGGGAGGTGGGGGGTGCTGTTTCCGATGCCTTCCCGCCCCCGCTGCAATTTTACCTGGGCAGCGGCGGTGAGAAACAGCCAGCCCACTTGCCCCAGGCCAATCAAGGTCCTTAAGTGGCCAATTAACTTGCCACTTAAGGGCCTCCTCCCGCCGCAGCTGATACTTTACCACTGGCCACGGGTGCCTCAGGCCCCCAGAATGCTGCCTGGCGGCCTCCTTGTGAACTGGGGAGGCCCTCCTGATTAGGCACCCTGTGCCCCACGGAGGGCCCCCCCCATGGCCCAACTGCCTCCACTGCACAACACTCCCATCACCCCTCCCCCCACCCCACCAAACTGACCCCCCCCCCTCCCCCTTGCCAGGGACCCACTGATTGTCTCCGGCAAGGCCCCAAAAAACTTACCTTTCTTCCAGGGCCAGCGTCCACGATCCTGTTGCGGCTGGGTGCAGTCCCAGCTGTGGCCACCACTCTGGTTGCGCTGCTGGGACTGAGAGCTGCCGGCCTGCTGATTGGTCAGCAGCTCTTGGAGGCGGGACTTCCTTCCTCAGAGGGGTGGAATTCCTGTCCAAGGCCAAGGGCCTGGACCATGTAAAATCCTGACTTTTTGGTTGGTGGTCAGGGCCTCCCACCCAATGTAAAATTCCAGCCAAGGAATCAGGGGCCAGTTAGTAGCAAAGGGTTGTAAGATGGCCATAAACAGAAAATAGGAAAGTGCAGGGAAATTTCCCAGACTGTAGAAAGTGGGAAATGGTGTTTGTCAGGGATCCATGCTAGGACCATTGCTGTTCACAATATACATAAGTGATTTGGAGTCAGGAATTTGAGGTATTCTGCCAATATTTGCAGATAATACCAAATTGGGGTGTATAGCTAATAATGTGGAGAGCTGCACCAAAATGCAGTAAGACATACACACGTTTTCAGAGTGTAAAGGCAAAGACAAATGAAAATCAATATAGTGAAGTGTGAGGTAATTCATTTTGGTAGGTGGAATATGGAGGCCATTTATTCCTTTGAAGGTAAGAATGGGGTAGAGGAGCAAAGAGATCTCAGAATACAGATATGTAAATTGTTAAAAGTAGCAACATAAGTTGATAAGGCCATAAAGAGCACAAACAAAGAACTTGAGTTCATTTCTAGATGAGTAGAATACAAAAGCAGGACAGTAGTGTTAAATTTATTTAGAACCTTGGTTAGCCACATTTGCAGTGCTGTGAACAGTTCTAGTCTCCATGCTACAAAAAGGATATTGAAGCACTGGCGAAGGTGCAGAAAAGATGTACAAGGATGGAAACAGAATTGAGAGACTGCAGCTATGAGGAATTATTCAACAGGTTGTGGCTCCTTTCTCTAGTTAAGAGGAGACCTGATAAAGATCTTTAAAATTATGAAGGGTTTCAAAAGGGTGGGCGTGGAGAAACAGTTTCCACTGGTGGGAGCCCAGAACAAGGGGGTATTAACATAAGACAGCTACTAAAAAGACAAATGAAAAATTTAGAAGGAATGTCTTTATCCAGAGTGGTGAGATAGCATTGACACATTAAGGGGAGATTGGGCATGAGAGAGAAGGGAATATTGAGGCAACAACAGCAAATTGGCCACAATATTCATTCGTATAGCACTGCTTCCAGACTACCTTGTTTCCCTGCCAGTGTTCTTCATTGATATAGGCGCATGCAGCTGCGACCCCTGCGTGCACCCAAACACGTTGAATTGCCGTTATCTTGATGTCACACAGCATAGCCGGCTGAGGTGACACCAGGATTCTAAATTTCGCCAATGCAGGTCCTGGCAACACCTGCGATGTCCATTCATGAAAAAAGTGTGAAGCAGTAAGATGGGCCCTGCAGTCATGTTATTTAAAGGGCCAGGCCCCCTGATGGCAATAATCTAAGGACCTTTTCCAATTGGGAAGTGTCTGAAGTGTTTTGGGAGCTGTTTTAGTCCATTTGCCAGAGAAGTTGTTGCACCCTCACAGGAATGGCAGAGGAGTAGGTGACCTGTCCATACAAAAGCTGCAACGGATATGGGGGCAGCAGAGCCTCTGGGTCTGCAGCATGACAGGGAGATGGAGCAGAGGCTGCCAGAGGGCAAGCTCCACACCATGTCCTCTGCCAACTTGGAGCCGAACTCTGCTGTGCTCCTTGACAGTGACAGGAGGCTGTCTAGCAGGGCAGCCAATGCACCAGCATCTCGGTGTGCTTGCCCATTCAGCACTGTCCTGTAAGCCACCCCATCGAGGTCCTCATCTGAGTCCTCTGCAGCAGAATGTGTCTGGCACCTCACCCTCTGGTGAGCTGGTAAACGAACCATCCTTTACCTTGTGCCTGGTTGTTAGCCCACCCGTGCCTGGTGACTCACCACATTTTGATGCCAACTGTATACCTGTCTGCAAGTGCAGTACCCATATCTGAGCTGATGGCTGTGCGTGTCAGATCATGTGGCACGGTTACTTCATCAGTGATGTGCTGTCGCACTCTCCCTTCCTCCTTGGGCTGCTGTGGCTGTGCAGGTTGCAGTTCCTGGATGTCTGAAAGTGGCAACTCAGAAGGGGATGGTTCTTGTGAGGGAAAGGACTTGGGGTGGGAAGCAAGAGTTCCATGGTCACACCATCAGCAGCTTGTTCATCCTGCCAGATAGCAAAATGAGCATGTGCTGGGAGTTGAGAAGGGGCATTAGGCAGGAAGATGCCATCATCCTCCATGTTTTCAGTGGCATCGGATGTTGTGGATCCCGTCGCAGCTGACCCTATGATGCAGAGAACCATCTCCTCTGTCAGGCTCAGGAGATGCAGAGATACTTGTTCCCCACCAGCGATGTTCTGCTCCCACCTATTGAGCTGAATTTCATGCGGCCATTGAGGGAGGGTCTGATGGTGTTGGTGGATGGAGAATCGTATCGCAACCATTCACCTTGAAATCCGGCGTCATGATGTTGGTTCCGGATTTTGTCTGTGACGGGAAAGCATAATGGCAGCATTGTCACTGCAATGTGACGGGAAACTATTTTAAATTACTGAAATGCTGACTTACTTGCATTTCAATATAATTAATGCTGTTTTAATGATTGGTGCACGATTCTGTGAATGGCGGGCAACAATCGTGTCTTCGGACGGCACCAGGGCGAGAGGCCACATCGCCACTTCAGGTAGGCAGCCTTGAGCATTGCTGCATCAGGAAAGAGGGGGGTTCAGACGTCATTGTGGGACACCATTGCTGCCTGCTGTGCATGGGGTTCTGGGATCCTGGGGGCTCCGCAAGGGGTCTGGAGTCCCGGGGGCTCTGCAAGGCGATCCGGGCTCCTGGGGACTCTGCAAGAAATTCTAGGTCCCAGGGGTTCTGCAAGGGGGTTCAGGGTCCTGGGGGCTCTGCAAGGGGGTTAAGTGTGGGTTTTGGGGGAGGGGGCTGTCACACAGTATAGGGTTGAAAAACTGCTGTGTGATGTGTTTGGTCACTCGCACTACTGGAACAGAGGGTGGGCCATCATCAAGGTTGGGCTCTGAGGTCATCAGCGACTCCGCCAAGAGATCCTCAGTTCCCAAGGCAGGATCGTCTCTGCATCGACAACGCTGTGCAGACCCACAGGTCACCTGGCATGGGCCTCATACACCCTGTACTTCTGGACCCCCATGGCATGATGTGGCACCTCTGAGGGAGGGAGGGCCAAGAGGCAGCTGTGCCTGTCTGTGAAGCTCCACAATGAGAACAGCAGCAGCCAGCCAGGCCAAGAAGGGTCCACCTTCATCAGAACATGTACCGGACTTGGATCAGCTACTTCCAATTGTCCGTGCGCCATTGTCAGCAAGAACTACATCTCTCCGGGGAGGGCGTCAATGACTTACGTGCCCTGCTGCAGGATGAGTTGCGACCTATGGGATTTGTGGGTCACCCTATGCCAGTGGCCCTGAAAATCACTGTTGCATTATAGTTCTACACATCTGGATCATTCCAGGGATCCACTGGAGACATGTGTGGGGTGTTCCAGGCAGCAGCCCACCGCCGCATCAAGGAGGTAACTAATGCCCCATTCAAGAGGGCTGGCAACTATGTGTGTTAGCGGACCAACCCTGACAGTCAGGCCGAGAGGGTCATCAGATTCAGGACCATAGCTGGATTCCCCCAGGTGCAAGGTGTGGGAGATTGCACGTCATGTAGCCATCGAGGCTCCCAAGGACCAGCCAGGTGCCTTCATCAACAGGAAGGGCTTCCATTCAATCAATGTTCAACAGGTCAGCGACCACCAAAAGTGTTACCTACAGGTGTGTACCCACTTCCCGGGAAGCAGCCACAATGCCTACATACTTCCACAGTTCAGGTGGCACAGCTTTTGATGGCCGCCCCCTCCGCTCGCCTTCAGGGATGGATTCAGGGTAGCCAAGGGCGACCCATTGAAGACATGGCTTCTGACGCCTGTGAGGAACCCTCGCACTGCAGCAGAGAAGAGGTACAACACTTGCCACGGCTCCACCCGAGCAACCATCGAGCAGGTCATTGGGCTGCTGAAGGTGAGGTTCCGCTGCCTTGAGCAATCTCGTCGAGCCTTGCAGAATGGGCTGGTGAGTATTGTTGTGCTGGTCTGCTGTGCTCTACACAATCTAGTGCTGCAAATGGGGGAGGCCTTACATGAGGATGAGATGGCTGAGTGAGACTCATCCACCGACGAGGAGGATGCAGAGGTGGGAGAGGGGCCAGCAACAGAGTGAAACACAAAGGAGGCAAGAGATAACCTCATAATGACTCGTTTACAGCCACCCTGGTGTCCATTCACAGACTCACCTTATTGACTGAACTCTGTCGCCTCCACTCCATTTGTGGTCCCTGTCTTGCGGGCAGCTGCAATGTGTGCCAGTGACCATGGGAGACCATATGTTCACGAGGGCCCTCATCACATTGGCATGTTAATGAGGATTGTGATCACATTGGCATTGCTCTAAAGGCGAACGGGGAGGTCAGCAGCTCAGAGTTAACATAATGGAACATTATGGCTAGTTGTTCTTCTTAATACGTTTGCGGGTGCTGCTATGAGGTATGATCCCTGTGACAGCAGCTGGCTGAAGGAAGGCTGCTGATCAGGCTGCCCCTTGACCTGTGATTACTTCAGCCGGTGTCCTCTGGCTGCCTGAGGTCTGGAAAGCCCTGGCTGCCTGAGGGTTTCCTGTACTGGTGGAGGACTCTCCTCAGATGTCAGGCTGCTGGAGCTAGGCTTATTGGCAGAGGGACTGAGAAGCCTGTGTCCAGACTCAGCGCCCTGAGGGGAGCCCCAGATATGGATGGCAGCCTCTCCTCCTTCCTTTGAAGGCTTTCGTGAGCCTCCCTGCTGACCAGAGAAGGACCAGGAATGGGAGAAGCCTCCAGGCTCCTGTTCCTTCTCTCATTTTGCCATTCCTGTGTCGAACTTCTGGCCAAGGCAGTGGTGCGCAGGTCTGCACATACCTGTGGAATCTGGCTCTCCTTTCGATGGAGGAAGCTATGTTCTCACATGCTTGAGACATGGCAACAGTCATGACATGGATGGACTCCTCCATCGTCCACTCATGACTGCGCATGGCCTCTGGTATCTCTGCCAGATGTTGCTTACCTCTCTCTGAAACTCAAGCATACCTTGTGCTGTCATCACTAGAGATTCGTCATCATCCTGTGACTCAGTATGGGCCTGGCCATCCACAGAGCTCCAACTGTCAGAGGCCTCGGCTGTCTCAGCCTCAGCCAGCTGCACAGGCACGTGTGCAGTGTTCTCACCAGCTTGTGACCGTTGTTCTAATGCTAAGCAGGTACCCACCGAGGTGAAAGTATCTGCACTGGTGGAGGGTGCAGGAGGGGCATGGGACGGTGCATCCTCTTCCTCCAGTGGAACAACTGTCCCCCTGTGGCTGCGGACCCCTGCACACGCCGACCTGCATAAGAGAACACAAACACGTGTGGATTAGACTGTGCAGATCTCCTGATGCCAACCAATCATCACTCTCTTATGCAGGGACTCCAGTCTCCCCATCTGATATAGCCCGGCCACCCTGGGTGCCCAGCAGCTCCAATACCTCTTCCTCAGTGGAGGTGAGTGAATACAGATCTGGGAGTCCTCTGTCAGTCTGGGATGTCTGCCTCCTATTATGGACCCTCTTTTCATGCAAGAGGAAGGATGGAGGTAGTAGTGAATGGCAGACAGGTCAACACGACAGTTCTGCTAATGCCAGCCCCTCGTCCCCTACCGGTGGATCTGATATCTCTCATGCTGACACACGCTGTCATGGGAGTTAAGAGAGGTAAGCTATGAAGGAAGGTGGCCTGTGGCTGAGATGCAGCCATGCATCTGTCAGGATGAGATGAAACTCTAGCCCCTCAGCTGTTGTAGTGCTACCCTCCCCATGTTGGCACCCTCCCATGATTAGTATGGAGCACTCAACTTGGCAGAATGCAGGAGATCATTGACCCTCTTCCTACACTGAATCCAGTTGTGTTGGGTGACACCACGGCTGCTGACCTCCTCTGTCATCTCCAGCCAGGCTTGCTTGGTCAGGTGGGAGGACCTCTTTTTGTCATTACTGGGAAAGAGGACCTCCCACCTTTCCCTTGCAGCCTGGAGGAGAACCGTGAGCCACCCTGTGTCTTGCCACAGCCATCATTTTCTGCCCTCCTCGGGTTGGGGGGGTGGGGGGTGGTGGTACAGGAACCAGTCAGGCAGAGTTTTAAGTTGCACAGAGCTGCAAATGACTCTAAGGCAGGAGTGAATGCAGGGCTGGCAAGCCTTTAAATATGGAGCCAGCACCTGCTCTGGAGTTATCTGACCATGTGATTGGAGGGGATCCACGCCTCCACTGTGCAAAATGGCCACCTGCTGCATAATTCTGGTGGGTCGGCCGCCCGCATGATGGATGGGAACGGCACCCTTTTCCAGGGCTGGTGCCGGACCGGCAGTAGGCTTATTAAATTCAGCTCCTTGTGTGCCACCTTGTCCTGCAAGAGCGAAGGCAGAATGTTAGTGATTGGGCGATCTGGCTGCCATAGCTGAATAGCTGGAAGTGTGTGGAGGCAGTGAGAGGTGGATATGAGGCTGGCAGCATTGGTAAGTTTGTGAGGGTGAGGTGGAGTATCTGGATGTTAGGCATGAATCCTGAGTGCCAGGGAGTGCTGCTGGGTGAGTGATGGGTGTGTAATGCATTGAGCAGCATGAGAGGTTGTGGCAGGTAGGAGATGTCATGTGAAGATGCATTTACTGACGTTGACCACCCAGATGAGGTCATTAGACCTCTTGTGGCACTGCTGCCAGGCCCTCAAGTCCAAACTCCCTTCAGAGGGTCATCCTTGAGGGTTTCCTTACAACCCACCCCACGGGACCATGGTGTTTCTCCTGTCCATTTCCAACACCAATGTCTCCAGTGCTGCATCCTTCAGTCTGGATCCCTTTGTATACCCTGATGTTCAGTCTGTAAGAATTTCCGTTGCAGCAATCGTTTTTTCCATCTTTAAGAGGCAGCCTGCTTTTAAGAAAAGACAGGCTGCCTGTATCATGTGGTGTGTAGCAAGGCTGATAGCACCTCTTGCTGTGTGTAGAGCTCACTGACAGCATTCAGAAGAGGAGACTAATGCTGGAGATGCAGGACCTTGTGCCATTATCATTCAGGTGAATTGGGTAGATGGATTTTGTGTCTTACCCATCTTCATCTGATCAGGTGCTGGTGGCCCCCATGCCTAAAAATTGGGGGATGGATTTCTGGCAGCTTATATTTATATAGTGTCTTTAATGTAATAAAACTCTCAAGGCGTTTCACAAGGACGTTATAAAACAAATATAACAACGAGCCACATAAGGAGATATTAGCGCAAATCAAAAGCTTGATCAAAGAGGTAGGTTTTAAGAAGTGTCTTAAAGGAAAAAAACAAGGTAGAGAGACAGAGAGGTCTATTGCGGGAATTCCAGAGCTTAGGGCCCAGGTAGCTGAAGGCACAGCCACCAATAGTAGAGCAATTAAAATCGAGTAAGTGCAAGAGGCCAGAATTAGATGTGCGCAAATATCTCAGAGGTTTGTGAGGCTGGAGGAGATTACAGAGAGAGGGGGGGCAACGCCATGGAGGGATTTGAAAACAAGGATGATAATTTTAATATTGAGGTTTTGCTTGTAGGCCATTGAACACACAGGCGACAGATGAACAGGGCTGAGTGTGGACTGGACATGGGCAGCAGAGTTTTGGATGATCTCAAGTTTATGAAGGCTTGAACATGGGACGCCAACCAGGAGTGTGCTAGAATAGTCAAGTCTAGAGATAACAAAGGCTTGGGTGAGGATTTCAGCAGCAGATGAGCTGAGGCAGGGATGGAGCAGGATGATGTTACAGAGATGGAAATAGGCACGCATATGTGGTTGAAAGCTGATCTCGGGGGTCATATATGACAGAAAGGTTGCAAACAGTCTGGTTCAGCCTCAGACAGTTGCCAGGGAGAGGGATGGAGCTGATAGCTAGGGAGCAGAGTTTGATGTGGGGAGCGAAGGCAATCGCTTCAGTCTTCCCAATATTTGATTGGAGGAAATTTCTGCTCATGCAGTACTGGATGTTGGATACGCAGTCTGACAAATTAGAGATCATGGATGGGTCAAGAGAGGTGGTGGTGAGGTAGAGCTGGGTGTCGTCAGTATAATGTGGAAACTGACCTGTTTTGGATGATGTCGCTGAGGAACAGCATGTGCATGAGAAATAAGAGTGGGCCAAGGATAGATTCCGGGGAGTCACCAGAGGTAATAGTGTGGGAGCAGGAGATTTGGGAAAGAATGGCAGGGATTTGGGAGGCAACAACACATTCAAGGACTTTGGAGAGGAAAGGGAGGGTGGAGATGGGGCGGAAGTTTGCAAAGACGGAGGGCTCAAGGGGGAAGTGGTAATTAGGGTGTGTTGAGACTTGAGTGGAATATAAACACTGGCTTAGAGCAGTTGGGCTAAATGGCCTGTTTTAGATTCTATGTAATTTTATGTGAAGCGTCTAATCTCAGGTGTGCCATCTAGGGGAGACATCATGCATAGCATAGCTGTTTGTGCAATGTTATGGAAGTTATTGATTGAGTCATGCCATGTTTCTCCTTTCTGTCTCCTAGTTGAAGTGGAGGTGGAAACACTGGCACATGCTATATTCCCATTCCTTTGTCAATGCTCAGGACAATAATCACTTCAAAAGTAGGGGGAAAAAAGGATAAGGATTATTGGTGCTCATACTGCTCATGTCTTTTCTAAATACATCTCATAAGCTTTATTGTACGAGAACATTAATTGGATCATAACAATCATGAATGATTGTAGATGTCATGGCTAAAATCTTTCATTATAAAGACCATCTGTTAATGTCCATCATATTTAACAACCTGTCCATTTAAACTTTTTGAAGACAATTTGATTAGTCCTTCCCTGGCTTTAACCTTCTGTCTGCCTTCCTCGGTAGCTGTCATTATTACTCTTGCTTACTGGAAACAGTAACTTAATTAAGATTTCTCAAATCATGAAATAACATCAATCTGTCACACAACTTTTTCTTGATGTGGATTGTTAGATCCCAGTTGCTCCTTTAAATCTCCCTAAGCGTTTTGACCGCTGGTATTGGGATCCAGAAGAAGAACGCAAGCGTCAGGAAAGATGGCAGAAAGAGCAGGAACGCTTGCTCCAGGTACATTAACACAACTTGCATTGACCCTCTGCTACAAAGTGCTTGTTCTGCTGCCGCTTGTGATGTAGGCTTGCATAGATACGGTGCACCCTCAGTTAAGGCTCTTAGCTCTAATCATTCATAAATGTTTTTCACAAGCATGGTTCTGATTAGCTAACCAGAAGACAGTAATGAAAGAGATGCAGTACACCAGTGTTCCGCTCGGCAGATTAGAACCATGAAAAACTGAAATGAAAAGGCTTATAGGATTGCTACAGTAGGGAGCAAATTACTGTAATGCAATAAAATATATTTCTGGAAATTTGATTTTGGTATAAATTTTGTTGAGGTGAGATTGATACTGCTTCCAGTCATTAACTTATTCAATCCAGCCCATCTTCTCCAGTAATTACTTAAGATCAGTATTCCCAGGAAGATTGTTAGAGCATTGGACTATGTAACTTGAATTGAAATGTCAATTTTTACTAATGTTCAAACCCAGTGACTCCCCTGAGATCTAGTATCACTTGTATTGACTGAATCATCTCAGGAATAGAAAACCAGCCAAGGAAACAAGATAGAAGACCTTGTACACACTGTCAATACATCGTTTCACCGACATTTCCACAAAGCGGAATGGGTGCAAGACTGCACAGCAGTCTGAAAGGTACCATTCAGGCCTTCTTCTATGCCAACTAACATGCGTGTGTAATAGAATTTAAAGGGACCGCATACTGAAAAAACTGGCCAAACATAATTAAATTTTGAAGGAAATATTGCTTATGACTTCTCATGTAAGGAGTGACATTGATAACATTCACAAGCACATCCATCGGCTGGACTGACCTGTCTTTTTGACTGAGAAAGACATGAATGTGAGGAGCTAACTTGGTACAGTGAGGATGGGGCAGAAATGATACCAATGTAAAAAAAAATTCTTCCTTTATTAGAAGTACCTTTACATTAATTTAGTTGTTTGGATCCTTTTTATTAATACTCTCACTATTCCACAGTAATGCTAGTAATCGTACAAAGCCGTACTGCCTATAAATATAAAGCTTCATGTTAACAGTAATTTGCTGACTACTGCAGTAGTTAATTGTATTTGCAATTGCATAGGAAGATGAATGTTCAGAAGAATGAGTAATTTTCTAAAAAAGGCTGATAATTCTGCTTCAATAGGAAAGATTCCTACGTAGTTGCCAAATACTTTGTGAGGTGATGGAAATCTTAGCAGTTGAAATTGTGACTTTGTGCATGATCCCCGTTTTTGTCTTTTTCACATAAAATACATCTGTGTTCATCCAGCGTATAGCCGTCATCTTTGCTTAATATATCTTCAAAGTTTTGCCTAGTGTATTATACTTGTGTCAGTGCAAGTGGTTAACCCATCTAACCTGTGAACCCAGTTGATGAAGCATGCTTTCCATGATATTCTCAGTCTCCATGTAAATGGCTGCATGTGTTCTGCTGCTGCTCATAAACTCAACACAGCCAAGAGTAAAGATGTTACTAGACACTGTTGACAGTGAGAGGGAAGTTCCTCTGAGCTATTTTAATCAGTTATACAGAGCAACTGGCTTGTGTCAATTTGTGTTAATTAAATAATTGCTCCTGATTTTCAACAGGTAAGGCGACATGCTTGAGAACAGCATGGACTATTATGCCGAAACTCCACTTATCATCGCAATAACATGACTGTACGGTAGAGGATTAGTGAAAATGGAATCAAATAGAAAGAGTGGCTAATTCCCTGCTTTCCAAACTTTTAACTAGACTGCTTGAATTAAACATTTCACAATATTACAATATGCATTAATCATTTATTACACTTGTTTAAATGAAGATGACTCCTTGCACAGTTGACTCATAATTGCACTCTGATTTGGCCGGGCAAGTCATTCAGTTGTGTAAAATCACTACGAAGAAAAAGTGTCAGTGGTTCAAGACAAAGGCTCAAACCACCTTCTCAGGGTAACTTGGGATGGACAATAAATGCTGGCCTTTCAGTGATGCCCACATCCTGACAGTGAATAAATAACAGAATATGGGCTGATTATACACCTGACTATATAAACCCCAACATACCTTGCAGTGGTCTGAATCTGGAGTTATCTCATCTTTAGAGGTGTTAGTTCTGAAGAGGATACACATGACAATTACAAATATGGGATAATAATTGTAATCTGTTATCTCAATGTATATAAAGGTTTAAAAGCATTTTCTAGTGACAACTCGGCCTGTTCAGGTTTAAGACCACTAAAAGGAGGACTATTAGGTGAGAAGGAAAGCTTTTAGAATTTACCAAAAAAAAGCTAACAATGGAACTGACAAAAAGAACAAGAAACTCTCAGCTGCGATCTCTGGTCAGTGGCTGTTAATTGATATCTGATGCGGTGCTACAATTATCCTCAGCACCCTGGCGGAAGGAGAAGTTAGCCAGAGTTTGCATTCCCGCTTGCTATCTAGTAACTCCTGCATGTATGAGGATAAACTAGGGTTTGGCTGCAATGCTCAATGGTTTATGCTAATATTTGAGGAGTGGCTGTTTGGCTCAGGTACTGAGAGTAGTTGGCACCCATGAAACCCTTTGGAAGAGCAGGGGAGAAGTTGAAAGGAAGAATTAGCACTGAATCACCACATGCAAACTTTGAAAAAGATGCTAACTCTCCACTCTCCCCATGAGTATACTGATGACAGTAAACACTGCCTTCGTTAAATACTCTTGCTGTATGAAGGATGCTGACACAAGTGAGACTCATTAGGCAATGCTATCTCACTTATTCTAGCAGGGCTTTAATTACTATAGACAACACTAGCCTGTCTTTCTCTAAATGTAGTCATTCAAAGTTCAGAGGGAGCCAGAGCACTCTGTCTTACAGCTAGTTTCCCTAGGGATTCAGTTACAATACTACTTAAATCCAGCTCCCCATGGGGGTCAGAACATGTGAATAAGAGATATGGTACAATGTATAGAATGACATAAGTTGATATCTGAGGCACTCAACTATCTCCAGCTATCATAGTGAAGCTAGTACTATGTCACTGCATTGTGAAGCCAACAAATCATGTTGTTATACTAGAAGGAGAAGTCAAATAAATGTGATTCAGATAGTCTATACAATAATTTTCATGCTGAATTCATGGTAGTCCTATTGTAAATTTGACACAATAATGCCAGTATAAGATTGACATTGCATTTCCTGAAACATGAGTTTCCATCCATGCTTCTCCATAAAGTGATTTTCTCATCTCAACTATGAGGAGATCCTTACCACATGTCCCCAATAAACCTCAATATCCTCCTCGAATAGACTCTAATGAACCATAGTTCTTATAATTTTAGTCAAACCTTTCTTGTGCATGGAATTATTTTATGAGGCAGGTTAATTACTAAAAGCCATGCATGTGCTGATGATGTAGGATTTAAACTTTGGTACTCAGTAATCCTGGTCTGTGGCCATGATGCTGTACTAAGACAGTGGGATATGAAAAGTTTCTGCTAACATCTGAGAGCCCGCGTGTGGTTCAATGACAATGGACATCTTTATTTCCAGTTAATCCAAATTCCTATTCTGATTTATATATCGTGATTTGCAGGGCTGAGTGAGGGTATAAATCAGTACATTAAGAATAAACATCATAGAAACACTTTTATGAGGGGTCTTTAACATTAACCGTGATATTTTGTAACATATAATTGCAAAGTTGTGTGAAAGTTATTAAATATTTCTGGGTACTCAACTTATTTTAGGGTGGACTGTACCTGTACTTGTAAGTATATTTTACAGATATTATGTATTTTAAATTTGGTGGTGGCAGTAAGATCGAGTGTGATTAGAATTCTCACTTTAGCTAATGATCTTTTAAGTGGTCTTGCTTGACTGGACTTGCTGTGAAATGCTTAATGCAATTACTGGGAAAGTAATGAACTTTGAATAAGATATGCATTAATTTCATTATAAGCAACAAAGAGATCAATTAATAATTAATCTAACAACAGTTTTCACCAAAGAGACAAAGGCATGCCTCTTTGAGAGGAAGGCTTAGTGGCTGATCTGTTCCTTCAAATTTAATTCCCTAACTGGCAATGGTAAGTGACAGAAATGCTTTACTCGATAACAGGACAGGTACAGAAGGGAGCAAGAAAAACTTCGCCAGGAATGGGAGAAGGCACAAATAGAGGTTGAGGAAGAAGAACGAAGATACCATGAAGAGGTAAGAAGGGAGTCAAATGACTGATTTGCGATATAATGTTATACTGTCAATTTTAGAATCACTTTCTTTTCACCAGAAGAAAAAAAATCCGACTTTATGAGGCCCATACTAATGCTCTGGGGACACGTTCAAATCACAGTACTGCAGCTGGTGAAATTTAAATTCAATGAATTAATTAATCTGAAATTAAAAGCTATTCTCAGTAATGGTGATCATGAAATTATTAGATTGCCATAAAAACCCATCTGGTCCACTAATGTCCTTCGGGTTGGAAATCTGCCATCCTTACCTGGTCTGGTCTACTTGTGACTCCAGACCCACAGCAATGTGGCTGACTCTTAGCTGGCCTCTTAAATGGCCTAGCAAGCCACTCAGTTGTTCCAAACTGATACAGAAAAGTCAAAAAAGAATAAAACTGGATGGATCACCTGGCATCGACCTAGGCACCATAAACAACAATGGCATACCCTGCCCAGTCGACCCTGCAATGTCCTGCTTACTAACATCTGGGGACTTGTGCCAAAGTTAGGCGAGCTGTCCAACAGACTAGTAAAGCAACAGCCTAACATAGTCATACTCAACAAATCATACCTTAGAGCCAATGTCCCAGACACCTCTATCAACATCCCTGGGGGTATGTCCTGTACCACCGACAGGACAGACCCACCAGAGGTGGCGGCACAGTGGTTAACAGTTGGGAGGGTGTTGCCTTGGGAGTCTTCAACATTGACTCTGGATCCCATGAAGTCTCATGGTATAAGGTCAAACATGGAAACAAAGAAATCTCCTGCTGATTACCACCTACCGCCCTCCCTCAGCTGATCAATCAGTATTCCTCCATGTTGAACACCACTTGGAAGAAGCACAGAGGGTAGCAAGGGCATAGAATGGACTCTGGGTGGGGGACTTCAATGCCCATCACCAAAAGTAGCACCACTACTGACCGAGCTGGCTGAGTCCTAAAGGACATAGCTGTTAGAATAGGTCTATGGCAGGTGGTGAGGAAACCAACAAGAGAGAAAAACCTGCTTGACCGCCCTCACCAATCTACCTGTCGTAGATTCATCTGTCCATGAAAGTATTGGCAGGAGTGACCACCGCACAGTCCTTGCAGAGATGAAGTCCCGCCTCCACATTGAGGGTACCATCCATTGTGTTGTTTGGTGCTACCACTGTGCTAAATGGGATAGATTCAGAACAGATCTAGCAGCACAAAACTGGGCATCTGTGAGGCGCCGTGGGCCATTAGTAGCAACAGAATTGTATTCAACAAAATCTGTAACCTCAGGGTCAGGCATACCCCTTACTCTACAATTACCGTCAAGCCAGGGATCAACCCTGGTTCAATTCAATGCAGGGGAGCATGCCAGGAGCAGCACCAGGCATACCTAAAAATGAGGTGCCAACATGGTAAAGCTACAACACAGGACTACATGCATGCTAAGCAGCAGAAGCAGTATGCAATAAAAAGAGCTAAGCAATCGCACAACCATTGAATCAGTTCAAAGCTCTGCAGTCCTGCCATGTCCAGTTGTAAATGGTGGTGGATAATTAAACAACTAACAGGAGGAGGAGGCTCCACAAACATCCTGATCCTCAATGATGGGAGAGCCCAGCACATCAGTGCAAAGGACAAGGCTGATGCATTTGCATCCATCTTCAGCCAGAAGTACCAAGTGGATGATCCATCTCGGCCTCCTCCTGAGGCCTCCAGCATCACAGCCAATACGATTCACTTCACGTGATATCATGAAAGGCTGAAGGTACTGGATACTGCAAAGGCTGTGTGCCCTGACAATATCCTGGCAGTAATACTGAAGACTTGTGCTCCAGCCAAACTGTTCCAGTACAGCTACAACACTGGTATCTAACCGACTATGTGGAAAATTGCCCAGGTATGTCCTGTTTACAAAAAGCAGGACAATTCCAATCTGGTCAATACCGCCCCATTAGTCTACTCTCGATCATCAGCAAAGTGATGGAAGGTGTCGTCGACAGTGCTATCAAGTAGCACTTAAACAATAATAATTTGCTTCCCGATGCTCAGTTTAGGTTCTGCCAGGGCCACTCAGCTCCTGACCTCATTAGAGCTTTGGTCCAAGCATGGACGAAAGAATTGAATTCAAGAGGTGAGGTGAGAGTGACTTCCCTTGACTTCAAAGCAGCATTTGACCGAGTGTGGCATCAGGGCACCCTAGCAAAATTGAAGTCAATGGGAATTGGGGGGAAAACCCTCCACTGGTTGGAGTCATACCAAGCACAAAGGAAGATGGCTGTGGTTATTGGAGGACAAACATCTAAACCTCAGGACATCACTGCAGGAGTTCCTCAGGGTAGTGAACTAGGCCCAACCATCTTCATTGCTTCATTGATAACCTTCTTTCCATGATAAGATCAAACGTAGGAATGTTCGCTCATGATTGCGCAGTGTTCAGCACCATTCGCTACTCCTCAGATACTGAAGCAGTCTGTGTCCACATGCAACAAGACCTGGACAACATTCAGGCTTGGGCTGATACGTAGCAAGTAACATTCACACCACACAAGTTTCAGGCAATGACCATCTACAACAAAAGAGAATCCAACCATCTTCCCTTGACATTCAACAACATTACCATCACTGAATCCCCCACCATCAACATCCTGGGGGTTACCATTGACCAGAAACTTAATTGGACCAGCCATATAAATACTGTGACTATAAGAGCAGGTCAGAGGCTGGGACTTTTGCGATGAGTAACTCACCTCCTGACTCCCCAAAGCCTGTCCACCATCTACAAGGCACATGTTAGGTGTGTAATGGAATACTCTCCACTTGAAGCTTTGAATTACTTGTCTGAACTGACCTTTTCCATACAGCCCTTTGAAAGCTATTTGAATTATTGTGAAAAGGTTCAAATCTTTAGTAAAAAATATGAGCAACTGTGATTCACTTGTCTCCAACTTTACTTTCTCCAGGAGCGTAAAATCATTCAGGAAACGGTGACTCCACTGACTCCACGATCACCAGCATTGTCCGTCCAACTTCCCCCTGAGTGGCTCTCTCTTTCAAAAACTGAGGAAAGCAGGAATTCTGAGCCCACTGAGGGATCCTCCATTGGCTTGGAGAACAAGCAGGTCAACTCGCAGAAACAAATGGTAAGTGTTGCTTAGAGTCTTTTGAAATATTTAGATTCTGTAATATAACTCTAATAATCCTTATAGTGTTACTGTTATCAGGAATACCTCACTCTCTATTAGGTTCCACCCTTATAATGTTGTTTTGGTATTTATGTATTGTTTGTTAACATTTGATAAAATATTATTTCCTTAATCTAAAAGACAAATTGCTAAAACTTTTAACTTGGGAAGAAGGTACATTTTATATCCTGTCATGTTTCTCAAACACATGACAGTTCCAAGAATGTCTTTATACTGCCATGTTGTCAAATGAGATCATCCACCAGGGAATAGATTTCGTCTGATTGCCACTTCTAGCAAACTCATAAATATATTCATCATTTTATTATTTTATTTCCAAGTTCACGATGACACAAAACTAGGTGGGAATGTGTCTTGTGAGGAAGATGCAATGTGGCTTCAAGGGGATTTGAACAGACTTAGTGAGTGGGCAAGAACGGGCAGATGTAATATAATGTGGAAAAATGTGAGTTTATCCACTTTGGTAGGAGGAATAGATGTGCAGAGTATTTCTCAAATGGTAAGAAATTAGAAAGTGCAGATGTACAAAGGGACCTGGGTGTCCTTGTCAATAAGTCACTGAAAGCTAACATGCAATTAAGCAAGCAATTAAGAAGGCTAATGGTATGTTAGCCTTTATCATAAGAGGATTTGAGTACAGGAGTAGTGCAGTCTTGCTTCAATTGTATAGAACCTCGGTTAGACTGCACCTGGAGTACTGTGTGCAGTTTTGGTCCCCTTACTTTAGGAAGGATATTATTGCCATAGAGGGAGTGCAATGAAGGTTCACCAGACTTGTTCCCGGGATGGCAGGACTGTCCTATGAAGAGAGATTGGGGAAACTGGGCCTGTATTTTCTAGAGTTTTGAAGAATGAGAGGTGATCTCATTGATAACCTACAAAATACTGAAAGGGATAGACAGGGTCGATGCAGCTAAGATGTTTCCCCTGGTTGGGGAGTCTGGAACAAGAGGACACAATTTCAAAATAAGGGGGAAACAACTGAGGACCGAGATAAGGAGAAATTTCTTTACTCAGAGGGTTATGAATCTTTGGAATTCTCTACCCCATTGAGTATGTTTAAAGCAGAAATTGACATATTTCCAAATACCAATGACTTAAAGGGATATGGGGATAGTGTGGGAAAAAGGCTTTGAAGTGGATGATCAGCCATGATCGTATTGAATGGTGGAGCAGGCTCGATGGGCTGAATGGCCTACTTCTGCTCCTATGTTCCCATGTTACTAGAGAGAGAAAACTCTGGAAATCATCTAACTATGTTTACCATGTCAGTAATATATAGCAAACAGAGAAAATGTCCCCTTGAGCTTCTCAACAAAAGGAAAGCAATTGTGACATTGGTGGTGTTACATGGTGATGTTATCCTCTGCTCCCGCCTTCCCCAGTCTCTGTATGTGCTTTAAACCTGTTATATCTCCAGTTCTGATGAAAGGTCATTGACCTGAAATGTTAACTCTGTTTCTCTCTACACAAATGCTGCCAGAATTGCTAAGTATTTTCAGCATTTTCTGTTTTTATTTCAGGTTTTCTGCATCCACCGTATTTTGCTTTTGTATTCGATAAATATTGTATATTGTTTTGATCTATAAACTCAATTGTTCCTTTAACTGCTAACAGATGGTGGAAACAGAGAGTTGGCAGGCAGAAGACAAGGGACGAATGCAGGCAGAAGAGGAGTGTCAGCGACAGAAGGAAGAGCAACAAAAGTTGACGTGGGAGCAAATAGAGACACTGGGCCTTAAAAAAGATGAGAATGGACAGCAGGAAAACTGGGATGAAACTGAGAGGAACAAATTGGAGGAATGGCACTCGCAGGAGACAAAACAACTGGGTAAGGCTGCCTCTTCTCTCTGCTGCCTCTGTTCCTTCTTCATGTCATGCTGCAGCCCAAGAACACAGGACCAGATGTAGGTTATTTAGCCCCTCGAGCCTCTTCTGCCATTTAATGAGAGGCTGCATTTGCTGACAATGCAACCACTAGGTGGCGCAGTACTGGCACATGCGCATATGCAGCCTCATCGACTGAAACGTCACTGTCTGCATTACCTCAGGCAGCTGCCAGTAATAAAGATTGCGCTGCTCAATTTGTCACAAAAAATAAATTAAACCCAAACCCCCTCAATGGCAGCGATCACTGCCTCCATCCACCCGCAATAGTACCCCACTCCCTCCTGCCATCGAGCTTCTCTTTGCTGCTCCCTCCTGTGCCCATCTGCTTGCCGTTCCCTTCCTTCAGCCATTCGTTCCCACCCTGAATGCTTTCTCCCTTCAGCCACTCGCTCCCAACCTTGCTGCCTTGGCTGATCGGTCCCCGCTTTTCCCAACTTTGCCCCCGCCAACAGCCACTCGCTCCAGGCCTAGCCACTTCCCACCTCAGCCACTTGCTCCTGCGTTGCTCCATCACCCCTCCGCCGTCTGCTCCCCGCCTTGCCGCTTCAGTGGCTCATTCCCCACCACAGCCCCAACCCCTGCCACTTCTTTGGGTGGCATAGCAGGGAGCGATTGGCCGAGGGGGGAAGCGGCGAGGGCGGGAGTGAGTGGCTGAGGGAAGGCAGCAGTGAGACGGAGAGCGAGCGGTCATGGAGGGGAAGTGGCGAGGCAGGATGAAGCAGCGAGTAGTCGGGAGTGGGAAATTGAAAGCGGCAATTGAAGCGGGGATGGCAGGACGGAGCGGGGTATTGTTCGGGGGAATGGAGCCAGCGATCACAGCTATTGAGGGGTGAGGACGTCATTGCACGATGACATCAGTGCACACATGCACGCATTCATACTGGCAAGCTGGCAAATGTTTGCGTGCACTGATGACGTCCACATTTGCTCTGCACATACTGTGTTGTCAGGAGCCACTCTGTTAAAACGATTATGGCTGATTTGCAACCTAACTCCATATACCCACCTTTGCCCCATATCCCTTAATACCTTTGGTTAACAAAAATTCATTAATCTCCAGTTTTAAAGAGGGACAGCAACTCTAGCACCCTTGACCGAGAACAAGTTTTCAGGTCAGAGCCCTTTCGAATTTATGCCACTTCTTTCTGAGGCCCAGCACCACTCTCTTCTGGCTGAACACAGTATAACGTACTTCCACTAACTCTGCAGCAGCAAATGAAATTCAAAAGTACCTCTTCTGAAAGTTGCATGGCGATCTCTTTAAATAGCGCTACATATATTCAGCTCCGCGTGTTTAAGAGAGGGTGTTAACAGGACCTGCGAGGTCCAAAATGGTAGATCAGGTGTCTAATCTGCGTTAGATTCTGATTGACGTCATAATCTGCCTAATCTGCGTGTTTCCAGTGCACATACGAGTGCCCGCCCCTTCCCCCTATGGGCCACAGTGGAAGTTGTCGGGTTTGGATCCCCGCCTTTTTTTCGTTTCCCAGCTCCCATAATTCCGAAACCAACAGTTTCATTTAATTGAGTTGAAATCATTTTGTAGCTTCAGAAATGAATGACAATGTTCTGTTGTCAATTAATTCATGGGATTCTCATGTATTAAAAACACACACTTTATGTTGATTTCAGCTGCAGGATCCCCAGTAATTGCAGGCAGATCTTGGAATACACAGGAACTTCCTTCATTCCTTGAAGTTCAGAGAAAGCAACAATGGGGGGTTCAGGATGTACTGAAGACTGGGTCTTTGGACAGAAGCTGGGCTCATCAGTCCAATATGATGGAGAGAAAGAAGTGGTTAGTAGTCAAATAATTGTTCTGCCAGATTTCTCCTGAACTACATTTTATATTTGACCTTGTGCACTTTATACCACATTAGTCTAGCAATAAATCTTAAGGTATAAAGGTGTGAAGCTTTGAATTTCCATTGTATATTGAACACTACTCTGTCCCTTAATGATGCCAGAGAAATGTACTGATGCCTCAGGCACAGAAGCTGCAGTTGTGACAGAGTTTAGGCAAATTGAAGTGAAAAAAAATAATTTCAGGTTAGCTATCAGGTATGCCTAAAGAATCTATCCTTGACCACCTCTTCCTTGTCTATTCTTGGTGCCATTATTCAGAGGCATTGGGTCATTTTTCACATATTTACTGATAACACCCAACTTGACCTTTGTACCACTGTTCTTGAATCCTCAGCCATCACTGGCTTGTCTGCTATCAACTCTGGATGAGCAAGGAATTCTTTCAACTAGCTTTTACAAAATTCTGCCACCAACATGTTAACCTGCACTAAGTCCTGCTGATATCTATGCGCTCAACAATCTTCATCAGCTCCCTGTCCACTTGTATATCAATTTCAAAATACTTTTCCTTATCTACAAATCCCTGTATGGCTTTGCTGTTTACTACTTGTGGAACAGGCTAAAGGGACTGAATGGCCTACTTCTGTTGCTATATTTCCATGTAATTCTGCAACCTCATTCAGCCTGTTGCTTCTATGTGAATTCATTCTTCCAATCCCGATCTCAATTGCATCTCTTTCTCTCCACTTCATTTTACGCTGCTATACCTTCAGATATTTTTAGTACCAAACTCTGGTCCTCTATCCCTTTGCCCTCCATCTTGCTACCTCTCAATCCCTGTCAAAGGGTTTTCTCAAAACATATCTCTTTGATCTCACTTTTGGTCACCACCCAATCCTTGAGCCTCTAATCTTCGTTTCAGTTTTCTTCACCACAGTGGAACATCTTGGCACATTTTATTTTGTAAAAGGTGCAGCTAAATTATAAGTGGTTGCTATTACAAGGTTTATACATATACGCTTAGATATATTGGCCCGGATTTCATGGTCAGTGGCGAAGTGATGTTACTTGCTGCTGACCATGAGAAAAGCTGCCCACAAAGATCTAGCGATCACTGTGGTGTAGATTTCCCATTTCTCAATGCCAGTTTGAACCTGGCATCAATTCATGGGAATCTCCAGGCATTCGGCAGCAGTGATGACATCAAGCAGGGTAAGCAGCCAATAACATTGAAGTAATCTCACAAACAGCAAACCAGGAAGTAAAATGTACTGACATCCTTCATTGTTATATATTATAACACCATCTGTAAAGTACAAGGAACTAATTATCTATGAACTAATTGTTATGTGTAAGTGCTCTGAGTGGGGGGGGGGGGGATGGGAGGCCACATTCACGTCTATACTGGAGAGTCATGTGATATGTAACAGAATACCAGCCTCAGGCAGTCCTGTGCCAGAGAGCATGGAAGCTGAATGATTAAAACAAAGAGCTCCAGCCTTTCCAAGTCTAAAGTGTGATTATTTCCAACATACGGGAACCAGAAACAACCAGGAGACGTAATATGATAGCAGCGAATGTCTGTGAGTAAACTAAAACATTTTAAATTAATTTAATGCTAAATTAGATTGGGAAAAAATGATCCAAATTGGTGCCAGAGGGAGATAAAGAAAACCTGTGTGAATTGTTGGAAAACCAGACCCGAAATGTTGGCTGGCACAGCAAGCTACAGCCCATAATGAATTGAGAAGCTGATGATGTCATAGAAGCAATTGAGAAGTTTAAACAAAAGTGCAGATTGACATTCAGTAGTTTCCTAAAAGGCACTAGTGAAGAGGAGAGAGTCAACTGTGGGCAGGAGATAAACGATTAAATTTATTTAACAGCTGGGAGCTAAGTGAAAAGGACAGCAGAAACCCAGACAAAATTTTTGAAAGATTCAGCACCCATCACCAGTCAAAATCAAATCATTGGATCTACCAATATGAATTTCGAGGCCTCAGACAGGAACGAGGCGAGCCTATTGACAAGTTTGTAACAGGGTTGAAAAATGCAGCCAGAAAATGTAAATTTAAAGACACAGATTAAAGGCTAATAGATCAGCTAATTTGGGGTTCTGCACATCCTGAAGTACAGAAAGCTCTAATTGGAAATGACAAGCTCATAATATCGCTTGCTGTAGACACTGCCAGAGCACATGAAGCCACGAGCAGACAGATGAAGACACTCACAACCCAAACAGCTAGCCTTCAGTTAAGCCAAGAGAAAGGCAGAAGGGTTGATGCAGTGAAACAACAACAAAAGAATGTACACCAAACAGAGAAGACGACATGCAGGAGCTGTGGACGACCACATGGATTCACAGACAGAAGGAAATGTCCTGCATATGAAGCAATCTACAGAGCTTGTGGAAAGACCAATCACTGGGAAAAAATGTGCAAAACAAGGGAAGAGAGTGGTAGACGCGTCACCAGAGCAGACTAACAGGGCAAATGAGTAGTGAAAGAAACAAAAACATCCATACCCTAGAAGATGACAATGTGTCTGAGAACACGATAGACTTTGGAACCATACAATTGTATGAAATGTCTGGATGTGACATTTCCCAGAGAAAGGAAATTCACACAACCATTCAGACAGGAAGAGGATGACAAATAAGCCCACAACAATAAATCTGAAGGTGAAGATTGATACTGGAACACAGAGCAACATCATCTTGCTCAGATTATACCAGAAAAGAGCTGCAGATTATCTCAGTAAACTACGAGGTGAAGGAAGTGACACTAAGGGTTGAAGATAGTACACCCATTGAAAAGCGCCCTCCAATCAGAAGCAAAGACCTGGTACGAAAGTACCCAGAGTCTTTTGATGAGTCGGCTGGATGTTTTGAAGACTTTGAGTATCACATCACTATTGACCCAGCGACAAAACTAGTGATTCATCCCCCAGGTAAAATACCAATAAAACTAAAAGGAAAGTTTGAAAGAGAGCTCTAAGAAATGGAAGAAAAGAAGGTGATCGCCAGAGTCACAGAGCCTACAGAATGGGTAAATTCTATCATAGTGAGAGAGAAGCCAAATGGGCGGCTAAGAATTTGCCTCGATCTCAAAGATCTTAACCAAGCAATAAAGGGGGATCACTACACTACTGCAACACTGGAAGAGATCACACCAGCCCTGGCAGGGACAAAAGTTTTCAGCAAGCTTGATGCCAGAAAAGGCTACTGGAATGTGAAGCTAGTTGCAGAATTTTCACTGTTGACAACATTCAACACACCCTTTGGATGGTACAAATTCCTGCACCTACCTTTTGGGCTTAAAAGTGAGCCAGGATGTGTTCCAGCAGATAGTAGACGAGATATACAGGGGATGCAAAGGAACAGTTGGCATAGCAGATGATACCCAGATATATGGTGTCGATGGAAAAGATCATGACAACCATCTACATGTAGCCATGGAGAGAACCAGGAAAGCTGGGATCAAGCTAAACGCAGTCAAATGTATTGTAAAAGTGACAAAATACCAGTTCTTTGGAATAGTGTACACACTTAATGGAGTCAAGCCAAGTCCTGAAAATATTTCAGCCATCTCAGGGATGGAAGCCCCAAGAGATAAGAGACAGTTGATAAGTTTCCTTGGCTTGATCCAATACATGAGCTCCTTCATACCGCATTATGTTGGAACACCCAGCAAACCTGCGGGGGTTGATGAAAGAAGATGTACAGTATCAGTGGTCAGAGTTACATGACAGGAATTTCAACAAACTCAAAAAGGTAGGATGCAAGGAGACAAGTCTATCATACTATGACAGAAAGAAACCTGTCACTCTGCAAGTTGATGCTTCCACAAAAGGTGTGGGAGCAGTCCTGGTACAAGAGGGAAAGCCAATAGCATTCCCATCCAAAGCTCTAACAACAGCTGAGACAAGATATGCCAACATAGAAAGAGAGCTTTTGGCAATTGTATATGGATATGAGAAGTTCCATACATATCTCTATGGGAGCAAGTTCATAGTGGAGAGTGATCATCGTCCACTGGAGCAGATCTACAAGAAAAATCCATGTAAACCACCATCAAGACTGCAGAGGTTACTCTTGAGGCTTCAGAGTTATGATTTCACTCTGAAATATAAGCCAAGAAGAGAAATGGTGCTGGCAGATGTCCTATCTCGGTTGTCGACACAGGAGAAGTACAAGATAGAAGATCTAGGTATAAAGATTCATCACCGAGTGAATGTAACACCACCGAAACTTAGTCAAATTAGAGATGAGACCAGCAAAGATGAGGAGTTACAGATGCTATCCCAGCAAGTGATCCACGGATGGGCTGATAAGATACAGCAAACACTGCCAGCAATATGGCAGATATGGCAGTACTGGGCTATCAGAGATGACATCTCACTAGAAGATGGTGTTCTGCTGGCCGGATCCAGAATAATCATACCCAGAACAATGCAGGAAGAACTTCACCAAAAGATACATGAAGGCCACATGGGAATGAAGAAGTGTAAGCTCAGAGCCAGATCAGCTGTGCACTGGATTGGCATATGCAAAGATATTGAAAATGTGGTGTCTGCATGCAATGTATATCAGAATTACAGAAACACACAGCAGAAAGCTGATGATAGCTACTGAAGTACCACCCAGACCATGGCATTCTGTCGGAGCCAATTGATCAAGAATGGTATCTCATAGTCGCAGTCTACTACTCAAAGTTCCCTTTTATCCAGAAGGTGAAAAACTTGAGAGCCACTCAGCTGTGTGAGTTCTGTTCACTGAGCAAAGGATTCCTGAAAGATTAATATGTGACAATGGCACCCAATTGACATCCAGAGAATTGAAGGAATTCACGGACCAGTATGGGTTTAACACCATCACCTCATCACCACCCTACCCACAGGGACACGAGTTTATAGAAAGATATGTCCAGACGGTCAAACAAACCCTTGTGAAATGCCAAGAGACGAAGGAAGACCCAAACCTGGCCTTATGGTCACTCTGATCCACAGCTCTCAAGGCTAACATGCCATCACCTGTAGAGCTGTGGAATGGAAGAAAACATAAGACTGCTCTGCCAAGCAAAATACATCCTTCAAGTGACCTGGAGGAAGTGAGACAACAACTCACTGAAGCACAGGTAAGAGGAGAGCAACACTTCAACAAATATGCTAAATCCCTACCCGAGCTGTTGAAAGGACAAACTGTACATGTACAGGATCCAATCATGACAACCTGGAGCCCAGCAAAAGTTGTTGGTGAAGCTGAGACCCCAAGGTCATACTTCAGTGAGACTGAAACCAGTAACCAAATGAGAAGGAACCGAATCCATATCCGACCAACAGCTGAGCTGGAAAAACAGAAAGGACTGTCAACAACACCAGAAACATCACTATCCAGGGAGACAACATTAACAACATCACCAGCAAGTGACACAACATCGCCTGTGCAGCATGCCAACTCACCACTGAGAGCAAGTAATGCCAAATCTACAAGATGGAGGCACAATATCTTACCACCTAAGAGATACCGTGAATATTTTTATAAAAGACTCTAAAATGGGGTTCAGAAAGTAAGTAGATAATCTTTAATTTAGAAAAAGTTTAGACATCACAGATTCACAGAATCACAGAATAATACAGTGCAGAAGAGGCCCTTCGGCCCATCGAGTCTGCACCGATGCATTAAAACACCTGACCTGTCTACCTAATCCCATTTGCCAGCACTTGGCCCATAGCCTTGAATGTTATGACGTGCCAAGTGCTCATCCAGGTACTTTTTAAAGGATGTGAGGCAACCTGCATCTACCACCCTCCCAGACAGGGCATTCCAGACTGTCACCACCCTCTGGGTAAAAATGTTCTTCCTCAAGTCCCCCTTAAACCTCCCGCCCCTCACCTAAAACTTGTGACCCCTCGTAACTGACCCTTCAACTAAGGGGAACAGCTGCTCCCTATCCCCCCTGTCCATGCCCCTCATAATCTTGTACACCTCGATCAGGTCACCCCTCAGTCTTCTCTGCTCCAGTGAAAACAACCCAAGCCTATCCAACCTCTCTTCATAGCTTAAATGTTCCATCCCAGGCAACATCCTGGTGAATCACCTCTGCACCCCCTCCAATGCAATCACATCCTTTCTATAATGTGGCGACCAGAATTGCACACAGTACTCCAGCTGTGGCCTTACCAAAGTTCTGTACAACTCCAACATGACCTCCCTGCTTTTGTAATCTATGCCTCGATTGATAAAGGCAAGTGTCCCATATGACTTTTTCACCACCCTATTAACCTGCCCTTCTGCCTTCAGAGATCTATGGACAAACACGCCAAGGTCCCTTTGTTCCTCGGAACTTCCCAGTGTCAGGCCATTCATTGAATACTTCCGTGTCACATTACTCCTTCCAAAGTGTATCACCTCACACTTTTCAGCGTTAAATTCCATCTGCCACTTTTCTGCCCATTTGACCATCCTGTCTATATCTTCCTGTAACCTAAGACACTCCACCTCACTGTTAACCACTCGGCCAATCTTTGTGTCATCCGCGAACTTACTGATCCTACCCCCCACATAGTCTTCTATGTCGTTTATATAAATGACAAACAATCGGGGACCCAGCACAGATCCCTGTGGTACGCCACTGGACACTGGCTTCCAGTCACTAAAACAGCCGTCTGTCATCACTCTCTGTCTCCTACAGCTAAGCCAATTTTGAATCCACCTTATCAAGTTACCTTGTATCCCATGTGCATTTGCTTTCTTGATAAGTCTCCCATGTGGGACCTTGTCAAAGGCTTTGCTGAAATCCATGTAAACTACATCAACTGCATTACCCTCATCTACACACCTGGCCACATGCCCAAAAAATTCTATCAAATTTGTTAGGCATGACCTCCCTCTGACAAAGCCATGCTGACTATTCCTAATCAAATTTTGCCTCTCTAAGTGGAGATAGATTCTCTCCTTCAGAATTTTTTCCAATAGTTTCCCTACCACTGACGTGAGACTCACTGGTCTGTAGTTCCTTGGCTTATCTCTACAACCTTTCTTAAATAGTGGGACGACATTAGTTGTTCTCCAGTCCTCTGGCACCTCCCCCGTGGCCAGAGAGGAATTAAAAATCAGGGTCAGAGCCCCTGCAATCTCCACCCTCGCCTCCCACAGCATCCTGGGACACAAATTATCCGGACCTGGAGATTTGTCCACTTTTAAGCCTTCCAAAACCTCCAATACCTTGTCATTCCCTATGACAATTTGCTCAAGAACTTCACAGTCTCTCTCTCTACGTTCCATATCTCCATCCTCATTCTCTTGGGTGAAGACAGATGTGAAGTATTCATTCAACACCCTACCAATGTCCTCTCGCTCCACCCACAAATTTCCCCCTTGGTCCCGAATGGGTCCTACTCTTTCCCTGGTTATCCTCTTCCCATTGATATACTTATAGAATATCTTGGGATTTTCCCTACTTTTACCAGCCAGAGCTTTCTCATATCCCCTCTTTGCTCTCCTAATTGCTTTCTTAAGCTCCATCCTACACTTTCTGTATTCCACTAATGCTTCCATTGATTTGCTCTCCTTGTATTTGCTAAAAGCCTCTCTTTTGCTTCTCATCTTACCCTGAATGTTTCTGGTCATCCATGGTTCTCTGGGCTTGTTGCTCCTACCTATTACCTTAGAGGGAACATGTTGGGCCTGTACCCTCCCCATTTCCTTTTTGAATGCCCCCCACTGCTCTTCTGTAGAATTCCTGACAAGTAACTCATTCCAGTCTACCTTGGCCAGGTCCTGCCTTATTTTACTAAAATTTGCTCTCCCCCCAATCCAAAACCTTTTTTTGCAACTTGTCTATTTCTTTCTCCATAACAAGCTTAAATTGTACCATGTTATGGTCGCTATCACAAAAATGCTCCCCCACCAACACATCAACCACCTGTCTGGCTTCATTCCCCAGAATTAGGTTCAGCACTGCACCCTCCCTTGTTGGATCCTCTACATATTTGGCTAAAAAGTTCTCCTGTATACATTTTAAGAAATCCACTCCATCTAAGCCCTTAACACGATGACTATTCCAATTAATGTTGGGAAAGTTGAAATCACCTAATATAATTACCCTATTATTTTTACACGCCTCTGCAAATTGCGCACATATTTGCTCCTCAATTTCCCGCTGACTATCTGGGGGTCTATAATAAACACCTAGCAATGTTTACCCATAAAGCTTCATTTGCTCCAAGATATCAACTCTCATTACTGCAGTAACTGACTCCTTAACGAATATTGCAATGCCCCCTCCTCTTTTACCCCTTCCTCTGTCTCGCCTGAAGATTCTATATCCTGGGATATTGAGCTGCCAATCCTGCCCCTCCCTCAACCATGTCTCCGTGATGGCTACTATATCACAATTCCACGTGTCAATCATTGCCCTTAACTCATCCGTTTTACCTGCAATACTCCTGGCATTAAAGTAGAGGCCTTCCATCCTGGTCTTTCTCCCTTGAAACTTACTTCCGCTGTATTCCCTCTGACTTGTTTGCTTTCCTGTGTCCCTATTCTGCTTGGAGTCTGCATCCCCTCCCCCTGCCAAATTGGTTTAAACTCCTCCCAACAGCACTAGCAAACCCACCAGCAAGGATGTTAGTCCCCCTCTGGTTCACATGTAGACCGTCCCACTTGTACAGTTCCCACCTTCCCCAGAAACAGTCCCAGTGGTCCAGAAATCTAAAACCCTCCCTCCTGCACCAACTCTTAAGCCACGCATTCATCTGTGCTATTCTCCTATTTCTATACCCACTAGCACGTGGCACTGGGAGTAATCCAGAGATTACAACCCGAGAGGTCCTGCTTTTTAGTATACTGCCTAACTCCCTGAATTCTTGATGCAAGACCTCATCCCTCTTTCTCCCTATGTCATTGGTACCAACATGTACCATGACCTCTGCCTCATCACCCTCCCCCTTCAGGATGCCCTGCAGCCGTTCAGTGACATCCCAGAACCTGGCACCAGGGAGGCAACACACCATCTTGGAGTCACATTGACGGCCACAGTAGCGCCTAAGTGTTCCCCTGACTATAGAATCCCCTATTACTATTGCTCTTCCTCTCTTTCCCCCTTCCTGTGCAGACAGGCTGCTTGCGGTGCCAGAAACTTGGCTCTGTCCGCACTTCCTGGAGGAACCAGCCTCATCAGCCTCCAAAATTGAATACCGATTTGCAAGCGGGACCCCAGGGGACTCCTGAACTACCTGCCTGTTTCTCTTGGACTGCCTGGTGGTCACCCATTCCCTTCCTTCCTCAAGTCCCTTCAGCTGCGGTGTGACCACCTCTCTATACGTGCTATCCACAATGCTCTCAGACTCACGGATGCTCCACAGTGTTTCCAGTCGCCGTTCCAGCTCTGCAACCCGAGCTTCCAGGAGCTGCAGCTGGACACACTTCCTATACACATGCTGGTCCCAGGGACTGGAAATGTTCCTGGATTCCCACACGCAGCAAGAGGAGCAAACCACGGCTTCAAGCTCTCCTGCCATGACTAAACCCTTTAAATTTAAAACTATAGAAGATTATAATTTAAAAAAACAACTAAGTCTTGCGAAAACAATGACTTACAATTCAATCCACTATGAAAAATACCCACCAGGACTTACTCACCAGTCAGCTGTGTTCTTTGGAAGCTCTCGGCTCCCCTCACTCTGAGGACAGGTAGGAAATGAAAGGAGCTCCTCGCTCCCTCCTCACCGAACTTCCTCAGTTACCAAACTTCCACTATAGCACTCTAATGCAACCCAAGTCAGCACTCTAGTGCAAACAAAGTCAGCACTGTAAGATGGCCGACTTTTATATTATATATATTATACATATTATACATATGATTCACTTTTAATTAACTTTTACAGAGAGCAAAATAAATGATTATGACATAGACATGGGATTAAAGCAGAAGCTGAAATATCATAAACTTTAAAAAATATTACTTAAAAATGTGAATTATTATATTATCATGGAAAAATTTGACATTCCATACATATAAAATTAGTTTTCCAGGGCCAGAAAGGTTTTCTAGCAGTAATTATGAACTTAGTATACCATTAAAAACCAGTGACACCTCATTCAGTAAGTTGTAACATTTTCAAGGGTTTTTACAGTGAGTCTAATAGTGTAAAAGGGCAGGTTCTCATTAGTTCAGTGATTTCTATTTACTGTCGTTGCAGTCTGGGGGGACTTCAACATTCCACCCTATGGAGAAGTGCCGAATCACTGACAGCAACTTCTAAATTTCTGCATTTAATTGTGCATGTGCAGATTCCAGAACTTGTCAGTTTTTGAGGAGTGGTGTCAGCTATGACTCGGTTGGTAGCACTCTTACCTCTAAGTCACAAGGTTCCAGATTCAAGTCCCATTCCAGGACTTCCAAAAATCAAAGCTGATACTCTAGCGCAGTCCTGAGGGAGTGCTGTACTGTTGGAGGTTCCATCTTTCAGACGAGATGTTAAACTGAGGCCCTGTCTGCCCTCTGAAGTGGAGATAAAAGATCCCATGGTACTATTCTGACAAAGAGCAGGGGAGTTATCCCTGGTGTTATGGCCAGGTGGTAAGGGGTGTGGGTGGTTCCCACTGTCCAACTCCCAACTGACTGCAGCAAGTGTTTTTGTTACTCGGGTTTTTACCCCCTTGTGTTTTATTTGCCAAATAAATAGACAGTGGCAGGTTTACTTGTAGGTTTAAAACTGAAGATTAACTATTTATTGAGCAATATTCATTCTCAAAATTGTCCTAACTGCACCTACACACGCATTCACTCGAGCACACACACACACACACACACACACACACACACACAAAAGATAGATAGGAAAAGGGGTAAGTGGTTTGAAGGGATCACAGTAAACCTGTTGAATCTTTCCGGAAGTCAATTTCTCTTTTAAAGTTGCAGGCCTGGGTTGTTTGTTGATTTCTCTGGTAGCTGAGACTTCTAACTGGAGATGGGGGATCACTTTCAGTTCTCTGCTGCACAAGTTGAAATGTAGAATCCACAGCGGGGCATCTTCTTTGGCTTTTGCTGGAATTCTCAGCTCTCTACTGGATAGGCTTTTGGGGATGTTGTCCTGATTCTCTCTCTCTCGCTCCAGAGAGCTATTTTTTAAGGTCAAAAATCTCTCACATCTTGCCTCTGTTGGGAGAAGCAGATTGTTACCGACAATGGCCCAGGATCTGGCTACTTCACATCTTGTTTTTTTCAGAGGAACCTATTAAATTCAATGTCCTTACCACACAGTAAAACAGTTTGAATATACAGGGCCTGGTCATCTAACCTTCTATGGCCATTTTTTTTGCAGTACATTGTCCACTTTTTAAAATGAAAAGTAAATTTTTATAACTGTTGAGTTTGGGTTCTGTGTTTTCAACTGATGCAGTTCACATGAGCATGACACTAGTGTCCAGGCCAATAATTTCCTTCAGTCATCATCACAAAAAACAGATTATTTGCTCATTACCAGTTTGCTTTTTATGGGAGCTTGCTGTGCACAAATGGAAAATTTTGGGCAAATAGGCTGCTGTGTTTCTTACATTACGACAGTGACTACACTTTCATTGGCTGTAAAGTGCTTTCAGATGTCCGGTGGTCGTGAAAAGCACAATGTAAAAGCAAGTCTTTTTCTTTCTTTCGTTACAGTGAACATTGACAGTTTTGCCATCATTATTACCACAAAATCTGGGCCAATGTATACTAAGTTTATCATATACATTTTTATTTTAGAGTCATTTTTATTCGCAGCACAGAAGGAGGCTATTTGGTCCATCTTGCGGAGCAATCCAGTCAGTCCCACACTCCCTGTAGCCCTGCAAGTTTATTTCCTTCAAGTGCCCGTCCAATTTCCTTTTGAAATCATTGACTGTGTCTGCTTCCACCACCCTCATAGGCAGCGAGATCCAGGTCATTACCACTCACTGCATAAAAAAACTTCTTCCTCACATTCCCCCTGCATCTCTTGCCCAAAACCTTCAAACTGTGTCCCCTAGTGCTTGTACCATCAGTTAATAGGAACATTTTCTCCTTGTCTAACTTATCTAAGCCTGTCATAATCTTGTACACCTTGATCAAATCTCCCCTCAATCTCCTTTGCTCCAGGAAGTCCAACCTCAGCCTTTTCAACCTAACCTTGTAACTAAAATCCCCCATCCACGGAATCATTCTGATAAATCTCCTCTGCACCTTCTCAAGGTCCCTCACATCTTTCCTAAAGTGTGGTGACCAAAACTGGATGCAGTACTCCAGTTGGGGCCTAACCAGAGCTTTTCAGAGCTATTTCATCCCTGGTTCATGGAGAGCCAATGCTGTCTGGTAACCTTTGCTACAGTTATTCATGCCAATTTAGTACACACTGCAAAACCCTTTCCACTGAACAGTAGCTAAAGGCTTTAAAATTTTGCAAAGTACAATTTTTAAGTTTGAACAGGCATTTATTTAGTTGTTTGAATGTCTGTGGATATTTTTGTAGGGGGCAATACATCCTTTGATGTTCTGAAGATATATTGTTTAGAAGAGAGTTTTGGAGACGTACTCAAATAGTTTTGCCCCTACAACTTTGTAAGTGCATGGTGTACTGAAACCTTTAAAATAAGTTATTCAGATTTGTTAGGGCTCCTCAATAATAGTGAAATGATATAACTACTCTCTTCCTGGCTTGTTTTATTTAATGTCAATGGCAGTCTTATAAAAAGGGGTCCATTGTCTCATTGTCTTGATATCTGTATCTTTTCCATTTTGGAGATTGGTGGCCAGCGTATTTCATAAATGCTCAGGTTGACAAGGGAAAGTTGAATGGTGGGTTCTCCTCAAATCCTCCATGGTTCTCAGGTACCATTTACTTTATACTAAAGTTGTGGCCTGTGTGTGCCACACATTTTTTTTGTAACTTTGTTGCATTTGACCAACTTTTGCAAGTTACCTCCATCATGCTGAACCTTCACTCAGTGGAAGATAGGAATCTCTTTCTCAACAACATGCTGTCAACATTCACCTAACTTAGCCTACCAGTTAAAGTGGTTTCCAGATGTGGCCACTACTGTGCATTAACAGCTCCAAAGGGGAGGTACAGGTCAGGGTTAGAGGTTGTTCTCGGATCAATCTATCAAGGCTGGGACTGCCATTAGATTGGAGGTACAAGTCATAAACAAGCCCTCCAGACACTGCCAAGTAAATGTGATAGATAGGGTAGTATAGGTAGATATATGGACATCTGAAGAATTTTACTTAATGTGATCTGTTACCAGTTTCTCCAAATATTCAGTCAACTGAATCTCATATAAATGGAAGTACACAAAGAAAATGCCATTGTCAATATTTTTGAATCTTTATGTTCTCTTCCTAGGTCTGGATCTCATGAAAACTTACAGTCAGTCCAATCTCAGCCTCTCCCACATTCATCGCCTCCTCTCCCACACTCATCTCCTCCTGTTCAGCTCCAGTCACCCAGCAGGTGGGCATCACAGAATGGATCAGTGGCACATTCAAACAGTCTCTGCTAAATTGTAGTGTGTCTCTACAGCCCAGTTCTACAACCTGAAATATATAGATAAGCATAAAGGAATGCTGTCACTGGTTTAATCCTGATTCAGAACATTGAGGTGCAGATATATATCTCAGCATTTTCTTTCTAGAAAATGGTCAGCATTAAAACCAACAAAGATATTTATCATGGTTCATTCTTTGAAGGAACATGCTTTGATCATTGTTTTTCTACCTTGTTTTTGTAGGTCAGTCAGTGGGAAGAAGTTGTGCTCAACTTGTGGGCTCCCTCTTGGAAAAGGTGCAGCCATGATCATTGAAACACTCAGTCTGTATTTCCATATTCAGTGTTTCACGGTGAGACCATCTGACTGTCCTAGTTCAAGAAACTGTTCTAATGGTCACTTGGATTGTAGTCTGTGTTGATGATGATCGGAAATGTTCATGAATGGGAGGTCAGGGCAATATATTTGTGTGTGAAAATATTATTTGTAGAAATTATTGCAGAATTAATAATAACAAAAAGAGAGACAAGATAATTTGGCCCATCAAGCCTGCTCCTTTATTTTTATTCGTTCAGAGGATGTGGGCATCGCTGGCATGGCCAACATTTATTGCCCATCCCTGTCCTTGAGAAGGTGGTGGTGAACTGCCAACTTGAACCGCTGCAGTGCATGTGGCATAGCTACACCCACAGTGCTGTTAGGGTGGGAGTTCCAAAATTGTGACCTGGTGACAGTGAAGGAAAGGCGATATAGGTCCAAGTCAAGATGATGTGTGACTTGGAGAAGAACTAGCAGTTGGTGGTATTCCCATGCATCTTCTGCCCTTATCCTTCAAGGTGGTAGAAATGGTGGGTTTGGAAGGTGCTGTCGAAGGAGCCTTGGCAAGTTGCTGCAGTGCATCTTGTAGATGGTACACACTGCTGCCACTGTGTGCCTCTGGCGTGCTCCTGTAGCCACAGTATTTATATGGCTGGTCCAGTTAAGTTTCTGGTCAATGGTAACCGCCAGGATGTTGATAGTGGGAGATTCAGCATTAGCAATGCCATTAAATGTCAAGGAGAGATAGTTGGATTCTCTCTTCTTGGAGATGGTCATTGCTTTGGTAGTGTGACTGTTACCTACCATTTATCAGCCCAAGCCTGAAAGTTGTCCAGGTCTTCCTGCATGCGGGCATGGACTGCTTCAGTGTCTGAGGAGTTGCGAATAGTATTGAACACTGCAATCATCAGTGAATATCCCCACTTCTGACATTATGATGGATAGAAGGTCATTGATGAAGCAGCTGAAGATGGTTGGGCCAAGGACACTTCCCTGCGGAACTACAGCGGCAATGTCCTGGGGCTCAGATGATAGGCCTCCTACAACCACAACCATGTTCCTTTGTTCTAGGTATGACTCCGACCAGTGGAGAATTTTTTCCCTGATTCCCAATTACTTCAATTTTGATCGGGTTCCTTGATGCCCCACTCAGTCAAATGCTGCCTTGATGCCAAGGGCAGTCACACTCATCTCAGCTTTGGAATTCAGCTCTTTAGTCCATGTTTGGACCAAGGTAATGAGGTTTGGAGTTGAGTGACCCTGGCAAACCCCAAACTGAACATCGGTGAGCAGGTTATTGTTGTGTAAGTGCCGCTTGACATCACTGTTGACAACTCCTTCCATCACTTTGCTAATGATCGAGAGTAGACTGTTGGGGTATTAATTGGCTGGATTGGATTTGTCCTTTTTGTGTACATGATATACTTGGGCAATTTTCTACATTGTAGGGCAGATGCCAGTGTTGTAGTTGAACTGGAACAGTTTGGCTAGGGGCACAGCTAGTTCTGGAGCATAAGTATTCATTACTACAACCAAGATGTTGTCAGGACCTATAGCCTTTGCTATATCCAGTGCCTTCAGCCATTCATTGATAACACGTGGAGTGAATTGAATTGGCTGAAGACTGGCAACTATGATTAGGAGGAGGCCGAGATGGATCATCCACTCAGCACTTCTGGCTGAAGATTGTTGCAAATGCTTCAGCCATGTCTTTTGCACTGACATGCTGGGCTCCCCCATCATTGAGGATCGGGAATAAAACAGAAAGTGCTGGAAATACTCAGCAGGTCAGGCAGCACCTGTGGAGAGAGAAGCAGAGTTAACTTTTCAGGTCTGTGACCTTTTATCAGACCTTTCTGATGAAAGGTCACAGACCTGAAATGTTAACTTTGCTTCTGTCTCCACAGGTGCTGCCTGACCTGCTGAGTATTTTCAGCACATTCTGTTTTTATTTCAGATTTTCAGGATCTGCAGTATTTTGCTTTTATTGAGGATCGGGATATTTGTGAACTTCCTCCTCTAGTTAGTCGTTTAATTTTCCACCGCCATTCACGATTGGATGAGGTAGAGTTTTGATCCGATCCATTCACTGTGGGAGTGCTTAGCTCTCTCTATAGCATACTGTTTCCAGTGTCTAGCATGCACATAGTCCTGTGCTGTAGCTTCACGAGAATGGCGCCTCATTTTTAGATATGAATAGTGGTGCCCTGGGAAAGCTCTCCTACACTCCTCATTCAACCAGGCTTGGTTCCCTGGCTTGATGGTAATGATAGAGTGGGGGATATGACGGACCATGAGGTTACAGATTGTGGGTGAATACAATTCTGATGCTGCTAATGGCCCACAGTAAGTCATGGACGTCCAGTTTTGAGCTACCAGATCTGTTCTGAATCATTTAGCATGGTGGTAGATATGTCATTCAGGCTTTGACCAGTAGTAGTGCTCCTGAGTCACTCTTGGTGATGGACGTTGTACCCTTGGTGGGGGACTTTCTGTGCCCTTTCTACCCTCAGTTCTTCCTCCAAGTGGTGTTCAAATGGAGGAGTACTGATTGATCATCTGAGGGAGGACAGTAGGTGGTAATTAACAGGAGGTTTCCTTGCCCATGTTTGGGCTGATGCCACGAGATGTCATGCAGTCTGGAATCAATGTTGAGGACTGCAAGGGATGGTGCTGGAGAAGGTATGGTTCAGTGAGCATGACTATGTCAGGTTGTTGCTTGACTGGACTGTGGCACAAGTCCCCAGATGTTAGTGAAGAGGATTCTGCAGGGTCGACTGGGCTGGGGGTGCCTTTGTCATTTCTGGTGCCTAGGTCAATGCTGGGTGGTCTGTCTAGTTTTATTCTTCATCAACTTCTCTGTCGTGGTACCATTAACATCAAGCCAGCGAACCAACCCTGATTTAATGAGGAATGTAGGAGAGCATTCCCAGAGCACCCATTATTCACACCTAGATACCCAGATTCTCTCACCGTGACGTTATCAGCTCGCACTTTCACAACTTGCCATGCAAAAATATTTTAAAACCTGAATGCGCAAGGGAAAATTTAACTAATGGCAGACACTGTTAGATGCCCTGCTGTGCAAAATCTGGCCCATTGCATACAAGGTTAGGTTGGAAAAGCTGTGTTTGTTCTCCTTGGAACAAAGGAGATTGAGGGGAGATTTAATAGAAGTGTACAAGATTATGACAGGCTTAGATAAGTTAGACAAGGAAAAACTGTTCCCGTTAACTAATGGTACAAGGACTAGGGGACACAGGTTGAAGGTTTCGGGCAAGAGTTGCAGAAGGAATGTGAGGAAGCACGTTTTTATGCATCAGGTGGCCATGTCCTGGAACTCACTACCCACAAGGGTGGTGGAAGCGGAAACAATAAATGACTTCAAGAGGAAATTGGATGGGCAGTTGAAGGAAATAGACTTGCAGAGCTACAGGGATTGAGCAAGTGAGTGGGACTGACTGATTAGTTCCGTCGAGAGCCAGTGTGGACTCAATGGGCCAAATGGTCTACTTGTGTGCCATAAATGACTCCATGGCCGGGATATTATGCTGATGACAGGGGTCTCGACGTGTGGAAAAAGAACCCCACACCACCTCTTCTCCAGAAGGCCTGCCGAATCTGGTGCCAAGCAAGGACCCCAGTGCCGAAAGTCCCGCCCTCAGACAGCTGCTGGCCAATCGGAGGCTGGCAGCTTTTCCACTGCGGAGGCGGTGGCTGCTGCCGGTGGAGCAACTCACCTGAGGCCCAGGAACGGTGCTGGATCCAGGCCACATGTAGATCAGGGCGGGAGGGCTCTTGCGGCATGGGGGTCGCGGGGGAGGTGGGGTGTAGGGGGTCGCCAGCAAGGGCAGGGGAGTAGCTTTTAGCAGGCGCTCCCCTTCGCAATGCTGGGTCCCTCATTCAGGCGCTCAGTGCCTTTTAACAAGGGACTCCTACCCCCAGAGCAGAAGCTGCCCACACGGTTTTTCGTGCCTGACTTCCCGTGAGGTGACAGGGCCGCCCACCAGACGGCTAATTGTGGCAGGATGAGGCCCCTAATTGGGGATTAATTGACCAGTTAAGGGCCTCAATTGGCGGCAGGGTGGTAAAGCTATTCATAGACCTTCATACCCTGAACTAAATTTTGGTGGAGGCGGGAGAGTGGCAGATTTTCCCCCCGCCATCATCCCACCTGATTTTTATGTGCTCCTCACCCCCAAACCTGCCGCAGGGGAGAGCAAAACATTCCTCCTATTATTTTATGCAAAGCACTCTATAATTCCATAAATTACATAATAATATGACAGAAGATATCTTGTTTCTTTGTATTTTTAATACTTGATATTGATTGCCCATTTATTCATGTTAATATTGTTATCTTGTACTATTTTAAAGGTGAGCTTCATTATCACTAGCATCTATACCAAGTGCTCTGATGCATCACTAAAATCTTTTCCATGGTAAAGACATGTAGAAAATGTATCAATTAAACAAAATAATAGAAACAGAAAAGATGAATCATCAATGCATGTATGCTCCTGAGTTGGTTCAGAGCCACACCCAAGATATGAGGCCATAAGCACATGTATCAACCTTAAGAAAAATCAGGATAAGAGACCACATAAACTTCTGTGATCATTTACTGATCATTTCATATTCTGTAGTGAATCCAGATACATTGGCAAGACATTATTATAATTTTTTTGTAGGATTGCAATGGCTGATCAACTTTTTGTCATATTACAGTGTGGTATCTGTCAAGGACAACTTGGAGATACAACCACTGGGACAGACGTCCGGATCCGCAATGGGCTTCTCAATTGTAATGATTGCTACATCAGGTCCCGAAGTGAGTTACATTTGAGCGCTGTGCTTCTTGTAAAGTAGTCCCATGTTTCGTGCTGAAAACTTTCAAAGTTATTATAATCTGAAGAATTACAATTAAAAGTGCTGCAAGGCCTAAAGTTAAAAATCTTTGGTAAACATTTGATTGCTATTACTAAAGATTATACACTAATCATATATTTTCCTGTGAATAGCATCAACTGATATTTATATAGTGCCTTTAATGTAATAACATGTCCCAAGGCACATCACAGGAGAATTATGAAACAAAATATGACACTGATCCACATAAGGAAATATTAGGGCAGATGTCCAAATGCTTGGTCAAAGAGGCAGGTTATAAGGAGTGCCTTAAAGGGGGAAAGTGAGGTGGAGAGGTGTAGGGAGGGTATTCCAGAGCTTGGGGCCTAGGCAACTGAAGGTGCGGCCACCAATGGTGGAGCGAATAAAATCAGGGCTGCTCAGGAGGCCAGAATTAGAGGAGTGCAAATATCTCGGAGGTTTGTGGGACTGGAGGTGTTTACAGAGATAGGGAGGGGTGAGGCCATGGAGGAACTTGAAAACAAGGATGAGAATTTTAAAATCAAGATGTTGCTCGACCAGGAGCCAACATAGGTCAGCTGATAGATGAACAGGACTTGGTGCGAGTTAAGATATGGGTAGCAGAGTTTTGAATGACCTCAAGTTAGAGAATAGAATATGGGAGACCAGCTAAGAGTGCGATGAAATAGTGAAGTATAGAGGTAACAAAAACATGAATGAGGATTTCAGCAGTGGCTGAGCTGAGACCAGGGTGAAGTCAGGCGGTGATACAGAGGTGGAAATAGGCGGCCTTGGTGATGGCAAGAATGTGAGGTTGAAAACTCATCTCGGGGTCAAGTGTGACACCAAGATTTAATCTCAGAAAGTTGCCAGGGAGACGGATGAAATTTGTAGCTAGGGAACGGAGTTTGGAGTGGGCACCGAAAACAATGGCTTCAGTCTTCTCAATAAGCAGTGTAATAATTTAGCAACACTGGAGGAGTTGAGAGAGGTGGTGGTGAGGTAGAGCTGGGTATCATCAATGTACATGTGAAAGCTAACCGAGGATTTCCCCCACTGTGGTTGACAGGGCCCTCAACCGTGTCCGGCCCATTCCCCGCACCTCTACCCTCACCCCTTCCCCTCCCTCCCAGAACCGTGACAGGGTTCCCCTTGACCTCACTTTTCACCCCACCAGCCTCCATATCCAAAGGATCATCCTCCGCCATTTCCGCCACCTCCAGCGTGATCCCACCACCAGTCGCATCTTCCCCTCCCTTCCCCTGTCAGCATTCCGAAGGGATCGTTCCCTCCGCGACACCCTGGTCCACTCCTCCATTACCCCCACCACCTCGTCCCCGTCCCATGGCACCTTCCCCTGTAATCGCAGGAGGTGGAATACCTGCCCATTTACTTCCTCTCTCCTCACTATCCCAGGCCCCAAACACTCCTTTCAGGTGAAGCAGCGATTTACTTGTACTTCTTTCAATGTAGTATACTGTATTCGCTGCTCACAGTGTGGTCTCCTCTACATTGGGGAGACCAAGCGCAGACTGGGTGACCGCTTTGCGGAACATCTCCACTCAGTCCGCAAGCAGGACCCTGAGCTTCCGGTTGCTTGCCATTTCAACACTCCCCCCTGCTCTCATGCTCACATCTCTGTCCTGGGATTGCTGCAGTGTTCCAGTGAACATCAACGCAAGCTTGAGGAACAGCATCTCATCTACCGATTAAGCACGCTATAGCCTGCCGGACTGACCATTGAGTTCAATAATTTCAGAGCATGACAGCCCCCCATTTTACTTTCATTTTTAGTTATTTTTTTCTTCCTTTTTTTTTTTGCATTTTTTTTGTTTCATCTGAGTTTGTTCAGTTTGCTTACCCACTGTTTTTTTTCAGGTTTGCACTTGCTGCTGTTCAATATTCAGTGTATTAACAGCTAATCTGTACTAATGCTTTGTCTTTCAACACACCATTAACATATTGTTTGCCTTTGCTCCGTGACCTTTTGGTCAGCTATGTGGCCTGGTCCAATCTAGACAATCTAGACCGGGATTTAGATGTTTCAGAAAGAACAGAGAAGAGGGTAAAAGAGGGGGGGGTGTGGCATTGTTAATCAAGGAAAGTATTACAGCGGCAGAAAGGACGTTTGAGGACTCGTCTACTGAGGTAGTATGGGCCGAGGTTAGAAACAGGAGAGGAGAGGTCACCCTGTTGGGAGTTTTCTATAGACCTCCGAATAGTTCCAGAGATGTAGAGGAAAGGATAGCGAAGATGATTCTCGACAGGAGCGAGAGTAACAGGGTAGTGGTTATGGGGGACTTTAACTTTCCAAATATTGACTGGAAATACTATAGTTCGAGTACTTTAGATGGGTCTGTTTTTGTCCAGTGTGTGCAGGAGGGTTTTCTGACACAGTATGTAGACAGGCCAACCAGGGGCGATGCCACATTGGATTTGGTACTGGGTAATGAACCCGGCCAGGTGTTCGATTTAGATGTAGGTGAGCACTTTGGCGATAGTGATCACAATTCGGTTAGGTTTACCTTAGCGATGGGCAGGGACAGGTATATACCGCAGGGCAAGAATTATAGCTGGGGGAAAGGAAATTATGACGCGATTAGGCAAGATTTAGGATGTGTAGGATGGGGAAGGAAACTGCAGGGGATGGGCACAAACGAAATGTGGAGCTTATTCAAGGAGCAGCTAATGCGTGTCCTTGATAAGTATGTACCTGTCAGGCAGGGAGGAAGTTGTCGAGCAAGGGAGCCGTGGTTTACTCAAGAAGTTGAAGCGCTTGTCAAGAGGAAGAGGGCGGCTTATGTTAGGATGAGACGTGAAGGCTCAGTTAGGGCGCTTGAGAGTTACAAGCTAGCCAGGAAGGATCTAAAGGGAGGGCTAAGAAGAGCAAGGAGAGGACACGAGAAGTCATTGGCGGATAGGATCAAAGAAAACCCTAAGGCTTTCTATAGGTATATCAGGAATAAACGAATGATAAGAGTTAGAACAGGGCCAATCAAGGATAGTAGTGGGAAGTTGTGTGCGGAATCAGAGGAGATAGGGGAAGCGTTAAATGAATATTTTTCGTCAGTATTTACAGTAGAGAAAGAAAATGTTGCCGAGGAGATTACTGAGATACAGCCTACTAGGCTAGATGGGATTGAGATTCACAAGGAGGAGGTGTTAGCAATTTTGGAAAGAGTGAAAATAGATAAGTCCCCTGGGCCAGATGGGATTTATCCTAGGATTCTCTGGGAAGCCAGGGAGGAGATTGCAGAACCGTTGTTGTTGATCTTCAAGTCGTCATTGTCGACAGGAGTAGTGCCGGAGGACTGGAGGATAGCAAATGTTGTCCCCTTGTTCAAGAAGGGGAGTAGAGACAGCCCTGGTAATTATAGACCTGTGAGCCTTACTTCGGTTGTGGGTAAAATGTTGGAAAAGGTTATAAGAGACAGGATTTATAATCATCTTGAAAAGAATAAGTTCATTTGCGATAGTCAGCACGGTTTTGTGAAAGGTAGGTCGTGCCTCACAAACCTTATTGAGTTTTTCGAGAAGGTGACCAAACAGGTGGATGAGGGTAAAGCCGTGGATGTGGTGTATATGGATTTCAGTAAGGCGTTTGATAAGGTTCCCCACGGTAGGCTATTGCAGAAAATACGCAAGTATGGGGTTGAAGGTGATTTAGAGCTTTGGATCAGAAATTGGCTAGCTGAAAGAAGACAGAGGGTGGTGGTTGATGGCAAATGTTCATCCTGGAGTTTAGTTACTAGTGGTGTACCGCAAGGTTCTGTTTTGGGGCCACTGCTGTTTGTCATTTTTATAAACGACCTGGATGAGGGTGTAGAAGGGTGGGTTAGTAAATTTGCGGATGACACGAAGGTCGGTGGAGTTGTGGATAGTGTCGAAGGGTGTTGTAGGGTACAGAGGGACATAGATAGGCTGCAGAGCTGGGCTGAGAGATGGCAAATGGAGTTTAATGCGGAGAAGTGTGAGGTGATTCACTTTGGAAGGAGTAACAGCAATGCAGAGTACTGGGCTAATGGGAAGATTCTTGGTAGTGTAGATGAGCAGAGAGATCTTGGTATCCAGGTACATAAATCCCTGAAAGTTGCTACCCAGGTTAATAGGGCTGTTAAGAAGGCATATGGTGTGTTAGCCTTTATTAGTAGGGGGATCGAGTTTCAGAGCCACGGGGTCATGATGCAGCTGTACAAAACTCTGGTGAGGCCGCACCTGGAGTATTGCGTGCAGTTCTGGTCACCGCATTATAGGAAGGATGTCGAAGCTTTGGAAAGGGTGCAGAGGAGATTTACTAGGATGTTGCCTGGTATGGAAGGAAGGTCTTACGAGGAAAGGCTGAGGGACTTGGGGTTGTTTTCGTTAGAGAGAAGGAGGAGGAGAGGTGACTTAATAGAGACATACAAGATAATCAGAGGGTTAGATAGGGTGGATAGTGAGAGTCTTTTTCCTCGGATGAGGATGGCAAACACGAGGGGACATAGCTTTAAGTTGAGGGGTGAAAGATATAGGACAGATGTCAGAGGTAGTTTCTTTACGCAGAGAGTAGTAGGGGCGTGTAACGCCCTGCCTGCAACAGTAGTAGACTCGCCAACTTTAAGGGCATTTAAGTGGTCATTGGATAGACATATGGATGTAAATGGAATAGTGTAGGTCAGATGATCGGCGCAACATCGAGGGCCGAAGGGCCTGTACTGCGCTGTAATATTCTAATTCTAATTCTAATTCTAGACCTCCTTTGTTATCTCTTGCCCCACCCCCACCTCACTTGCTTATAACCTGTGACTTTGCTAATATTTGTCAGTTCCGATGAAGGGTCACTGACCCGAAACGTTAACTCTGCTTCTCTTTCCACAGATGCTGCCAGACCTGCTGAGTGGTTCCAGCATTTCTTGTTTTTATTTGTGAAAGCTAACGTTGTGCTTTCAGATGATATTGTTGAGGGGCACCTTGTAGATGATAAATAGGAGGGGGCCAAGGATAGATGCTTGAGAGACACCGCAAATAATGGTGCAGGAGCAGAAAGAGAAGCCAATGCAAGTGATACTCGGGCTAGGATTAGACAGATAAGAATGGAACCAGGTGAGAATAGTCCTACCCAGCTGGAAAACAGTGGAGGAGGATGGTGTGGGCAACCATGTCAAAAGCTGCAGACAGGTTGAGAAGGACAAGGAGAGGAAGTTTACCTTTGTCACAGTCACATAGGATGTCATTGGTGACTTTGGTAAGAGCTATTTCGGTACTGTGGCAGGGGAAGAAACCTGATTGGAGGGATTCAAACGTAGAGTTCTGGGAAAGATGGGTACGGATTTGGGAGACAACAATGCATTCAAGGACTTTGGAGAGGAAAGGGGGGTTGGCGATGGGATGGTAGTTTGCTAGGAGGGTGGGGTCAAGGGTTGGTTTTGTAATGAGAGAGGTGATGACGACAGATTTAAAGGAGATGGGACAAAACCTGAAGAGAGAGGACCATTTACAATTTTGGCTAACGTGGGGTCCAGGAGGGGAATTTGGCTGATCAGCAGTTTAGTGGGAATAGAATTGAGGCAACAGGAGGTGGGTTTCATGGACAAGATGAGCTCAGAGAGAGAATGAGAGGAGATAGGAGAGAAATAAGAGAAAGATGCATGTTCAGGGCTAGGGCAGGGGGAGCGTTATAAGAAGTTTGACCTGGTGGGCTAGTGGAAGGGAGGGAAATGGCAGAGGCAGCTGACCAGATGGTCTCAATCTTAGTAACAAAGAAGTCCATGAGCTCCTCGCACTTGGAGGTGAGATTGTAAGGGCAGGGGAAAGGGGAGAAGGGTTGAAGCAGATGATTTGCAGTAGAGAAAAAAAAAGCCAGAGGTTATCTTTGCATTTCAGGATGATCCTGGAATAGTGAACTGTTTTAGCAGATGAGAGCAGGCCCCAATAGTGTTTTATGTGGTCCAGCCAGATCCAGTAGTGCATGGCTAAACCAGTTGTCCACCATATCCTTTCAAGTCTGTGTCCCTTGGACTTAAGTTAGCGGAGATGAGGGCTGTACCAGGGGCAACAGCCAGGGTGAGAGAGTAATAGTTTTATTGGGAACTTGGGCCAAGGTGAGACTGTAGTTGAGCAAATCACTAACTGCAGAAATGGTATGGCAAATGGAGGACCAAAGACTACACAGTTGGTATTTTGAAAATGCAGTTTTAAGTGAATTGGGACATAGTTTTTTCCAGGGACAGTTACAGAATGAGGTTTGGTTAGGGTGTGGAAGGAGACATGGGTAGTGAGTGATGCAAGGAAGTGATCAGAGATGGCCTTACTTGTAATTGATAAGAAGGGACTAGCAAAACTGCGTGGGATGGTAAGGTCAAGGGGGTGGCCATGATTATGGGTTGGGGAGTTTACATAGAAGGAGAGATTTAGGGAGGATAAGAGGGCAGTGAACTCAGAGGAGAGAGAACATGATGAGTTGAGATAGAGGTTGAAATCACCAAGGATGAGAAGTCATTTGCTGCTGCAGAGGCTGAGGGAGGAAAGCAGTGATAAATTTTTATCGTACTTGGGAGGGCAGTAGAGAATGAGGATTTTGAAAAAGAGATGAGGGGGTGGATCAAGGTGAGATGCTCAAAGCAGGAGAAAGTGTCAGAGGAGTAGGGGGTCAGGCCAAGTTGTGACCTGGTAATAAGTGCCACACCACCAGTCTTGGCAGGGGAAGTGATGGAAGATGTAGTCAAGCGGGGAGGCTTCATTAAGGGGCAAGGTGTCACCAGCTCTTCATTTCATGTATTTCTTGGCAACTGTTCCAATATGTATTAACATTTATCCATATTAAAATCCATTTTTCACTCCTTAGATGATGCAGCATAACTATATATTGCCCACTGAGATTGTCTTTTTTTTTAGCTGCTGGACAACCCACCACTTTATGACCTTGCCACATGCCAATCAGCAACAGCAATTGAAGGTTGGGCAGACCACAAAGTGCCCCGATGCTCAATGTGACGACTGCTTCAAAGACAATCGCGGATAGAAACTGTCATTCATTGGCTTTCTTATTAGCAGAACCCTCATTTTCCAAAATGGCTTTTACCTGCATTGTTACTTTGGTAGCCTAAACCTTGGATCATTTTCATCCTTAGTGAAACCGCTGTTCTTTTGTGCATATAGTTACAAAAGTAGCATACTATATTTGCTGTTGGAAAAATAAGCTTTTAACTGGATTCAACATGTATTTAATTAATATTGTGTGATACGTAATTTATTTTATTGCCTCCACCATTTATGAAAAAAAATAAAGGTGCAATGATTATTGAAGTAAGTGAATAAAACTATGTTTGTCCTGTGTGGTGGAGAATAAATGTCTTCTTCCTTTTCCTGGAACTAACTTGAGCCATCTCTGTAACATTGGGGGAATGCAGAGATCATTCTGAATGAATAGATTTACAATCATTCTGATATTTTACATTTCTAAGTACTAAAGGTGTTTTTCTTCATAATGTAAGATTATCATCTTGAGGTCTGGCATGCGAAGAAATGGATAATGAGGCAATAACCAAGCTGTTTTTCAATACTAGCTAGTATGAACTTGCAACGACATGATTTATTAATGTATCAGACATCGCATTTTTAAATGAAAATAGAAAGGAAGGTTGAAATGCTTGTGTTCTAGGGAAATATGCATGCCAGTCCGAGATTTATTACACCCAGTTTGCTCTGTTGGGAAGAATACACTTGGTAATTGAAGCCTGCTCTCAAATGTGTACTGGTAGTGGCTGTTACATTGCATCAGGTCTTCTGAATTTTCAATACTGGCTTTCTCTCACCTATTATTTAGCTAATTGCTCTAAGTTGCTTTCAAGAAGCATTTAGATCAATATTTTCTTCAAGTTAATGTTTAATTAGAAGACAACTTCTCGGCTGCAATTCAAATTGAGGACCACAGAAAGAAGGAATTGACTGCTTCCACACCTTGATCAGGTTTTCCAGTATAATATAGAGCCAGACACTGATTTTCCTGTTGACCCAGTGATTACTCTGCTCGATTTGGATTTTTTCTCCTGTAAATCTGGTATTTTTGCTGTAAATCAAGATGCACCAAGTATTGAAATAATGAAATTCCGGTAAATACGATGTAATATGCCAACAGGTGCTCAAATGCTTACTATTACTATTTGAGCGGTGAATATGGCCTACACCACATTTTAGATTCTGGAAACTTGGGACATTTGGAACTGGGCAAAAAACAATGAGCACCAAGTTTGAAGTTTCAGCATTTTGGCCTCAAACCTAGTAAAAGGTTCCCTCTAAACTGCAGGAATTCCGATACACTATGAGTAATTAAAGTATCAGAACCCTATTAAGGTAACAAAAAAGTTAATAGAATTATTTTGGTGATTATTGCACCTTTATTATATACATAATATGAAACATTGCAACTATGAAATATTTTAAAAAGTCATTCCTTCCAAGCAGGGAAAAATTGGATTACAGTCAGCTTTTTAAATTATTTCTAAATCTGTCACAAGTTACTGCTGGAATAATCTGCAAAGGCTGGTGAAGATTTGACTAAATTACTGTGAAACTGCAAACCCATTAGTGGAGGAATCAGCTGCAGGCTTGCAATTTTTTTTCTGAAATATCAGTATATTTACCACAGACTTTTAAAATGTCACTCTCCTTGATTTGTAGATAAAGGAGGCCAAACAATGAAACAATTATAACTAGCCCAAGACATGCCATAATCTCTTGCTTAGCAAACCAATTATATCTCAACCAGATGCTTGCAAAGTGATTCTATGGAGAACTGAAAGCACCTAAATTAGCCAACTGCATTGTAGCTGCCTTAAACAACAGCAATATGTCAGCTCCATACTCACTGAGGCTCTTGATTTTACAGTAGGATAAATATTAAAGTGTAGTCCATAATCATTTAAATACAGTGTTAAAGAGTCTGCAAGTAAATAAATCTCTTCTTTGGCTCAGCAATAATTATTTCTTAAAACTACATGGTTGACATTTATTTATTGAAATAGATAAAACCAAGTTTTGCATGCTAGTGGAGTCCTTACGCCGAGGTATTATAATTGTTTGCTATATTTTTATTTGTAACCATTGTTGGATCAGTCTATTGGAAGAATATTTTATTTCTTTCATATTAAAACTGTGCCTTAGAAAATGCAGGCTGTTGCACATAGACAGTCAGAAGTGTTAAGCATCTGCAGTGAATGTGAAGTAATTGGTATCCAACTTGATAAACATCTCTGTCAGCTCTCAAATGAGCTGGATGCAAGCGATACTGCAAAGGAGATGAGTTAGACATGAAGCTGAGGCCTAATTGGTTCATCTCATGTGACCAGTTCATATTAAACTGTAGTTTCCTACTCTTCTGCATGGTTTCAGCAAAGGCTGATGTTTATCTTGCAGTCTATCTAATGTGTAAAATACATGTTTCAACACTCAAAACATTTTTAAAGAGCACTTTTTACATATTCTTGTACTCTTTTCCTCCTCAGAAGTTACAAATGCAGAGAAAACAGTGAACATATATAGTAGCACATTCTGTACGTGTTCTAATAGCCCCATTTGCAATTCTCTTCTATCTTTAAAAAAAAATTAAGTGGCGACAACTTGAACCAAGGCCAAAGTCACTAAGCGTTTAAGTGGTAACGTTGCAACTTTTTGACCTGTGCAGTAAACTGTTTCAACACACATTTATATGTAACAAACCATTAAACATTATAATTCAAAACCATTGAATGCAAGTATTTAAGATAGAATATGGGCTAGAAATACATTTAGCAATATTGGAAATGAATGATTAATGGGTTTGTGTGATATTCCTCTGTCCACTGTTTTAAAGGAGCAGTTAACTCATTTAAAATAAGAAGGGGAATGTTAATTCGTTAACAATACCAATAGTAATTTCTTAGCTAAAATGTTAATATAGTTGTTTACACAACTGAAATTTTATTAATTGTAGCAGAGATGAGCACTTTGGTTCGGTGCATAGCACCAATAATATGAAATCACAGCTTCAATAACAATAAAATAATCAAATAAAAATATGTAATTTTGTTTTTGGAAATTACATTTTGTTTTAAAATGTTCCACCATGTGCATGGTTGACTTTTACTGATTTTCAGAAGTCCATATTTGGTTGATAAATCAATAAACCTTCATGAAAGTACCTTATCGTGCTTGTTATTCTCACTTTGACGGCAAGACTCGTCCATTCATTTTGCATGATTGGACACAACATCCTTACAGTAGCATGCAATGAAGCTGTGCCACCATCTACTAACATCTGTGTAGGGAGTTGTTTTATGTGGTTAACAACATTTTTCAAAACATGCATAACCAAATATGGACTTGGACTGGTGCTTTGTGAATAAGTGAATAATTGTAACTGGGGCTAATTAACAATTAAAATTGTCTGGTATATGCTACATATGCTACAGTTGAACTATTGCGCTATATGAATAGTAATTTGCCTCCTGAAGGAAAAAATACAATGTGTTCAAATAATGTAACAGCTTTTATAGTAAATGTATGTTGTTTATAAATAAACGTTTAAAAATACTATGGTGTAATGCTTTTATTTTCCATAGATTGAGTCTTAGAACATTTTAACATGTATACCTATATAATATATGAAGCCTTATGTCTATATGGACTTTGTGTTAAATTATCCATTATAAGTTCCTATGCATATTTAAAATGGAAACTCCATGGAACTATTTTTAATTCTGTAGTTACAACCTTTAGCCAATGGTGGTGCTGTGGAACCTCAGGTCTTCTAGTTTCTCAGCTTCCAGTACAGAGAAACTCCTGTGGTCTGACCAACACTACTTCTCTGTTGTCCAAATTGTTACAGGTTTAGCTATTTATAAATAATCAAATGTATAAATATAAGGAAAGAATACATTGCCCTGAAATTCTGCAGGTATTCTGCATGTCTCCCAAGACTGGTAGAATCCCTGGAAATTCAGGGCTTATGACTTTAAAATTGCAACTGCATTACATCTGCATGTCCAAATCCAATTATCCCTTGCCCTCTACCTCTGCATGACAGAGCTGTTTATATCTTTGTGTGCAGTTTTCTTGGTGGTCATTAGTGAGTGGCATTCCTTCACCGCTGACTGCAAAACCCAGGCCATTGTTTTAAGGGCTAACGTTCCATGGAATTTAACATTAAAAACCTCTATCACATCACCACGTACAGGGTGTAGCAGGCACTGCAGATAAATATTGACACTTCAAAAATGGGATTTCCCATTGGCAAAGTCTTGACATAGAAGTTTTTAATGTATTTTGAGATGGACTGCTGTGACTCATACAGCATCTTAAGATATAATAACCTGTATTTTGTTGTACTGACAATGGTGAGGCTGTCAACACTCACCTTTATTACAGGGTAAAACTGACAGTAACTTCTGGAATCCACACATGTGCACTAAACTCAGAAATCCCCAAATTACTGTCAGTCAAACCCTGCTCTTCCAGTGCTGCGGTCATCACCAATGGAATCCACACAGAAATTAATATTATGGCATGAACTTAGGCTAATTACCCATTATTTTCATTTTAAAAACTGCTGAAAAAGTTGGAGCTGTTCAGTCACGAGTAAGTGGGTGATAATTACTGCTAAACATACTCTCTAGCCCTGAAAAGTTAATTTGTCAAGTGCGGAGTCTCATTTCTGTAGAAAAAATCTTTTTACAGTTTTTCTGTTTTGCTCCTATGTATTTCCTTTAATCCCATGAGCATGTCCCAATCTTTATTTAATTTCATGTACAATGATTTAAATGTAATTTATATTTCCTGGGTTGTTTTTGTTTCTTGCTTGGCTATCTGTGTGTCTCAGTAAGTTTTCTTCAATCTGACTGGTTAAACAGCTTCCCTGCTGCTTGACCTGCTCAGAAATGCCCAGAAGCTTCGTAGAAAGCACCAAATTCAAACAGATGCCACAAGAGAGGAGGGGCTGGATTTCCCTCTGGGGGTGGGAAACAGGAGTCAGAACTGTTTCCGAGTGCCTATCCCACCCCCGGAGGGAAACACTCAGCCTTTGGGATTTTCACAGAGATACCCACTTAATTGGCATGGAGACAGGATTCCTGTACAATTAAGGGTGGCAGGTGGGCTCTTGAAGCTGAAATCAGAGGCCTTCCAGCTTGAGAGAAGCAACATGCTGCAGTGGACGTTAAGTAACTGAGTGGATGCTTCAACATGGAGGGGGGGTGAAATTCTCTCTGCAGGAGGGCCTTTGGCTCTACCTGCACCCAGGCAAGAAGGGAAGGCCTGAATGCCTGTCTGGATTGCTGGCCCCCTGGCCTGCTGCTGGGTGCCCGCCTTCAGGCTGTTAAACTATCCCCCTGTCAAGTCAGGAAACTGGAGGCCTACTGGAAAATCCCAGTTGGCCTCCTTTAAGTGCCCTTAATCAGGTTCTTAATGAGCTTAATTGGCTACCCGTTACATTGGGGTGGGTAGCCCTACTGCCCCCGAACCTGCCTTGGCAAAAATGGCCGGTGCCGGGAGACCGACTTGTCAGCTGGCCCCAACATTTTTGGGGCCCGTCTGCCTCCATTCCTGCCCTCAGTGGGGCCTGAAAATTCTGCGCAAAGTCTCTGCTGAAAAGCCCATTAAATATTTGTCGACAACTGTACACAAGGTGAACAGCAAAAGCTGTTCCTTCTCCACTTACAGCAGAATCCAGACCATTATATTACAAATTGAGGCAAGTATTGAGTAAGACGATTTTACAGTTTTCAACCATATGAATTTGCACCTTGCAACTGGGGGAATATAGCGATAGCCCCGAAGCCAATGACCCTTGGCCTGACTGTCAGGTTCGGTCCAGTGGCGCACAGTCGCAGTCCCTCTTGAGCAGGGCATTGGTCACCTCCTTGATGCAGCAGTGGACTGCTGCCTAGGAGACCCCACACATGTCCCTGGTGGATCCCAGGAAAGATCCAGATGCATATAAGTTGAGTTCCACGGTGATCTTCAGGGCCACTGGCATAGGATGACCACCGAATCCCATAGGTCACAACTTATCCTGCAGCATGGCGCATAAGTCGCCGACGGCCTCCCTTGAGAGCCACAGTCTTTGCTGACACGGCTGCTCGGACATTTGGAGGTAGCTGAGTCGAGTCCGGTTCACTTTCTGGTACAGGTGGGCCCTTCTTGGCATAGCCGGATGCCACCACTCTCATCGTAGAGCTTCAAGGCAGCATTTGACCGAGTATGGCATCAAGGAGCCCTAGCAAAACTGGAGTCAATGGGAATCAGGGGGAAAGCTCTCTGCTGGTTGGAGTCATACCTAGCGCAAAACTAACAGCACTGTGGGTTTACCTACACCCAAGGACTGAAGCGTTCAAGAAGGCAGCTCACCACCACCTTCTCAAGGCCAATGAAAGATGGGCAACAACATGCGACACCCATATACCATGAACGAATTTTACAAAAAGGCTGCCTCCAGGCCCTCCCTCCGTGGAAGGCGTTGCATAACACCATGGAGGTCCACAAAGGCAGGGTGTTTGAGACCCATGCCAGGTGATTAGTGGGCCTCCAGAGCGCTGTCCTTGCAGAGACGAAGTTGCCTTGGCACCTTTGCCTTTGCTACTCCTCCCAGTTTACACGCTAATGGTCCTTAGTGCCCACCATTGGTGAGAGCCCAGCACCCAGCAATATGGCCACCCAACCATCTCACCTGAGACCATGCCCACCCCTGCAGTGTGCACAGCACTGCAAGCCAACGATGGCCTTCACTCCCCCCTCTTCCTCGATCCAGTGCACGTCATGGTTGCTTTCCCATTGTGGCATTGAGGCCTTGCCTCACTGCATCACCTTTCAATGGCTGGGGACCTGAAGGCATGTGAGGAGCACCCGCTATCCACTTAATTCCAAGCCCCATTAAATCATTATCAATTGCATGCAAATGTATTATAACTATCTGTTCATCAATTTGAATTGCACTCCTGTCACATCAAGGCAGCACCGCCGCCTTGGAGATCTCCCACCTGCTGACTAAATCTGGAACCATCATCACGGTGTCTGACACTATTCTCTGGCTCCCATGCCACCATTCCCACTCCAAACAGCCTCACAAAATCCAGCCATTAATATTGTTATTGCATTATGGAAAATCCTGGAGATCTGTATTCCTGAACTGTGCTTTCAGTGTGGGAAGTTCTGGGCTGAACACTGAAGATGCAAATTTACCCCATAACTCAGGCCCCGAAAACAAAAGAAATTATACTAATTTACCACATTAACATGAGAATCTTTATTAATATGTGTGGCTAATATCACCTGGACAATTACAAATTGAAAAATGTAGAAAACTGTTTCAGACCCAAAGCCATATGAATGTTGTGTTTCATGGAGAATGAATTATTGTGTGAAAGATTAGATAGGACCGGTTCACAGAATCAGAGAATTGTTACCGCATAGAAGGAGGACATTTGGCCCGTCGTGTCTGCGCGGCTCTCCAAAGGAGCAATTCACCTAGTACCTCTCCCACGACTTCTCCACGTAGCCCTGCACATTCTTCCTTTTCAGATAACAACCAAATTCCCTCTTGAATGCCTCAATTGAACCTGCCTCCACCACACTCTCAGGCACTTTATTCCAGATCCTAACCATTCACTGCGTGAAAAGTTTTTTCTCATGTTGCTGTTGCTTCTTTTGCAAATTACCTTAAATCTGTGCCCTTTTGTTCTCGATCCCTCCATCAGTGGAAACAGTTTTTCACTATCTACTGTGACCAGCCCCCTCATGATTTTGAGAGAAGCAACATGCTGCAAAGAAACATTTCTTCAAAGAAAACAGTCCCAACTTCTCCAAACTATCCACATAACTGAAGTTCCTTAACCTGGAACCATCCTTGTGACACTTTTCTGCACTCTCTCCAATGCCTTCACATCTTTCCTAAAGTGTGGCGCCCAGAACTAGACACAATACTCCAGCTGAGGCCGATCCAATAGGCTATACAAATTTAACATTACGTCCTTGCCTTTGAACTCTATGGCCCTATTAATGAAGCCTAGGATACTGTATGCTCTACTAACTGCTCTCTCAAGCTGTCCTGCCACCTGCAATAATTTATGCATATATACGCTTCGGTCCCTCTGCTGCTGCACCACCTTTAGAATTGCTCCCTTTACTTATATTGTCTCTCTGCATTCTTCTTACCAAAATGAATCACTTCACACTTATCTGCATTAAATTTCCTTTGCCCATTCCACCAATCTATGTCCTTTTGAAGTTCTATACTATCCTCCTCACAGTTCACAAAGTCTAGGTTGTTAATATATATCAGGAACAGCAAGGGTGCTAACACTGACCCTTGGGGAACTCCACTACAAACCTTCCTTCAGCCCGAAAAACATCCATTAACCATACTCTTTGTTTTCTGTCGCTCAGCCAATTCCATATCCATGTTGCTACTGTCCCTTTTATTCCATAAGCTATAACTTTTCTCACAATCCTGTTGTGTGGCACTTCATCAAATGTTTTTTGAAAGTCCGTGTACACCACATCAACAGCATTGCCCTCATCAACCCTCTGTGTTACCTCTTCAAAAAACTCCAGCTAAACACAACTTTCCCTTCACAAATCTGTGTTGGCTTTCCTTAATGAACTCCCATTTGCCCAAATGAACATGAATTTTGTCCTGAATTATTATTTCTAGAAGCTTTCCCACCACCGAGGTTAAACTGATTAGCCTGTAGTTGTTGGGCTTATCTTGACACTCTTTTTTTGAACAAGGGTATAACATTTGTAATTCTCCAGTCCTCTGACACCACCCCTGAATCTAAGGAAGACTGAAAAATTATGGCTAGTGCCTCCGCAATTTCCATTCGCACTTCCAGTTGTGTGTTATTGTATTTAGTCGGGGGTTAAAATGTGGGTTAATTAAAGAAAGCCAGCGTGGATTTCTTCAGGGAAAATCATGTCAAACTAACTTGCTGGAGTTTTTTGAGGCGGTAACAGAGACGGCTGATGAGGGCAATGCTGTTGATGTGGTGTACATGGACTTTCAAAAGGCGCTTGATACAGTGCCACACAGCAGACTTGTGAGAAAACTTATAGCTCATGGAATAAAAGGGACGGGAGCAAGATGGATGTGTAATTGGCTGAGTGACAGGAAACAAAGAGTAGTGGTTAATGGATGTTTTTCGGGCTGGAGGAAAGTTTGTAGTGGACTTCCCCAGGGATCAGTGTTGGGACCCTTGCTTTTCCTGATATAGTTTAATGACCTAGACCTTAGTGTACAGGGCACAATTTCAAAGTTTGCGGATGATACAAAACTTGGAAGCATTGTGAACTGTGAGAAGAATGGTGTAGAACTGCAAAAGAACATAGACATGTTGGTGGAATGGGCAGACAGGTGGCAGATGAAGTTCAATGCAGAGAAATGTGAAGTGATTAATTTTGGTAGGAAGAACATAGACAATATAAAATAAAGGGTACAGTTCTATAGGGGTGCAGGAGCAGAGGTCCTGGGCGGCACAGTGGCGCAGTGGTTAGCACCGCAGCCTCACAGCTCCAGGGACCCGGGTTCGATTCCGGGTACTGCCTGTGTGGAGTTTGCAAGTTCTCCCTGTGTCTGCGTGGGTTTTCTCCGGGTGCTCCGGTTTCCTCCCACAAGCCAAAAGACTTGCAGGTTGATAGGTAAATTGGCCATTATAAATTGTCACTGGTATAGGTAGGTGGTAGGGAAATATAGGGATAGGTGGGGATGTTTGTTGGGAATATGGGATTAGTGTAGGATTAGTATAAAATGGGTGGTTGATGTTCGGCACAGACTCGGTGGGCCGAAGGGCCTGTTTCAGTGCTGTATCTCTAATCTAATCTAATCTAATAAGTAATTGAAGATGGCAGGACAGGTTGACAGAGCAGTTCATAAAGCATACAGTATCCTGGGATTTATTAATAGGGGCACAGAGTACAAGAGCAAGGAAGTTATGTTGAACTTGTATAAGACACTAATTCGGCCTCAGTTGGAGTATTGTGTCCAGTTCTGGGTGCCGCATTTTAGGAAAGATGTGAGGGCATTAGAGAGAGTACAGAAAAGATTCACAAGAATGGTTCCAGGGATGAGGAATTTCAGTTATGAAGATAGATTGGAGAAGTTAGGACTGTTTTCCTTTTGAGAAGAGAAGGCTGAGAGGTGATTTGATAGAGGTATTAAAAATCATGAGTGGTCTGGGCAGAGTAGATAGAGAGAAACTGTTCCCACTCATGAAAGGATTGAGAATGAGAGGGCACAGATTTAAAGTAAAGGGTAAAAGAAGCAAAAGTGACATGAGGGAAAACTTTTTCATGCAGCAAGTGATTAAGGTCTGGAATGCACTGCCTGAGTATGGTGGAGACAGGTTCAATTGAAGCATTCAAAAGGGAGTTAGACTGTTATATGAAAAGGAAGAATGAGCAGGGTTATGGGGAGAAGGCGGGGGAATGGAACTGAGTGAATTGCTCTTTTGGAGAACCGGTGTGGACGCGATGAGCTGAATGGCCTCCTTCTGCACTGTAACAATTCTGTGATTCTGAGTAGCGTAACAGGGACATTCTGGAGAAAGTCTCAGACTCAGGATAAGGTCAACTAAGAACTCGATTATTTACATAACACTATATACACTCTCATCAAGCCTTCTAAGCTAGCATCCTTCGTGCTGCTCTTTCTTCTTCTCCCAAGCCTAACTTCAAGTGACTGTTACATCATCACTCTTACAGTGAGAGGGGTTGCTTTCATTGGCTTCAGTATTAACCCTTTACATCCTTATACTATCTCTCCCCACAAGTCTCTGACTTCACAGATTTAGTCTGTTAGGAAGTTTGGATGTGGTAGGAATATGGAATTAGTGTAGGATTGGTATAAATGGGTGGTTGATGGTCGGCACAGACTCGGTGGGCCGAAGGGCCTGTTTCAGTGCTGTATCTCTAAACTAAACTCTCCCTGATCTGATCATAGTCTGACTGTAAGTCTGGATGACTGACTTGGTTGATCTTTTATTTATTTATTTAGAGATACAGCACTGAAACAGGCCCTTCGGCCCACCGAGTCTGTGCCGACCAACCACCCATTTATACTAACCCTGCAGTAATCCCATATTCCCTACCACCTACCTACACTAGGGGAAATTTACAATGGCCAATTTACCTATCAACGTGCAAGTCTTTGGTTGTGGGAGGAAACCGGAGCACCCGGCGAAAACCCACGCGGTTATAGGGAGAACTTGCAACCCCACACAGGCAGTACCCAGAATCGAACCCAGGTAGCTGGAGCTGTGAGGCTGCGGTGCTAACCACTGCGCCACTGTGCCACCCTACTTTATCATGGGTTGCAGCATTCTGTTTGTTTTGGGTTTGCTCATCTTCATCTGGGTCTTCCAAATGAATGACTGACTGTTGATTTTGCGGAATAGGGATAATATTTTTCCTATTTCTTCATATGTTTCCTTCAGTCGTGTGTATCACAAATGAATGCTGGTAGTTCTCATGTCTGTGGATTACTGTACCTTCCCTTTCTAGTTCATGTATCCATACTCTTTGACTGTTAATTAGTTTGGCTAAGTTTCTGGCTCTAAATCTTCTATTATAATTTCGGGCTTGTTGCCTTCTCTGAGAGTTTTCCCTGTTTCTTACTTTCTCATGGTCCTGGACATTCAATCCTGGAAGAAATTTCTTAGGCAACACAGGAAGCTGTGTCCTTATCTTCCTGCCCATCAGTAATTCTGCCTGCTGGTAGTCCATACAGCAGCGGCATAGATCAATAAATTAGAACTGGGATTGAAAGATCTTCATTCTTCTTCACTAAAGACTTTATGGTTCTTACACCTCTTTCTGCCTCACCATTTGACAATGGACACCTTGGTGAGCTTATGAGATATAGAAATCCCATCTTGGTCACAAACTGAATAAAATATTCATTCGCAAACTATGGTTCATTGTCTGACAATATTTCGACAGGGATACTATGTGTCGCAAAGATGTCTTGAAGAATTCTGATAACTGTTTCTGTTGTCATCGAATGCAACCTTCGGACTTCTTTCCAGCTTGAGAAGTAATCCACGATGATTATGTATGACTTCCCACTGAACATGAATAAGTCCATACCTAGCCTTTCCCAAGGTCTGGTTGCAAATTGACTACTTAGCAGAGGTTCACACTGTTCTGGTCTCTTTATCGCGCAAAGCTGACAGTTCTGGATCACGTTCCCAATGTCCTTAGATATTCCAGACCACCATACTGAAGATCATGCCCTCGCTCTGGCCTTGGTTATTCCCAGCTGGACATTCTTGTGGCCACTCCACTGTTGTGTGCCTTATGTGAATGCATTCTTCATCGCTTTTTTGGGCTTGCCGTATCTATTGTAACCTCTGTGTGCTTGCTGGACAATATTGTGCTGTATGTTACGAAAATGATTCTATCTCACATACAAAATTCACATCTTGCTGTGTATGATGGTCTACCGTCACCCTTGATAGTGATCGGCTGGCATTTGCAACTTCCCTTGGACGTAATCAGTCTCATATGTATACCTCATCAACCTTAGACAAAATCTTTATATTCGTGGAGGCATTTTTGCAATCTCCTTTTCATCTAACAAAGATATCAAAGGTTTATTGACTGTCACGATGATGACACTCAATCCAACTATGCAGTCAGAAAATTTTTCACATGTCCATGTGACGACAAACGCTTCTTTTTCTATCACCGCATACCGTGTCTCTCTGTCTGACAAAGCTCTTGATGCATAGACTATCAGTCTATGGGAACCATCAGGTTGCTCCTGAAAAAGAACCGCCCCTAAACCAATTGAGGAGACATCTGCTGCTATCGTTGTAGGTAGTGTAGGGTTGTAGTGTACCAAGATGTCCGGTGATATAAGCATCTCTTTAATCCTCTGGAATGCTTGTTCTTGGTGGAACTCAAACACCACACTTGCTGTTTTCTGAGGAGTTGTCTCAGTGGATCAGTTATCTATGCTAAGTTATTTTGCTAATTGGTTTACCATTCCCAGGAATCCCTGAAGCTGCTGAACGGTAGTCGGAGTAGGAAATTCTGTAATGGCCCTTGTCTTCCATGTATGTGTCATTATACCTTCACTATGTGTTCCAGGAAATGAATTGAATTTTTGGAAAATTTGCGCTTCTTGTTCAGAGTTCGTCTTGCTTCTTGAAGTCTCTGTAGAACCTGTCGAACTCTTTGGTCATGTTACTCTACTGTCCGCCCATGTATCAGGATGTCATCCATGTGACAAATAACTCCTTTGAGCCCTTCTAATATGTTAGACATAGACCTTTGAAAGATCTCTGGTGCAGAAGTTATTCCAAATGGTAACCTATTGAAACAAAACCTCCCGAAAGGTGTTATAAACATGATCAGTTATCTTGAGGTCTCATCTAGGGTTATCTGCCAAAATCCATATTGGCATCGAGTTTTGCAAACATGGTGCTCTGAGAGTTTCGCTAAACTGTCAACAACTGTGGACATTGGGTGAATCTCACATGCTACTGTTTTGTTGAGCTGTGTTAAATCCACGTAAATACGCAGAGTTGCATTTTGTTTTCAGGCAGGAACCATGGCCGAACACCACTCCTTTAGTTGTGTTATAGGAGAGATAACACCCATTGTTCTCATCTCTTCCAATTGGTCTTGAACTTGGTTTAATAATGGCTGAGGTATCTTTCTGAGTGTAAAGAAAAAACACTGGCCTGCCCCCTCCCTTAAGTGTGATTCTATGCTGCATCTTGAGTCTTCTGAGTCCTGTGAACAGCTTCAGGAATTCTGCTTGAAAGCAATTATTTACTTGTGTTTGCTTGACTTTATCAATCTTCTTGATCAAATGCAGGTCTAAGCATGATCTTCTACTCAGTAAGAAAAATTCTTGACAATGCAAGACATATCGGGTTTCCATAATTTGTCTCCCTTGATACTGGAGAGTTATCTTTTGCTTTCAGTTGTGTGCCACCTGGACCATGAAACAGTATATCCGCCGGTTGTAGGCAATGTCTCATCAACCATAACTCTTGGTCTGACAGAACTGTGACATTAGCATCTGCATCCAGTTTAAAATTTGTAAGGTGTCCATTTATGTCGATGCCTGCCATCCAGAATCCTTGGTTTGGGTTATTAATTTCTCCTAGGAAATCTCCTGGTTGTTTATCTTCTGGATATTGATGCATTTGATTCACTGCTCTTTGCGTGAAGGTCTTCTGCTTTGCACTCTTGAGCAAGGAAATGTTACTCTGGCACATTTTCCTATATTGTCCAGTCTTTTTATAATTGTAACACTCGCGTTACTTGCTGGACACTGCTCCCGTCTGTGGGTCTTCCTGGCTCCACAGCGTTGGCACGGTTTCTTGGGGTCAAGCACCTTCTCACTTGTATGTGTCTTCTTTTCCACAATATGCTTCTCTGACTATGGCTTCACAAACTGTACAGTTATTGGACTTCTTCTCATCCGTGGTTTGTCTTCAGCCTGCAGAATGGCCCTATTTTGTTTGTGAACTTCAGCCTGTCTTACAATCTGAATGGCCTTTTCCAGTGTAAGGTCCTCTTTTGACTGCAAAATGTCTGACAAAGATTCATCAGCTATGCCAATAACTATTCAGTCACTGATTAGTTCTGCCTTTAATTTGCTTTATTCGCATCCCTCTTTCAATCTGTACAAATCATTGATATAAGAGTCTATGGATTCGCCTGTCTTTTGCGCCTGCTTGTTAAATTTGGCTCTTTCTAGGATTTTATTACTGTGAAGATTGAAATATTTCCAGGAATTTCCCACGCTCTCCGACCTTTCCCATGCTTTCTCTCCATGGACCGGCTGAGCAGTGGCTGCTGACTTCACTCGACGCTCGAGTCGTCTTATCGCCCATAATCGGCTTCTCTACCCGTGGTTTTGACCCAGTGCGCCGTTAACCATTACTGGCCCCATACAAATCTCTCACCCAATCCCGGACCGTCATTCGGCACTGAAACTTGGACCAGATCGTTGGATCTGGATGTTCCTTTGCATACCCCCATGCTTCTGTGGTGCGGTCTGAGAGGGATTTCTCACCAACTGTCCGCATCGTCTGTGGCTATGGAACAGCTCTTGAGTTGTTGCAGGCCTCCAACTAGATCTACTATTCTCCTGGTGCTACTACACGAGGTATTGAAATCTTCAAATGTTCCTGGTCATTTTAAACAGTGTCACCATGTTGTGTGTTGTTGTTGTATTTTGTAGTGTAGTTGGGGAATTCTGGAGAAAGTCTCAGACTAAGGATGAGGTCAACTAAGAACTCTTATTATTTATATATTGCTATACACTCTCATCAAGCCTCCTAAACTAGCATCCTTTGTGCTGCTCTCTTCTTCTCCCAAGCCTAACCTCATGTGACTGCTATATTATCACTCTTACAGTGGAAGGGGTTGATCTCTTTGTCTTCAGGATTAATCCTTTACATCCTTATACTACACTTCCCTCAGTACCCTTGGATGCATCTCATATGGTCCTGGTGCCTTATCAACTTTAAATACAGAGAGCTATCCAATACCTCCTCCTTATCAATTTTAAACCCTTCAAGTGTCGATCAATATCCAGAAAGTAAGGAACCAGGAGATTTCTTAGGAGAAATTAATGACCCAAACCAAGGATTCTGGATAGCAGGCATCTACATAAATGGACACCTTATGAATTTTAGCCTGAACGCAGGTGCTAGTGTCACAGATCCGTCAGACCAAGAATCATGATTGATGAGACATTGCCAACAACCGGTGGATACACAGTTGCATGGTCCAGGTGACACATAACTGAAATTACCTCCTCTTTCACTGTGACCTGCACAGCATCTTCTTCCCTGGTAAAGACAGATACAAAGTATTCATTTAATACCTCAGCCATGTAAATTCCCGATTTTGGGCCCTCATCGGCCGTACGCCTCCTTTCACTGCCCTTTTACTATTAATATGCCCATAGAAGACTTATGGATTCCCTTTATGGTAGCTGCCAGTCTCTTTTCATAATATCTCTTCGTTTCTCTTATTTGCTTTTTCATTTCCCCACTGAACCTTCTATACTCCACCCAGTTCTTGGTTGTGTTATGCACCTGACATCTGTCATTAGCACATTTTTTCTTCTTCATTTTAATCTTTATCTCTTTTGTCATCCAGGGAGCTCTGGATTTGTTTTTCCAACCTTTCCCCTGCAGTCCCCTTGACTGTGCCCAAACAATCTCTTCTTTAAATGTTGAGGGAGGGGCAGGACTGGCAGCTCAATATTCCAGGATATAGAATCTTCAGGCGTGACAGGGGAGGGGATAAAAGAGGAGGTGGTATTGCACTGTTGATCAAGGAGTCAATTACTGCGGTAAGGAGGGATGATATCTTAGAAGGTTCCTCAAATGAGGCCATATGGGTAAAACGTAAAAACAAAAAAGGGCAATCACTTGGCTGGGGGTGTATTACAGGCCTCCAAATAGTCAGGGAGAGATAGAGGAGCAGACATGTATGCAAATCTCAGAGAGGTGTAAAAATAATAGGGTAATAATAATAGGGGATTTCAACTTCCCCAATATCAACTGGGATAGTCTTAGTACAAAAAGCTTAAAGGGGGCGGAATTCTTAAAATGCATACAGGAGAGCTTATTGAGCCAGTATGTAGAAAGTCCTCCAAGAGAAGGGGCAGTACTGGATCTAATCCTAGGGAATGAAGCCAGAGAAGTGGTAGAAGTGTCAGTGGGGGAGCTTTTCGGGGATAGTGACCATAACTCTGTAAGATTTAAGGTAGTTATGGAAAAGGACAAAGACAGACCGGAAATAAAGGTATTGAATTGGGGGAAGGCTGATTTCAGTATGACAAAACAGGATCTGGCCAAAATGAACTGGGAGCAGCTACTTGTAGGAAAGTCTACATCAGACCAGTGGGAGTCACTCAAAGAGGAAATAATCAGAGTTCAGAGCCAACATGTACCCGTTAAGGTGAAGGGTAGGACCAGCAAGTCTAGGGAACCCTGGATGTCAAAGGATATAGAGGATTGGATCATGAAAAAAAGGAAGCTTATGGCAGATTCAGAGGGCTGAAAACAGCGGAGGCCCTAGAGAAATATAGAAAATGTAGGGGGGGTGCTTAAAAAAGTAATTAGGAGATGAAGAGGGGACATGAGAAAACACTGGTGGGCAAGATAAAGAAAAATCCTAAGACATTTTATAAGTGTATTAAGGGCAAGAGGATAACCAGGGAAAGAGTAGGGTCAATAGGAACCAAAGTGGCAATTTGTGCGTGGAGCCGGAGGATATAGGTGAGGTTTTAAATTATTACTTTTCAGCTGTTTTCACTATGGAGAAGGATAATGTAGGTGTAGAGATCAGGGAGGGGGATTGTGAAATACTTGAACATATTAGTATTGAAAGGGAGGAAGTATTAGCTGTTTTAGCAGGCTTAAACGTGGATAAATCCCCAGGCCCAGATGAGATGTATCCCAAGCTGTTATGTGAGGCAAGGGAAGAGATAGCAGGGGCTCTGACACAAATTTTCAAATCCACTCTGGTCGCAGGAGAGGTACCAGAGGACTGGAGGACAGCGAATGTGGTACCATTATTCAAGAAGGGTAGCAAGGATAAACCAGGTAATTACAGGCCAGTGAGTCTAACATCAGTGGTCGGGAAACTATTGGAAAAAATTCTGAGGGACCGGATTAATCTCCACTTGGAGAGGCAGGGATTAATCAGGGATAGTCAGTATGGCTTTGTTAGGGGGAGATCATGTCTAACTAACTTGATTGAATTTTTCCAGGAGGTGACTAGAAATATAGATGAGGATAAAGCTGTTGATGTAGTCTACATGGACTTCAGTAAGGCTTTTGATAAGGTCCCGCGTGGGAGATTGGTTAAGAAGGTAAGAGCCCGTGGGATCCTGGGAAATTTGGCAAATTAGATCCAAAATTGGTTTAGTGGCAGGAGGCAGAGTATGATGGTCGAGGGTTGTTTTTGAGTGGAAGCCTGTGACCAGCGGTGTACCGCAGGGATCGGAGCTGGGACCCTTGCTGTTTGTAGTGTACATTAATGATTTAGACTTGAATATAGGAGGTAAGATCAGTAAGTTCGCAGATGACATGAAAATTGGAGGTGTCGTAAATAGTGAGGAGGAAAGCCTTAGATTACAGGATGATATATATGGGCTAAAAAGATGGGCGGAGCAGTGGCAAATGGAATTTAATCCTGAGAAGTGTGAGGTGATGCATTTTGGGAGGACTAGCAAGACAAGGGGATATACAATGCATGGTAGGACCTTAGGAAGTACAGAAGTTCAGAGGGACCTTGGTGTACTTGTCCATAGATTACTGAAGGCAGCAGCACAGGTAGATAAGGTGGTTAGGAAGGCATATGGGATACTTGCCTTTATTAGCCGAAGCATAGAATATAAGAGCAGGGAGGTTATTATGGAGCTGTATAAAACGCTAGTTGGGCCACAGTTGGAGTACTGTGTACAGTTCTGTACACCACACTATAGGAAGGATGTGATTGCACTGGAGAGGGTGCAGAGGAGATTCACCAGGATGTTGCCCGGGCTGGAGAATTTCAGCTATGAAGAGAGACTGAAAAGGCTAGGGTTGTTTTCATTGGAGCAGAGAAGGCTGAGGGGGAACATGATTGAGGTGTACATAATTATGAAGGGCATTGATAGATTAGATAGGAAGAAGCTTTTTCCCTTAGCGGAGGGGTCACTAACCAGGGGGCGTAGGAGATTTAGAGGGGATTTGAGGAAAACAATTTTCACCTAAAGGGTGGTTGGAATCTGGATTGCACTGCCTGAAGAGGTGGTAGAGGCCGGAAACATCACAACATTTAAGAAGTATTTAGAAGAGCACTTGAAGCGCCATAGCATACAAGGCTATGGGCCTAGTGCTGGAAAATGGGATTAGAATAGGTAGGTGCTTGATGGCCGGCACAGACACGATGGGCTGAAGGGCCTGTTTCTGTGCTGTATGACTCTATGACAGCCTATTGTCCAGTTACAGTTTTGCCTGCCAGCCTTTGATTCCAATTTATCTGGGCCAGATCCATTCTTACCCCATTGAAGAGGCTTTCCCCCAGTTCATTATTCTTATTTGGATTGTTCCTTGTCCATTTCCATAGCCAACCTAAACCTTATGATACGATAATCACTGTCCCCTAATTGTTCCCCTACTAACACTTGATCCATTCCATTCTCCCAGTTTCTCTGTCACCGACGCATCTGCTCTGATGATGTAACCTTCCATGACAGCACTTCTGATATGTCTTCCTTTTTCCTCAACCAAGGATTCCCTCCCCCCCTTGTGGTTGACAGGGCCCTCAACCGTGTCTGGCCCATTTCCCGCACCTCTACCCTCACCCCTTCCCCTCCCTCCCAGAACCACAACAGGGCTCCCCTTGTCCTCACTTTCCATCCCATCAGCCTCCACATCCAAAGGATCATCCTGTCCATTTCCGCCACCTCCAGCATGGTGCCACTTCTAAACGCATCTTCCCCTCCCCTCTCCTGTCAGCATTCCGAAGGGATCATTCCCTCCGTGACACCCTGGTCTATTCCTCCATTACCCCCGCCACCTTGTCCCCTTCCCACGGCACCTTCCCCTGCAATCACAGGAGGTGTAATACCTCTCCATTTACCTCCTCTCTCCTCACTATCCCAGGCCCCAAACACTCCTTTCAGGTGAAACAGCAATTTACTTGTACTTCTTTCAATTTAGTATACTGTATTCGCTGCTCACAATGTGGTCTCCTCTACATTGGGGAGACCAAACGCAGACTGGGTGACCACTTTGCGGAACACCTCTGCTCAGTCCAAAAGCATGACTCCGAGCTTCCGGTTGCTTGCCATTTCAACACTTCCCCCTGCTCTCGTGCCCACATCTCTGTCCTGGGATTGCTGCAGTGTTCCAGTGAACATCAACGCAAGCTCGAGGAACAGCACCTCATTTACTGATTAGGCACACTACAGCCTGCCGGACTGAACATTGAGTTCAATAATTTCAGAGCATGACGGGCCCCATTTTTCATTTTTATTTTTAGATTTTTCTTTTTTATGTATTTATTTTATTTCAGTTTGTTTAGTTTGTTTTTACTGTGCCTACTCACTGCTTTTTTCATGTTTGTGCTTGGGGTCAGGCTGCTCAGTTTTCTGTTGATTAACACCCTCTCTGTTCTAATGCTTTGTCTTTCAGCACACCATTAACATACTGTTTGCCTTTGCTCCATGACCTTCTGGTCAGTTATTCTCTGTGACCTTGTCCTATCAACACCTCTTTTGTTATCTCTTGTCCCACCCCTGCTTTACTTGCTTAAAATCTATTACATTTCTGGCTCTGCCAGTTCTGATGAAGGGTCACTGACCTGAAATGTTAACTTTGCTTCTCTCTCCACAGATGCTGCCAGCCCTGATGAGTATTTCCTGCATTTCTTGTTTTTATTTCAGATTTCCAGCATCTGCAGTATTTTGCTTTTATTAACACTTGATCCACTTGGCCCACGAATTCCCAAGAATCAGGTCTAGCAGTGCCTCCTTTCTTATTGGACTGAAAACATACTGCTGTAGAAAATTCTCCTGAACACTCTCGAGGAAATTTTGCCCCTCACTGCCCTTTACAATACTACTATCCCAGTCTATATTCATATAATTAAAATCACCCTTATAACCACTCTATAATTCTTGCACCACTCTGTAATTTCCTTGCAAATTTGTTCCTCTACATCTTTCCCACTGATTGGTGGTGTATAGACTAAACCGAGCAATGTAATTACACCTTTTTTGTTTCTTAACTCTAATCAAATAGATTCTGTCCTTGACCCCTCCAGGACATCCTCTCTCTCCAGTCCTGCAATGTTCTCCTTAATCAATACTACCACCCCTCCCCTTTCCTTCCTTTCCTAACTTTCCCGAACACCTTGTATCCAGGAATATTTAATACCCAGTCTGCCCTTCCTTGAGCCAGGTCTCTGTCATCACCACAACATCATACTTCCACGTGGCTACCTGCGCCTGCAGCTCACCAACCTTATTTACCACACTCTGCGCATTCAGATATGTGCATAGTAACCCTAATCTAGCCTTTATTACTTTCCCTCTTACTTTGACCCCACCTAATAACTTACTATTTCCTACTCTAGTGCTATCTGTCTCTCCCAATTCTCTGTGCACCTTGGTAGTCCTCTCTTGTATTATCTCCTGGTTCCCACACACATGTCAAGTTCATTTAAACCCTCCCCAATAGCACTAGCAAATCACAAGGAAATTTGTCCCAGCTTTGTTCAGGTGCAACAGATCTGGCCCCACCTTCAGCAGAACTGGTCCTAGTGTCCCAGGAATCTAAAGCCCTCCCTCCTGCACCATCTTTCCAGCCACGCATTCATCTGCACTATCCTCCTATTTCTATACTCACTTGCGCTTGGGAGTAACCCGGAGATTCCTACTTTTGAGGTCCTACTTGCTAATTTCTGACCTAGCTTCCTAAACTCTGCCTGCAGGACCACATCCCTCTTCCTACCTATGTTGTTGATATCAATATGGGCCACGACTGCTGGCTGCTCACCCTCTCCCTCAAGGTGCTCTGCAGCCATATAGTGACATCCTTGACCCTGGCACCAGGGAAGCGGCACACCGTCCTGGATTCACGTCTTTTAAAGGTTTGCGGATGCGGGAATTGCGATGGGCGGTTACCCTGCACCTGATCGAGATGATAAAGGCAGCATTCAAACATTGGGCTGCCTGCTCATCTTCATGGTTGTGGCATGAAGCCCAGCACTAAACGTGCTGCTGACTGGCTGCACACTCAGCGGGGGGCCCAGGTTTGTATGAGGGTAGCATGAGTTAAAGCTAGCCTGCACCTCTTAAGCAGAGGTGCATTCTGGCTGCAGCTGGTGTTGGAATTGTCTCAGAAAGTGTCTCACGTAAGGAACAAAGGCCACTAAATTCTTTGGTGTAGCCCCTTTCTAGCAATGCTATGCAGGTTTAACTTCATTCCACGTGGGCCGCTATCTGCAGGGCCTGGGCGATGTTCATCTTTGGTATGGGTGCACACAGTTGCATCCCATGTACACTCAAACACGTGAAAGCACAGCTATTCTGATGACGCACAGCCAGCCAGCTGATCTGATGCCAGACAACACAAGTCCTGGCAATGCCTGCGTTCTCCATTCTTAAAAACAGCTGCATGAAACAGCAAATAGGCCCTGCAGTAGTGTTCTTTAAAAGGTCAGGCACCCTGACTGCAGGTAAAATATATGGAACTTGTCAATTGGGAGGTGTTTGAAAATACTCGGGAGCACTTTTGGAGGTGTTTAGGTGCATTTTCCAGAGTGTTGTCGCATTCTCATAGGGATGGCAGAGGAGTAGGTGACCTGCCCACACAAAGGCCGGGATTTTCTGGGCCCCACTGCAGCGGGGTTGGAGGCGGGGTGGGGGGTATGCAGTATTGTGTCAGGGGGCGGAGGGCTCCCCATTGCCAAGTGATCTTCCCGGGGAGGGATAGGCCAATGACAGCCTTCCCGGCCATAGGCCAATTCGGCCCTTAAGTGGTCCATTAATGGCCAATTAAGGGCCTTTTCCCACCGGTGCTGGGATCTTACCAGTGGTATGGAGGCTGCCTTGTAACATGAGGCACCCTCCCTGCAGTCTTGGGTAAGGGTCCCTCCTCCGTAGGCAATCTGTGGCCCACAGAGGGCACTAGCTGTGAAACAATGCAACTCCCAAGACCCCCCTCTCCTTGGACTATATACCACCCCCTCATCGGGGCCTTCCAGACTGGCCCAGGTGACCCTGCCTCCCCTACCTCTCATCTGGGGTTCCAACTCCTGGTGGCGCTGCCTGTGATTGGCCGGCAGGTCTTGGAGGCAAGATCCCCATCTTTAAAGGAGGGGGATCCCAGTGTGGGACACTTAAGCAGAACAACAATGGAGGATCACTCCAGGAGGGCACCAAGAGGCAGAGGCGGGCTTTCCCCTCACCTTTTCGGCTGAGCGTTGGTAGGCCGCCTCCAGCACAAAATCCAGCTCAAAGATTGCAACAGATATGGGGGTAGCAGTGACAGTGCCCCTGGGTCTGCAGAACAGCAAGGAGATGGTGCAGAAGCTGTAGGGGAGTATGATAGCGGGAATACCAGATAGCAGGATGAGGGTGTGCTTGGAGTTAAGAAGGGACATAAGGCTGGAATATACTATCATACTTAGTGTTCTCAGTGATATCGGATCCTGCAGGCCCTGACGCAGCTAGCACCATGATGCAGAGAACCATCTCCTCTGTAGGGCTCAGAAGATACAGACATCCTTAGCCCCCACCAGCTCTGCTCTGCTCCCTTATATTGTGTGCCACCTTGTCCTGCAAGAGAGAGGACAGAATGTCAGTGGTTATGTAGGACTGTGTTTGGGTGATGTCGCTGCCATAGCTGAATAGCTGGAGGTATATGGAGACAGCATGAGGTGGGTGTGAAGCTGGCAGCCTTGGTACGTGTGTGAGGATGAGGTGGAGTATCTTTTTTTATATTCTTTCATGCAATGTGAGTGTTGCTGGCAAGGCCAGTATTTGTTGCCATCCCTTATTGTCCTTCAGGAGGTGGTGGTGAGCCACCATCTTGAACCACTGGTGTAGGTACACCCACAGTGCTGGATGGTAGGCATGAGTCCTGAATGCCAGGGATTGCTGCTGGCTGAGTAATGGGGTGTGGTGCATTAGTAAGTGTGAGAGGCTGGAGTTGTGGTGGGTAGGAGATGCCAGGTGCAGATGCATTCACTGACCTTGACCATCTGCGTGAGGTCATTAGACTTCTTGTGACACTGCAGTCAGGTTCTCAGGTCCAGACTCCAGGAGTTTACTTTCCTGGCCATCTACGCCCACTCCCTTCTGAGTGTGGTCCTTGAGGGTCTCCTTCACCAAGCCCTCCACCCCGCCCATGACCATGGCAACACTCCTCATGCCCACCTGCAGCACTAATGCCTCCTGTACCACATTCGTCACTCTGGATCCCTCTGTGTATCCTGGGGCTGATTTTTCATGCAGACAGGAACCAGGTTTGTTTTGGGGTCAGAAATCTGCCTCCAGTGGGAAACTGATTATAAAGTTCAGATTTTCACAGGGGTGAGCCTTTGGGCAGGATATTATGCTGCCTTGTAGATGGCCACAGAGGTGTGGGGGCAAACAAAATGGCAAAATGTGCTGTTTCCAACGTTATCTAGGCCCCCTGCCATTTTGTCCGGGGTGGGGAAGGCTGAGGAAGACCTTCCCGTCGTAGGCCAATTGATCCTCTACTTGACAGTGATCTTCCTGGGGCGGCACAGTGGCGCGGTGGTTAGCACCGCAGCCTCACAACTCCAGCGACCCGGGTTCAATTCTGGGTACTACCTGTGCGGAGTTTGCGAGTTCTCCCTGTGACCACGTGGGTTTTCGCCGGGTGCTCCAGTTTCCTCCCACAGCCAAAGACTTGTAGGTTGATAGGTAAATTGGCCATTATAAATTGCCCCTAGTATAGGTAGGTGGTAGGGGAATATAGGGAAGGTGGGGATGTGGTAGGAATATGGGATTAGTGTCGGATTAGTATAAAAATGGGTGGTTGACTCGGTGGGCCAAAGGGCTTGTTTCAGTGCTGTATCTCTAAATAAATAAATATAGTTCCAAGTCAGGATGGTGTGTGACTTGGAGGGGAAATTGCAGGTGGTGGTGTTCCCATGCATCTGCTGCCCTTGTCCTTCCAGGTGGTAGAGGTCAAGGGTTTGGAAGGTGCTGTTGTTTGGCAAAAAAATATTGCACGACCCCTGATGTGTGCAGACCATACTGACAGTGTTAAGGAAATCACTGCTGGAGGTGAAGGTAGTTGCACTGATATCATGCAGATGAGGTGGGTAGAAAATCTTCTGCCTTATGCAACTCGACCGAAACAGCGTGGCATGTTACGAATCATGCCCCCCCACCATGCCCATAAATGGGGCACATGGATTTCCAATCCAAAGAGTATCAATGGAGCAGTCGGCCAGAGAAAGGGCTCCCAGGTTCTCCAGTGCAGCGGTGGAAGCCTTAGTCCAGGAGGTGGAAAGGAGGAGAGATGTCATGTTTCCATAGGGGGCCAGGAGGCCCTCCAGGCATACACGGTGAAGGGACTAGGAGCAGGTAGCCACAGGGGCCAATGCAAGGAGTCTGGCCCCAGGGTAATGGCTGCAGTGCAAAATTGTCAATAATCTCACAGGAGTCGTCAAGGCCATGAATGTATCTTCAAATACCATCTCCTACCCACTGCATCACTAACCTCACACACTGCTCAATCCATCACTCACCCATCAGCAATCTCTAGCAATCAGGACTCATGCTAACATTCACATGCTCCTTGTTACCACTGCTGCACACCCACATCTCACAGCTTCCACATACTTTGAGCTATTCACCTATGACAGGCACATCACCCAAACACATTGTAACAGACTCACTGACACCCTTCCCCTCCTTGCAGGATAAGTTGAAACAATAACAGGAGGAATTAGCAGAGAACCAGCAGCGGACAGGCACAGCTACGTCTCCTGAGTGCCATGGGGGAGACAGTCCTTTGAATTTTTTGTGCTGCATGAATGAGGCTGTTGCAACTGACATCACCGAACTGATCCAGGATGATGATATGCTCCTGCCTTATGCAAATCCCACTTCAGCCTCATCCTGCAAGCTGGCATGAAGTACAAGCTGCAGGAACTCCATGACATGCTTTCCCTCACCCCAATCCTCCCCTTGTGCATTTATGCTTTCAGATATTCAAGAACTGCCAGCTGGACAGCCAGTGCAGCTGGACAATGAAGGGTGCAGACAAAACCAGATGTCTGATAAATAAGCACCATCACACAGCCCATCCTTTCGAGTGTAGAAGTGGTAGCCAACTCCCTGGCATCACTTGTGGATCCAGCCGTGATGCAGCATCTGGCGGCCGATATCTCAGCTTCCACTGCAGCACAGCCAGAAGTCTCCCAACATCTCAGTGCTGCAGTGGAAGCTCAAACTGAGGTCATGAAATCTTAGCTTGTTGCCATGCAAGCTCAGCTTGCTGCCTTATCTCTATAGCAGGAGCTTGTTACTGAGTTGGATGATCAGCCATGATCATAATGAATGGCGGAGCAGGCTCGAAGGGCCGAAATGCCTACTCCTGTTCCTATTTTCTATGTTTCTATGTTTCTTATAGCCTCAGACTGTTGCCATCATGGCTGTGGATCTCAGTGCTCAAAGGGGTTTGCAGGCTCTCACAGCAGTCCAGCAATCTGTGCTCCAGCAGATTTCTAGGAATGCTGAGGCGTTGCCCTGAGTGGCAGTGGCTCCATGGTGCACAAATCTGCTGTCCTCTCTCAGGATGACAGCATTCATCCTCCCACCACTGTCACTCCACCTATATCCTTGCTATTGTCTTGACAGCTCAGACTGCTGCTACCCATGCTGAGATGGTGCAGTCTGAAGCTGTGTCTTCAAGACCCAGAGCTGCTCAAGGTCATCCTGCAAGGCCCCAGTGAAAATCAGCAGCATTCCACCAGCCATGCTGTAGCCATTGGGGTAGCAATGTGTAGGAGGACTAGGACAGGCAAAGGCACATGCAAGACAGGCACTAAGTCAATGCACAATTTCAAATTTGTATGCATTATTGGAAATGTTGTTGGATGAAGTTGTTATTTTTCATGGTGTCTTTTATTTCAGGATTTTGGCCAAGGGGTCACTTTCCGGACACCACATGCAGAGCGATGGTGTCCCGGATACCTCCTCCCTTCCTCCTCCTCTTCTTCCTCTTGAGGTGCCCACTGAAGGCCTGTTGGCAAGGGCTGTGCCCTCATGAAAGCAAAGTTGTATAAGATGCAGCAGACCACCATGAACTCTCTGATGAGAACTGTAGGGGTCCAGGCAGCAGAACCGTTGTATCAGGCCGCTGATGGTTTGCTCCGACATTCCTGTTCACAGCATACCTCTTGTTGTATGACACTGTCCACATGTGGTAGGGTGATGTAGTGGAGCCATGAGCCATGTGTAGAGCAGGTAAACCTTGAAACCAAGCAGCCACCCTCTGGTTTGTCATGATGACTGGAAGATGGCGGCTATGGCTGACTGGCACAGGCTGAGAGCATCGTGGCTGCTACAAGGATAGCAGGCGTTCACTTACATGATGCTCTGTGCATGATCGCACACCGACTGCACATTAAAGGAGTGGAAAACTTTGGAGTTCTGGTACATTTCCTGCTTGAGATATGGCTCCTGCAGAGTCATTGCATACTATCCCTCTCTCTCTGCACCATTAGGAATCCCATGATCATGGCAAAGCCACGCGCCCGCTCTTCCTGCTTCTCTCTGTTTTGAGAGAAGACAATGAAGTTCCTTCTCCTCGCATTGAGAGCCTCAGTGATGCAGTGATGCACGGTGAACTGAGAGATGTTGGTGGTGTTGCCGGCTGCAGCCTGGAAGGATCCTGAGGCATAGAAATTAAGGATCATAGTGACCTTGATAATCACTGATAGTGTCATCCTTGTCGTGCTCTGTGATCGCAGGCCAGGTTGGAAGAGGTGGCACAATTCTGTGACCACCTCCTTCATGAATCATAGCCACCTCAGACACTGCTCCTGGCTGGGGTGGAGGTAGGAGAAGTGCTCCTGGCAGACACTAGGTGGATATGGCCTTCTACTGAGAGCCGTCCTCCTCCCTCTTTGCACAGTTTCCCATCTCTGCTACCTCTGCTCCATCTCCCTGTTGGACTGCAGCCCAATAGGGACTGAAACTGTCGTCCCCATGAATGACAGAAAGCTTTCTGCTCAGAGGCCTTCAAACTCTATTCAACTCCTTGCAAAGGTACAGCACCTATTCTTCTTCTTTGGCCTCCTTGTCTCGAAAGACAATGGGTAAGCGCCTAGAGGTGGTCAGTGGTTTGTGGAGCAGCGCCTGGAGTGGCGAAAAGGCCAATTCTAGAGTGACAGACACTTCCACAGGCGCTACAGATAAAATTGGTTGTCGAGGCTGTTACACAGTTGGCTCTCTCCTTGCACTTGGTGGACATCCGATCTTTGCTAATAGTTTGAAGTTCGAAGGCTTTGGTGAGATCTATGAAAGCAACGTAGAGGGGCATCTGTTGTTCGCAGCATTTCTTCTGTAGCTGGCGAAGGGAGAACAGCATGTCAATGGTGGATCTCTCTGCTCAAAAGCCGCACTGTGCCTCAGGGTAGACACGCTCAGCCAGCTTCTGGAGTCTGCTTAAAACGAAACGAGCGAAGACTTTCCCCACTATGCTGAGCAGGGAGATTCCACGGTAGTTGTTGCAGTCACCGCGGTCACCCTTGTTCTTTTAGAGGGTGATGATATTGGCATCGCGCATGTCCTGTGGTACTGCTCCCTCATCCCAGCACAGGTAAAGCAGTTCATCGAGTGCTGAGAGTATAGCAGACTTGGCACTCTTAATTATTTCAGGGGTAATGCGTCCTTTCCAGGGGCTTTTGCACTGGCTAGAGAATCAATGGCATCACTGAGTTCCGATTTTGTTGGCTGTTCGTCCAGGTCATCCATGACAGGCAAAGACTGGGCTGCATTGAGGGCGGTCTCAGTGACAACATTTTCCCTAGAGTACAGTTCTAGGTAGTGTTCCACCCAGCGGTCCATTTGCTTGCATTGGTCAGTGATCATTTCCCCTGATTTAGACTTGAGGGGGACGATTTTCTTGATGGTTGACCCAAAAGCTCTTTTAATGGCATCATACATTCCTCTGATGTTTTGGGTGTCTGAGGCCAGCTGAATACGATTGCACAGGTGTTGCCAGTAGTCATTTGCACAGCACCTGGCTGTTCTTTGCGCAGCACTTCTGGCTACATTAAGTGCTACGGATGTTAACTAGCTGGGGGCTTTCTTGTAGTTCAACAGTGCAGTGTGCTTAGCGGCTATGATAGGTTCCAGCTCTTCAAAGTGAGATTGAAACCAGTCTGCATTCTGCTTCTCACATTTGCCAAAGGTGGTCATTGCTGAGTCATAGATAGCGTCTCTGATGTGGGCCCACTTGGTCTCTGCATCCCCTGCAGGAGTGTTTTGAAGGGCTTCTTCAAGTGAATTTAGAAACTTATGTAATAGCTGTGGATAAGAAATTCTGTTAGTGTTGATGCGCGGGCGGCCCTTCTGCTTGGAGTGATGTAGTTTCTTTGGTTTGAGTCTAACTTTGCTGCACACCAGGGAATGTAAAGACTGTAAAGTGCAGAATTGAAAGATGAAGTTCTGTGTTCTGCAAAGCAATTGTCCAATCTGCTTGTAGAGGGGCCACAAGGTGAGCAGCAAATACAGTATACTAAATTGAAAGAAATACAAGTGAACCACTGTTTCACCTTGCTTTTGCATTTCTCAAGCAAGTATATCCTTTCTTAGGTAAGGGGATCAAAACTGTACACAGTACTCCAGGTGTGATTCCTGAAATGACAGGGTTATCCTATGAGGAGCAAGTAATTAAAATAGACCGATATTCTCTGGAGTTTAGAAGAATGAAGTGATCTTATTAAAATGCATAAAATTCTTAGAGGGCTGAACAGAGTAGATGCCAAGAGGCTGTTTTCCCCACCTGGAGAGACTAGAATTAGGGTTTATAATCTCAGGTTAAGGGATTCACCATTTAAGATTGAGATGAGGAGAAATTTCTTCATAAAGGGTTATGAATTGTTGAAATTCTGTACCCCAGAGGGTTGTGGATGTTAAGTCATTGAATTTATTCATGACTGAGATTGATAGGACACGGGTTTTTGTGGATGCCGGTGATTTATTCTGCAGAAGTCAACTCCTTTTGATGGCATTTCCTCCATCAAGGGTCCCACTACCCTACTCAGGTTGCCTGAGTTGGCCGGGTTGTTTGCTACTGCCCAAGGCTCAGTTGGCTGTTCTGACTCAATATATAGCATGGTTTAATGCCACAATAGCAGCAAGACACCATGTTATCATGGACAATGATCTCACTGGCCAATCAATCCCTGGTTAATATCCAGTAGATTCTCTATTAATAACCATAAATCTCCTGTTAATACCCAGTCAAAAAAAAAACCTCAGTTAATATCCCGGTTAATGCTCAGTAAATCCCAGCAAATAGTAAAACCCCAGATAATACCCAATAAATTCCCAGTTAGTTAACACCCATTAAAAAAACCCTGGTCAATACCCAGTAACTCTCCTATTTTCTTTTCTTTTTTTTTTCTTTTGGGCCTCCTTATCTCGAGAGACAATGGATACGCGCCTGGAGGTGGTCAGTGGTTTGTGAAGCAGCGCCTGGAGTGGCTATAAAGGCCAATTCTGGAGTAACAGGCTCTTCCACAGGTGCTGCAGAGAAATTTGTTTGTTGGGGCTGTTGCACAGTTGGCTCTCCCCTTGCGCCTCTGTCTTTTTTCCTGCCAACTAGTAAGTCTCTTCGACTCGCCACAATTTAGCCCTGTCTTTATGGCTGCCCGCCAGCTCTGGCGAATGCTGGCAACTGACTCCCACGACTTGTGATCAATGTCACACGATTTCATGTCGCGTTTGCAGACGTCTTTATAACGGAGACATGGACGGCCGGTGGGTCTGATACCAGTGGCAAGCTCGCTGTACAATGTGTCTTTGGGGATCCTGCCATCTTCCATGCGGCTCACATGGCCAAGCCATCTCAAGCGCCGCTGACTCAGTAGTGTGTATAAGCTGGGGGTGTTGGCCGCTTCAAGGACTTCTGTGTTGGAGATATAGTCCTGCCACCTGATGCCAAGTATTCTCCGAAGGCAGCGAAGATGGAATGAATTGAGACGTCGCTCTTGGCTGGCATACGTTGTCCAGGCCTCGCTGCCGTAGAGCAAGGTACTGAGGACACAGGCCTGGTACACTCGGACTTTTGTGTTCCGTGTCAGTGCGCCATTTTCCAACACTCTCTTGGCCAGTCTGGACACAGCAGTGGAAGCCTTACCCATGCGCTTGTTGATTTCTGCATCTAGAGACAGGTTACTGGTGATAGTTGAGCCTAGGTAGGTGAACTCTTGAACCACTTCCAGAGCGTGGTCGCCAATATTGATGGATGGAGCATTTCTGACATCCTGCCCCATGATGTTCGTTTTCTTGAGGCTGATGGTTAGGCCAAATTCATTGCAGGCAGACGCAAACCTGTCGATGAGACTCTGCAGGCATTCTTCAGTGTGAGATGTTAAAGCAGCATCGTCAGCAAAGAGGAGTTCTCTGATGAGGACTTTCCGTACTTTGGACTTCGCTCTTAGACGGGCAAGGTTGAACAACCTGCCCCCTGATCTTGTGTGGAGGAAAATTCCTTCTTCAGAGGATTTGAACGCATGTGAAAGCAGCAGGGAGAAGAAAATCCCAAAAAGTGTGGGTGCGAGAACACAGCCCTGTTTCACACCACTCAGGATAGGAAAGGGCTCTGATGAGGAGCCACCATGTTGAATTGTGCCTTTCATATTGTCATGGAATGAGGTGATGATACTTAGTAGCTTTGGTGGACATCCGATCTTTTCTAGTAGTCTGAAGAGACCACGTCTGCTGACGAGGTCAAAGGCTTTGGTGAGATCAATAAAAGCAATGTAGAGGGGCATCTGTTGTTCACGGCATTTCTCCTGTATCTGACGAAGGGAGAACAGCATGTCAATAGTCGATCTCTCTGCACGAAAGCCACACTGTGCCTCAGGGTAGACGCGCTCGGCCAGCTTCTGGAGCCTGTTCAGAGCGACTCGAGCAAAGACTTTCCCCACTATGCTGAGCAGGGAGATTCCACGGTAGTTGTTGCAGTCACCGCGGTCACCTTTGTTTTTATAGAGGGTGATGATGTTGGCATCGCGCATGTCCTGGGGTACTGCTCCCTCGTCCCAGCACAGGCATAGCAGTTCATGTAGTGCTGAGAGTATAGCAGGCTTGGCACTCTTGATTATTTCAGGGGTAATGCTGTCCTTCCCAGGGGCTTTTCCGCTGGCTAGGGAATCAATGGCATCACTGAGTTCCGATTTGGTTGGCTGTATGTCCAGCTCATCCATGACTGGTAGAGGCTGGGCTGCATTGAGGGCAGTCTCAGTGACAGCATTCTCCCTGGAGTACAGTTCTAGGTAGTGCTCAACCCAGCGGTCCATCTGTTTGCGTTGGTCAGTGATTATGTCCCCCGATTTAGATTTGAGGGGGGTGATCTTCTTGATGGTTGGCCCAAGAGCTCTCTTCATGCCATCATACATTCCTCTGATGTTTCCGGTGTCTGAGGCCAGCTGAATATGACTGCATAGGTGTTGCCAGTAGTCGTTTGCGCAACGCCTAGCTGTTCTTTGTGCAGTACTTCTGGCTGCTTTAAGTGCTGCGGATGTTAAATCGCTGGGGGCTTTCTTGTAGTTCAAAAGTGCAATGCGCTTAGCGGCTATGACAGGTTCCAGCTCTTCATTATGAGATTGAAACCAGTCTGCATTTCTCTTCGCACTTTTGCCGTAGGTGGTCAAAGCTGACTCATAGATGGCGTCTCTGATGTGGGCCCACTTGGTCTCAGCATCCCCTGTGGGAGTGTTTTGAAGGGCTGTTACAAGTGAATTTAGAAATTTTTGTAACAGCTGTGGGTGAGAAATTCTGCTCGTGTTGATGCGCGGATGGCCCTTCTGCTTGGAATGATGCAACTTCTTTGGTCTGAGTCTAACCTTGCTGCACACCAGGGAGTGGTCGGTGTCGCAGTCCGCACTGTGGAAGCTGCGTGTGATTTGAACACTGTTTAAGGCGGCTCGCCTTGTGACAATGAGGTCTAGCTGGTGCCAACGACGTGATCTTGGGTGCCTCCATGAAACCTGGTGACAGGGTTTAGTGTGAAAGAACGAGTTGGTGATGCAGAGGTTATGATAGGTACACAACTCAAGCAGTCTCTGCCCGTTCTCATTCATCCTTCCAACGCCATAGCGCCCAAGGCAGGAGGGCCATGAGTCATGGTCGGCCCCAACCCTGGCATTAAAGTCCCCCAGCAGGAATAGGTGTTCGGTGTTGGGGATGCTGCTAATGATGTTATGGAGTTGTTCATAGAACTGGTCTTTAGCTTCAGGTGCGGAGCAGAGTGTTGGAGCATAGATGCTGAGTAGGTGTACTGGACCAGAGGTGGTGAGCAGTCGGATGGACAGTATGCGTTCCGAGCCATTTGAGGGAGGCTCTATCATGCTGAGCAAGGAGTTTCTGATGGCGAAGCCCACTCCATGCTGTCTTGGTTCTTCAGGATCCCTGCCCTGCCAGAAGAAGGTGTAGTCTTGCTCTGCTAGAGAGCCACTCGCGGGGAGGCGAGTCTCCTGAAGTGCTGCAATGTCCACATTGAATCTACTGAGCTCGTTGTTAATGATGGCGGTCTTCCGAGAATCGTTGATTTGTGTAAGGTCTTCCGACAGGATTAATATCTAGTAAAACCCTAGTTAATATCCAGTAAAAAAAAAATGATTAATACCCAGTAACATCCAGTAAATCCCCGGCAGATATGTCTCTTGCTCTCTCTGACTGCTCCACTCTCCCATTCTTTCCCGCCGAACCAATTTGGCAGCCCTGCTCAATCTGTCCCACAATCCCACAGTCAAACCCTGACGATGATGATGAAGCGACTAAGGGGATCATGTGATTATAGGGATAGGGTGGAAATGTGGAGTTGAGATAGAGATTAGCCATGATCTTATTGAATGGTGGCGCAGGCTCAAGGAGCTGTACGGCCTATTCCTGCTCCTATTTCTTCTGTTCATTTAGTTTTTAGTTTTTGAGATACAGCATTGAAACAGGCCCTTCGGCCCACCGAGTCTGTGCCGACCATCAACCACCCATTTATACTAATCCTACACTAATTCCATGTTCCTACCACATCCCTACCTGTCCCTATATTTCCCTACCACCTACCTGTACTAGGGACAATTTATAATGGCCAATTTACCTATCAACCTGCAAGTCTTTGGCATGTGGGAGGAAACCAGAGCACCCGGAGGAAACCCACGCAGACACAGGGAGAACTTGCAAACTCCACACAGGCAGTACCCAGAATTGAACCCGGGTCGCTGGAGCTGTGAGGCTGCGGTGCTAACCACTGCGCCACTGTGCCGCCCGACAAAGCCCTACAATTTTCTCCATTTCAAGTATTTATCCAATTCCCTTTTGAAAGTCACTATCAAATCTGCTTCCACTACCCTTTCAGGCAGTGCATTCCAGATCATAATAACGCGTGGCGTAAAAAAATCCCACTCACCTACCTTCAAGCTGTAATCAAAGATCATTTGAAATATTCCAGATAGGAACATTAGAGACAATCCACAATCTAATAAAAGCAGTTTTATCAATCTTCCTTTTTGGGAAAGTCACTGTAGAATATACCAAATCCTGGAATCAGCATTCACCTCTTAGGACTCAGTTCGATCTCAGTTCACCCATTTTCCAGTTATCCAGAGCCCCGTGATGAAATAAGAATTATGAATATAAGCAAAGCCAGTCTAAGCCAATAAAGTGTATCTTGAAGCAATTGAAAATAATTGGATCATATTTGTTCATGACCACTTTATGTACAATTTTGTCATATTAACTGATTGATCAAATTGACCCGGCATTTGATGCTCTTTCTGCACTAACAACTTTTCAAGCGTGGAACACAGAACATCTTCAAACACAGTTACAAAAGAGCAAAAAGCCTTAATGTTCTGAAATCAAATTAAATTACCTGAGAAACAAAGTAAATGGGTTTAGAAGCAATTTAAGAAGTGCATACTATTCCCAGCAAATGGCCAATCTTCAGCCCTAGAGGTTGATGAAACAATATAAAAAGCCTCCCTTAGCTCAACAAAGAATCACAATGCCATTACTGACACTAGTAATGGTACCACTGCTGGGAATACAGAGGATCTTTCAAAAGGATTGACAAAACTTTATTATTGGCTGAGAGTCTGCCTCTTTAAAGGCAAAATCTGAGTTTTTGTACAAGGTACCAATAAATATGCATGGATTCTTTGAAAATCAACAGCTAAGCTCAAATGATGGAGAAATTTGCAAACATTATGTTGATACCCACTAACATTCCTTAACAATTACATCTCATTCTCCTCACCGCAGTTATCAGCAAATGGTATTAAGTCTTTGCTTTTGAATATAGTTTCATGGGAGTCCTTTAGAAAATATCAGGACTCTAACCAATGATAATTTTTTTTAAGACTGCTTTTTTAAAATTCATGCATGGGATGTGGGCGTCGCTGCCCAGGCCAGCATTTATTGCCCATCCCTAATTGCCCTTGAGTAGGTGGTGGTGAGCTTCCTTCTTGAACCGCTGCAGTCCATGTGGGGTAGGTACACCCACAGTGCTGTTAGGAAGGGAGTTCCAGGATTTTGACCCAGCAACAGTGAAGGAACGGCGATATAGTTCCAAGTCAGGATGTTGTGTGACTTGGAGGGGAACTTGCAGGTGGTGATGTTCCCATGAATCTGCTGCTCTTATCCTTCGAGGTGGTAGAGGTCGTGGGTTTGGAAGGTGCTGTCTAAGGAGCCTTGGTGCGTTGCTGCAGTGTATCTTGTAGATGGTACAACTGCTGCCACTGTGCGTCGATGGTGGAGGGAGTGAATGTTTGTAGATGGGGTGCTAATCAAGCGGGCTGCTTTGTCCTGGATGCTGTCAAGCTTCTTAAGTGTTGTTGGAGCTGCTCCCATCCAAGCAAGTGGAGTGTATTCCATCACACTCCTGACTTGTGCCTTGTAGATGGTGGACAGGCTTTGGGGAGTCAGGAAGTGAGTTACTCGCCGCAGGATTCCTAGCCTCTGATCTGCTCTTGTAGCCACGGTATTTATATGACTACTCCAGTTCAGTTTCTGGTCAATGGTAGCCCCTGGGATGTTGATAGTGGGGGATTCAGTGATGGTAATGCCATTGAATGTCAAGGGAGATGGTTAGATTCTCTCTTGTTGGAGATGGTCATTGCCTGGCACTTGTGTGGCGCAAATGTTACTTGCCACTTATCAGCCCAAGTCTGGATATTGTCCAGGTCTTACTGCATTTCTACACGGACTGCTTCAGTATCTGAGGAGTCACGAATGGTGCTGAACATTGTGCAATCATCAGCGAACATCCCCACTTCTGACCTTATGATTGAATGAAGGTCATTGATGAAGCAGCTGAAGATGGTTGGGCCTAGGACACTACCCTGAGGAACTCCTGCAGTGATGTCCTGGAGCTCAGATGATTGACCTCCAACAACCACAGCCATCTGCTAGGTTTGACTCTAACGAGCAGAGAGTCTTCCCCCTGATTCCCATTGACTCCAGTTTTGCTAGGGCTCCTTGATGCCATACTCGGTCAAATGCTGCCTTGCTGTCAAGGGCAGTTACTCTCACCTCACCTCTTGAGTTCAGCTCTTTTGTCCGTGTTTGAACCAAGGCTGTAATGAGGTCAGGTGCTGAGTGGCCCTGGCGGAACCCAAACTGAGTATCACTGAGCAGGTTATTGCTAAGCAAGTGCTGCTTGATGGCACAGTTGATGACACCTTCCATTACGGTGCTGATGATTGAGAGTAGACTGATGGGGCGGTAATTGGCCGGGTTGGACTTGTCCTGCTTTTTGTGTACAGGACACACATGGGCAATTTTCCACATTGCCGGGTAGATGCCAGTGTTGTAGCTATACTGGAACAGCTTGGCTAGGGGTGCAACAAGTTCTGGACCACAGATCTTCAGTACTATTGCCGGAATATTGCCAGGACCCATAGCCTTTGCAGTATCCAGTGCCTTCAGTCATTTCTTGATTTCACACGGAGTGTATTGAATTGGCTGAAGTCTGGCATCTGTAATGCTGGGGCTTCAGGAGGGAGCCGAGATGGATCATCAACTCGGCACTTCTGGCTGAAGATTGTTGCAAATGCTTCAGCCTTATCTTTCGCACTGATGTGCTGGGCTCCCCCATCATTGAGGATGGGGATATTTGTGGAGCCACCTCCTCCAGGTGTTTAATTGTCCACCACCATTCACAGCTGGATGTGGCAGGACTGCAGAGCTTAGATCTGATCCGTTGGTTATGGGATCGCTTAGCTCTGTCAAAAGCATGCTGCTTATGCAGTTTGGCATGCAAGTAGTCCTGAGCTGTAGCTTCACCAGGTTGACACCTCATTTTGAGGTATGCCTGGTGCTGCTCCTGGCATGCTCTCCTGCACTCTTCATTGAACCAGGGTTGGTCGCCTGGCTTGATGGTAATGGTAGAGCGGGGGATATGCCGGGCCATGAGGTTACAGATTGTGGTTGAGTACAGTTCTGCTGCTGCTGATGGCCCACAGCGCCTCATGGATGCCCAGTTTTGCATTACTAGATCTGTTCAAAATCTATCCCATTTAGCACGGTGATAGTGCCACACAACACGATGGACGGTATCCTCAATGTGAAGGCGGGACTTTGTCTCCACAAGGACTGTGCGGTGGTTACTCCTACCAATACTGTCATGGACTGAAGCATCTGCGGCAGGCAGATTGGTGAGGACAAGGTCAAGTATGTTTTTCCCTCTTGTTGGTTCTCTCACCACCTGCCGCAGATCCAGTCTAGCAGCTATGTCCTTTAGGACTCGGCCAGCTCGGTCAGTGGTGGTGCTACTGAGCCACTCTTGCTGATGGACATTGAAGTCCCCCACCCAGAGTACATTTTGTACCCTTGCTACCCTCAGTGCTTCTTCCAAGTGCTGTGCTGTTCAACATGGAGGCATACTGACTCATCAGCTGAGGGAGGGCGGTAGGTGGTCATCAGTAGGAGGTTACCTTGTCCATGTTTGATCTGATACCATGAGACTTCTTGGGATCCAGAGTCAATGTTGAGGTCTCCCAGGGCAACTCCCTCCCTACTGTATACCACTGTGCCGCCACCTCTGCTGGGTCTGTCCTGCCGGTGAGACAGGACATGCCCGGGGATGGTGATGGCAATGTCTGGGACATTGTCTATCAGGTATGATTCCGTGAGTATGACTATGTCAGGCTGTTGCTTGACTAGTCTGTGGGACAGCTCTCCCAACTTTGGCACAAGTCCCCAGATGTTAGTAAGGAGGACTTTGCAGGGTCGATAGGACTGGGTTTGCTGTTGTCATTTCCGGTGCCTCGGTCGATGCCGGGTGTTCTGTCTGGTTTCATTCCTTTTTATTGACTTCGTAGTGGTTAGATACAACTGAGTGGCTTGCTAGGCCATTTCGAGGGCATGTAAGAGTCAACCACATTGCTGTGGATCAGGAGTCACATGTAGGCCAGACCAGGTAAGGACAGCAGATTTCCTTCCCTAAAGGACATTAGTGAACCAGATGAGTTTTTACAACAATCGACAATGGTTTCATGGCCATCATTTGACTAGCTTATTTTATATGTACATAGATAAAGATTGAATTAAAGCAAAGTGAAGAAAAAGATTCAGATCATGTTGACCTAATCAAGTACAGTATTCTGCCTTACCCTCACCTCATAAGCAAGACATTTAAATCAAAATCAAGATGTCCAAGAAAGAATGGATCATGGTAAGGTTCCCACAAGGTACAACACAAGTTAATCTTTTCTAATTATGACAACCTCTTGACTAGTCACACGACTTAGTGCACCTTCAAGTGTGACATTACAGGGGCCCTCCACCCAGTGGAAACCAGGCAGAATGGGAGTTAAAATCCATGCAATGCATTTACTGCTCATTTGCTGCTCTGTGACCATTTTAATACCACAGTTTTCCTGGCTGGTTGAGGTGCCCACCTGGCTCAGGTGAGAGCCTTGTGCATATATGCACAATGGTGGCGAATGGAAATGCATCCGAGGGGCCGATGCCAACAGGTGTGCCAGGGAGACACACGAATCACTCATACAGGCATGTTTCTTATAAGCCTACCTAAAGTGCTTATGTAAGCACTTCACTTATCACTTATCTCCCTCATACAGCCTTGTTGGCTTTTCCTTGAAAGCCCTTACGATCTTAGTGGGCTTGTCATGATAGGATACTAAGACATACATTCACCATTTCCCTCACGTAGTGCAGACATTCTTCTTACCTTCTTCTCAAGAGCTCACCAGCTGGTGATGGTCCAATGTTGTAATAATGAGCACTTGAGACCTTGGCGGAAGCAAATCATCACCTTTCATTTAATATGCTGATCCAAATTTTTGCAATTACAAAATAAACTGTCACCTGGTGAGATCCAAGTGCAACCAGGTGGTTTTACATGAATGCTTGCGGGTGCTCCTCCATTGTGCTGTTCCGGTGCATGTGGCTGAAGTGGAGGCAGGCTGCTTGCCTTTCTGCTCTGGTGCTTTAGATGACCACAGGGTTCGTCCTCTGGGTGGCTGAGGCCTTGAGGACTCCAGCACTGGGAGGGCCACCTGAATCTGTGCAGGAGCCGTCATTGTCATGTGGCTTCATGAAGATTTGGTGTCACCATCAAAGGGGGTGAGGAGCCATCATTGATGCCAGGAGCGCCATGAGTGGAGCCCCCAAGGGCACCAGGCAGCTGCTCCTCCACCCTTACAAAGCCCGCCTGTCCTTCCCTGTACACCTGACGTGCTTAAGACCCTGGTGAGAGGTCCATGCATTTCAGGCCCATCTCGCCCACCCATCGCTCCACTGAGCTCATGGATGAGACGATGAAATGCAGATCAGCACGTACCTCCTGCATCCACTGTGTGGTTTGCTGTACATGGCTCTCCATAAAGGTCACCATTCTTTCAATGGAGGAAGACATGCACTCACATGTCAGAGACATGGCGCCACTGATGGCATGGATGGACTCTTCCATCACTGCGCATGGACACAAACAGCTTCTGAGAACTGCAAAATGTGCCATATATTTCATGCTGCTGCTCCAGCATTTGCCACTTTGATAATGCCTCCTGAGACTTGCCATCAGTGTGAAGCTGAGTGCCATTGGGCCTTTCCTCAGTCCTCTGATGGGCAGTGGCCACAACTGTCACTGCTCTGTTAGCTGCTCGCACGCTTCTGTGCCATGCTCACCAGCTGATGCCACCCTTTCTAACTGCACGCCAATGCTCACCGACATGCTTCCACTGCCTTTTAAGGAAGAGAGTTCCAAAGACTCTGAGAGAAAACATTTCTCCTCATCTCTGTCTTACATGGGTGACCCCTTATTTTTAAATAGTGACCCCTAGTTCTAGATTCTCCCACAAGGGGAAACATCCTTTCCACATCCGCCCTGTCAAGACCCTTCAGGATCTTATATCTTATATACTGCATTCAAGAGAACTTTGTTAGCCAGCATGTAACAAGCCCAATGAGAGGGGGTGCAATTCTAGATTTAGTCTTCAGTAATGACGCTGGGCAAGTGGATGAAGTAGCAGTGGGTGACCAAGTTGGAGATAGTGACCATAATACAGTTAGTTTTAGCATAATCATGGAAAAGGACAAAGATAAAACAGGAGTAAAAGTTCTAAATTGGGGGAAGGCAAATTTTACGAAGCTGAGAGATGATCTGGCAAAAGTGGACTGGATACAGAAACTTGAAGGAAAACCTGTGGGATGTTTGGTGGAGATGGCCTAGAGGCCTGGTCCATTTTTAACAGCCAGGCCTTGTTTGAATTTCACCAGCTGCAAGATCTCTTCTTCATATCTCAAATAATCATCAGATTCAGATTCCTGTATCAGTGGTCAAAATTCTTTATTTCAGATATTAATTACAGTAAGTGAGCAGACAATACATATCTTTATGTGTCTACAAGCAAACAGCTCATTGGGATAACCCAGGCCTCCAATTCTTTTCTCTAGTCCAGGTTCATTAAGCTGCGCAACTTCTCTGCCAAACCTCATACACATCACATAGAGGATCATATAAGCTACTTCCTTCTTGATTCATCATTCAAGCCTAATTTGGGCAAATGTACAGGTCAGCACATCCTTCAAAAACATTTGACCACTTGTGATCTATTTAGAGAAGCTGGGCAGGAATATACTTCCAACAAAACTGCTGGTTAGGCCACAGCTGGAGTATTGCGTACAGTTCTGGTCACCACATTACAGGAAGAACATAATTGCTCTGGAGAGGGTACATAAGAGATTTACAAGAATATTGCCAGGGCTCAAAAGTTGCAGCTATGAGGAAAGATTGGGTAGGCTAGGGTTGTTTTCCATAGAACAGAGGAGGCTGAGGGGTGATTTAATTGAGGTGTACAGAATTATGAGGTGCCTAGATAGAGTAGACAGGAAGGACCTGTTTCCCTTAGCGGAGAGGACAATTATCAGGGGGCACAGATTTAAGGTGATTGGTATAAAGATTAGAGGGGACATGAGGAAAAAGTTTTTCACCCAGAGGGTGGCGAGTGTCTGGAATTCACTGCCCAGATTGGTAGTGGAGGCAGAAACCCTCAACGCTTTTAAAAGGTCCCTGGACATGCATCGGAAGTGCTGTAAACTGCAAGGCAACAGACCAGGTGCTGGAAAGTTGGATTAGATTGGGCGGCTAGTTTTTTCAGCTGGCGCAGACATGATGGATTGATTGGCCTCCTTCTGTGCCGTAACTTTTCTATGGTTCTATGTTTCAATCAAGTCGCCTGTTACTCTTCTAAACTCCAAGCCTAGCCTGTCCACTATTTCCTCAAAAGACAATGCACCCATTCCAGGTATTAGTCTAGTAAATCTTCTCTGAACTGCTTCCAATGCATTTACATCCTTCCTAAAATAAAGAGACCAATACTGTACACAATACTCCAGATGTGGTCTCACCAATGCCCTGTATAACTGAAGCATTGTCTCCCTACATTTCAATGCAATTCCCTTTGCAATAAACCATAACAATCCAGTCATCGGGTTATACAGCACAGAAACAGGCCCTTCAGCCCATCATGTCTGTGCCAGAAATCAAGCACCACTAATCTCATTTTCCAGCACTTAGCCCGTAGCCTTGTATGCTATGGTGTTTCAAGTGCTCATCTAAATACTTCTTAAATGTTGTGAGGGTACCTGCCTCTTCTACCCCTTCAGGCAGTGTGTTCCAGATTCCAACCACCCTCTGGGTGAAATTTTTTTCCTCAAATCCCCTCTAAACCTCCTGCCCCTTACCTTAAATCTATGCTCCCTGGTTATTGATCCCTCCACTGAGGGAAAATGTTTCTTCCTATCTATCCTATCAATGACCCTCATAATTTTGTATACCTCAATCAAGTCCCCCCTCAGCCTTCTCTGACCTAAGGAAAACAACCCTAGCCTATCCAGTCCCTCTTCATAGCTGAAATGCTCCAGCCCAGGCAACATCCTGGTGAATCTCCTCTGCACCCTCTCCAGTGCAATCACATCCTTCCTATAGTTTGGTGACCAGAACTGTATGCAGTACTCCAGCTGTGGCCTAACTAGCGTTTTATACAGCTCCATCATAACCTCCCTGCTTTTATAATAAAGGCAAGTATCCCACATGCCTTCCTAACCACATTATCTACCTGTGCTGCTGCCTTCAGTGATCTATGGACAAGTACATCAAGATCCCTCTGATCCTCTGTACTTCCTAGGATCCTACCATCCATTGTATATTCCCTTGCCTTGTTAGTCCTCCCAAAATGCATCACCTCACTATTCTCAGGATTAAATTCCATTTGCCACTGCTCCGTCCACCTTACCAGCCCATCTATATTGTCCTGTAATCTAAGGCTGTCCTCCTCACTATTTATGACACCACCAATTTTCGTGTCATCTGCAAACTTACTGATCATGCCTTCTATATTCACGTCTAAATCATTAATGTACAGTACAAACAGCCAGGGTCCCAGCACCGATCCCTGCGGCACACCACTGGTCACAGGCTTCCACTCGCAAAAACAACCCTCAACCATCACCCTCTGACTCCTGCCACTAAGCCAATTTTGGATCCAATTTGCCAAATTGCCCTGGATCCCATGGGCTCTTACCTTCTTAACCAATCTCCCATTTTGGACTTTACCAAAAGCCCTGCTGAAGTTCATGTAGACTACATCAACTGCCTTACCCTCATCTACACATATAGTCACCTCCTCAAAAAATTCAATCAAGTTTGTTCGACAAGATCTCCCCCTGACAAAGCCATGGTAACTATCCCTGATTAATCCCTGAATCTCCAAGTGGAGATTAATCCTGTCCCTGAGAAGTTTTTCCAGTAGTTTCCCTCCCACTGATGTTAGACACACTGGCGTGTAATTACCTGGTTTATCCCTGCTACCCTTCTTGAATAATGGTACCACATTCGCTGTCCTCCAATCCTCTGGTTCCTCTCCTGTGGCCAGAGTGGATTTGAAAATTTGTGTCAGAGCCCTTGCTATCTCCTCCCTTGCCTCACGTAACAGCCTGGGATACATCTCATCTGGGCCTGGGGATTTATCCACTTTTAAGCCCGCTAAAACAGTTAATACTTCCTCCCTTTCAATGCTAATTTGTTCAAGTTTATCACAATCTCCCTCCCTGATCTCTACACCTACATTGTCCTTCTCCATAGTGAACACAGATGAAAAGTAATCATTTAAAACCTCACCTATGTCCTCTGGCTCCACACACAGATTGCCACTTTGGTCCCTAATGGGCCCTACTCTTTCCCTGGTTATCCTCTTGCCCTTAATATGCTTATAAACCGCCATAGGATTTTCCTTTATCTTGCCCACCAGTGTTTTTTCATGTCCCCTCTTCACTCTCCGAATTATTTTTTTAAGTCTCTATTAGCTTTCCTAATTACTTTCTGAACCTGCATCCTAACCTTTCGTGATTCATGCACTAGGACACCTTGATCCCTCTGCATCTCTGAGTTCTGCGATCTCTCACCATTTAGATAATTTGCTTATTTTTTATTCTTCCTGACAAAATGGACAATTTCACATTTTCCCACATTATACTCCATTTGCCAGATCTTTGCCCAATCTCTTAACCTATCTATATCCCTTTGTAGCCGCCTTATGTCCTCTTCGCAACTTACTTTCCTATCTACCTTTGTATCATCAGCAAATATAGCAATCATACCTTTGGTCCCTTCATCCAAGTCATTTATATAAATTGTAAAAGGTTGAGCCCCCAGCACTGATCCCTGTGGCACACAAATCATTACATCTTGCCAACCAGAAAATGATCCATTTATACCTACTCTCTGTTTCCTGTTAGCTAGCCAATCTTCTATCCATGCCAATATGTTACGCCTACACCATGAGCTTTTATTTTCCTCAATAACGTTTGATGTGGCATCTTATCAAATGCCTTCTGGAAATCTAAATACAGTACATCCACCGGTTCCCCTTTATCCATAGCACATGTTACTTCTTCAAAGAATTCCAATAAATTGGCTAAACATGATTTCCCTTTCACAAAACATTGTGACGGAAATCACACCTGCCAAATGGAAACATATTAATTTTTTCATATGGGACACTCCTTGAACCTTTTTTACTGGACATTGCACAGAGCTGAACAGCTTAAAACATGGTTGCACATTTGCATTCTGAGAGACAGTTGAATAGAGAGAAAATGGGAATGCTCCTTGATTCAATTAACAAGATTGGTCTGGACAATAGACACCGACTGCCTTTTGACTTTGTAAGAGGCAAAACTCCACCCACCACTCTAGGAGGCTCTGGAATCCACCATCCCTTCCAGATGTTGCTGTTTCAAACAAAGAGATGGTCACATAACCTACCTGCTGGCCAGACTGGGACTTTTTGAATTGTGCCACACAGAAAGGACAGACTGCAATTTGAACAGAAAGGAGAAGGAAGGTCTCCCTCTCTCTGTCTCTCTCTCCAGCAAAGTCCCAGGGAAACCACAGTGGCAACATAAGCCTCAAGACTACAGAACTTTACAGACAACCACCAAGAAGACAATTGATACCTCTCTTCAGCCTTCTGGTACCAGAGAAGCAAGATTGGAATTGTGCACTGGGCCCCAGCAAGAACTCCAAGACCTTAATTTCAGTTGAGGACATTGTATCAAGGACATGACCATCCAGTAATCGAATTCTATTTATTACAAACTCTACTGCAACCACCGCACCCATCCAATTCTTTCTTCACCTCTGTATCTATTTGTGTGTTTGTTGCTCCCGTGTGGTTGCGAGCATGGTTGCGTCATGTATTTTAGTAATTTTAACCGAGTTAGAGTGATAAGGCTAATAAACTTACATATTTCTTGTTTAAACCTAAGAAAACCTGTCTGATTGGTTCATTTGCAATTACACTTAGAGTGCAGTGAGCCCAGGACACTGAGGGGGTAAGCTAAAATCACTGGAACCAGGAAAGGGGCAAGAGGGGAGCCTGAGACCCCTATTTAACCCAGTCACAACAGAAATTTGGGGGCTAGTGTCCAGGATTGGACCCACAGACAAACTAGAGATTGGAAGTGGGAAATCAAATTGATCCCAATCAAAAAGAGAAAAGATTTCAATACAGGTTTTCTTGTGGTTTGTGTGCTGGAATACTAACATGCCCGCGACCGAAGCCAGTACTTCCCCAAGTCACTTGGGATAAGTTAAAGGCGCTGTCTATGGAGGAGTTGAGGAATGTGGCTGAGCAGTGTGGGATCACATTCTGTGCCAAGGCTAGGAAGTCCAAACTCCTAAGACTAGTGGCCAACCATTTTTCCCTCCAACCCTAAGAATCAAAGACAGGGTTAGAGTCAGAGTCAGACTGGGTAATGCTAGCAAAGATACAATTGGAACAGTGGAAACTTGAATTAGAAGAAAGGGAAAGAGAGAGAGAAAGGGAGAGACAATAGAGAGAAAAAGAGAATAGAGAGAGAAAGAAAGACAGGAGGGAGAGTGAGAAAGAACCTTCCAGAAGGAACGGGAGGAAAGGGAGCTGAGGCGGCTTGAATTAACGAGGTGGCAACAGAGTAACCCCAGTGAAAGCATGGCCAATATGGAGAATACAAGTACTGTGGGGCTGTGTGCTGAGTTTTTTAAATTTTCCCAAATTGATTCCAAAATTCAATGAGGGAGATGTGGAAGAATATTTTGTATCTTTTGAGAAACTTGCAAGGCAGTTAAAATGGCTGGCTGAAAGCTAGTCACTCCTGCTGCAAAGCAAGTTAACCGGAAAAGCCCATGAGGTTTATTTCCTGTTGCCAGATGGGAATTCAACAAATTATGAACTGACTAAAAATGCTATCCTGGGGGCATATGAGCTAGTACCAGAATCCTACCGCCAGAAGTTCCGAACCCTCCAGAAACAATTTGATCAAACTAAATAAGAGTTTGAGAGAAGTAAGGAGCTGGTTTTTGACCAGTGATTGAGGACTCTTAAAGTACAGCCCACCTACAAAAACCTCAGAGAGGTAATTCTCCTCGAGGAATTTAAAAACTCTCTTCTCCTCTCTATAAAGACCCATGTGGAGGAAGAAAAAGTACATTGAACGAGGCAAGCTGCAGTTCTGGCTAATGAGATTGCCCTAATATACAAGTCGGTTTCCCAGGAGAAACCCTTCCCTAGTCACCCCCACAACCCCAAAAAGGAAAAAAGGTGGGAGGGTGATAGGAGCCCAAGCAGTCTTGCGAGAGAAAGAAAAGCGGGACACACAGTGGCCCCTCCTCAAGCCAAAAAGGAAGGTGCTGAAAGTAGGAGTGAGACCCAGAGGCCTGCATGCTTCCATTGTAATAATGCAGGTCATCTAAGAGCTAACTGCTAGAAACTACGGGGAAAGCCTGTAGGGTTAATCAGGGCACACCTGCTCAGAAGGAGAAGGGACCCTGCTGGAAAGCACAGCAGAACAGGCTATAGCTTTAACTGCAGCAGCAGTAGAGTCCAGTGGAACTACTGCTGTGAGTGTGGGAAAAGGTACTAGGATCCCTGGATCCTATCCGGAGTTTGTATCCCAAGGGAGTGTCACCCCATACCTCTCGAGTGGGACAAGCAAGCCCATAATTATACTCAGGGATATAGGGGCCACCAGATCCCTTTTGCTTGGAAAAGGCATGACCTTTCCCCCAGAGAGTGCAGTAAGCACCAGAATGGTGGTAAATCGTATCAGAGGGCAGTGCACGCCTGTACGTTTACATCGGGTAGACATTAGACTGCGACCTAGTTTCAGGACCGGTGACCGTGGGGATTGTCCCTAGTTTGCCTGTAGATGGCGTTGACCGGCTGCTAGGTAATGATCAGGCGGGGGTGAAGGTGGTAGCCCCCCAGTGGTGAAAGAGAAACCGAAGGAGGTCAGAGAAACAGGGCAGTGGCAGGACATGGTCCGATGCAGTTTCCCTGAATGTGCAGTGACTCAGGTCATGGCCAAACCAGCTCCCCCAGAGGAGACTGAAGTGGCACTGCAGACAGATGACCATGCTGTCTGTCTGTCTGAAATTTCTTTGGAAAGTTAGAGGACCCAGAGAACGGACTAAATGGATCTTCCCTAGCTGAGGCTCAGTGAGCTGACCCAGTATTGCGAGAGGCACAGGCTGCCCAGTCTGAAATTGAAGCAGAGGGAGACCCTGATTGCTACTATTTAAAGAATGAGGTACTGATGAGGAATTGGAGTTCTCCTCACAGACATGAGGGCAAAGAGCAGACAGTGGTTCACTAGTTAGTGGTGTCGCAGTGGTACTGGAGAGAAATATTAAGAATGGCCCATGAGTTGACAATGGCTGTACATGTCAGTACACAAAAGACCAAAGCCCACATAAGACAGCAGTTTGACTGGCCAAAACTCCACAAAGATATGGTGGAGCATTGTAGGAGTTGCCACCTGTGCCAGGTTGAGGGGAAACCTTAACCTGTAGTGAAATCTGCACCCCTAATTTCTGTACCAGCTTTTGGGAAACCCTCCAGCAGAGGGATGGTGAATTGTAAGGGACCCCTGCTAAGAACAAATGGGGACAGACAGGCACAGGACTCGCAAAACGTTAGAGATGGAAGGGGACTAAAAGGACAAACAGGACAGGTGCGCGGAGGTCCGGCAGGATTCCCAAATGAAAACCCCTACTGTCCGGTCAGCCAACTCTGAAATGTTGGAAAAATTAGACCCCACATCCTCCTATGTAAATGCAGACACCAGAAGCACCCTACCAGGGCTGTTAACAGCATTTGCAGAAACCTGCAGGGACAAAGAAAGTCCTCAAGAGGATAGAGAAACTGTGCAGGTGATGCCTCACCTAGTTGAAGTGCTGCAGGGGAGTGCAGTGGAATCTGGACCAATAGCTGTAAGCAGGAATGTCCCAGAGGACAAAGGGAAGATTAGCAAAGAATCCACCCCCACAGTCAGGAGAAAAGGGAACCAACAACATCCTGAACTGAACAGCACTTGCATGACTCACCAGAGCACTGAAAGTGAGGTCAGAGTGGATCCACCCACCGCCGACTCCCATGATCAGAGCTCCAGCCCAGAGCTAATTAAATCTAACTATCCCCTTGCAGACCCCAACAAGAACAAAGGCATCTTAGACAATCATGGAAATGTGAAAACCCCAAACCTCCCCAAAAATCACATGTTTGTTGGGATGCCCATTCCCAATGCATTGCAAGCTGATAGTAAAGAAACTTTAAACCCCTTGGGCAACACATAACTATCTCAGACCCACCTCAAGGAAAAAGGGGCAGTTTAAAGCAGCACTGCTACAAAGGATAGACAGACTGAAACAATTTTAAGACTTCTGAATGAATGAGAATGAATGAAAGAAATGCATGTGTGCTTTCCTGTATTTTCTCTTCCTTCTAACTTATAATGAAATGCTCTCTTAATAGCGCATTTCATTCAGTGAGGGGTGGAGATGTGATGGAAATCACACCTGCTAAATGGAAACATATTAATTTTGTCATATGGGACATTACTTGAACTTTTTTTACTGGACATTGCACATAACTTGTTTAAAAGAACAACAGAGCTGAACAGCTGAAAACATGGTTGCGCATTATCATTCCGAGAGACAGTTGAATAGAGAGAAAATGGGAGTGCTCCTTGATTCAATTAACAAGATTGGTCTGGACAATAGTGATGATCAAAGGACACCGACAGCCTTTTGACTTTGTAAGAGACAAAACTCCACCACCCCCCCCCCCCCCACCCCACCCCCACCGTGTTTGTCTGAGAGGCTCTGGAATCCAACAACCCTCCCAGAAGTTGCTGCTTCAAACAAAGAGATGGTCACATGACCTACCTGCTGGCCAGACTGGGACTTTTTGAATTGTGCCACACAGAAAGGACAGACTGCAATTTGAACAGAAAGGAGAAGGAAGGTCTCCCTCTCTCTGTCTCTCTCTCCAGCAAAGTCCCAGGGAAACCACAGTGGCAGCATAAGCCTCAAGACTACAGAATATTACAGACAACCACCTAGAAGACAATTGAAACCTCTCTTCAGCCTTCTGGTACCAGAGAAGCAAGTTTGGAATTGTGCACTGGGCCCCAGCGAGAACTCCAAGACCTTAACTTCAGTTGAGGACATTGTATCAAGGACATGACCATCCAGTAACCGAATTCTATTTATTACAAACTGAACTTCAACCACCCACCCACCCCCACAATTCTTTCTCCCTCTCCATATCTATTTGTGTGTGTGTTTCTCTCATCTGCATGTGAGCATTGGTGCGTTGCGTATTTTAATAATTTTAACCGAGTTAGAGTGGTACGGCTAATAAACTTACATCTTTCTTGTTTAAACCTAACAAAACTTGTCTGATTTGTTCATTTGCAATTACAATTAGAGTGCAGTGAGCCCGGGGTTCACTGAGAGGGTAAGCTAAAATCACTGTGTATTAAAAGATAAACCTGTTACGGCCAAGCCAGGAAAGGGGCAAGAGGGGAACCTGAGACCACTTTGTCACTCGGCCGTAACACCATGTTAACTCTGCCTGATTACCTTGAATTTTTCTAACTGCCTTGCTATAACGTCTTTAATAATAACTTCTAACATTTTCCCTAAGACATATTAAGCTAACTGGCCTGTAGTTTCCTGCATTCTATCTCCCTCCCTTTTTGAATAAAGGAGATACATTTGCTATTTTCCAATCTAATGGAACCTTCCCTAAATCTGGGGAATTTTGGGAAATTAAAACCAGTGCATCAACTATCTCACTAGCCACTTCTTTTAGGACCTTAGGATGAAATCCATCAGGACCCGGGGACTCTCAGCCTGTAGCTCCAACAATTTGCTCAGTGTTACTTCCCTGGTGATTGTAATTTTCTTTAGTTCCTCCCTCCTTTCCACTCGCTGATTTCTGGGAGGTTACTTGTATCCTCAATAATGAAGACCAATGCAAAATACCTGTCCTGTTTTCTTTAACCAGTTCTGATCAAAGGTCACAGACCTGAAACGTTAACTTTGCTTCTCTCTCCACATATACTGCCAGACCTGCTGAGTATTTCCAACAGTTTTTGTTTTTGATGCAAAATACCTGTTCAATTCATCTGCCTCCATATTTTCCCTTATTAATTCCCCAGACTCACTTAATTTTGTCATATGAACATTGATTTTAAACTTGCTGGAAAGAAGAGAAGGCCTGTTACAAGGGCTGCCAGACACTTAGCTGAAATGCATTTGCATACGAACAGACAGTGGTTGTGGAAACAAAAGGACCATTCCCTGACGCATTCAACCCACAACGGATTTTGATCACCAGACATTGAAGGTGTAAGGAAGAACATTCCAGAGACTGTTAAGGTGATACAATCCACAAAAGCCAGGACTGGTTAAACCAGCTGGTCACATGACTAACTGGCTGGTCCAGGGTTTTTGAACTAGCCACAGAGATTTTGAACTCAGAAAGACTGTTTGCTCCCAGAGTGAGAAGACCTCTTCTGTCTGCTCCCATCTCTTTCTCACAAGCCTCGGGACCCACTGAGCACACATGAACTTCAAGAGAGAAAAGTCTCCTACATCGAACAAGGTTTAAGAAGAATACTGGGCCCCAATGAAAAGCAAGACCTACCTACAATCAAAGACTTTACAGAGAGCTCAAAGAACAGTAATCAAAACCATCTTCAGATATTGTCTCAAACTTTTCCACTTTATTTCTTCGGCTCTTTTCTGTCTCTATCTACATGTGTGTATCTCACATGCAGTGTATGCGTGGGCGTGTCGCGTATCCAAAGGTGTTAACTGAATTAAAGTTTGTTTAATAAAGTTCAACCTTTTTTCTTTAAACCTAAGAAAACCTGCTTGGCTAGTTTCTTGCCTTATAATTGGATGTTAGTGAACAAGGATTCACTAAGTGGGAGCTAAAAAAACGGTGTTTAAAATTAAACCCTGTTACAGTAAGACCAGGTGAAGGCTGAGGGAGAACCTTAGACCCCTTTCTCACCTGATCATAACACAGGCTTGATGGCAGCGGTTTTCAATTTGTAAAGGAAGGGAATGTAGACAACACCATGTCTGGAACATGGCAAGGTGTACAAGTTGTGAACAATGCAGAGGGCCATGAGGGCTATGGGAAGGGCTGAATAAAATAATGCAGAGGCACAAAATAAAGCTCAGCTGCTTCAAAAGTGCCACAGAGTAGCCATTGCTGGAGCTGGAATACTTGCTTTTCTCAGTGGTGAGAGGCAGAAATCTGGAGAGGGACATGAGGCCGCTGGCATCAGTTGGGCAGCTTGGTTTGTTGGGGAAGGCCTAGTGAATGCACAAACCCAGCTGAGGGAGTTGAGACGGAAACAGGTTACTCTGACATTGCACAGAGCAGCCAGGATGAGCTGCAGCAGATGCAACCTCCTGGACAGCAGAAGGCCAGAGGAGCACAGCAGGGGGCTGCAAGGGAAAGAAAGTGCTATCCTGGACATTGTGTCTAATATGTCCTTCTTATCAATTTTAAACCCTTCTAGTATAAAAGCAAAATACTGCAGAGGCTGGAAATCTGAAATAAAAACAAGAAATGCTGGAAATACTCAGCAGGTCTGGCAGCATCTGTGGAGAGAGGAGCAGAATTAACGTTTCAGGTCAGTGACCCTTCATCAGAACTGGCAAATATTAGAAATATAATAGGTTTTAAGCAAGTAAAGCGGGGCTGGGGCAAGAGATGACCAAAGAGAAGGTGTTGATAGGACAAGGTCACAGAGAATTATGACCAGAAGGTCATGGAGCAAAGGCAAACGGTATGTTAATGGTGTATTGAAAGACAAAGCGTTAGTGCAGAGAGGGTGTTAATTGACCGAGAAATGAACAGCCTGGCCCCAGGAATAAACATGAAAAAAACAGTGGGTAGGCACAGTAGAAACAAACTAAACAAACTAAAATAAGATAAACACATAAAAAAGAAAAAAGAAAAAATAACTAAAAATAAAAATGAAAAGGGGGGCCCGTCATGCTCTGAAATTATTGAACTCAATGTTCAGTCCGGCAGGCTGTAGCGTGCCTAATCAGTAAATGAGATGCTGTTCCTCAAGCTTGCATTGATGTTCACTGGAACACTGCAGCAATCCCAGGACAGAGATGTGGGCACAAGAGCAGGGGGTGTGTTGAAATGGCCAGCAACCAGAAGCTCGGAGTCATGCTTGTGGACTGAGCGGAGGTGTTCCGCAAAGTGATCACCCAATCTGCATTTGTTCTCCCCAATGTAGAGGAGACCACATTGTGAGCAGTGAATACAATATACTACATTGAAAGAAGTACAAGTAAATTGTTGCTTCACCTGAAAGGAGTGGTTGCTGCCTTGGATAGTGAGGAGAGAGGAGGTAAATGGGCAGGTATTACACCTCCTGCAAATTATTTTTTGTTATTTTTTCAATTAACACCCTCCCTGCACTAACACGTTGTATTTCAACATACCATTTGCCTTTGTTCCATGACTTTCTGGTCAGTTATTCTCTGTGAAATTGGCCTATCAACACCTTCTCTTTGGTTATCTCTTGCACCGCCACCCCCCCCCCCCCCACCCCCGCGCTTTACTTGCTTAAAACCTATTACATTTCTAATATTTGCTAGTTCTGATGAAGGCTCATTGACCTGAAACGTTAACTCTGCTTCTCTCTCCACAGATGCTGCCAGACCTGCTGAGTATTTCCAGCATTTCTTGTTTTTATATTAAACCCTTTTAGTGTCTGACTTACCTCCTCTTTCACCATTGCCTTGGTTGCATCTTCTTCCTTGGTAAAGACAGATACAAAGTATTCATTTAATACCTGAGCTATGCCCTCGGCCTCCATGCGTAAATCCCCTTTATGGTCCCGAATCAGCCCCACTCCTCCTTTTACCACCCTTTTACTATTTATATGTCTATAGAAAACTTTGTGATTCCCTTTAATGCTAGCTTCCAGTCTCTTTTCATGCTCTCTCTTTGTTTCTCTTATTTGCTTTCACTTCCCCTCTGGACCTTCTATAGTCAGCTTGGTTCTCAAAAGTATTTTCTATCTGGAATCTGTCATAAGCACACTTTTTCTTCTTTATCTTAATCTCTTCCTCTTTGTCATCTATGGAGCTCTGGATTTGTTTACCCTGCCTTTCCCCTCCAACGGAACATACTTTGATTGTGCCAAACTACCTCTTCTTTGAAAGTGCCCCATTGTTCAGCTACTGTTTTTCCTGCCAACCTTTGACTCTAATTTATTCATGCCAGCACCATTCTTACCCCATTGAAGTTGGCTTTCCCTCAGTTAATTATTCTTACTCTGGATTGTTCATTGTCCTTTTTCATAGACAGCCTAAACCTTATGATACAATGATCACTGTCCCCTAAATGATCGCCTACTGATACTTGATCCACTTGGCCCACCTCATTCCCAAGAACCAGGTCTAGCAGTGCCTCCTTTCTCATTGGACTAGAAACATACTGTTGTAGAAAATTTTCCTGAACACACTCTAGGAACTCTTGCCCCTCACCGTCCTTTACACTACTACAATCCCAGTCTATGTTTGGATAATTAAAGTCCCCCATTATAACTACCCCATAACTTTTGCAACTCTCTGTAATTTCCTTGCAAATTTGTTCCTCCACGTCCTTCCCACAAGTTGGTGGCCTATCGACAACACTAAGCAATGTGACTGCACCTTTTTTGTTCCTTAGTTCTAGGTTTTAATTACTCTTTCTGTGAAGAAGTGCTGTCTGACATCAGTACTGGACTTGCCTTTTACTGATTTACACCTTTACCTCTTTGACCAACAGTTATGGTTTAACTTGATTTTGCGTATTGGATGAATGTTTTCTATTCCACTATGCATCTTTCTACCTCCATACGGTTTCCTCTCAGCTGCCTCATTTCATGGCTCAAACTCTGAGTTTTTCTGGCTTTTTCTAATAATTTGGTTCCCTTACATTAGAGGACTGTTATCCAGCTAGAAGATATACTGCCAGAACCATATCTTGAGATCATTTCCCATGCCAGCTGAATAATCATGACTCGGTTTCACCACATCACAGATCCAGAACTAAAATCTTATTCTCTTGTTCCCTGCACAGCTTGAATTTGCACAGCCAGCATAACAAAACCCCACCGAATGTGGGCAGCATGCATCCCTTATAAAACTGTTAATCAAAATTAAAGAGATGCAACCAGTTAAAGGTAATTGACCACACATATAGGAATAAAAATGATGAAGGCTCTTTAAAGATTCAAAACTCTTCCAATTCAATCGTCACTCACTATTCACTTTTCTCCAGTGAGACAATGTAATTGGGCAACGGTGTCATGCAAATGGTAAAGGAGACGAAGGTGCCAGCCATGCTGAGCAATGCGTTAGTCGCCTGTTTGATCCATATATGGGCATCGTATTACTTGGTGTTACAGTGCTGGCCCAGAATGAGCCAAAGCCTTAACTGTTGAATGCAGTGGCGATCTTGCAACCACCAACAGTTCGGGTCCATCTTGTAAATTGGCTCCTGGTGTCCTTGCTGCAGATTGCAAAACTCTACTCTGCTGACTCGTAACAAATTGAGGCAATTTCAGGTAGGTAGGACTAGATCTAGGTATGCTAATCTCTCAGGCATGTCTTCTTTGTTCTTGTACCACCTGAAATGTGAAATATTATACTTGAGCAGTTTTGAAATCAGATTTACCTTCAGGAGTTAAAACGACCCCTATTTGTCAGAAAATAATTAATAAACATGCAGAAATGCGAAAAGTCCAATAAAAACATTCCACTAAAAAGGTTCGGTAAATGTTACAAAAACCGGTGGTTTTACCCATCTTCCACCCTTGTTCCCATTTCCAAGGGCGGTAAGAAAAGACGGGCAACACGGCAGAAATAGCTCTGATTTGTGCTTAATGTTCATTAAAGCTGTTTACATCAAATCTTGGACCTTAATGAAACGCGCACAAGAAGTATTTCAATTCACTCAGAATGGAAAAACACTGAACCACAGGTCGAAAAGATCTCTGTGCAGGACCTGCCCTTCCAATTTAGCACTCCCTTTGCACCAACTGCACAGTAGTTGAAGCCGCTAACCAGGTGGTTATGGATCAACCTCTGCACTGCGTGAATGGTTCTTTTCGAACAAGAATGTTCAAGGAATGTTTAAAGATGGCGAGCAGTTATCAAACAGGACAGTCCCGCCACACACAGTCAAAATTCCGAAGTTCAAAATGAAAATAGATGTACTTTTATACGGGGGCATAGAAAATAAGCTGTTTATTAACAATGCCCACATAGTAAATCTGCTATTTGCACAATCTATATTGCCAGAATTGATTGATTGTGGTTCTATATAAAAGAAAGGTCAAGTCACCGAGGCGACTCTCAATATTTCCCAATTTGTTCGTTAAAATTCAATAGGACGCAATATATTATTACATTTTCGACGCGAAATTAATCAGATGTAACAATTAATTGCTAAACAAATGTTAACACAATCTGCTTAACCTGTTTCTTGGCGAAGCATGAATCGCTGCTGTATAAACCCGAAACCTTCATAAGCACTGCAGAGGGCGACAGACACTGCAGCAAGAGAATTAACTTGACGAGGCCGTTATTGGCTTTCCGTCAGTTTGACAAGATCTAAAATACAAATTGATTGGAATCTCTGTTGGATATGAAGGACAGGTATCCAGTCTGTATGATGGGAATTTCTATTGGCAGTTTTTTTTTTCATTCATGGGAGGTGGGCATCGCTGGCATTTATTGCCCATCCCTAATTGCCATTGAGAAGGTGGTGGTGAGCTGCCTTCTTGAATTGCTGCAGTCCATGTGGGGTAGGTACACCTACAGTGCTATTAGGAAGGGAGTTTCAAGATTTTGATTCAGTGATAGTGAAGGGATGGCAATATAGTTCCAAGTCAAGATGGTGTGTGGCTTGGAGTGGAACTTGAAGATGGTGGTGTTCCCATTCATCTACTGCTCTTGTTCTTTTAGGTGGTAGACGTCACAGGTTTGGAAGGTGCTGTCCAAGGAGCCTTGGTGAGTTGCTGCAGTGTATCTTCTAGATGGTACACACTGCTGCCACTGTGCATCGGTGGTGGAGGGAGTGAATATTTGTGGATGGGCTGCCAATCAAGCGGGCTACTTTTTCCTGGATGGTGTCAAGCTTCTGGAGTGTTGTTGGAGCTGCTGCTGACTTGTGACTCATGGATGATGGACAGGATTTGAGTTGAGTTACTCGCCACAAAATTCCTAGCCTCTGACCTCCTCTTGTAGCCGTGGTATTCATATGGCTACTCCAGTTCGGTTTCTAGTCAATGGTAACCCCCAGGATGCTGATAGTGGGGGATTCAGCGAATGTAATGCTATTGAATGTCAAGGGGAGATAGTTAGATTCTCTCTTGTTGGAGATGGTCATTGCCTGGCACTTGTGTGGCGCAAATGTTACTTGCCACTTATAGGCCCAAACCCGGATATTGTCCAGGTTTTGCTGCATTTCTACACGGATTGCTTCAGTATCTGAGGAGTCGCGAAGAGTGCTGAACATTGTGCAATCATCAGTGAACATCCCCCCTTCTAACCTTATGATTGAAGGAAGGTCATTGATGAAGCAGCTGAAGATGGTTGGGCCTAGGACACTATCCTAAGGAACTCCTGCAGTGATGTCCTGGAGCTGAGATGATTGACCTCCAACAACTACAGCCATCTTCCTTTGTGCTAGGTATGACTCCAACCAGCGGAGAATTTTCCCCTGATTCCTATTGACTCCAATTTTGCTAGGGCTCCTTGATGCCATACTCGGTCAAATGCTGCCTAGATGTCAAGGGCAGTCACTCTCACTGTACCTCTTGCGCTGAATTTTATGAGCCCTCCGGCGTCGGGGGTCATGGCGAAGAGGCCCAGAAAATTCTTCCAGGAGAGGCCTGCCATGACCCTTGTGCTGAATTTTACTGGTGGCGGTGAGGCCTTGGTGCAGCCCTCCATTTGCCTACTAAAATCTATGCAAAAAAATGTGAATTAACTTACCTGGACCAGGCGGCCATCCCAAGCCGATATTCCAGCCTGTGGCCGGAGGTTCCGTGCCTTCCAATCCCCGTTTGCGGATTCAAAACAAGACACTGGTGAGGAGAGCGGAGGAGTGAAATGATCAGGGTCGGGGGAGTGGGAAATACACTTTTTATTGGCCATGTGGATAGTGGGAAGTGTTTGAAGGGCAAATGTGACGAGGTTGGGGGCGGAGGGAGGTCAATTTGGGAATAAAGTAAATTTTTGAGATATTTGCCAATAAAAAAAAAAATTTTGGGTGGGGGGGGTGGTGGTGGGTGGGAAAGTGTCTCCATCTTTTAATTATTTTTATAAAGAGAATGCACTGAAATGTGACTTTAAAAATTCAATTTTTCTTAAGGGCTTAAAGCCCTTTAAAAATGTTTCCAGTGCCTGTGTGGTGGCGCTGGATGTTGCTGCCGGGGATAGAGTGGCTGCCCCCTCGACATCATCGGGGGCGGCCGCTCCACCCCCTCCATTTAAATGAGCTCCTGCACAAAATATCGCAGGGTCTCAGCTACGGCACTTCCGAGCCTGAAGGCTGCCGACTTCAAAGCATGGCGCACGAATAAAATTCAGCCCCTTGAGCTCAGCTCTTTTGTCCATGTTTGAACCAAGGCTGTAATGAGGTCAGGAACTGAGCGGCCCTGGCGGAACCCAAACTGCGTGTCACTGAGAGGGTTATTGCTAAGCAAGTTCCCGTTGATAACACTGTCAATGACACCTTCCATCACTTTACTGGTGATTGAGAGTAGACTGATGGAGCGGTAATTGGCTGGGTTGTATTTGTCCTGCTTTTTGTGCACAGGACATACCTGGGCAATTTCCCACATTGCTGGGTAGATGCCAGTGTTGTAGCTGTAATGGAACAGCTTGGCTTGGGGCACAGCAAGTTCTGGAGCACAGGTCTTCAGCACTATTGCCGGAATGTTGTCAGGGCCCACATCCTTTTCCGTATCCAGTGCCGTCAGTAGTTTCTTGATATCACATGGAGTGAATCGAATTGGCTGAATTCTGGCATCTATGATGCTGGGGACTTCAGAAAGAGGCTGAGATGGATCATCCACTCGGCACTTCTGGCTGGGCTATCAAGAATTGGTACCCAGCCTGTTTAATGAAAGACATCTAAAGGGATATCAAAAACTGGTACCCAGGGGAATCTCTAATGGGATACTGAGGACTGATACTCAGACTGAGGAGAATCTATTGATAATTCCAATGCCAAGTAAGCGATCTACTTGATGGAATCCTCCACTGGGAGGCAGGGATCGAGATTAACAGTTGATGGATATTCCACTGGCAAATTGCTGACTGGCACCTATCTGTTGCATGGAAACTTTATTGGAGCATCAAAGAGTGAAATCCACACATTTTGTTGGCAACGTTTCCTGGGATGTTATGAATATTCATCCATTTTGCTTGATTTTGAATCTGATCGACTGTATTCTCTTTGTGCACTGGGGACTGGTACCAGCATCTAGTATGGCTGATTAAAGCTCCACTGGGTTGTAGCCACTCAAGTCTGCTTGATGGAAATCTCTATTCAGAGATCATCTGTTTGATATGAATCCCTTTGGATATAACAGAGGCTGACTCCCCATCTTTTTGTTGGGAATCTCTATTGGCACATAAAGGATTGACACTAGGTGGGAATTCAATTCGAACATATAAGACTGGCACCCAGTCTGTTTGATCAGGATCTGAATAGGAATATCAATAACTGGCATCTACAGCCTGTTTGATTGAATTCAGCAAGAGATTGAGATACAAAACCATTTTACATACTAATTTCAGAAAACATTAGCATCAATATTCTTCAGCGATTGTAATTATTGGTTATAGAACAAAGAACAAAGAACAAAGATAATTACAGCACAGGAACAGGCCCTTCGGCCCTCCAAGCCTGCGCCGATCCAGATCCTCTCTCTAAACATGTCGCCTATTTTCTAAGGTTCTGTATCTCTTTTCTTCCTGCCCATTCATGTATCTGTCTAGATACATCTTAAAAGACGCCATCGTGCCCGCATCTACCACCTCCGCTGGCAACGCGTTCCAGGCACCCACCACCCTCTGCGTAAAGAACTTTCCACGCATATCCCCCCTAAACTTTTCCCCTTTCACTTTGAACTCGTGTCCTCTAGTAATTGAATCCCACACTCTGGGGAAAAAGCCTCTTGCTATCCACCCTGTCTATACCTCTCATGATTTTGTACACCTCAATCAGGTCCCCCCTCAACCTCCGTCTTTCTAATGAAAATAATCCTAATCTACTCAACCTCTCTTCATAGCTAGCGCCCTCCATACCAGGCAACATCCTGGTGAACCTCCTCTGCACCCTCTCCAAAGCATCCACATCCTTTTGGTAATGTGGCGACCAGAACTGTACGCAGTATTCCAAATGTGGCCGAACCAAAGTCCTATACAACTGTAACATGACCTGCCAACTCTTGTACTCAATACCCCGTCCGATGAAGGAAAGCATGCCGTATGCCTTCTTGACCACTCTATTTACCTGCGTTGCCACCTTCAGGGAACAGTGGACCTGAACACCCAAATCTCTCTGGACATCAATTTTCCCCAGGACTTTTCCATTTACTGTATAGTTCACTCTTGAATTGGATCTTCCAAAATGCATCACCTCGCATTTGCCCTGATTGAACTCCATCTGCCATTTCTCTGCCCAACTCTCCAATCTATCTATATTCTGCTGTATTCTCTGACAGTCCCCTTCACTATCTGCTACTCCACCAATCTTAGTGTCGTCTGCAAACTTGCTAATCAGTCCACCTATACTTTCCTCCAAATCATTAATGTATATCACAAACAACAGTGGTCCCAGCACGGATCCCTGTGGAACACCACTGGTCACACGTCTCCATTTTGAGAAACTCCCTTCTACTGCTACTCTCTGTCTCCTGTTGCCCAGCCAGTTCTTTATCCATCTAGCTAGTACACCTTGGACCCCAAGCGCCTTCACTTTCTCCATCAGCCTGCCATGGGGAACCTTATCAAACGCTTATGTTGATGAAATATTTCAGGAGACATTTTTAAGTGTAATGTTATGAAACCGTTATTCCATTTATCGTATTATCTACAGGTGTTTGAATGCTCGAGATTTCAAGTTCAGATTTAAGAAGAAACAACAGGACTTTGTGATGTGGCACGGAATTTCCCACTTTTATATAATGTGACTTTTGACAAACTAGAGGGAAGGGGCTTCAATTATTCGAGTTATTTAAGACATTATCAATAAAAATATTTTTAATTTAATCAACACCGTCCTACTTATTCTTATTTCCACTGGTCGCCATACGGGGAAAAAGTCTTCGAGAACCTGGGAAAAACACCTTAATAAAAAAAATTATTAAATCCGTATTTTCTACAAATGAGTACAGTTCCGAAATCATTTCTTATAATAACGAAAATGTGTCAATTGTTGGAGACACTTCTCTTCATAAATTCATTTCAAATCTGTTGACTTATAGGCAGGGTGTGGCTCTTCAAAAATCTATGCTACAAAAAGGCTCAGGAAATTGGAAGGATTCCTTCGCTGTACAGGTCGTGTGCCAGCTGCATGTCATTGAACTCACCATACATATGGGACCTGAGGAATAAAGGCCCCATCGACAAAAATAATAGGGGCCTGTGGTATAAAGGCTTCCTAAAAAAAAACGTTTCGCCATTCTTCTTTTTCTTCCCATCGGGATGAGGAATCTGGCTTCCCGTTTACCGGCCTGTGAATTTCAATCTATAAACAGTCGAGGTATCATTAATATAAATGAATTGTGATTAACAGCAGACTGGGCCGGGTTGTTTTTCCTAACCTCTCTTTATTTCCAATGGCAGCCAGGGACTTACGCAGAACCACCTGTTGAATTAAATTCGTTGAAGACAAACCAAATAGTGTCCAGATTCCGGGTTGCGCTAGAGATCCACTTTCGGCATCCTAAACTCAGTGGAAACCTGTCCCCTTTTGATCTATTTTCTGGACATTACGATCGATATTGACGGATTATCTACCTTGGAACAAATCAAATTTGAAAAATACTATTTTGTTTTCCAAATAACACTAATATAATGTGTTTATTCAAAGTTAATCGCTGTATTATTTAGTATGTACAATATCCACTAATAATCGACGAATAAGTGGCAAAATAAACAATTTTACATTTAATTTGATTTCACTATTTCAATTAGAAAGGTGATCGGGAAAATATGCAGCTCAAGTCATTCATACGACTGTGAAAAAAACGTAAAGCTTTTTTAGTAGTTAATTCTGAATAGTAAATAACTCATGTGAGCCTATTGGCAGTTGTTTTGGTTTCATTATCATTAGATTCTACTTACCCTGGCCAATATTTACCTCACCACCAGCATCAATGCAAAAACAGATGATCTGATCATTTACGTCATTGCCGTTTGTGGGACCTTGCTGTGGGAAATTTTGCTCTCACGATGTTCTACATTACAACAGTAAATACACTTCAAAAGTATTTCACTGCCTGTGAATGCTTTGGGACATCCTCCAGCCCCGAAAGGCTTTGTATAAATGCAAGTTTATTCTTCTTTACTTCCCTCGGTCTACATGTTATTAGCTTGCAATTACTTTTGCTTTGCCCTAATAAGTATGTTTTATTGGAATAAATCTGAAATCATTTTTTATTGATTCTACATTAAGTGATAAAAGCAGAAAACATTCAACTTTAAGGTCCATTATCACCTCCTTGATCTTTTATCTGTTCAGGAAAATCCAACGTAATTCCAGAACGTAAAAATGATGTGCGAAAACTAGTATATGTTAAATGTTAATTTAAATGGGGGCATTGCTTTCTATACTTTCTTGAGAAACTTGACTTCAAGGAAAAGGTTTATTACAATGACTGAAATCTAAAGTTTCAAATATGTAGACAACACAAAGTGAAACTGTAGCATTAATCCGCAGGTCTGTTTTTTTATTATTTCACAGTTTTGCTTTCGTCATCTCTGGTATTTCCATCAAAGATGACATTTAAAAATGAAAACTAATACAATCACAATCTGTTTATAAATACTGTAATTCCAACCACTCCATTTAAAAATGTGTTTGAGCTTCTTCACACAAGACGAAACAGATGTTAATATATATTGGAATAATGTTCACTCTATGTAGGCAAACAATATTGAAGAAATTCACATTGACATTCTGCTGTAGCCTGAAGCAGACAGCACACAGTTTTTACCCTGTTTTAGGTTAATTATATCCCTCAACTCCTAATTTTATCGCCACAACTTTAATAACAAAAAAAAGAAACATATTCCAACCTTTGCTTTGCATTTTATTATCAACAATCAAGTTAATGGTACACTTTTGGAAAACTATATGCACACGTAGAAATATTTCCCTTATTTAAATATAAGCATCCATTATACCACATATAAATAATTCTGAACTCCTGAACATAATTTATGAAGATTATGCTCACAATAATTTCGAACGGGACAGAGAAAAAAAAGAAACGACAACATGCATTTAACAAAAATATATACCATTATTATTATATGAGCCAGCTGTTACCTAAACAAAATAACTCAACCCGTGATGATCTGTTTTATTTTGTATTCTCCATAAACACACTTCATATGGACTACAAGGGGGGCAAGTCTTTTAAGGTCAACTAGAGAAGACAATTTATACTGAGAATAACACTTTTACAGTTTAGTCACAGAACACCGCTGTAGAAAGACACACAAAAGTTTTTTTTTCGTTTTTGTTTTACTTTTTTTTAATCCCAGTGTTGGAGAGAGGAGGAAAAGGGTTCAGAACATGCTGCTCTTTACTAAAGTGGCTTTGGTTCCGTTGGGTCTCTGCAGAGAGGAGAGCACGCTGGCGAAAGGACCTCCTATTGAGTCGGGCACTGCGCTCACTCCGCCCGGACCCGTTGCCCAGCCGGTGCCCGCTACTCCCGCAGCTGCTGCAGCCGCCGCCGCCGCCGCTGCAGCCGCTGCTGTGGCCGCCTTGGCGGAGTCACTAACCCCCATGCCTCCTCCACCTCCTCCGCCACCCCCTCCTCCTCCTCCCCCCCCGCTGCCGGGCACACCACCACCGTTGCCCGGGGTCGGCACACAGCTGCCCGGACCCGTGCTGTCGGGATCAGCAGGTTTCGAGTCTTTGTTATCGTCCTCGGAGCGCAGGTCGGATTTCTTGGACGAGCCGCTGCTCTTGGCCGCTGCAGCCGCCGCCGCCGCCGCTCTCTCCTGTTTGCGGAACTTAGCCCGACGGTTCTGAAACCAAACCTGGGGAAAGAGAAGGGAAGAGAAAGGACTTAAAGCCGGGAAGTGGCAGATCCGTAATTAGATGTATTGTTAACCAGAAAATATAATCTGATCTTCAATACCAATGAAGAAATTTACTCAAATTACAACATTAATAAATGACATAAATGAGAAAGTATTCAAGAACGGAGACAAAAAAGGACCAAGAAAAGGGAGAAGATAGAACTTAGAGGGGAAATGTTCCGGAGCCTGTTTGGACTGCAGGAAGAGATGGCGATCTGCTTATCCTGGGAACCAGGATCTGTTGTATTACCGCCTGAGAATTTCAGGAGGTACTCGTTCCGCTTTTCGGTTTCACATTCGGCTTCAGTACCTATTTGTTTCTTTATAGATTGTATATACACGTACAGACGTGTGTGCCGATCTATAGTATATATGAACATATAACTAACATATTGAAATGTATAATGTCTCTACCGTAGTGTTTATATTTGTCCTACCTCCTCATTGAAGTCTATCACTAATGTCATTTCCATTTCGTGTTGCAGTAACTTATATAACAAGAATGCGAATGATACATGGCGTTATATACTGATAAACCGATTTGTATCGATAACTTTGTTATAGCACTCCCATTCTAGTTCTAACAAGGCCAATTCCTGGTGAATCGCTATTCAATAATTCATACAAAGAGTGAGGGCGCTATCCAAATGTACAATAAATAGTGTCATTGGATGTGTCCAGCCATGTACAGATGAAATGTCCATCTAATGTCTATCGATATTGCAGTAATGTAGAGGTGACCAAAATGTTATTGTTAAACGGGAATGCTGCTGTCCTAGATCAGTGTTGCAGTAATACCTGCACTCTGGCCTCGGTGAGATCTATCTTCAGAGCCAACTCTTCCCGTGTGTAAATGTCCGGGTAATGGGTCTCTGCGAACACTCGTTCCAGTTCCTTCAACTGGGCACTAGTGAAAGTGGTCCGTATCCGCCTCTGCTTCCTCTTCTCGTTCAAGCCGCCGTGATCCGTGAACAGTTTGTATGGCACTGGTAGGGAAAGCGGAGAACCAAGGGAAAAGTTGAGAAATCAGAACAATAATAAAAGCTCGCAAAACACCTTAAAATAACACAGGAAAACATAATCAACTCATGACTGAAAAAATGGAGCTAAGATATTCACTTAAGTACAAGACAAGTATGCAATTCTTAATTCCGCTCTGCAAGTCACTGAATTGAAGCCAGGTATTTAAAAAGCATAGTTAAGTGTATAACAAGACCTGAGATTTATTCAAGATATAAATAGTGGACCGAACAATAATGTAAAAAAAAATGAAGACATTATTCAGAATAGTTTCCCTCAAAATATAGGAAAATATGCATTTGAAAATAAAATCTGCCATATTAGCATCATAATATTGTTTTTATTTGGCTTATGGTAGATTTATTTTTTGTGGGAAATTGTTTCTAAATTGCCTTTCCTAAGTTTTGTGTGTCTTAAAGTTTACATAACGTTTTAAAATGATCGTAATATTAAGTCCAAGCCACTCTGCTTTAAAGACACTCTGGTAATGAGCTTTAGTCTTTGGTTATTTAATTACACCAGGACAGATTTTCTAAGCTTTACGTATCATCGCAAAGTAAATAAATTATGCCTATCATTTTGGCAGCTTAAGATAATTTTGTTGGCGGTTCGGGTGTGACTAGTATAGTGTAACCCTGTAACTGAATTACCCATTGCCTGCAATCGCTTCTAACGTGATAAATTCTTTCATTTGTGTAAGCAAATTTCGTTTGGTAAATACTAAACACATTTCAATTTTCAAATGCAATCAACCTTCCTATATACATGTTTGTTGCGGGGAGAAAGGGTACTCTTTGGAAAGGATTGCGAGAGGTCCTTACCTGCTGCGTATGGACTGCTCTGATGGTCCCTAAGAGTTCCAAGGCTGCAGGATCCTGGAGTTAGAGATGGACATCCCGAGCTGGCCCCGAATGTGGTCCTTATAGGATTATATTGGAATCCACTCGCCTGGCTGCAAGAACTGAAGTCAGCATAAGCTGAAGCAAGGCTTGAAGTGTCCATACCAGCCATACACGACTCGTAGGCGGAAGAATTGAGGTAAGAATATTCCATTTTATACATTGAAAAAGCTCTAGATATCTGGCCAAAAAAAGAATGAGAAAAGAGAAAGAGAGAGAAGGTGCCTTTGGTGGGTAGATGTGCACAGCACAGAGCCTGCTTTACAACTGGGCTTCTTTCTTAGAGGAGAGCTTAGTTTTATCAAAATGCCTCCTATGAGCTGCCTTGCCTCAGGTCTCTAGAGCATATAGTCCTCATAATAAACTTGGCTGTTTCCACTTGGACAATAGCAAAGCGGTGGTCTTATTGCCTTCGCTTTTACATGACAATAACTCATCAGTCTATTGGGCTGGCACAGGGGGACTGAGCTGCCCAACCTCCCTATCATTGATTCCTGCATCTCTAATTAGAATTTAATACCACACCATTACGCACAGAGTCCCCTCCATCATCCCTCTAACCATATCCCTGCCCTTAATTCAATCAGACTACTTTTAAATAATGAAAGTTGGGTGACGATTCTCCCTGATCCAATTTCCCAGCGCTTTTAAGCTTTTTAAGCGATCATAGCTCGGGCACAAATTGAGATATTTTCTGTTTTCGGGGAGGAAGCCGGGTGTCATGGTCCGCCTTTTTTGTAATAATGTTACACGCTCAATTTAACAACAAGTCTCTTCCCTGTTGTGCGTGAAATGTTATCACGGGTGGACATTCGCTGGACGCTGGCACCGTGCAAAAACAGAGCCAGTACAGAAAGAGAGAGAGAGAGAAAAGATTTTTTTCTAAACACACCTGGCTGGGAAATGTACAGGAAAGGCGAGGAACATTATTGTACATTCAAGGGTAACCGGTTTGAAAATCTTTCTATAGTGCGACAATTTTTTTTTTGAAATAACGCGTTCTCACCTCTATTGAAATATTAGATAATAAATGTAAAACGAAAATATTGTCATTACCAGATCCTGCAGTTTCGTGAAATGGGTGTCGGAAATATTTTGACGGTTTGCAATACCGGAAATACAAACGAAGACTGTATTGAAATATTAAATTTAGAAACAATTTTTTACAAAATTGTCCAGTTATCATTTCATGTCGTTTAAACAAATATAAACTGTAAATGTGAGAGGATCCTGATCTCTATAAAATAGCGTTAAGTAAATCCGTGGGCATATCCTTCAAGTACACTGGCGGGTAAATTAAAAAGGTAAAAGAAAATGTAACCGATTCGGTTAAAAACATGAATCCAAAACACAATTTTATTTAACCCAACACTCAACCGGGTTATTTTTTATCTCCTAATTAATCCTTCAACTGTGAATTGTGCATTTTACACGGAAACACTCTAATATAAGGCAACAGTTGATATGATTTTAAATAATTAGAAAATTAGTGTAATTACATCAATGAGTCCTTTATGTGTTAAATATCAAGCGAAATTGAAAAACATTATTCCAAGTATAGAGTTATATAAACAACACTTTTATTTATCTACGAGGACCTCATTGGATCTCAACTAATAGATTACAAAAATACCAGCACCAAATCGGAATTAAAAATCTTACATTATTTTTTTTTAAATGTAAGCATCAAATAATTGAAAATATAAAACACGATTATTTTAGTAAAGGCTGACGATTATTCGCATGTGTAGCCTTATTCTAGTTAATAGCCAGAGGATAAAAAGATAAATATGACAGAAAGTAAAAGCAGAGAACAGAATTTAAAATTTCGTTTTTCGGTAATGTTGTATAACAAACAGAATCTAAAGAGGCTGAAGTTGGATTGATGAGGCTCTACCCCATTTTCCAAATAAAAACGGCAGAATTGTGAAACAGGTAGGTTGTGGAGGACTGTGGTCTTATTGATGATGGGCGATATAATCCGTGTTGAGTTGTGGTTTTGATAAAGAAGGACTTTCTTTTGTGCTTTGTACACATTGTTTTTTTTTTGTTTACCGGGGAAATGAAAACAAAGTTACCAGTGACACTGGAAAACAAATTGCACATTGCACTAAATTGCTTTCTCATCATCCGTCTCCAGCCAGACGACAAAGGCGAGGGAAGCATCTGTCTTCCAACTCTGTTAGTCGCAAACCTAAAGAGCTGCAAAGACGAATATGAATCTGAGTATTATTACAAGAATTTATCTTTATTTATTCGTGCTTTCTTGAATATGAATGCCGTTTCTCTCCCCCGCCCCCATTCCGTGGAATAGCAATAAACAATGGCAACAAATGTGGAAACAATCCTGCTAAAAAGAACAAACTCCTTTTTTATATGCTACATCTTATAAATAGCAACCCTATCAAGCAATAAGCTTTTACTATTTTCGCTTCCATATAATGTTTGAGGTAATTTAAATATCTAGGTAAATCAGATGACAACCCTACTACAGAAAACAGTAATATTTCACTGATCGGTGCCGGGCTTAGAATCGAATCCAAGCGGGTTTAAAGGAGCCGCTCCGCAACAGTCCCGTCTGAATGTACAGGTACGGTAGATTCAGGTAATGGGGATTTTGGATTGAATTCTCATTTATGGGTGGCAATCTTTATACCGTTCACTTCTCCCGCACAAAGGTCAACAATGCAATCACCCTGGTTCAAAGCTAATAGCTAAACTGCTTATTAATCCTTCGGCTCTCCCTGTAACCAAACAACAATGGCATTAAGAGGATAACGTGTTTTTCAAAATATGGTTAACATTAATAAAGCTGTTCTATCAATTTATGACCATAGCATAATATCAGATTCGCAACCGCCTCTGCTCTAAACCGTAAGGTAACTTTTAATCATTTCTATAATAGCAACGTTTGCCTTTCCTTATATTGAGTCATTATTGAGTTTAATTATGCATCATCACCCAAAGTAAAAAACCCTTTAGGCAAGTAGCAATGTTTTGCGGTTGTATATTTGGCACATTAAAGATTATTTTTCGTTTCAAGTCACGGAGCCCAGTTACATCAGATAACATAAAAGCGAAGCAGCAAGAAAGCAGAAATGCCCCATTGCACAATTGGAGGCGTTTTTTTCATCTTGCTTTCCTTTCTACTTTTTGTAAGTTTGTTTTGCCTCCAAAGGGAAAAAAATCTTTTGTCGCCACGTTTTATTTAGTTGTAGGATAAATGACTGGGTCTGACAATCAGCAGCCCCCTGTTTTGTTAAACTTGCGCTCTCCACGCGAGCTTCTGGCGACCTAGCTCCGGCTAAAAAGTTGTACCAAATGGCTAATTCAATTATTAAAACTATAGACCAACTGCTCCTGCAGCCATCCACCACGCGTCTGGGGAGAGGATAGAGAAAAAAAGACCGTCCCAAATATAATTTAATAGAACTGAAGACAGGAGCACCCGTTTCGAATTTTAAGTCAGGGCCAATACAATTAAAGGCGCGAATAGGAGCCAGGCCATGAATATTGTCTGCAATCTCAGGGAAACAAAAACAAATCCTGAGCCGACTCTGCTTGCCAGATGTGAATCGAAACATTCAAAAATACAAATAATAAATAATTTGAGGAGCTTTTGTTTTAAAAAAGTTGTCTATTAATTTCACATTCTATCTCCATTAATTCTAAGCAACATGCAAAACTTTATAAATTTCAAAATTCTGATTAGATATATAAATCAACAGGGTAGCAGTATTTTTGAGAAATATAGATGCATTTTTGAATGAAGTGACGAGTTTAGGTATTTGTAACGATTTAAAACAAATAGAGGGCAAACAACAGTGACTGCTCTTTCCATTCCAGGCGTGAATAGGCGCGAGGAGAAAGATTTCTCTTTTGCCCCTTCCTTTTTTGAAAGAAGAGATTGGAATGTTGAAAGGCAGCGAAACAAAACAACTCGTAACAAAATGCCATTGTATTCCTGTTATGTATTGACTGAAAACGCCTTGTCAAAGATAGCATAACGTCTCACTTTAAGGAGATGTTTCACCCGAGGCTAAACACAACATCTTGGGACCAGCTATAATATTGCAACCCCAGTGAGAATTATATGAAAATTTTCCCATCACTTCAATTAGATTTGATTCACCAACATTTAGTTGCTAAATATAAACGCTGTTCACTGCAGCTAACAATAAACACCACTTCCAGTAACTGGAATAGTGATTCTAAAATAAAGGGTTCATCATGCTATTTTAATTGTTATTATTATGTTCAATTCCACACAAGTATTTCATTTTTATGCTGACCTAAAAGGTGACAATAAATGTGGCGAACATTAGTGAATATGTTTAATTCACTACTGACATCAATTTGTTTTAAAATGAGTCAATAGCAGAATGACTCTATGACAATTCCTGGTTAGATATAATACAAAACAAATGTACTTTAGAAGATGCTCGAGCCTGTTTGTATTCATTATGTTGAAGTATATTTTTCAGGTTAATGTTTCTATAAAGGTATTTGCGAATATAGGGGTTACAAAAACATTTAAAAACAGTCCATCGGCTTTCCGCCAGCTTCATAGTAACTATAAGAGAGGCAACATCTGCTCAGCTTAAAGAAGCAGAGCGTTTGAACAGAGGCACAGATGTAAAGTGACATCTGCCCATGACAAAGGAGGAAAAACGAAATTCAATTAGTGAGAGGCCTTTTGCCGGCTGCCATGAAACAGTCCCTAAACCTGTAAGATCAAGCCAGCACACTGACAGCCCACACCCACCAACTCCTCTTCGTCCCATTTCTCTTTCTCTGTGTTTGTCATTTTTATGATCTGAATTTCACATTTCACCGATGAGTACAGGACGCATATGAATACGGCATTTGTGCAATCGAGCTTAAGGTGGTACCCATTCAAAGTAAACATCACGCTCATCATTATAATAACAGATCTACAATAATAACACAAGAAACCCCTTCCCAGAGTAAATATCGCCCTAATCTGAGCGAAACAACGCATTATAAGGATGCTTTCAAACAATACACTGTATTTTCCAAAACTTGGTTTTAGGTAATAACTAATCACTTGGCAATTCTTGAGCCTTATTCACCACCGATTCAATGCTCTTCATTTGTGGATATAATACAGAAAAAAATACTAGTAGCATTCAACATAACATTTCTAATAACAAGGTGGCAATGTTCTGCAGATTGGTGATCTACATTGGGAGATTTGTAGTCATTTTGTAAAGGAATTTGCTGGATGTTTGTCACATCTGTGATTTTAGTTTTCTGCTTTTCCTTGCTGTCCTCACCAAAAGGATTGTGTTTAATCAGACAATTTGCATCCCAGTGCCCCTTGTGACCCGAAGACAAGGGCTGCCCATGAATTAGCATGGTAATCTCATTGTGATGGATAAAATTAGCAAAGATATTACCCCAAATGTAGGCCCAGCATTGGAGAGTCGCTGTGCTCAGAATCAATTACTAAATTACCCTGAGCTTTTAGTGAACATTAACAGAACAAAAATTACTATCGACCTTAGACAGAGAGATAAAAATCTGCGATCATTAAATCTGCCAGTACTAAACACGAAGCTGATTCATAAGAAACTGCACAAATATGATGGAATTTAATTTTCAACGGAATCCGTTGTCAACATTTCATTTATTCTCCCAGCGTTTTAGCATCCCCGTGCTCTGACATGATTTTCAATGCTTTAGAATTGAATCGGAGTTGGATGTTACATCCCTTTATCACTAAGATAAAGACATTAAGGTTCAAATGGCCATGCCTTTCAATTTAAAGCATATATAGTGTGACACGGTCCAGTGCTGATACTCAATCTTCAAAACTAGGAAACATGTCAAACTATAAGAAAAAGAGTTAACTTATTCTAGCTGGATGTTCAATATAAATTGGTGCTTTTATATGTGCATATGAGAGAGACGTACACAAGTAAATATTTTAACATTGTATTGCTAGCACAGGGAGCACCCATGTTTAAATAGCCTGAATAAAAACATCTTCTGAAGTCAAAATACACTTCTCACAGCGCAGCGCTTGCCGTCAGAATGTTGACTTTGTAGAGACTTTTAAAAAGAATTTAATTCAAGATTTTAAGTATAACTTTTAGTTTCAACAGTGTGTAGAGAGTGGTGTTATCTTTCGTGAACTTTAGGTTTTATATTAAACGGAGAACACATATCCAAATCGTACAATCTCACAGTGTTTTTTGTTATTTTCGCAAGTTGCATATGACCACACTATTTACTATACTCTTTTACTTTCAGTTAAATACTGAACATTAAATTGATTGCTCATGAAAAAATGTCCTTTAAAAACACAGAAGGAGAGACAGATAGACGGATAGAAAGATATGATCACGGGGTCGCTTTATAGCACTAAAGCTGTCAAATTGCCTTTGTATTAGTAATTGACGTTATTATTAGTATTATTCACATCACCTGTCAAATCGTTATTAAGCATCAATTGAAGTGCTGTTGGGGGAGTCTGGGTCAGGCTCATTAACCAGCTTCTGTCCTGAGTTTTGCATGTACAACCCCTCAGGCAACCTGGCTGCCATAGAGCTGTATGGATACACACACAGCAAGGCCATCCACAGGGCTGGCCACATCCATTACTGTTCAACAACCAGCTATTGTTTATCCAGAGGTTCAGTGGGATTAACTGATTAGTGTCACCATACACAATGAGTTCCGCCTACGACGAAGAAAATGATAGTCACTTTTAATTCATAGCGCGACGTTTAATGTAAACCCTAGGCATAGATTAAATGGATACGTAAACAAATTATGACAATGCAAATTTTCGCTCCTTTTTGTATGGTGAACTAAATACAATGTGTAAAAGGAGTAAGTAAAAGTTTCTATTACAACATACTTGAAAAACAAAACCTGATACAGAACGTAACGTGATGTTAATTTGTAGCGTTACACTTTTAATATTTCTGCATTGTGTGTTTAAATCATGTATATTTTAAATCACATCAACACCAATTTTATCAGCCGATTTATTAAACCTACGACAAATTATCTATGTGGTTATATACAAAATGAACGATTTATGCATTTAAGTCAGTGACT